>NW_027507789.1:219640445-220240445 GCF_037356315.1 Lithobates pipiens
CGGTTGGACGGGAGGCCCGGTAAGAGCGGCGTGAGGCTGTGGGGGGGGGGGTATCCCCTCCCGCTCCTCCGGTATAACAGCCGCATCGGTTGTTATCCCTGGAAAGCCGGCTCTAAAAAACGGTGCCGGGATGATGCCTGCAGCTGCGGGCATCATCCCGGTATAACCCCCGAAAGCCGAGTACGCACATCTGCGTATGCTCTGTGGGAAGGGGTTAAAAAGACAGAATTATAAAACATCCATCCTGGGAGGAGATGGCGTGGACTGGAGCACCCCGAGTATTCGAAGGAGTAGAATTGAAGAGTAGAGCGGCACGGCTCTTGATGGCTCAGGACTCTCTGCTCACAATATCCTTTGCTCTTTCTTTGTCTAAAATGGCACCCGGCAAAAAAAAAAAGGACGTGAAATTCTTATTTTGGGAGTAAAAAGTTTTGCAGAGGGGAATGTAGTGCAAAAAACACCTAGAAACTAAAATGCTCTTAAACTCTCACAGACTTGCCTAAACTTTGTACAATATTTCAATTTGCGTCTTTTATGCCACGTTTTTAAGCTAAAAATGTTGAAGTTTTTTCTGCTCCCAGTGTGTATGGAGCCTCAAACCTTTCAAGAATATTCTGGTCTGAGGGAACCCATGCTAAGACAAGTCCATTGGTGCTCATTGGGAAATTCCACCTTACACCGATTGGTGGTCAGTTGGAAAAAATTCACCCCCCCCCACTGGGGGGCAGGGCAATGACATCAGCAAGAGGAATCTGGCCACACCCACTGTTTCCTTACGGCACGCTATGCGGACAGGTTCGCCATCACTGGGGGGCAGAGCAATGACATCAGCAAGAGGAATTTAGCCACACCCACTGTTCCCTTGCGGCACGTTATGCGGACAGGTTCCCCATCACTGGGGGAGCAGGGCAATGACATAAGCAAGAGGAATTTAGCCACACCCACTGTTCCCTTGCGGCACGTTATGCGGACAGGTTCCCCATCACTGGGGGGCAGGGCAATGACATCAGCAAGAGGAATTTGGCCACACCCACTGTTTACTGCTGCACGCTATGTGGGCAGGTTCGCCATCACTGGGGGGGCAGGGCAATGACATCAGCAAGAGCAATTTGGCCACACCCACTGTTCCCTTGCGGCACGCTATGCATACCGCATTACTGCTCTCCTTGGGGCACCCAAAGTGTCCCAGGCCGCTAAAGTGTTTGGGTTTGGCTTTCATCAGTTTGAGACACTTCTGAGATCATTCAGAATTCACTGACGGGTGCAGTTGACCTGCCCTCCTCCAGAGGTGGTTAGGGGCTTCTTGAGCTGTGGCTAACTAACCGCTTATGTAATGGTGCCTACATAGTTCAAAGTCCAATACCACATGGCAAAGCCAGCGGCATTACTTTAACAGTGGCATTCTGACCACCACTGTAATACACACAAGCGGATTTTCCGTTGCAAGGTCTTTCCAAAGGAATTCCGCTCAAGCTTGGCTTGCATACACACGGGTCACACAAAAGTTTTTGGAACTTTCGACCGTCAAGAACGCAGTGGCGTACAACACTACGACGAGCCAAGAAAATGAAGTTCAATGCTTCCGAGCATGCGTCAAATTGTTTTTCCGAGCATGCGTAGGAATTTTGTGGAATTGGTACAGACGATCGGAATTTTCGTTCGGAACTTTTTCCGACCAAAAAATTGAGAACCTGCTCTCAATCTTTACATACACACGGTCACATTTTCCGACCAAAAGCTCTTATCGGACTTTTGCTGGCGGAATTTCCGATCGTGTGTACGGGGCGTTCCTCTCCGCACCTCAATTGCGGACCACCCGAGAACATGGGCAGGTGTGTGCGGCAGCGGCGCGCCCAAAAGGTGGCAAATTTAAAAAGGACCTGTACGACCATTTGCCTGCCTGTGCCGACGTACATCTGTGTGCGGCGGTCGGCAAGCCGTTAAATAGCATATGATTTTTTTTTTTAAATGTTTATTTTTAATAAATTTGCAAAGATTTTAAACCTTTTGTTATATAAACTTTTCGTTAAAATAACAAAAGTTCGTTATGATGAATTTATCATTATGAGAGGCTGCCACCATCCCTGTGCTGTGCTGACTTCCTCTGAATGGTGAACAAAACACCAGTCATGTTTCTGTTAATTTGGATCTGAAATTTGTTAACGAAATTTAGTATTTTGTATGAAATTCGTAAGCATAGAAATTCCCATAGTGTTCCCGGGTCTGTACACCCGCTGTGCCCATTATGAGGCATTCCCACCATCCCTGTGCTGAGTTTCCAGGTCTGTACACCCGCTGTGCCCATTATGAGGGGTTCCCACCATCCCTGTGCTGAGTTCCCGGGTCTGTACACCCGCTGTGCCCATTATGAGAGGTTCCCACCATCCCTGTGCTGAGTTCCCGGGTCTGTACACCCGCTGTGCCCATTATGAGGGGTTCCCACCATCCCTGTGCTGAGTTCCCAGGTCTGTACACCTGCTGTGCCCATTACGAGGGGTTCCCACCATCCCTGTGCTGAGTTTCCAGGTCTGTACACCCGCTGTGCCCATTATGAGGGGTTCCCACCATCCCTGTGCTGAGTTCCCGGGTCTGTACACCCGTTGTGCCCATTAAGAGGGGTTCCCACCATCCCTGTGCTGAGTTCCCGGGTCTGTACACCCGCTGTGCCCATTATGAGGGGTTCCCACCATCCCTGTGTGGAGTTCCCGGGTCTGTACACCTGCTGTGCCCATTATGAGGGGTTCCCACCATCCCTGTGCTGAGTTCCCGGGTCTGTACACCCGCTGTGCCCATTATGAGAGGTTCCCACCATCCCTGTGCTGAGTTCCCGGGTCTGTACACCCGCTGTGCCCATTATGAGGGGTTCCCACCATCCCTGTGCTGAGTTCCCAGGTCTGTACACCTGCTGTGCCCATTACGAGGGGTTCCCACCATCCCTGTGCTGAGTTTCCAGGTCTGTACACCCGCTGTGCCCATTATGAGGGGTTCCCACCATCCCTGTGCTGAGTTCCCGGGTCTGTACACCCGCTGTGCCCATTAAGAGGGGTTCCCACCATCCCTGTGCTGAGTTCCCGGGTCTGTACACCCGCTGTGCCCATTATGAGGGGTTCCCACCATCCCTGTGCTGAGTTCCCGGGTCTGTACACCCGTTGTGCCCATTATGAGGGGTTCCCACCATCCCTGTGTGGAGTTCCCGGGTCTGTACACCTGCTGTGCCCATTATGAGGGGTTCCCACCATCCCTGTGCTGCGCTGACTTCCTCTGATTGGTGAACAAAACACCAGTCATGTTTCTGTTAATTTGGAGCCGAAATTCCGAAATTCGTTAACGAAATTTCGTATTTTTCGTATAAAAATTCGTAAGCATAGAAATTCCCTATAGGGTTCCCACCATCCCTGTGCTGTGCTGACTTCCTGGGGTTTTTTAACTTTTAGGTTCGTTAACTTTTTGTAACAATTACGAATTTTTGTTATGAATTTGGATCCGAAATTCGTAAACGAAATTTCGTATTTCGTACGGAATTCTTCTGCAAAAAAAAAATTTGTATTTTGGATTCGTACAAATTTCCGGAAATTCATACGAATTTTCGTTTCGTAGGAAGCTAAGCGCACGCGTCTACTTTCTGGATGCGCCGCACAAGCCCAACATGACCATTGGAGTACAAGTACCCGCTCCTCGAGGGATGGAAGAAAAGTCAATCCCTCAAGGAGGCTTCGCAGACGATAGAAGACCCAGAGAAGATCAGCTATGCCGGCAAATGTCATAATTGCTGGGCCTGGAAACCAAAACTAGTATCATGTCAACGATCTTCCCGGTACATTTCCAGGGTCACACATTACGGGCAGGGCCGTCTTTAATATAGATTGGACCCTGGGCAAAATTTTTCTTGGGGCCCCCCCATGCCATTTCCCTCTCCACCTGCTCTGAGACATACAATAAATAGCAGCTGGACTTAAAATCAGTTTTCTGTATCAGATCAGGGAGCAATTGTGATTGGTTGCCAGCAGTTACAGCATATCATTACTGCTTACTGACTGGTTGCTAGAGGTTACAGCACACATTACGACTCACTGATTAGTTGCTAGAGGTTACAGCACATCACCTCCTCACAGCAGGGGAGCACGATATACATATGCATGCTGCCTTCATTTACATATCAATGCCGCCAGCCGCAGCTATTTACTTAGTATTGTCGCCGCTATCTACATACGAATTCCAGTTATTTACACAGGGTCTGCAGGTGAGTCATCTGTACACAACAATAAGGCAGAGCTGGGCAGCATTAGTAGCAGCACTTCACACTGAGATATTGGGACACAGCACAGGAATAAAATTTCAAGGACCAAGGGAATTTAAACCTGGATAGTTGGCAAATATGAGGCAGCTGTTTTGGGCCCCCCCAACAATGACATGGCCCAGGGCAGCTGCCCCTTTTGCCCTGCCTTAAAGATGGCCCTGATTACGGGCCCCGGCAACCCAAGTGAAGATCTCATATCATAGCATGACATTGACAAGACTGGCAGTGCAATTTGATGGGCAGTATGTGCCAGAGCACCGACACTACAATACTCTATTACAGATCACTAATGTACCCAATTACTCCTGGCACGCCACACTAGACACAAAACAGATGGTAAAGAACGAGCCAATATAGATTTTGCCCAACCGGCTGCTGCAATCCCTGCACTTTTACGGGTAAACAGTGCGTCTCTCGTTAATGAAACACTCATTATGAAGAATAATTGTTTCTGGGAAATGTTCAAAACTTGAGTAGACTAAAAAAAATAAAAATAAAAAAAACACAACGGAAAAAAAAAGAATTTCAAGCAGTTAGAAAAGTCGCTTACTAGAGGCACAATCGCTACTTCTGTGCAGTTAGTAGTTACATTTATCAGCATCCTTCCATTACTCCCGAAATGTTAATCCTGAAAAGTGCGTCTGCCTTTTCTGAATCTGCAATTATTAACCACTTGACCTCCAAAAAAAGATGTACCCCCCCTCCCCTTCAAGACCAAGCCAAGATGTACCCCCACCACCCCCCCACCTCTCTTCAAGACCAGGCCATTTTTTGCAATACGGTTATCAGGTGCCTCAGCCATGTTCCTGCGCGCATGCGCGGCAGAACGGCTCTCCGGTGCATGCGCATTCGCGGCCCGGCGCATGCTTAACATGACCCCTTGGACAGCCTATAAAAGTTGCTCTTCTGCGCAGATAAGTTGCTGGTTTGTCTTCGGCTCTCCGCTAACCTTGATCCTGTTCCTTGCATCTGATTACCTGTTGTGACCCGGATTGTTCTTGACTCTGCTGCTGATCTCCTGGACCTTGACCCCTGGCTTGTTTACTGGACTCCGCTTATCTTCAGTGTCCTGCCTCTTGTCTCCTTGCCTTGACCCTCTGCCTGTGACCCGGACCTGCCTCTTGTCTCCTTGCCTTGACCCTCTGCCTGTGACCCGGACCTGCCTCTTGTCTCCTTGCCTTGACCCTCGGCCTGTGACCTGGACCTGCCTCTTGTCTCCCTGCCTTGACCCTCGGCCTGTGACCTGGACTTGCCTCGTGTCTCCCAAAGACACCATACCTCTGCCGGTGTGTTTACACTACAGACTTTCAGTGTTTGACCCTCAGCCTGGTTCGGGACTTTGTCAGCTGTGCTTGTCATCTGCCAGCCCTTGCACAGGTGCTCATCTCTACAAGGACCTTCACACAACAAGGCTTCTCCTGTCACCTGGGTAGCCTGTGCCTCTTTGTACCATTCACTCCCTGTATCACCTCCAGGGGGCGAACTGCGCTTAGTCGCAAGGGTGAACCGCTCTCGGCATCTCGGCCTCAGTATGTACTTCTCCGACAACGGTACTGCGTTACTTTAATGCCCCATACACACGGTCGGATTTTCAGAGGGAAAATGTGCGATCGGATCATGTTGTTGGGAAAATCCGACCCCGTGTGTGGGCTCCATCTGACTTTTTCCATCGGATTTTGCGACGCACAAAGTTTGAGAGCAGGATCTAAAATTTTCCGACAATGAAAGCCGATCGCATGAATTCCGATTCGTGTGTGGACAATTCCGACGGACAAAGTGTCATGCATGCTCGGAATAAACGAAGAGACGAAAGCTATTGGCTACTGGCCCGTTTATAGCCCCGACGCACGTGTTTGACGACACCGCATTCAGAACGATCGGATTTCCAGACAACTTTGTGTGACCGTGTGTATGCAACATAAGTTGCGGGCCAAAAATTGTTGGAAACAATCCGAAGGATTTTGTGGTTGGAATGTCCGACTGTGTGTATCGGGCATAACTCGACGCTGTACCCTAAATAAAATAAAAAAATGTATGACCCTTTTTTCCCCCCAATACATAGAGATGTCTTTTGGTGGTATTTGATCACCTCTGCTGTTTTTATTTTTTGCTCTTTTAACAAAAAGAAAGGACCAACAATTTTGAAAAAAATAAAATAAATAAATAAATAAATAAAACATGAAATATTTTACTTTCTGCTATAAAACATTCCCAATCAAAAAAATAAAATAAAAAAAATCGAATTTTTTCATAAATTTAGGGCAAGATTTTATTAAAAAAATTCCCAATAAGCGTATATTGATTGGTCTGCGCAAACGTTATAGCGTCTACAAACTATGGGATATACGTTTTATTTAATTTTTTTAAAAATTTTTTTTACTAGTGATGGTGGCGATCAGTGACTTATAACGGGACTACTATATTGTGGCGGAAATTCGGACACTTTTTGGGAACCAGTGACACTAATACAGTGATCAGTGCTAAACATAAATTTAGGCCAATATGTATTCTAAAAATAGTGCGACTATGCTAGTCATACTAGTAATGGCGGTGATTAGCGACTTATAGCAGGGCTGTGATATTGCGGCAGACAGACAATCTGACAGTTCGTGGGAACCAGTGACACTAATACAGTGATCACTGCTAAAAATATGCACTGTCACTGTGCTAATGACACTGGCAGGGAAGGGCTTAAACATCAGGGGCGATGAAAATGTTAAATGTGTGCCTAGCCAGTGTTTTCCATATGCTGCTTTTACTAGGGGAGGAGATCGATTATAGTCACCGCTTTGCAGGGACACAGGATCGTCCCTCCCCCCCCCTAACAGAATGGAGATCTGCCTTGTTTACATAGTAAAATGCAGAGAACTGAGATATTCCCAATGATTGGCGGGTGCCAGAGGACTTCGAGTCCCCAGGACCCGCATATTGGCTTTTGTGGTGAAGCAGGCCAGCGGTGGCGGCATGCATGCCCCCTACAGACAGAATCACATATATACATACATATATATATATATATATATATGTCACCCTTCCCATCCACATAACAAATACTTACCTTACCCACACTCCCCCACTGATACTTTTGCCGGAGCACTGGGCGTAATCCCTGGACAAGCTCCATATTGGTGCCTTTGCAGAGCTTACACAAGGTTCCCCCACGCGACAGAGTCGATCCCAGATGACTGGTGGTTCACGCCAAAGCACTGCATCCCGGAAGGAAGGAAAGAAGGTCACATGGTCTTCCATATTCTGAAGTAATGGCTCTTACTAGGTGCTATGGCAGAAGAACAAAATGGATGGGACGTGCAGCAAGAGAGACTACCAATGGGCTGGGGTTGGCGTCATGATCAGGTGTCAGGCTTGAAGACCAGTTGCTATAGCAGTTTCAGGACTACCACCGACCAGTAGGATAGGTACACAGGCAATCACCCTGGCAGATGGCACAGGCTCACCTGAGGTGTGGAGTCTAAGTACTAACCGGTGTTCTCCAGAGCTCCTGATGGTGGAATTGGATTTAGCGGCATGTTAGTACCAGGTTGCGGTCCTCAGGATCGCCCCGCCAGGAGGTGAGCAAGCCGGGGTCCAGTAGAAGATAAGCAAGTAAGCATCAATGTGAAAAATGGACCCTCGCGCTATTAAGTGCTCAAACGTGCAGAAATGACTAAATACGTGTCAAAAAATGGAAAAGTAAAAATATAGCAATACAAAATCCACAGTGAAAGTGATACAAAAGTGCAAGTGTTGCTAAAAAATGCAGCGGGACAAAATAGTTAACACCAACTATCACATAAGAATAAACAAAGTAAAAAGTCCTGCGCAAATGGTGCCACTAAAAAATAAATGTATAAAGAAATATAAATGTATAAAAAAATAAATAAAAAATAAAATAAAAATATAATATATAAAGTCAATAAATCAAGGTGAACACACCGATGTGTGAAAACAGTGAAAAATAGGCGGGACCAGCTGTTCCAAAATAAATAAAAAAATAAATAAAATAAATCCAGGCTCTCAGAACTCTCACCTCAAAGATGGAATAATCAGGCAAAGTAAAATAACCCCAGAGGATCATCTATAATTCCTTGGTTATTACATAGAGAAATATTAAGGAGAATCCTCTGGGGTTATTTTACTTTGCCTGATTATTCCATCTTTGAGGTGAGAGTTCTGAGAGCCTGGATTTATTTATTTTGGAACAGCTGGTCCCGCCTTTTCTCCTATTTTTCACTGTTTTCACACATCGGTGTGTTCACCTTGATTTATTGACTTTATATATTATATATATTTTTTTTTATACATTTATATTTCTTTATACATTTATTTTTTAGTGGCACCATTTGCGCAGGACTTTTTACTTTGTTTATTCTTAAGTAAGCATCAAACAGAAGCGTGGTCAGTAAACAAGCCAAAAAGTTGGTAACAAGTAGCTGCTGGGTGGGATCAGGCAGAAGCGTAGTTGAGGAACAAGCCAAGGGTCGGTAATGAGCAGTGGCACATATGGATGGTAGCAGGGAAGACGAGGGGTGAGATACTGGCCGGAGATAGCACAATATTCTGGCAAACAGGAAGCGCAGAGACATGGCTTATAACAGGAAGTTCGTGGGAGGAGCAGAGTTCAAGGTTCGGCAGAAATCAAGGCGCAAGGCACGGTTGTCCAAAGGACCTGACAAGGCACTGTCCAGCATCTCAGATAGCTCAGTGAAAAGATTCATTGTCAGATACAGCTGAGGTCCCAGGATCAAGTCCAGGTCCTGACAGGTGATCTGTCAAAAGAACCAATCACATTATCCTAACGCCCCATTCACATTAGGCAAATTTGGTTTGCAAAACGTGCATTTGTGTGCCGCAATGATGGCAAAACCCACAAAGCTTGTCACCCAAAAACGGAGAACAAGCTTCTTTTGGGGGGGGGGGGGGGGCTGCCTATTGATGTGAATGAGATTCCCTACTCATTGAAACACATGTAAATCTCACTTTAAAAATTGCGAGAAGGAATGCTAATTCCCGTTAAGACGCGCTCTGCCACGGGCCCTAAATGGCGTCCCAGCGCACTTATGACTTTTTACGCTTTATCCCAACCCAGCTGACAAGACCCATGCAATATTTATACGGAAATCGGAAACCTTGTTGACTGCTTGGATCAACTAGTAAAGAGTACATCATCACATTAAGTCGCTTCTGATGCTCTAAAGGAATTACATTTTACCGTGACCGGCCGCATCAAATTCACACGTCTTGCAAAGTTTTCTTTTCCAGGGAAGGATATTGAGCACTTTTTTTCTTTTTCTTTTTTTACCGCTATAAATAATTCAGCTTGAATTCTTTCTGCAGCAATATCATTCCTTCTTTCTTTCAATTTATTACTGGAGAAAATGGGTTTAAAAAAATATATATATATGAAATTTTATAGCTATTCAATGAAAATAAGAAGCAATGTTTAGGGTCTTATAACCCTGTTGTGCAGTCCCTAAATATACAGTGCCTTGAAAACATATTCACATAATTATGGCACATAATTGTGAAGTGGAAGGAAAAAAAAACAATAAATGTCTTTTCAAATTTTTTATATATAAATATGTGAAAAGTGTGGCGGGTATATTTGTATGGCGCCCCCCCGGAGTCAATACTTTGTAGAACCCCCTTTCTCTGCAATTACAGCTGCAAGTCTTTTTGGGGGTGTCTCTACCAGCTTTGCACATCTAGAGAGGACATTTCTGCCCATTCTTCATTACAAAATATCTCAAGCTCTGTCAGATTGGATGGAGAGCGTCTGAGGACAGCAATTTTCAAGTCTTGCCACAGATTCTCAATGTGATTTAGGTCTGGACTGTGACTGGGCCATTCTAACACATGAATATGCCTTGATCTAATTCATTCCATTGTAGCTCTGGTTGGATGTTTCGGGTCGTTGTCCTACTGGAAGGTGAACCTCCGCCCCGGTCTCAAGTCTTTTGCACTTGCAGACTCTAACGGGTTTTCTTCTAAGATTGTCCTGTATTTGGCTCCATCCATCTTCTCATCAACTCTGACCAGCTTCCCTGTCGCTGCTGAAGAAAACCATCCCCACCACATGATGCTGCCACCACCATGTTTGAGGATGGTATGTTCAGGGTGATGTGCAGTGTTAGTTTTCCCCACACATAGCGTTTTGCTTTTAGGCCAAAAAAAGTTCAATGTTGGTCTAATCTGATCAGATCCCCTTCTTCCACATGTTTGCTGTGTCCCCCACATGGCTTCTCTCAAACTACAAACAGGACTTCTTATGACTTTCTGTCACCAATGTCTTTCTTCTTGTCACTCTTCCATAAAGGGCAGATTTGTGGAGAGACGACTAATAGTTGTCCTGTGGACAGATTCTCCCCCCTGAGCTGTGGATCTCTGCAGCTCCTCCAGAGTTACCATGGGCCTCTTGGCTCTTCTCTGATGAATGCTCTCCTTGCCCGGCCGGTCAGTTTAGGTGGACGGCCATGTCTTGGTAGGTTTGCAGTTATATACTCTTACCATACTCTTCCATTTTCGGATGATGGATTGAACAGAACTCCGTGAGATGTTCAAAGCTTGGGAGATTTTTTTATAACCTAACCCTGCTTTATACTTCTCCACAACTTTATCCCTGACCTGTCTGGTGTGTTCCTTGGTTTTCATGATGCTGTTTGTTCACTAAGGTTCTCCAATGCCGTGTACACATGATCGGACTTTTCCGACAGACTAGGTCCGACGGACCGCAATCTGTCAGACAATTCGATCGTGTGTGGGCTCCAGCAGACTTTTTTCCCCCAAAAGTCAGATGGACCTAGAAATAAAACATGTTTCAAATCTTTCTGACGGACTCGAGTCCGGTCGAAAATCCACTCGTCTGTGTGCTAGTCCGATGGACCAAATACGACGCAAGGACAGCTATTGGCTACTGGCTATTGAACATCCTTGTTTAGTCCCGTCTTACATCATCACATTCAAAACAAACTGACTTTCGAACGGAATTAGCTGCGCTACCTACCCCCACTGAGGCTATTACTGTTTGTGCAAAGAAATGAAAATTAATCAGATAATTCCAATAGATTAAGTGAAATCAGCAAGAATAATTCACATACAATCAAAATTAAGTGATAAATGTTTCTTTGGAAAGAGGTTTGGTTGTTAGTGCTGTTACACTTCCAGTTTTCATTATTCACAATGAAGCTTGGTTTTATTACTGTCCCTATTTAAACGTGATGCGTCAGTGCGTCGCCCATACCCCAGACGACGTCACCGCATGACGAAACGCACGTCGGGTGGTCCAGATGTGCTGACGCAATTACGTTGACCTTCTGAACGGGCGTTCGCATGGAGGCCGGCATTTCATGCTTTTTTTTACTGCTATGTTTATGATTATATTTTGTTTATTTAAATAAAAATATCCTGCCTGGTTTACGCTATGGGAGGCTTTCTTTTGTGTTTTCCGAGTTACCATCTAAACCATTGCCTGCTTATGTAGAAATCTCCATGGTCCATTCAAAAGTGTTTCCGCAATAGGAATCAGGATTGGTGCAGTTCGGGTGACAAATTCAATGAACGTTTACATACCGCTTTCTGGTAAGCGTGCATTCCTACTGTTGACTCACGGGTTTCTGGCTTGGTGAAGGTGGATCGCACGGCTGACTGGCACCCTCTTAAAGAGCTATCTCTCCCATTATAAAGACTTTTTGTTTGGACTTTTTCTCATTGGTTGTAATTCACTGGTTCACCTTTTTTTATGGATATAATTTTTTATTAATTTGTCACTGGGTTTTTATCTTATTTAATTATAATTAATAATCACTGTATTTATTTATAATTATTGATTTATTATGATTAATTTAAATTAATTTACTTATAGTCAATAATTAATGAATTTATTTATTAATTTATAATTATTTATTCACTTTTTGAATATAATCAACTGTTATTAATCACTATATTAATTTAATCATATTAAATTTTTGAGCATTTATCACTTAATTTTGATTGTATATGAATTGTTCTTGCTGATTTCACTTAATCTATTGGAATTATCTGATTCATTTTCATTTTTTTGCACAAACAGTAATAGCATCAGTGGGGGTAGGTAGCGCAGCTAATTTTGTTCTTTATATGCATTGTATTTTGGATGTGTATCACATCCTGGTAGCTGCAGCTGTTTTTTAATCTTTTAGATTAGGGGCGCAGTAATTTTTTTCTTATTTATGACTTTCGAACGGACTTCGCTGTTCGCTGAAAGTCCATTGGGAAGACCGTCGGACCTGGTCCATCGAAAAAGTCCGGTCATGTGTACGCGGCATAACAAACCTCTGAGGGCTTCACAGAACAGCTGTATTTAGACTGAGATTAAATGACACACAGGTGGACTCTATTTACTAATTAGGTGAATTCTGAAGGCAATTGGCTCCACTAGATTTTAGTTAGGAGTATCAGAGTAAAGAAGGGCTCCATACAAATGACCCCCCCCCCCACACACACACACACACACACACACGTTTCACATACTTATTTGTATCATTTATCATTTTCCTTCCACTTCACAATTATCTACAGCTTTGTGTTGGTCTATCACATAAAATACATTTACATTTTTGGTTGTAACATGACAAAATGTGGAGAATTTTGAAAGGGTTAGAAAACATTCTCAAGTAGGGATGAGCCGAACACCCCCCCGGTTCGGTTCACACCAGAACTTTCGAACGGACCCCAAATTCGTAACAAACGTTAGAACCCCATTGAAGTCTATGGGACTCGAACGTTTGAAATTAAAAGTGCTAATTTTAACTGCTAATATACAAGATACTGTCCTAAAAAGGGTTTGGGGGCCTGGCTCCTGCCCCTGGGGACATGGGTCAATGCAAAAAAAGTTTTAAAAACGGACGTGAAATATTCCTTTAAATATGGTGCCTGGGGGGTGTCTATAGTATGCCTGTGAAGTGCCACGTGTTTCCCGTGTTTAGAACAGTCCCTGCACAAAATGACATTTAACGGAAATAACGTCATTTAAAACTGCTTGTGGTTTTAATGTTATATCTGGTTCCTGCAATATGGTTGAAAATCATTGAGAAAAATGGCATGGGTAGCCCTCCCTGCCCATTACCAGCCCCTTTGGGTCTTGTACGGATATTAAGGGGAACCCCGTACCCATATTAAAAAAAGGAAATACGTGTGGCCCCCAGGCCCTATATACTCAGAACAGCAGTATACAGGCGGTGCAAACAAGACAGGGACTGTGTAGGTTTGTTGTGTTAAGTTGAATCTGTTTGTAATTTTCAACTGGTACATTTTTAAAGTGTAGCTCCAGTCAAAAAAACGATTTTTAAGCTTTTTGGAAAACATAGGGAAGGGTTATCACCCCTGTACAATTTGTTTTGCCATCCGTCTTTTTTCATCTCACTTGCTGTTGTCTCCTTCCGTTTGCAAGTAGGAGATGTAAGTTGGATGTTTGAAAGTAGGGGCCTGCCCTATATGCTCTGCAGAAATGGCGGAACAAGGTGTTGGTTTTGCCACAACATTGTAAGCCCTCAAAGTGACTCTTGGTGGCCGCTGGAGCGCCCTGCTGTGAACGATTATATCAAGAATTGCAATTACATGCCATTGTTGAACAGTGGTAGAAAAATTGACCTTTGGTGGTTGTGGTGCTGGTGCCACAACACTATAAGTCCTCACAGTTACTCTGGGTGGGCACAGGAACGGGCCCTCCTGTGAAATATTATATCAAGAATTGTAATTACATGTCCCTGTTAAACAGGGGCAGAAAAATTGGGCCTTAGGCATTGGTGCTGGTGCCACAACACTGCAACCTCTCCCATATACTCTAGTTTTAGTGCAGGAATTAGCCCTGCTGCAAAGCATTGCATCAAAAATTGTAATTAAATGCCCCTGTTAAACAGGGGCAGAACAATTGGGCCTTAGGCACTGGTACTGGTGCCACGACACTGCAACCTCTCCCATATACTCTAGTTTTAGTGCAGCAATTAGCCCTGCTGCAAAGCATTGCATCAAAAATTGTAATTAAACGCCCCCTGTTAAACAGGGGCATAAAAATTGGGCTGATGGCATCACCCAGAACCAAAAATGTTCTTCCAACATATCAGCGGAGGAGGAAGAGGATAGACAATCAACATAACAGGACAGTCACTCAGCATAGGCAGTCTTGAAGGGATGTGATATTTCAAAAACAATTATTCGGTTACATTAGCTTCAGGTGCTTGGTAACTGTGGGTGATCCAAGACTGATTCATCTTGATGAAGGTCAGTCGATCAACTGATTCGGTGGACAGGCGCACCCTGTGATCGGTAACAAAGCCACCAGCAGAACTGAAGGTGCGTTCTGAAAGAACGCTGGATGCAGGACAGGCCAGAAGCTCAATTGCATACTGTGCAAGCTCTAACCAGTGATCCATCCTCAAGACCCAGTAAGCCAGAGGATTTTCGGTGGGAAAGGTGTCCAAGTCTGACCTTGCCCCTAGGTATTCCTGCACCATGTAAATCAGACGCTGGCGATGGTTGCTGGAACCGATCATACCTTGGGGCTGCGGACTAAAAAATTGTCTGAAAGCATCGGTCAGACGGCCACCTTCTCCACCGCTCCTTCTGACCGATGCTTCAGCAACACGTTGTCCAGGACCAGGAGTTTGTAACCTCACAGTCTCTGGGAACACGTTGCACAGACCTTTCTACAAGGCCTCCCGGAGATGTCTCATCCTCTGCTCCCTCTGCGACGGCAAGATAAGGTCGGCAACCTTACCCTTGTACCATGGATCAAGGAGAGTGGCCAGCCAGTAATGATCCCTCTCCTTGATCCGAAGAATACGAGGATCCTTCCGCAGGCTTTGCAGGATCAGGGAGGCCATGCAGCGTAGGTTAGTTGAGGCATTCGGTCCGGAGTCCTCTGGGTCACTAAGGACATGATCCGCAGCTACCTCCTCCCAGCCACGTACAAGTCCACGGGTTTCTTGGGACTGTAAATCATCCCTACAAGACTGCTGCTGCTGCTGATGCTGAGTGCCAGCCTCCACCTCCATGCTGACACAATCATCCTCCTCCTCCTCATCTTCTTCCTGTGTGATGGGTGGCACAGCAGGAACACTGTCTGGATAAAGGGGGCCTTGAGAGGCAAGGAAGTCCTCCTCTTCCTGCCTCTGTTCTGCCTCAAGTGCCCTGTCCATTATTCCACGCAGCGTATGCTCCAAGAGGTGGACAAGAGGTACAGTGTCACTGATGCATGCACTGTCACTGCTCACCATCCTTGTGGCCTCCTAAAACGGTGACAGGTCAGTGCATGCATCCCTGATCATGCCCCACTGGCGTGGTGAGAAAAAACCAAGCTCCCCTGACCCTGTCCTGGTGCCGTAGTCGCACAGGTACTCATTGATGGCCCTCTGCTGCGTGTGCAGCCGCTGCAGCATGGCCAACGTTGAGTTCCACCTGGTGGGCATGTCACATATAAGGCAGTTCTTGGGCAGGTTCAACTCCTTTTGGAGCTCAGCCAGCCGAGCACAGGCATTAAATGATCGGCGGAAATGCACACAGACTTTCCTGGCCTGCTTCAGGACATCCTGTAAGCCCGGGTACCTGCCCAAGAACCGCTGAACCACCAGGTTAAGGACGTGAGCCACACAGGGCACATGGGTCAGTTGTCCCTGTCGGAGGGCGGAGAGGAGGTTGGTGCCATTGTCGCAAACCACCATTCCTGGCTTAAGCTGGCGTGGCATCAACCACCTCTCGGCCTGCCCCTGCAGAGCTGACAAAACATCCGCCCCAGTGTGGCTCCTGTCCCCCAAACAAACCAGCGCAAGCACGGCATGGCATTGTTTTGTCTGCGTACTTGCATAGCCCCTGGAATGCCTACCGAGCACCGCTGGTTCTGAGGACAGAGCACTGGAAGAGGCCATGGAGGAAGAAGAAGAGGAGGGGGTGGAGGAGAGAGGTGTGTCACAACCAATAGTAGCATTTTGGAGGCGTGGTGGCGGAACAACCTCCAACACTACTGCACCTTGTCCTGCATCCTTCCCAGCTGCCAGAAGAGTGACCCAATGGGCCGTGAAAGACAGGTAACGTCCCTGTCCATGCCTGCTGGACCATGAGTCAGCGGTAATATGCACCTTACCGCTGAACGCCCTGTCCAGCGAGGCAAGGACATTGCCTTCCACATGCCAGTAGAGAGCGGGAATCGCCTTCCATGAGAAAAAGTGGCGTTTGGGGACCTGCCACTGAGGAACCGCACATTGTACAAACTCACGGAAGGGGGCCGAGTCTACCAACTGAAAAGGCAGCAGTTGAAGTGCTAGCAATTTAGCCAAGCATGCTGGGTATGTGGATGGCTGGGAGTGAACTTCTTTCGCTGGTCCAGCAGCTGAGGCAGGGACATTTTCCTGCTATAATCGGACGTGGGTGTACTGCTAGCAGAGTGCCCGAAAAGCACTTGGCTGTGTCACACCTAATTCTACACCTTCATTCCTCTCAGAGCAGGTTTCAGAGAGGACTGAAGGTCTAGTGGGGTTGGAGATCCCAGCTGATGAGGAGCAAGGAGAGGTCCGCTTTGTTATTTGGTGTGGGTCTTTGAGGTACGCTTGCCAATGAGCTGCATGGCACGTCAACATATGTCTGGTCAAGCATGTGGTGCCCAAGTGGCTGATGTTTTGTAGACATGGGCGCCGTCAATAAATTCGTTCCGTTCTGTTCCATTTTGATTTGTAATAAAATTAATTCGTACTTCGTATTTCGTGTCTGAAATTCCGTTCTGTTTCGTACGAAATACGAATTGTCGTTCGTTCGTTCTTTACGATGAGTTTGAAGGCAAAAACATTGCTCATTATGCTTATTATGACTTGCAGAAGACTTCTGTGATAGAAGTCAATGTAAGTTGCCTGAAGACATCGTCGGATGTCAAGGTTTTTCAGTGCGCAAACCTGTGGTGAAACACAAAACACTCGGGCCTCCCGGCCACGAGCGTGGGGAAGGGGAAAACAAAGAAGGACTCCAATCGTGAACGTACCGTTAAGCAGTCGACAATTTTATTAATAAAAAAATATAAATACACAGCAGACCAAAGGTATGACCGAATAGGTCCGATTCTAACAAATAAAAAGTATGCATAAAAAAACGGTTAAAATTAAGAACAAATATACACCCGTGCAAGGGAATATTCTAAGCGTGGTGGTATCAGCACAAACAGCCCGACATGTTTCGTAAAAACTTACATCCTCCTGGGGCACCTCATACATGTGTTATGTCACGGTGCTGGTGTCAGATCACTCTTTCTGACAAGTCGCGGTAGTGTGAACGGGCACTGAGTCGTCGTCCGAAATCCGGAATTCATAAAAAAAGTTCAGTCGGAGCGACTTGAGTCGCTCCTATTAGAATGGTTCCATAGTACAGAACGGAGCGCGACTTGTCAGGTGACTAAATCGCCTGACAAGTCGCGGTAGTGTGAACAGGCACTGAGTCGTCGTCCGAAATCCGGAATTCGTAAACAAAAGTTCAGTCGGAGCGATTTGAGTCGCTCCTATTAGAACGATTCCTTAGTACAGAACGGACCGCGACTTGTCAGGTGACTAAGTCGCCTGACAAGTCGCGGCAGTGTGAACGGGCACTGAGTCATCGTCCGAAATCCGGAATTCGTAAACAAAAGTTCGTATTCCGTACAGAATTCGGACGCATGGCAATTCGTATTTCGGATCCTCCCGAACGTACGAATTTGTGGAAATTCGTACGAAACGAATCGCACATGTCTAATGTTTTGGCCACGCGAGATACGCTTGAGACATATGTTGCAAATAGCAGCGGTGCGATCTGATGCACTCGTCTCAAAAAAGGCCCACACCAAAGAACTTTTAGAATAACGTGCAGAGGCAGCGCCCTGCACAGGCGGAGCTCTGCGGTGTGATTTAGTCGGTGTGCTGCCCCTAAGCTGGCCCCCGGAGGGCATCCTGCCTCGTTGGACATGTGCCTCCTCCTCCTCCTCTCTCCTACCAGGCACCCACGTGGAGTCAGTGCCCTCATCATCCCCTCCCTCTTCATCGCTGGAACAAACCTGGCAGTATGCTGCAGCTTGTGGAACATGACTGCCAGATTGCTGTCCTTCTTGAGCATCCCCTCTCTCTGCATTCACGCTACTGCCTTCCTCTAGCTGAGTATCATCATCAGAGCCTACAAAACACTGGGCATCCTCCTGGAGCATGTACCCAACACTGTGCTCAAAGAGTTCAGGAGACCCCTCAGGAGGACGTGGTGGGTCTAGGGAAGGAGTCACTGATGATGACATTGAGAGGAGGGAAGACGATGCGTTGGCAGCTGCTTTGCTAGTACCCTGAGCCTGATTAAGAGAGGATGAGGAGGATGAAGAGGGCTTGGTTATCCACTCTACCAAGTCGTTGGCATGTTGCGGCTCAACATGTCCAGCTGCCGAAAAGAAGGACAAGCGTGTCCCATGGCCACGTGCTGATGATGACGAGGCACCACGTCCACGACCAGCACTGTTGTCTCTAGACACAGAGCCTGCTTGCCCTCTTTTATCAGCTTGCGTCTGTCTGCCTCTCCTTGCTGGCCTTCCAGACATGGTAATGGCCTGAAGGGAGTTGGCAAAACCAGCAATTGGGTAGTGTATATTGTGCTGGAGGCACACACAACATCCACTAACTCCTGCAGATGGCAGATGACTCAATTAGAGAAGAGCTATGTAGGTGGATATAACGGTGTATACTGGGTTCAGAGCACGCAGACAGCACGCACAATCTCCTACAACTGACTGCAAGCTCTATTTAAAACGAGCAAGATAGTTAGCTATATAGGTGGATATAGCTGTGTATACTGGGTTCAGAGCACGCAGACAGCACGCACAATCTCCTACCACTGACTGCAAGCTCTATTTAAAACGAGCAAGATAGTTAGCTATATAGGTGGATATAGCGGTGTATACTGGGTTCAGAGCACGCAGACAGCACGCACAATCTCCTACCACTGACTGCAAGCTCTATTTAAAACGAGCAAGATAGTTAGCTATATATGTGGATATAGCGGTGTATACTGGGTTCAGAGCACGCAGACAGCACGCACAATCTCCTACCACTGACTGCAAGCTCTATTTAAAACGAGCAAGATAGTTAGCTATATAGATGGATATAGCGGTGTATACTGGGTTCAGAGCACGCACAATCTCCTACCACTGACTGCAAGCTCTATTTAAAACGAGCAAGATAGTTAGCTATATAGGTGGATATAGCGGTGTACACTGGGTTCAGAGCACGCAGACAGCACGCACAATCTCCTACCACTGACTGCAAGCTCTATTTAAAACGAGCAAGATAGCTAGCTATATAGATGGATATAGCGGTGTATACTGGGTTCAGAGCACGCAGACAGCACGCACAATCTCCTACCACTGACTGCAATCTCTATTTAAAACGAGCAAGATAGCTAGCTATATAGATGGATATAGCGGTGTATACTGGGTTCAGAGCACGCAGACAGCACGCACAATCTCCTACCACTGACTGCAAGCTCTATTTAAAACGAGCAAGATAGCTAGCTATATAGATGGATATAGCGGTGTATACTGGGTTCAGAGCACGCAGACAGCACGCACAATCTCCTACCACTGACTGCAAGCTCTATTTAAAACGAGCAAGATAGCTAGCTATATAGATGGATATAGCGGTGTATACTGGGTTCAGAGCACGCAGACAGCACGCACAATCTCCTACCACTGACTGCAATCTCTATTTAAAACGAGCAAGATAGCTAGCTATATAGATGGATATAGCGGTGTATACTGGTGTTGGGCGGTTTGTAAAACCTGATTTTAGTTCTGGAAATAAAAAAAATAAAATAAAACACAGACAAGGAAATATCCCCTTTCTATTTTTATTTTTTTTATTTTTTATTGAGCAATTTGAAATTACTTTACCACCTGCTCTGTTGTCCTTTCTAACTGTGATAAGTGGAATATCATTACAACATATGTTTATTTTATTCCGGTATCATCATCTGTCTCCTTCTCCCATTCAATGAAACTTTGAGTCTAAATAATATAATTAAGTAAACAGCAGCGCGCTATTCCAGCTGTTTACAGCAGCCTCAAAGTGAAATGGTTCTGCGGCTTAGATAATAAAAATGTGGATGGAGACGTCAGCCAGCGACGGCGCATAGTCTGGAATTATCAGTTCATTTTTCAAAAATGATAGTAAGGCTTGTGGAGAACAGGTAATTCCAAGGAAGTAGCGGTCGCCTTCTAAGTTCCTCCCCTGCAATCAACTTTATTAATACAACACCAAGCGCACAAACTCCTCAGGCTGGCGCATTATGCCCCAGATGGAGCTGAGTTCTGAAAAAAAAAAAATGATTTTGTTTTTCTTTTTGCATACGTTTGGTGGTAAAAATGTGACGCTGAAATTGCTAGTATTTAAGGGTGATATAGCCAATTAAAGTGAAAAAAAAAAAAAAAAACTCCTCCCACATATCCTGCTTAACATGTGAAAACAAAAAGATCTGTGTACTTAACCATTTTTAATCTGCTCTGATCTGGTCACATGATCCCACAGCTCTGCCCAACCCCCCACCTCCCCGCCGTGTCAGTGAGCAGCTGCTGACGGGGAGAGGAGGGATTGCTTCTCCTCCCCCCTGCAGCTGCTACTGTCTGACACGGGGGATCATGTGGCTGGACCAGGGCAGTCTTAAATCTGGTAAGTACAGTTGTGCTCATAAGTTTACATACCCTGCCAGAATTTATTATTTCTTGGTCAATTTTCAGAGAATATGAACAACACAACAAAAACTTTTCTTTCACTCGTGATTAGTGTTTGGCTGAAGCCATTTATTATCAACTGTGTTTACTCTTTTTAAATCATAATGGCAACAGAAACTACCAGGGGCTTTTCTAGGTGGCAAAAAGACCAGGGGCTTCAGCCCAAAATCCAAGGCCGGCATGGGCGAGGGGGGCTGCGGTGGTGGATCTGAATTTTTAGGCTGGGTGGTGGGGTTTTGTGGCGGGGGGTAAGCTCACTTGCTGGTTGCTGCCTGGCTTACCGTTGTCCATCAATGCTGAAACTAAACTCACCTCCCTGACACACTGACCTACCTACCTGACACACACTGACCTACCTGACACACACTTACATACACGTACTGACTTACCCTACCTGACACACATACACTGACCTACCTACCTGACATACATACACTGACCTACCTAACATACACTGACTTACCTATCTGACATACACTGACCTACCTGACATACATACACTGACCTACCTACCTGACATACACTGACCTAGTTGACATACACTGACCTACCTACCTGACATACCTTGACCTACCTACCTGGCATACACTGACCTATGTACTCTGGCGGTAGTGACACACACTGACCTACCTGACCAGGAGACTTCATGTGTCCTGCAGCAGCAGCTCAGCCGTGGTGTGCATCTTCACAGGACAAGTGGTTGCAGGTTGGGATCAAGCAGAAGTCAGTTACAAGTGGTTGCAGGTTGGGATCAGGCAGAAGTCAGTTACAAGTGGTTGCAGGTTGGGATCAAGCAGAAGCATAGTCAGTAAGCAAGCCAAAGGTCAGTAACAAGTGGTTGCCGGTTGGGATCAGGCAGAAGTCAGTAACAAGTGGTTGCAGGTTGGGATCAGGCAGAAGCATAGTCAGTAAGCAAGTCAAAGGTCATTAACAAGTGGTTGTAGGTTAGGATAAAGCACAATCGTAGTCAGTAAACAAGCCAAAGGTCAGTAACAAGTGGTTGCAGGTTGGGATCAGACAGAAGTCAGTAACAAGTGGTTGCAGGTTGGGATCAGGCAGATGCGTAGTCAGTAAGCAAGCCAAAGGTCAGTAACAAGTGGTTGTAGGTTAGGATAAAGCACAATCGTAGTCAGTAAACAAGCCGGAGGTCGGTAACAATTGATTGCAGGTCGAGATCAAGCAGAAGCATAGTCAGTAAACAAGCCATAGGTCAGTAACTAGTAGTTTCAGGTTGGGATCAAGCAGAAGCATAGTCAGCAAACAAGCCAAAGGTCGGTAACTAAAAAGTGGTTGCAGCTTGGGATTAAGCAGAAGCGTAGTTGAGGAACAAGCCAATGGTCATCAATGAGTGGTAGTGAAGATACAGACGGCATAAGGAGTGACAAAAGCAAGATATTGGCTGGGGAGAGCACAATAATCTGGCAAACAGGAAGTGTAAAGGCATGGCTTAAATAGAAAGTTCAGGGGGGAACAAAGGGTTAAAGGTGCAAGAGAAACAAGACACAAGCTAAGGATTCAGGCAGGGAGTTGTCCAATATCTCAGGTGGCTCAGCAGGAAGACACAGCCGAGGTTGCAGGTTCAGACCCGGGTCCTAACAATAGGTGTTAGATGGGGGAAGGGGCAATTTTGAGGCTAGCTAGGTAGTAGCCGGAAGTCCACTTTACCCTGACAGGTTTTATGTCTCACCCGTTTGTTTCACAAAGAAAATAAATGTTTTAGCTGTTATGGTTAAGAACTTCGGCAGTTGCACTAAAACTTTTGCTGTTGAAAAGTTGGGCAACTGTACTTTATGTACTTTTTTTTTTTTTTATTGAATTTTTTCAGATTGTTAAAAGTAATTATTTGATTCTGCAGCAAACACGCAAACAGAAAAAGTCCTCTACAAGACCAATCTTCAATTACATTCACTGGCCCCGGATTTAGAATGCTTCTCAGGAAACGCACCTTCTTGAAGTATCCAGGAAGAAAGAAAGATAATTAACTATACAAAAGAAATGAAAACGACACAATAAATATGCCAGCCGCAAGAAGAAGAACTTATCTTGGTCTTCAAGGGACCACCGTTTAAAAGAGGAAATTCCTGGAATAACAGGAATTAATACAAGTATATGACGTCCAGGGACAAACTGGTATTAACGTGGGTGTAATCTGTATTTATTGTATGTGTTCTTCTATTCTGATTTTCTCCAACTGTAAAGTGCGCCAGCAGAATAGAATCTAAATGTGTGTGTCACGAAACATCAATTTATCTATTGCAAGGAAGTACGTTTTAAAATATTCCACATTGTCCGCCTTGTCATTGACTGAGGTACGGAACCATGCTCCGGAGCCTGGGGGTGCAACAACACTGGAAATAACCAAAGTAGCGGACATTGTTAACCACTACAATACAGGGCACTTTCGCCCCCTTCCTTCCCAGCCCAATTTTCAGCTTTCATCGCTCTCGCACTTTCAGTGACAATTGCGCGGTCATGCTACACTGTACCCAAATGAAATTGTTATCATTTTGTTCGCACAAATAGAGCTTTATTTTGGTGTTATTTATTCACGACTCCGTTTTTTTTTTTTTGCGATATAAGCGCAAAAATAGCGGAAATTTGGAAAAAAAACAATATTTTCTTTTTTCTATTTGAAAAGAAATCCAATAAAATCAAATTTTGTCATAAATTTAAGCCAAAATGTATTCTGCTACATGTTTTTGGTAAAAAAAATTCCGTTAAGTGTATAATAATTGGTTTGTGTGATCACGGACATATGTACGCAAATGATCATGTACATAT
Organism: Lithobates pipiens; assembly: GCF_037356315.1. Classification (NCBI taxonomy): domain Eukaryota; kingdom Metazoa; phylum Chordata; class Amphibia; order Anura; family Ranidae; genus Lithobates; species Lithobates pipiens. The sequence goes on from NW_027507789.1 coordinate 219,664,271, forward strand.
GTGTGCAGGTGATCACATACATATGTGTGCAGATAATCATTGGGACATGTGATTTTAGTGGGACATATGTGGGGGACATGTTTTTATTATTAGGGACATGTGTTTTTATTATTTGGGGACATGTATGTTTTGGGGACATGTGTGTTTTGGGGACATATGTGGGGACTGTGTTTGTACTGTGTGGTGTGTTGTGTGTTTACACTAGACTGGTGATCAGTGAGTAAAAAGCTGTAAAAAGCAGCCCATACTCACTGATCATCAGCCGGCTGCAGCGTTCTGCTCTCCTCTCCTCAGCGGTGACTTCCGTGTGAGGAGAGGAGAGCCGATTGCCTAGCAACCGGCTGTTTGTTTACATCACATGACGGCCGTGATTGGACACGGCCGTCATGTGATCAGGAGGGCCAATCACAGAACCCTCCTGCCGATCTGAGATGTGCCGTGTCCGGGTGACACGAGCACATCGGGATCGCGCCGCTGCGCGGGCAGGCGCGCGCGCGATCCCGCTACTCCTGAAGGACGTTCCTGAACGTCCTATCAGGAGTAGACGGCTCCCACCCGGCCGTATATATGCATTGGCTGGGTGGGAAGTGGTTAAACAAAAATTTTACTTTTCCATTCTGGCCTTTTTACCAACAAAAACAAAAGGAATACCGGTCAGTTTGCCAAAGAGATACACTATATTGTCAAAAGTATTGGGACGCCTGCCTTTACACGCACATGAACTTTAATGGCATCCCGGTCTTAGTCCGTAGGGTTCAGCATTGAGTTGGCCCCTCCCTTTGCAGCTATAACAGCTTTAACTCTTCTGGTAAGGCCGTCCACAAGGTTTAGGAGTGTGTCTATGGGAATGTTTGACCATTCTTCCAGAAGCGCATTTGTGAGGTCAGGCACTGATATTGGATGAGAAGGCCTTGGCTCGCAGTCTCCACTCTAATTCATCCCAAAGGTGTTCTATCGGCTTGAGGTCAGGGCTCTGTGCAGGCTAGTCAAGTTCCTCCCTAAACTCGCTCAGCCATGTCTTTATGGACCTTGCTTTGTACACTGGTGCGCAGTCATGTTGGAATAGGAAGGGGCCGTCCCCAAACGGTTCCCACAAAGTGGGGAGCATGAAATTGTCCAAAATGTCTTGGTATGCTGACGCCTTAAGAGTTCCCTTCACTGGAAGTAATGTCGCGTACACGACCGGACTTTTCGTCAGACTAGGTCTGACGGTCTTTCCGACGGACTTTCGGCGGAGTTCCGACGGACTTTCCGAATGAACGGACTTGGCCACACGCCATCACACCAAAGTCCGACAGATTCGAACGTGATGACGTACGACCGGACTAGAATAAGGAAGTTCATAGCCGGTAGCCAATAGCTGCCCTAGCGTCGGTTTTTGTCCATCGGACTAGCATACAGACGAACGGATTTCTCGGTCCGGTGGGAAAATTTAAAACATGTTCTATTTCTAAAGTCCGCTGGATTTTTGGCAAGCAAAGGTCCGATGGAGCCCACACACGATCTAATTGTCGGACGGACTCGTTCCGTCGGACCTTTGCTGTCAAAAAGTCTGGTCGTGTGTACGTGGCATCAGGGGCCAAGTCAAACCCCTGAAAAACAACCCCCGCGCCATAATCCCCCTTCCACCAAATGATTTGGACCAGTGCACAAGGTCCATAAAGAAATGGATGAGCGAGTTTAGGGTGGAGGAACTTGACTGGTCTGCACAGAATCCTGACCTCAACCTGATAGAACACCTTTGGGATGAATGAGAGCAGAGACTAGACATGTGCAATTCGTTTAGTTCTGAATCCATATTTTAACAAACTTCGGCAAATTTGTAAATTGACAAATTTTTCCGAATATTCGCAATTTCCGGATTCAAATTTTCGAATTTACGAAATTCAGAAATTCTAAAATCCAAAAATGTGAAAATTCAAAAATCCAAAAATTTGGAATTGAAAAATTTGAAAATCAGAAAATTCAGATATTCGAAAATCTGAAAATAAATGAAAATTCAAAAGAAGAACGAAAGTCTGAAAATTAGAAAATCTGAAATAATAACTAATAATAAATATTACTAATTATTAAATTATAGGTATTGGAAATTCCTTTCAAATTTGGCTGTTAGTGAATGTATCGAATACAAATTTATCCAAAGTTACGAATTTTCCGAAATAACGAATGCCGTATCTAAACTAATGGAACTTAATGAATTAATAATAATAAATAACAATGATAAGAAAAACATTTTATTATTATTAATTACAATTTCATTTAGTTTCATTTGTTTAAATGTGACATTCGTTATTTTGGATAATTCGTAACTTTGCATAAATTTATATCCGTTACGTTCACTAAAAGCCAAATTTGAAAGGAAATTACAATACCTATAATTTATTTAATAGTTAGTTATTATTAGTTAGTTATTATTTAGAAATTTCGGCTTTCGAATTGCCAAATTTTCTCATTTTTGGATTTTTGGATTTACGAGATTTAAAATTTCCGAAAATTAGAATTTCCAAAAATTCTAATTTCTGAATTTCGTATTTTAGAATTTTCCGGATTTTGGATTTTGGAATTTACAGATTTTTGAATTTCCAAATTACGGATTTCTGAGTTTACGAATTTCGATCATAAGGAATGACCTGAAAAAGGAAAAAACCAAAACAAAAAAACGAATGAAATGAAAACAAACAAATTTTTCGGCAGTGTACCCAGGGCCGATGCTCCCACAAGCGAACTAGGCAGCCGCCTAGGGTGCACAGCCACCTAGGGGTGCAGCTGACCCTTTGCTTAACCTCTTCTTCCTCCTCATCGCTGCCAGGCTCCCAGCAGGGCCACTGATAGAGGGGCCCAGACAGCAAGGCATTCAGTGCGGCGGGCGGGTGTTATTAATTGCAGAGCGGTGTGAGGCTTTCCCGCACTCCCTCCCACGCCTTTCACATGCTGGAGGAAGAGGAACAGACCAATGTGACAGGCAGCCAATAGGGCGTGACTGCTAAGTTGCTCTGCCTCCCACCACCTCCTTAGCCAATCAGATTGCCCAACCCGCCACATTTGACCAGAAGATGCTAGTGACCAGAACAGGGCGGGATGGAGAGGATCCGACATACCTGAGCATGAAGAAGGTATGATCATGTCACATGACTGGTAATGCAAACGCCGGCTACAGAAGTCCAATCATCGTGTTTTCTCCTGTCCTGTGCGTAGATTAGGCAATGATGGAGGGATGACTTCCCCTCTGTCTTCTCACACTACTTCTTATCTGTGTTTTTATTTACACTCCACACAGGGCCGTCTTTAATTGTTTGGGCCCTGGGCACACATTTTTTTGCCCCCCCCCCCCCCTACATTCTGAGACATACAAAAAAAGCAGGTAGACTCAAAATCAGTTTACTGCCGCAGATCACTCAGCGATTGAAATTGTTTGCCAGAGGTTACAGCATATCCTTACCACTCACTGATTGGTTGCGAGAGATTACAGCAGATCCCTACTGTTCACTGATTGGTTTCTACGGGTTACTGCACACCATTACTGCTCACTGTTTGGGTTGCTAGAGGTTACTATACACCATCACCGCTCACTGATTGGGTTGCTAGAGGTTACTGCACACCATTACCGCTCACTGATTGGGTTGCTAGAGTTTACTGCCCACCATCACCACTCACTGATTGGGTTGCTAGAGGTTACTGCACACATTACCGCTTACTGATTGGGTTGCTAGAGGTTACTGCACACAATTACCGCTCACTGGTTGGGTTGCTAGAGGTTACTGCACACCATTACCGCTCACTGATTGGGTTGCTAGAGGTTACCGCACACCCTTACTGCTCACTGATTGGGTTGCTAGAGATTACTGCAGACATTACCGTTCTCTGATTGGGTTGCTAGAGATTACTGCACACTATTACCATTCACTTATTGGGTTTCTAGACTTTACTGCACACATCACTGCTCACTGATTGGGTTGCTAGAGGTTACTACACACCATTACTACTCACCCATTGGTTGTTAGAAGTTACTGCATATTGATTCCTGTAACTCACAGTGTCCCCCTCTGTAAGCTGCTCTGGTCCAGTCGCTGCTTTATCAATCCACCCTCCTCCGCTGCTGATAGGAGAAGGGTGAAGGAGAACAATCACAGCCCGTTCTGTGGCCTGCTGACTAGAGAAGGGGCAGGGTCACACTGACCAGAGAAGGGGCAACCAGGGGAACAATGACCAGAGAAGGGGCGGGGGCGAGCGGGGGGAACACTGATCAGAGAAGGAGTGGGGGACGAGCGGAGGGGGACACTGACCTGAGAAGGAGCAAGAGAGGGAACACTGACCAGAGAAGGGGCAAGCGGGGCAACACTGACCAGAGAAGGGGTGAGCGGGAGAACACAGTCTCTGACCATCTCCTATACCATGTCTGCAGTCTCTGACCTTCTCCTGTACTATGTCTGCAGTCTCTGACCATCTCCTATACCATGTCTGCAGTCTCTGACCATCTCCTGTACCATGTCTGCAGTCTCTGACCATCTCCTGTACCATGTCTGCAGTCTCTGACCATCTCCTGTACCATGTCTGCAGTCTCTGACCTTCTCCTGTATCATGTCTGCAGTCTCTGAGATTCTCCTCTATCATGTATGCAGTCTCTGACCCTCTCCTGTAGTAAGTTTTGCAGTCTTTGACCCTCTCCTGTAGTAGGTTTTGCAGTCTTTAAAGGGGGGGGGGGGGGTGGGCTACAGGCCTGTTGGGTGGTGAGGGAAGAGGGCTGTAGGTCAAGTGGGTGGTAAGGCAAGGGAGGCTGCAGGCACAGTAGATAATGAGGAAAGGGGTCCCAGGTGCAGTGGGTGCTGATGGAAGGAATGCCGAGGCACAAGTGGTGGTTAATAAAGCCAAGGCTGTAGAGAAAAATTTAATGTAGCATGCAGGGCAAGGGACTTCATAATCCAGGGCCCACCTCAGGACTTTGTGCAGGCCAGTCAAGTTTCTCCACCCCAAACTCCAGCATGGACCAATGTGACAGCTGAATAACCTCAATGTGGTGACCACTCTACTCAGGAACACAATGTTTATGAGTTCTTGATAGACATGTGCTGTTCTTTTCACTCTGAATTGACTCTGTGCAGGCCAGTCAAGTTCCTCCACCCCAAACTCGCTCATCCATGTCTTTATGGACCTTGCTTTGTGCACTGGTGGGCAGTCATGTTGGAACAGGAAGGGGCCATCCCCAAACTGTTCCCACAAAGTTGGAAGCATGAAATTGCCCAAAATGTCTTGGTATGCTGACGCCTTAAGAGTTCCCTTCACTGGAACTAAGGGGCCAAGCCCAACCCCTGAAAAACAACCCCCCACACCATAATCCCCCTCCACCAAATGATTTGGACCAGTGCACAAATCCAGGTTCATAAAGACGTGGATTAGCGGGTTTGGGGTAGAGGAACTCGACTGACCTGCACAGAGTCCTGACCTCAACCTGATAAAACACCTTTGGGATGAGACTGCGAGACAGACCTTCTCTTTCAACATAATTTCCATGACCTCACAAATGCTCTTCTGGAAGAACGGTCAAACATTCCCATAGACACACTCCTAAACCTTGTGGATGTCCTTCCCAGAAGAGTTGAAGCTGTTATAGCTGCAAAGGTCGGGCCAACTCAATACTGAACCCTACGGACTAAGACTGGCTCAGATCAAACTCCTACACCAAAGCTATTGGCTACTAGCGTAAACATAGCCCCATCGTAACGAAATAATGTCATCACGTCGGATTTTCCGACAACTTTTTCCGACCGTGTGTATGCAACAGTTTCAGACAAAATTCGACGGATTTGGTGGTCGGAATCTCCGACCAAGTGTACAAGGGCTAAGACTGGGATGCCATTAAAGTTCATGTGCGTGTAAAGGCAGGCGTCCCAATACTTTTGTTAATATAGTGTATCTGCTTAGTCTTCGTCCTTAACACAGAAGGGTAACATAAATAGCTTTTTTTAATAGAACCGTGGTGACAAGTGTAAGTACTTGGCTGGATCGTGAAGGATTATAATGCTACAGGTGATGCTAGGATTCAAATCTCAATGAGAACAGAAGAAAACTTCTCTGGGGTTTTGCTGCGGCTTTTAACCCCTTCAGATCTGCAGCTATAGCAGAATGACAGCTACAGCGCGGATCTACTTTGCCGGGAGGCCGCCAATAGACGTCCTCCCCTTTGCATGCTCTCTGCATGCTGTGATCAGAGAGATCAGAGTAAGGGGCCGATACCGACCCCTTACCACGTGATCAGCTGTCAGCCAATGACAGCTGATCATGTGATGTAAACAGAAGATCGGCAATCGTTATTTTTTATTTCTTCTTACGCTGACAGCGTGAGGGGGAAAAAAAAGCTGATCATGGGCACCTGTGCAAGGGACATCGGTCCAGAGGAAGAAGATGCACAGCCGTCTCATCTCTGCCCAGCAGCACCGCCTGCCAGTGTCCACAGTGCCACGTATCAGTGCCCACCAGTTCGTAACAGTGCCAGCAATCAGTCCCACCTATCAATGCCCACGAGTGCCACCTATCAATATCCACCAGTAGTGCAGATCAGTGCCTCATCAGTGCCACCTAGCAGTGCTACCTATCAGTGTCACCTACCAGTGCCAATCAGTGCCCATCCCTGCCACCCATCAGTGCCCATCACTGCCACCTATCAGCGTCACCTATTAGTGCCCTTCAGTGCCACCTATCAAAGCCCTTCAGTGCTGCCCATCAATGCCACCCATCAGTGCAACCTCTCAGTGCCCACCAAGGCCACCTCATCAGTGCCCACCAGTGCCGCCTATCAGTGCCCACCTGTGCCGCCTTATCAGTGCCCATCAATGCAGCCTATCAGTGCGCTTTATCAGTGCCCATCAATGCAGCCTATCAGTGCCCATCAGTGCAGCCTATTGGTGCCCATCAGTGCAGCTTCATCAGCGTATATTAATGAAGGAGAAAATATACCTGTCTGCAATATTTAATAACAAAATATAAAACAGTTTTGTATTTTTTTTTTTTATGTCTGTCTTTTTAAAAAAAAAATTAACAAAAAATAAAATAAAAAACCCAGAGGTGATCAAACACCACCAAAAGAAAGCTCTATTTGTGGGGGAAAAAAATGACAAAAATGTGATTTGGGTACAGCTTTGTATGGCCGCACAATTGTCGTTCAAAGCGTGGCCGCGCTGAAAGCTGAAAATTGGTCTGGGCAGGAGGGGCGGGGGAGTTAAGTGCCCAGTAAGCAAGCGGTTAAAGAGAATAAAAGTCAATTTTTAAAGTCGGTCGGCTATTCTTTCTATTCTTTCTATTATCAAATGTCACTAACCAGAGCTGTTCATGTATATGGTGTACTGGTTGGTATTTTCTTTTATTTTCTGAGTTATTAGAACCCAGAGGGCCCTATTGCTGGAAATAATTAATACGTACAGTACAGCAAAGTATGAAGGTATAAAAAAAAAAAAAAGAAAAAAAAAAAAAAAACTAATGTTTTCTCATTGTGAGGTTTCCATGACAACAGTAAAGAATTAAAAATCCACCGCGAATGCCAGGTCCCGCGACCTACACACTAGCCTGAAATAGCTCGCCATGTACAAAGTGGATTCTCAAAAGCCTTTAGTCATCGTCGAGACGTTGAAGCACAAGTATGCCACAATAGCCGGCGACAGAAACAAAACAAGCAGAACTATGCGAGAGATCAGAAGTGGAAAATAACAGACACATTCACCAAGAATGGAAGAAGCAGGTGGTGTGATGACTTCTTTTGGTAGAATAAAAGGAGGAAATCTATGGGATAAAGTAGCTGGTAACAATTAAGACAAAAAAAACAAACAAACACCCCGATCAATTAGAAAAAAAAAAAAAAGTTTCAGCTTTTGAAGTTGTAAGAAAATCGACAGCTCTGTGCCTACAAATAATTAAGACAAAGACATGCTGGTAGGTTCAATGGCTCCGGTCTCAATTGGCCTTAGTATGTGTATGTACAGTACTGCATGCAAGAGAGGGACCTTAATGCCGCGTACACACGATCAGAAATTCCGCCAGCAAAAGTCCGATGTGAGCTTTTGGTCTGAAATTCCGACCGTGTGAATTAGAGCTGCACAATTAATCGCTAAAAAAAAAAAATCGTGATCTCGATTCACCCCCTCTGATGCTCTCTCCTGCACAGGTTGCCGGTTCTTTCATATAAACAAGTGGAGAGACTTATCTGCTCACTCAGCTGTCAAAAGAAAACATAGTCTGCCAAGTTTTTTTTAAACTTGCAACATTGTAACTAAGCTTCCTTCTCAGATCAAAGGGATAGAACTTCTGTGTAAATAAATAATCTGAGGCTGCCAAGTTTTCAACAACTGTAAATGCAGGAAGTTTAACCACTTAAAGCGGGTCTGTACTGGGAAAAAAATATTAAAAGCAAGCAGCTATAAATACTACAGCTGCTGACTTTTAATAAATGGACACTCACCTGTCCCGGGGTCCAGCGATGCCGGCAGCCGAGGCCGATCGATTGCTCGGCTCTCGGCTGCTGCCGCCACCATTCTAGGTGAGGGAATCAAGAAGTGAAGCGAATCGGCTTCACTTCCCGGTTCCCTACTGCGCATGCGCGAGTCGCGCAGCGCAATAGGAATTGTCCGCGCTGTCTCTGGGACCCGTGTGTGTGTCCCAGCAGACAGCGCGGCAGGACAGGAAGAGGCATAGACTCCCACGGGAGTCTATGCCTAGAAGTGGGTGTAAATACCTGTCTTTGACAGGTATCTCCACCCCCCTCCCATCTGAAAGGTGCCAATTGTGACACCGGAGGGGGGGAGGGTTCCGATCAGCGGAAGTTCCACTTAAGGGTGGAACCCCGCTTTAAAGTCTAAATCTTTTTCTGATACTTCTTTCTTAAGTTAAAAATCTATATTTTTTGCTAGAAAATTACAATTCAGCTCATCCCTACTTGTAACATATTTTGAGTGCAGCACTAGGTTGGCTTTTAGTATTTTGGTATTTTTTTTATTACCACAGCCATGATCTCTCTTGTGCCGCCCTCATTGGTTTTCCCATTGAGTGTCTTGGTCCCCTTCCACTACTCCCGTGTCGGACACTGAGCAGCGGTCACCATTTGGAGGCGCTATGTTTTATCAAGTTCCAAGCTGTTTTTTTTTAGATTTCTGTTGTTGGAGGCATCTACTCCTGAAGAAGTGCAAGTATTCATGAAAAAGTGCTGAGTTACAAGCTGCATTGCTCTCTCATATTGCAATCATCTTGGTGTCAGGTCACCTGAGACCAGATGACAGATGCACGCCGTAGGAGTTGGAAGTGAACCGCTAAGATAGTGGGCCCTAGGACTGACTGCTGCGGATAGTACCCAGGGAGGTTCAGGAATCAGGTCTACTGGATCACTAACACGGATCCCAGTTGGAGCTAGAGCATAGATTCCCCACCGCGCGGAGTTTAAGAGCCAGCAGGTGTTCACCAGAGCCTCTAGTGGTGAGGATGGGCTGCGCTGCAATCTGGCTCCAGGTTGCGGCCCCTAGGGCCTCACAGCTCACGCTGACAGTAGACTACAGGGGAAGGAAGCAGCAGGCTGGAACAACAAGGATAGTAAAGGGAATACGGCAGAGGTCAGGGTGACTAGCAGACAGGAACAACAGAGTACACGCCAAAGGTTCAGGGTCACAGGCAAACAGGGACAGTCGGGGACACACCAAAAAGCCAGGGTCACAAGCAGAGAGGAATAGTAGAGAACGCGCCAAGGTCGATAACAGAGACAAACGAATAGAGCGCGACAAGCAGGAAACAGGAAGCCAAACACGCAATGAATACACAATGGTTGATCAGTACCGCTGGCTTGCAGTGCACAGGTTAATATAGAGTTCCCTGATAGGGTCTGGGGTGGAGCCATGCTTAGAGGAGAGGTTATATAAGCAGCCAGGTGAGAGTGGCTGGCCTCTTAGTCTGAACACACGAGGAGAGGTAAGCTGACAGAGAAAGATTACTGCATAACCATGACACTTGGTTACATAAAGCTGGTACTTGAAAATATACAAGCTTGATGTACATTATATATTGTTACGTGTAACCCATTGGCTTGATGTAGAAAACATTTTTTATGTGTACTTTATATGTGTCCAATTCTTCTACAATAAATTTAGGTTTTATGACTTTCTATTATGCATCATTTCTAAGTACCATGGGCAAATATTGGTTGTGTGTATGTGATATTTCCCCAAAAAACGAGGGCTGTTACTGATTACAATTTTCGTGTTTGATTAATCGATTTTCTTTTTAATTGAATAATCGACTAATTTTGATTAATTATAACGCACATACAGGTCCAACTACTTTTAGCTGATCTCCTTGCATTGCAACTCCGCATTAGTCAGTGGTAAATGTGGTATACACTATATACAATCACCCGACACTAGTTAGTTTCCACAATCCATGACTTAACTTCACAGTTCACACAAATACGTTTTAAATTCAAATTGTAGCTCTGACGTAAGTATTTTTTTTTCCCCCACAGTAGCGTGACAATCCCTCCACCTCCGGTCTAACTAATCTAATCACTCTCACCTTATGGCATGGACCCCTGTGCAAAAAGGTGGTCATGCAAGCGGGTATCAAAAGGGTTAACACGGACCATAAACTTCTCTCACGTCTCCTTAGATCTCAGCAAGGACGCCAGGTCATGGGTAGAAAGAAAAGATCGAAGTGCTCACCGCTTAAGTATAAGATTTAATTTTTGTGTTCAAACACAAACTACTCACATAAAGATAATAAAAACACAGCATGTAAAGCCGACAATCGTGTTAGTTCCATAGGATAGCAGTGGGTGATGTCATGCGTAGCTCCTCCCCCTTACGCGTTACGTTCAATCAACTTCGACGTCACCGGACTCCTCCCCCCTTCCATTCTTTATCAGACGGAGGCACTTGGGGAAGGGGGAGGAGTCCGGTGACGTCGATGTCTGTGACGTCACCGGAACTCCCTGAAGACTCGGAAGCCGGCGGAGAGGTGAGTACCGATCAAAAGAATTTTGATCGATCAAAAAAATTAATCGAGGAAGTAATCTTTAATTTCCACAGCCCTAAAAAAAAAGTGTCTGAATTTAAATTTGGAATGAAACAAATCGCACATGTCTATCAGGAACTCAAACATTGTGTTCCCGAGGAGAGTGGTCACCACATTGAGGTCATTTAGATGTCACATCAGTCCATGCTGGATCTCTGCCATAATAGTTTATTTTCAAACTGAAAATGTATCAGATACCTTTATATCTTTGATAAACACCCAAAATGATAAAAGAGACACACGTACCTTCCAATCTTTTAATCTGCTTTGGCTATGGGCTGTGTCCCTCTATATCAGCCTTTCTCAACCTTTTCAACACAGAGGAACCCTTGAAATAGTTCTCCGGTCTCGAGGAACCCCCGCTAAAAATTAGAACTCTACAACTCATGATACATTAGTGTGATGGTCAGTGGGAAGAATGGTCCTTACACTTGTGGTTAGTGGGAAGAATGGTCCTTACACTTGTGGTTAGTGGGAAGAATGGTCCTTACACTTGTGGTCATTGGGAAGAATGGTCCTTACACTTGTGGTCATTGGGAAGAATGGTCCTTACACTTGTGGTCAGTGGGAAGAATGGTCCTTACACTTGTGGTCAGTGGGAAGAATGGTCCTTACACTTGTGGTCAGTGAGAAGAATGGTCCTTACACTTGTGGTTAGTGGGAAGAATGGTCCTTACACTTGTGGTTAGTGGGAAGAATGGTCCTTACACTTGTGGTCATTGGTAAGAATGGTCCTTACACTTGTGGTCAGTGGGGAGAATGGTCCTTACACTTGTGGTCATTGGGAAGAATGGTCCTTACACTTGTGGTCAGTGAGAAGAATGGTCCTTACACTTGTGGTTAGTGGGAAGAATGGTCCTTACACTTGTGGTCATTGGGAAGAATGGTCCTTACACTTGTGGTCAGTGGGAAGAATGGTCCTTACACTTGTGGTCATTGGGAAGAATGGTCCTTACACTTGTGGTCAGTGGGAAGAATGGTCCTTACACTTGTGGTCATTGGGAAGAATTACCTCCTTACAGATAGCTAAAAAGATCAATGGTGTCGGTGGCAACTTATCCAAGAGGCAGAAATGGCCCAATGCTGAAGGAACCCCGAGCAACCTCTGGAGGAACCCTAGTTGAGAATCACTGCTCTATATAGAGTGTTCGTAAGGCCACATTCAGGTCCTGAAGGTGGGCCTGGCCATCAGGAAAAGTAAAACCCAGCCATAGGATCTAGAAAGGCAAAACGATGAGTGTTCTACAAAGATTCTTCAGCATAAAAACATTGAACACCTATTATTTACAAGTTCAGAGAAATGCTAGCAGGTCTACTATTGTTCTTGAGGGTACAGCAATAAATTACAGCCTCCTTTTTTACTAGGAATAGATCACTGTTTTGGTATACAGTATATCACAGACAGGCTAATTATAAATAAAACTGACATATTATAATCAAGGATAGATTGGATGATTTTTGCAGTCTGTCAAAAAAAAGAAGAGACATTATATGAGCTGTGACAGGTCCACCTGTCTACCCATCATAACAAACAAATATACAGAGGAGGCTTAATTTAGTCCTATAAAATAATGCATTCTTGCCTGATAACTACTGATAAATTGAAGAAAGGGTTGGATAATTTATGGATGATGCAGTAAACATCTTAAAGACCCCCAACCCCCCCCCCCCTTCTTTTATTATGATCACATACATTATATTGTCAAAAGTATTGGGACGCCTGCCTTTACACGCACATGAACTTTAATGGCATCCCAGTCTTAGCCCTTGTACACTTGGTCGGAGATTCCGACAACCAAATCCGTCTGATTTTGTCCGGAACTGTTGCATACACACGGTCGGAAAAAGTTGTCGGAAAATCCGACGTGATGACATTATTTCGTTAGGACGGGGCTATGTTCACGCTAGTAGCCAATAGCTTTGGTGTAGGAGTTTGATCTGAGCATGCGTGGCACTTTGTCCGATGGGAATTCTCTACACATGATCGGAGTATGTCCGATCGGAGCATTTTGTCTGAAAATTTTACCAACAAGTTGGAAAACTTGATCCGTTGGATACTCCGACAGAAACAGTCCGATGGAGACCACACATAGTCTGAATATCCGAAAAAAATGTCCGATCGGACACATTCTGTCGGAATCTTCGACCGTGTGTACAAGGGCTTAGTCCGTAGAGTTCAATATTGAGTTGGCTCCGCCCTTTGCAGCTATAACAGCTTCAACTTTTCTGGGAAGGCCGTCCACAAGTTTTAGGAGGGTGTCTATGGGAATGTTTGACCATTCTTCCAGAAGAGCATTTGTGAGGTCAGGCACTGATTTTCAATGAGAATTCCTGGCTCACAGGCTCCGCTGCAATTCATCCCAAAGGTGTTTTATTGGGTTGAGGTCAGAACTCTGTGCAGGCCGGTCAAGTTCCTCCACCCCAAACTCGCGCATCCATGTCAAATCAAATCAAATACCACCAAAAGAAAGCTCTATTTGTGGGTAAAAATGGACGTCAATTTTATTTGGTTACAGCGTCACACGATTGTGCAATTGTCAGTTAAAGCGACGAAGTGCCGCATCGCAAAAAAAATGGCCTGGTCAGTAAAGCGAAGCTCCATCCAAAAGTGAAACTTCCGCTCATTTGTCTCCTCTCCCCCTCCGGTGACACAATTGGCATCTTTCGGGGGGGGGGGGAGGGGGGAACAGATGCCTTTGACAGGTATCCTGTTCCCACTTCCGGGAGTCCAGGCCGCGGCCCGTGACATCACCGCGGAGCTCCCTCCTCCTCCTCCTCTCCCTGTCGCCGGACCAGTAGGAGAGAGGAGCGGGGCGTCGCGTATGCACAGTAGGGTTCCCGGCGTGAAGCTGTAAGGCTACACTGCCGGGTTCCCTCACCCGCAATGGTGTCGGCAGCACCCGACAGCTGGTGGAAACATCAGCTGCGGTGCCGACATTGCGGGACTCCAGGACAGGTAAGTGTCCTATTGTTAGAAGCCAGGAGCTGCAGTATGACCCCTTTCACACTGGAGTCACTACAGCGCTAAAAATAGCGCCTGCAAAGTGCCCTGAAAGAGCTGCTCCATTCAAGCCCCCAGGGCTTTCACACTGGAGCGGTGCGCTGGCAGGACGGTAAAAAAAAAGTCCTGCTAGCAGCATGTTTAGAGCGGTGAAGGAGCGGTGTGTATACTGCTCCTTCACCGCTCCTGTCCATTGAAATCAATGGGGCAGCGGCTGGTTGTAACCCTTTTTGGGCCTCTAGCGCAGGTTAAAAGCACCCCGCTAGCGGCCAAATACCTCTGCAAATACGTCAGTAAAGCGCTGCTAAAAATAGCCACACTTTACTGCCGATGCCACCCCTGCCCCAGTGTGAAAGGGCCCTAAGTGTAGCTGCTGGCTTTTCATTTTTTTTTCTTGGGACGGAACACGGCTTTAAGGGGGAAAATCTTCCAGGGGCTGAACTGGTTAACGTTCAGATTGATTGATTGATAGAGGTGCATATGTATGTATGTATATATATATATACATATATATATATATATATATATATATATATATATATATGTGGGGACTGCTGAAGGAGTGTACACTGCTGAGCTCTGAGGAAGAAGGTTTTCCCTTTGAAAAGCGTCAGTTGGCCGTGACCTCTGGAGTGTATTGTATTGTATTAGACGGATTGCTGTTGTTTGGTGATTATTTATATTGCAAAATTAGTACAGTTGTTTGTGAGTATAGTTTGTGAGTTTTCTTTTTAATAAATACATATCCAAAGGATAATGCACAAGGCTGGTGCGCCCTTCTTTTCCTATCATGTGAGTGTAAAAGGCAGGCGTCCCAATACATTTGGTAATATAATGTATGTATTTCAACTGTGTATTTAGCCATTTGCCTGCAGTTTAGTATTTCAAATAAGAAGAAGAAAAAAAAACGCAGTTGATTTTGGTGCTTGTTTATGAGACTCGGTCTTTTTCGTGATATACAAATATCCCTCGTTATTTCATCTGTTCCTTTTATTTTTTTATTTTTTATTAAACTTAGGAACATAGAGCAACTTCTGCAATAACGCGAAGAGAGCTGTACGCCACGGTAATAATCTACTCCGGCGTTCAGAAGAAACAGACAATGATTTTGTTGTCTTATTTTAAGCTTTGCGGAGTCTCGCCAGGGTCAAGAAATCAAAGCAATTGTATCAATTTTCCATTGCCAGTTTCAGTTTCAGCTGAGAGCCTCGCCTCCCGATTGGCTGCCCCGGAATAGTTGTTGATCTTGCGAGCGCGAAGCAGCAGGAGACCAGAAATGGGATTTTGAGTGGCATCTTTGTATTAGATGTTCTTGTATGTTAAACCTTGGAGTATAGTCTGATTTTGCTTAATGAGTTTGTTTGGGTTGGCTTGTGGCGGCGGAGAGGATTCAGCGGCGCTCCAGTTTTGTTCAGTAAAAAAGAACGCAATCCTCTTCAGATCAGTTATATACATGGCAAGGATTGTATGTGACTTTACTGCAAAATGCATACTCGCTTCTGTTCTGTAAACAGCGTGGGAGGCCATGTCATTGCACTTGCAAAAAAGATGAGATGGGTGCTTGCGATGATCAATCAGCCCGGCTTTTGCAATAATAAGACAATTTCTGCCCACGTTGAAAGTTTAAGCCCTTGTACACACTGTCCAACATTCCGACGGAAAATGTCCGATCGGACCGTGTTGTCGGATAATCCAACTGTGTGTGGGCTCCATCGGACTGTTTTCCTCGGAATATCCGACGGACAAAGTTTTAGAGCTGGGCTATAAAACTTTCCGACAACATGATCCGATCGGACTTTGTCCGATTGTGTGTAGAGAATTCCGATCGGACAAAGTGCCACGCATGCTCAGATCAAATTCCTAGACCAAAGCTATTGGCTACTAGCCTGAACGTAGTCCCATCCTAACGAAATAACGTCATCACGTTACGTACAATCGGATTTTCCGACAACTTAGTCCGACCATGTGTATGCAACACAAGATTCGGACAAAATCCGTCGGACAAAATCCGACGGATTTTGTTGTCAGAATGTCCGACCGTGTGTACAAGGGCTTAGTCCAGTACATCTATGGGCGTGGCTGAGGATGCCACTCAATGGAACTTTAAAAGGATTGTAAAGGGATTATTTTTTTTTTTAATAACAAACATACTTACCTCCACTGTGCAGCTCGTTTTGCACAGAGTGACCCCGAACCTGGTCTTCTGGGGTCCCTCGGCAGCTGTCTCAGCTTCCCCCCCCCGCAAGTTCTTCTCACGTTCATGCGAGCTCCCTCGCATGGTGCGGGCACGCTCCCGTGATACAGTCGGCTGCTATAGCCGCTCACTGTATAACTTGGCCCCACCCCCCCCGGGGGCGCGCCGCGGCATCGGATGTGATTGACAGCAGCGCTGCTTTCAGTCCATCCACTGTAACCAATCAACGGGCCAGGCTGAGCGGCCAAGAGGATGTCGGAGGCGAGCACGGGACTTTTGAGGGCGGCCAGCATTGTCTGATGGTGTTTTTTTCTATGCATTAAGGTGAATTTTTTTTTACCTTTACAACCCCTTTAGGCTCTGTGCAGACTTCTGGGGAAAAGCAGGGAGATGTTTTCTGAAGCAGAGGATGCCAATTCCAGAAGGTCCTACTTAGGGATAATTCTGTGGTTTCCAAGAAGAGATAAGAGTGGCAAGGATGTGGAATTCCCTTCCACAGGCGGTGGTCTCAGTGGGGGGCATCAATAGTTTCAAAAAACGATTAGATAACCACCTGAACGACCGCAACATACAGGGATATACAATGTAATACTGACATATAATCACACACATGGGTTGGACTTGATGGACTTGTGTCTTTTTTCGACCTTGCCTACTATGTAATATATTTGATTTTTTTTGGGCAGTTTTAGAAAACTTGTTCTGCCGAAACTAATTTATTGCTTTGGAAGAAAAAAAAATAAAAAATAACAATAATAAGAGACACAATCACTTTGCCAATTCAGTGCCTCTTGATACAGTGCCTGGGAAAAGTATTCATACTAATGTTCCACATCTTGTCATGTTACAACCAAAAACTTAAATGTATCTTATTGGGATTTTAGGTGACTGACCAACACAAAGCGGCTCATAATTGTGAAGTGGAAGGAATATGATAAATGGTATTCAAAATGTTTTACAAATAAATATGTGAAAAGTGTGGGGGGTACATTTGTATGGCGCCCCCCGGAGCCAATACTTTGTAGAACCCCCTTTCTCTTCAATTACAGCTGCAAGTCTTTTTGGGGGTGTCTCTACCAGCTTTGCACCTCTAGAGAGGACATTTCTGCCCATTCTTCTTCTCTGTAAAATATCTCAAGCTCTGTCAGATTGGATGGAGAGCATCTGTGAACAGCAATTTTCAAGTTTTGCCACAGATTCTCAATGGGATTGAGGTCTGGACTGTGACTGGGCCATTCTAACACATGAATATGCTTTGATCTAAACCAGGGATATGTAATTAGCGGACCTCCAGCTGTTGCAGAAGTACAACTCCCATGAGGCATTGCAAGACTCTGACAGCCACAAGCATCACACCCAGGAGCATGATGGGACTTGTAGTTTTGCAACAGCTAGAGGTCCGCTAATTGCATATCCCTGATCTAAACCATTCCATTGCATCTCTGGCTGTATGTTTCGGGTCGTTGTCCTGCTGGAAGGTGAACCTCCGCCCCGGTCTCAAGTCTTTTGCAGGCTCTAACAGGTTTTCTTCTAAGATTGTCCTGTTTTTGGCTCCATCCATCTTCCCATCAACTCTGACCAGCTTCCCTGTCCCTGCTGAAGAAAAGCATCCCCACTACATGATGCTGCCACCACCATGTTTCACAGTGGTGTGTACAAGATGAAGTAGCCGTTTTTGCTTTTAGACCAAAAAGTTCCATTTTGGTCTCATCTGACCAGAGCTTCTTCTTCCAAATGTTTGCTGGCTTCTCGTAAACAGCAAACAGGACTTCTAATGGCTTTCTTTCACCAATGTCTTTCTTCTTGTCACTCTTCCATAAAGGTCAGATTTGTGGAGAGCATGACTAATTTCCCCATACACACGATCGGACTATCCGACGGGCTTATCGGAATCCGGGAGCCCCCTTTAATAATGAGCCCCCATACTCCAGCCCCCCACCCTATGTGAATGAGTATGGGGTACATCCTACCCCTACCCATTAACCTGAGGGAAAAAGTGGCAATAAAAAACACACTAGACAGGTTTTTAAAGTACAAATGACTCTTCTTGCCGGGCTCCTCCGCTATCTTTTGCCGCTCTTTTCCTAGCGGAGGTGCCCGGCTTTCTCCTTCATTGTCGTCACCATCCAGGGGTCTTCTTCCGAATTTCGGGGGTCTTCTTCCGACTTCTCCGCGCTTTCCGGCCTCTTCTCCAGCTCTTCGGTTCTTCTGCCAGGCTCCACCGTTATCTTCTTCCAGCTCTTTTACTAGCGTTGTCCCGGTCTTCTCGTTCGCCGCCGCCGTCTTCTTCTCTTTTTCCGATGTTGACACAACGCTCTCTCCCACTGTAATGCCAGGGACGCGTTGCACAGTGACTTATAGAGGCATAAGGGGCGGGGTCACTGTGTGATATCACATGGTGACCCCAACCCTTATGATATCACAGTCCCAGCACCCCCCGGGACTATGACTGGGACAGATTCTCCCACCTGAGCTGTGGATCTCTGCAGCTCCCCCAGAGTTACCATGGACCTCTTGGCTCTTCTCTGATGAATGCTCTCCTTGCCCGGCCCGGTCAGTTTAGGTGGACGGCCATGTCTTGGTAGGTTTGCAGTTGTGCCATACTCTTTCCATTTTCCGATGATGGATTGAACAGAGCTTCGTGAGATGTTCAAAGCTTTGGATATTTTTTTTATAACCTAACTCTGCTTTAAACTTCTCCAAAACTGTATCCCTGACCTGTCTGGTGTGGCCTTCATGATGCTGTTTGTTCTCTAACAAACCTCTGAGGACTTCACAGAACAGCTGTATTTATACTGAGATCAAATGACACACAGGTGGACTCTATTTACTAATTAGGAGACTTCTGAGGGCCATTGGTTCCACTAGATTTTAGTTAGGGGTATCAGAGTAAAGGGAGCTGAATACAAATGCCCCCCCCCCCCCCCACACTTTTTACACATTTATTTGTAAAAAAATGTTGAAAACCATTTATCATTTTCCTTCCACTTCACAATTATGTGCCACTTTGTGTTGGTCTATCACATAAAATCCCAATAAAATACATTTACGTTTTGGATTGTAAACGTGACAAAATGTGGAATGTGAATACTTTTTCAAACACTGTTGCTGTTTTCATGGAATTATTATTAATAATGATTATTGCAGTGCTTTTGTTTTCTTCCAGCATTGCAAAAAAAAAAAGGAATTTAGAAAAAAAAAAATAAGATTTTAGATGCCAATAAAAGGATATTTAAAAACCATTTAATTTATGTGCATTTGACTATTGCAATTACTCAACTAACTGTTTGATTGACCTTTAAAAACGGAGAGGCCTGCTTGATCGAATCCTCAGTCAACAAGGTTATTCCTGTGCCGAGCTCCAAAGTTTATATTACAAAACATAAGAAAAAAGTCAATTAATTAAACTTGAGAATACATGCGAAATCTTTAGAAATCCTGACTGGTATGATAATATGAGCCGTGGCTGTGATGGGGATGTTGTATATGAATTGTGCAATAGACGCTTTTAGCCAGCATTGACTTTGTCTGGAATAATAGAGTATAGTTTCTATTCTGTTCTCATTTCTAGCTCACTTCATTCTTATTCAAATGTTCTTTTTACAGTTTTATATTCATAGCGACGACTTCATCATGGTGTTGAATTAAATGCAGAAGGAAAGGGGAAAAAAAAAAGAGCTACATTTCCTATATATCTTTTGAGCTGCTGTTGCTCCTATAATGAGCTGGAAAGTATATTAGGATAAATCTACAATTTTAGGATATGCTGTCTGTTAGTCATAATGCGATTTAAAATGAAACTGATTAGAATACAAATGACTCGATGACTGCGGTGGTTACGAGCCTCCTGTATTTTGTGCAGTACATGTTTCTCAAATGTCTGACACACATCGGCTTTTGCTTGTCTCGCCCATAGTCTGCACACTTGGGGAGAGGAGACTGAGAAAATGCTTCCTTCTGCCTGCAGCTGACTGATGGCATCATCTCAGCTGCTGGTTCCAGCATCCTGGTTTTGGCTATGACCCGTTCCCCCTTTCTTTCTGTCCACCTGCGAGGTGATTGAGGTAGCCAGTCTCTGGGTGGAGACCGAACCGCAGGGAGCGTGAGGTTGACACTCCATTCATGGCAGTAGGACACCATACTGTAGATGTGTGACTTCCAGGGGTCACAGTTCCTTTCTTGAACTTTTGCCGGACCCAGGGTGGGCTCCACCTCCCTGTCCACACTCCAGCAACAGCTGCAGATGCACTGTCTACATACCCCGTCCCTATCAAGCCTGAGCAGCACACATACTTTTGCTTAAACCTGATTTAAGCCAGCCAAGCCTGCAGTCTCATGCTTGTGATAGCAATGGTTACCTGTGCTGAAGCTCCTTGCTTGTCTGTCCTGCTCTGCTGTCTGGATTCTCTCGTTCACAACTTCAAATTGGAAATTGACTATTTTCTGAACTCTGCCTGCCTTTTGATTATGGATTTGACCCTGACTATTCTGTACCTTGCCTGCCTTGTACCTGGACTGTCATTAAAAGAGAAGTATGGGATTTTTTTCATCCCATAATCATACTTACCTAGGTGGATGGAGCATCGGTCCGATGCTGCATCTGTCCCCCGCCGCCTCTTCACTGAGAACCGAGCCACCGAACACTGCCGATGGCTCGGTTCTCTTACCTCTACGAGAGGAGAGCTGCTGCCTGTCAATCAGCAGCTCTTCTGCTCTGCTCCTCCACGCTCAGCGGAGCACTGAGCTGTAGAGGGGCGGAGAGCGGCTGTCTCAGCGGCTCTCTGAGACGCCTATCAGTCCAGGCACCTGGTGGATCTAGACTCCCAGAGTCGGGATGACGCGGTGCCTGGACTGATCTTGGTGACGTCAGCAGAGAGCGGATTTCAGACCGCTCTCTACTGAAAATGGGTCACAGGAGTGCAAAATGAATGCCACTCCTGTGACCCAATGGGCGAAGCCCAGCCGAATGAGCTCAGGCTGGACTTCTCCTTGAAACTACTCTGCCTGTTAAAGGTGGGGGCAGGGACCATTTGTTACTGATGTAATATTGGTGAGGGGACACATTGGACACCTTTGCTGCCATTGTGTTATGTGCTGGGTGTCCTGTGTGACCCTCTGCCTTTAACCACTTGGGTACCGCGCTATTGCAAAATGACGGCAATAGCGCGGACCCACATTTTCGGGACTACGTCTATTGACGTAGTCCCGGTTACGAGCGGCCTGCGCGCCCCCTGAGGGGCGCGCGCGGCGCGCTCTGTGATCGGCGAGTCCGTGAGACTCGCCTGATCACCGATCCGTGTAAGGGGTCGATCCCGACCCCTTATCACGTGATCAGCTGTCAGCCAATGACAGCTGATCATGTGATAAAACGGAGCCGGTAATCGGCTAGTATTCCTCCTCGCGCTGACAGTGCGAGGAGAAAAAAAAAAAGCCGATCGCCGGCGGCCGTGTTCGGGACATCAGTCCCGATCACGGCCAGAAATTTAAACGGACACCTGCCCCCTGCCAGTGCCCACCTGCCACCCGCAGTGCCATCCTGAAATAAAGTAAGTGCCCCCTGTCAGTGCCACCCAGCAGTGCCCATAGTGCCCACAGTGCCACCCAGCAGTGCCCACAGTGCCACCCAGCAGTGCCCACAGTGCCACCCACAGTGCCACCCAGCAGTGCCACCCACAGTGCCACCCAAAATCTGCCTCAAAGGTGCTGCACCCCAGTGCCGCCCATCAGTGCCCAGCAGTGCCGCCCATCAGTGCCCAGCAGTGCCGCCCATCAGTGCCCAGCAGTGCCACCTATCAGAGCCACCTATCAGTGCCACCTATCAGTGCCCATCAGTCCCATCTATCTGTGGTACCTATCAGTGCCCATCCGTGCCACCCATCCGTGCCACTTATCCGTGCCACCCATCCGTGCCATCTTATCTGTGCCCATCTTTGCCCATCAGTGCCGCCTTATCTGTGCCCATCGGTGCCGCCTTATCTGTGCCTATTAGTGCCGCCTTAACTATGCCTATCAGTGCCCACCAGTGCAGCCTATCAGTGCCCACCAATGCAGCCCATCAGTGCCCACCAATGCAGCCCATCAGTGCCCACCAATGCAGCCTATCAGTGCCGCCTAATCAGCGCACTTCAATGAAGGAGAAAAATGACCCGTTTGCAAAATTTTATAACAAACTATTAAAACATGATTTTTTTTTTTTTGCATCTTTTTTTGTTTGTTTAGCAAAAAATAAAACTCCGAGCTGTAACTAAATACCACCAAAAGAAAGCTCTATTTGTGGGAAAAAAATGATAAAAAGAAGGGGCGTGGCTTGGCGCGCGGCGGAGATGGCAGCCTAAACGAGGAGCTCCGTCAAGCCCGAGGCCCTTAGCACCTCTCTGCCGAAAGCCTAGCGAGGATGAACAGACAGTTCCGCGGGTCTCAGCACACTCGATCCCGCAGATCCACGTTGGTGTCTGCGGGAGGATCTATATCAGAGATTTTTCAGAAACAAACAGCAGCTCAGAGAGCCCAGGAGGGTGGCAAGATGGCGCCGTCGCACGAGGACGGGGATCTCAGTGAGGACTCTCAGTCGGCCTCAGAGGATCGCGGTAGGAGATCTGCTCGTCCCGATCACCCCCTCACATACGCGGACATGTCCGGCTTCGCTGCCGACATCAAGTCCTCCTTCTCTGCGGCCATAACAGATTTAAAAACCAATCTGTTGGTTCTCACAGAAAAGATGGCCGCGGCGGATACTGCAGGGAAGCTCCGAGACAGAGAAATACTCAGGCTGGACACAGTTGCCTCATCGCACGCTCAACACTTTATTGAACTAAATAGGCACATGGAGGACCTTGATAATAGGGGGAGACGGAACAATATTAGGGTCCGCGGTGTGCCCGAAACAGTAACTGCCGACCAGATCATGCCTGCCCTCCAGAGGGTCTTTAACAGTGTGCTAGAACGACCGGAGGACTCAGCCATTGAATTCGTTCGGGCTCATAGAGCCCTCCGAGCTAGAGGACCGGATACCCTACCACCCCGCGACATTATATGCTGCCTGCAGAACTTTTCGTTAAAGGAAGAGATTATGTTTAAGGCTCGCAGGAATGACCACATTGTGTTTAACGGTGAGAATATTAAACTGTTCCAGGATCTTTCGCAGATCACCTTGAAAAACCGCAGAGCCTTACGGCCTTTACTGGAAGCACTCAGAGCGAAGGATCTTCGTTACACCTGGCGTTTCCCTTTTGCTCTCTCAGTTTCTCACAATGGCAAGCAACACCTGCTCCGCAATCCGACAGACCTCCCAGAGTTCTGCGATTCCCTACATCTTGACCCCGTGGACCTCCCGGACTGGTATCAGGAGTTTACCCTACCGCCCAGGGAGAGGAGCCCACCCCACTCTCCTCTACCTACACCTGACAAGCGCCTCGCCAAGAAGCAGCGTTCAGCTTGGCAAGACGGTCCGGGTACAGGGACACCGCGCAGCAGGGCGCACTCCTCTAGACCACCACCAGATGATTAATTGTTGGCACCACGGTCCCCTGTGACCGTGCCCCCCCCCCTGTTGTGGTCCGCTCTCACCATATATTTCCTGGGCACATCTTTACTTTTTACTACTTCTTATTTTTTTTTTTTTTTTTGTTGTTTTCAGAGATTCCCCTAAAATCCTTTGACCCTGACCACGGATTTCGCCGGAGCCTGGAACCACTAGGGCCCTGCGACTCCTCTGCTTTTGGGACCTTGCCCGGGGTCATTTCTCCCTCTTGCCCTAGGTTTGTATTCTAGGCTCTCCGAGTCGTACTTCACTAACCTCACACTCCCACTGCTATGGACGGAGAATTGGGAGTCGCATGTGAACTAAGGGAGTTTTAGCTAAGTGAGTAGTGGGATTTGCTCTTGATCACTGGGGGACTTAAGTTGGTTGACGCATTGTTGCAGACTGGCCATGGACGTTCACTTATCATTTGCACGTTGGTGAGACTGTTGGGACTTGGGAGGTGGGGGGGGTGCGCTCCTGAAGCACATGCCTGGGGATGCTATAGGGGTGGGGCTATTTGGGGGGGGGGAACGAGCTATTTTCTCCTCCTGGCCCGGCCGCACTTTTTGGCATCAGATTTTTGTTTTTATTGGGTCATGGCAATGTGCTGAGTTCTTCTCATGCTTGTCTGTTTGTTCTACTCGTTCAGTTTATATATATATTTTTATTTTATTTTTTCTATGGCAGAGATGTTTATAAGATTGATATATCAGATATAAGGGGCCTGGGCTTGGCTTCCTTCTACGAGTTATTAGTGTATCACACCACTATTGTTTAACTGCATTTGATAACGGTTGCCATTGAGGCTACGTGTCTCCCTTGTTTCCACACGTGGCCCGGTGATTGGGCGGGGATTCTCCTCCCCGCCCGAGCACCGGATCTTTGACCTACCTGGCCGACTTATAGGCCAACGGGGGTCGTTACCTCTAACCCTTCATTTTTACTTTGACCTCGCTATTCCTTTGACTTTTCTATTTCTGTCCTTATTTCCTTCTCTGTTGCTCTTTCTTGCCTCTCTTGGCTGCTATAAAACAGATACAGGAGGAGTGTTTTACCATAATAATCTTTGAGTCTTGCGGGTGGTGACTGTGGGCAAGGCCCACCATCTCTCTCTATCCCTACAGATGGCTTACTCAGCTCTTGGCACGTCGCCGACGCTAGTGTCGCACAACGTGAAAGGCTTGAATATACCGGAAAGACGTTCTACACTGCTCCGGGAATTGAAAAAAGGTAAACCGCAAATTGTCTTCCTGCAGGAGACACATTTCAAAACAGGTCAGGTCCCTAGGCTCACCGACTCCTACTTCACGGACGCACACCACGCTACTAACGATATTTCTAAATCTAGGGGGGTCTCCATTTTACTAAGTAGAGGTGCCTCCTTTGAACTCACGGACAAAAAGGTGGACCCAGGGGGGAGGTTTATTTTCCTCAAGGGTACCCTCAGCGGTGTCCCCACGACGCTTGCTAATGTATATTTCCCTAACACCTCACACCTGGCGTTCTGCAGAATGCTGGTGCGCCAATTGGAGGGGTTTGGGGCGGGTTGCTTGCTTCTAGGAGGTGACTTCAATATCCCGCTGGACCCTCTTTTAGATACGTCTTCGGGGAAGACGGCGGTCTCCTTCCATACTTTGAAGGCCATTAAACTTCTTCTCCACTCCCTGGACTTGGTGGACACCTGGCGTTACTTACATCCATCCGACAAAGACTTTTCCTTTTACTCGATTCCTCACGACCGTCATTCTAGGATTGACTATTTATTCATTACCCAAAGAGATTTACATAAGGTCCATCACTCCCATATAGGGATTCAATCTATTTCCGATCACGCCCCAATTTCTGTTAGCCTCACTCAATCTGATACTCCCAGAAAGACTCCGATGTGGAGGCTGAATTCCTCCCTATTGACTGACCCATCTTTGTTTCCCAAGATTGAAACGACCCTGAAGGAATTCTTTGAGCACAATGTGACTCCAGGTATGGATCCCTTTTCGATATGGGAGGCTCACAAATGTACGGTCAGGGGGTTACTAATGTCATTGGGAGCTCAAAGGAAAAGAGAAAGGGAGAAAGACATAGGCAGACTTACTCACACGATCCGACATCTAGAAACTCTTCACAAACAGTCTCTGTCGGAGAGATCAGCGAAGGAGCTTCTTGAGGCAAGGTTGGCTCTCCGGCAGATATTGGACTCGCAAACTAGGAGACTTTTATTTTTGCGGAAGAAGATGTATTACGGACAAGGGGATAAAACGGGCCACCTACTTGCCAGGGCGCTGAGGGATCTCAACACCAAGACCAACATCCCGGGAATTCGGAATCAAGAGGGACGTTTAGACAGAACGACTGACGCTATAGCCCAACATTTCCAAGAGTTCTATACGAAACTCTATAATCTCCCGCCACAACATAGGCCCCCTGACATGAGTAATGGGAGACTTCAAAACATTCGGGACTACCTGGAGGGGTCGGGTCTACCCTCACTTTCAAAAGAGGATGCGGAAATACTAGATGCCCCTATTGATCAGGATGAGATCAGATTTGCCATTAAAGGACTTAAAAAGGGTAAAAGCCCTGGACCTGATGGCTACACGGCAATTTATTATAAGACATTTATAGACACCCTAACCCCACATTTACACACGGCACTAAACTCCTTGGCGAAAGGTGGGAGGGTTCCCCCTGAATTTTTATCTGCACACATTGCAGTCATTCCAAAACCGGACAAGGACCCTACACACTGCGCAAGTTATAGACCGATTTCATTGTTGAATTTAGATGTTAAGATATTGGCGAAAATAATTGCTACGAGACTGTCCCCCTTCCTTTGTAGGCTGATTGGCCCGAGCCAAGTTGGCTTTATGCCAGGTAGAGAAGCGAGGGATAATGTCACCAAGGCCTTGGATTTGATACACGCGGCCCATGTGCGAAACATCGAGGGCCTTCTCCTGTCTACCGACGCGGAGAAGGCCTTCGATAGAGTAGCTTGGGACTACATGTTTGAGTCATGTAGACACATAGGGCTGGGACCTGGTTTGATGAACTGGATAGCCGCTTTGTATCAGAACCCTTCGGCTAAACTTAAAATCAATGGGGCCTTATCAGACAGGGTAGACATAAGAAATGGCACGAGACAGGGCTGCCCCCTGTCCCCTCTATTGTTTATTATATCCCTGGAACCCTTTATTAGGAGAGTCATAGCTAACAGTTCGGTACGGGGCTTCAGAGTGGAAGGAAGGGAGTTCAAAGTTGGAGCTTATGCCGATGACCTCCTGTTTTTTATTACTGATCCACACTTGTCTATACCGTCACTTGTGAAGGAATTTTCGGTCTATGGGTACATATCTAATCTCAAGATTAATTACTCTAAGTCGGAGGCGATGAGTGTTACCTTGTCAGCCCCAATATTGCACAGTGCGATGGAGAATAGTTCTTTTAAGTGGGTGTCCCATGCCATTAAATATTTAGGAGTGTGGCTAACACCCAAGATAGACGCCGTTTTTGCCCGTAACTTCATACCTCTACTTAAGACCATTGACAGAGATTTGCAACACTGGCACACTAAACCTATTTCCTGGTTTGGAAGGGCGGCCACATGCAAAATGAACGTCCTGCCTAGGGTTTTATACCTAATCCGAGCCCTACCCATTAGGATCCCGCAGAGTTTTTTTAGATCTCTCCAGGCCATATTACTGAGATTTCTATGGGCCCATAAAACGCCCCGTATCAAATTCTCTCTACTGATGAAGTCCAAGAGTCTGGGTGGGCTGGGAATACCTAATTTTCGGAACTACTACCGGGCTTCCCATATTGCAAGAATAGTGGACTGGCATTGTCATTCTGCTGCAAAGGATTGGGTGATGTTAGAGAGGGAATCAGTTCCGGTACCTTTGTCTTTCTCCCCATGGACCCCTAGGGCCATGTACCCCCTGGCAATGTCGAAACACCCTTTAATAGGGACCACCCTTGAAGTTTTCCATCAGTTGGCTAAACAACACGTGCTCTCCTCCCCTGGAGGCCCGCTTACTCCGTTACAAAATAACCCTGACTTCGCTCCAGGACTGGGGAATCAAACACTAAGGCCCACTGACAGACGACTTCCACTCTTAGCTATGCACTGCTTTGATAGGGGGGTGATGAAGGACTTTGTAAGGTTGAAGTCGGATAATGACATCCCTTTACTGCCTCTATGGACGTATTTTCAGATACGGTCCTTTGTTAACAAGTCACCTCGTAGGGAACATTTTATTAGAGAACTCACGGAGTTGGAGTCGGTGTGCCTTAAAGGGGAACAGGTATTAAACACTACCTCTACCGCATACGATTGGTTGCAGCATCTGGCAACGGGACCGAGAGATCGGTTTAGAGAGAGATGGTCGGCAGATTTGGAAATAGACTTCTCAGATGCTCAATGGGAGAAGGCCTGCATATTAGCCCACAAATGCTCTATCAGTACAAGAATGCAGGAAACTGCATATAAAATACTTACCCGCTGGTATGTCACACCTGACAAGACTCATAAATGGTACCCCCAATCCAGCGATTTATGTTGGCGTTGTCTCCAGGAGAGGGGTACCATGCTTCATGTATGGTGGAGTTGTGATAGAATTAGTACATTCTGGGATGATGTTAGGAGGTTGGTGTATCGAATCACGGAGACCGTAATTACCTTAGATGCTGCATGTTGTCTTCTCAACATTTCTGATTTCTCTTTGAAAAAACACGCAAATTCTCTGTCAAGGCACCTATTAAATGCGGCTAGGTCGCTTATACCTCTATATTGGAGGACCACGCACACCCCTTCTCTGAGGGAGTGGTTGTTGAAGGTTTCCCATATATGTGAACTGGAAGATACTAAGGCACAATCAGAGGAAGCTGTAGCACGACATCACAAAACCTGGTCTCCTTGGTTCGAATACCGGTATTCTCAAGAATACAAGTCACTGGTCGGGTGACCTGCACACTGGAGGAATGTACATGATGAGCCGAAAATGAGTGGTCGATGGAGTCGACCTACAGGCCACCTTTCATGGGTTAATAGTTGAAGCTCCTATGTATTGAGCATTATCACACTACGTATCTGGTTCTCTTCTTTCCCCTCTCTCTTTCTAACATTTATTTCTTCCTTCTTTACTCTCTGCATTTCCACTCTCTTACGAAGTACAGCTGTTGCTCGCAGCTTGGTATTGTCATTATACCAGGGCCGTTTGGCGTTGTTTTCTGTTACCAATCTGCACATAGATAAAGATCAGATCCAAAAGATGAGGGTAGTCTCACACGTCATTGTTGTTATTTTATACGACTGTTGGATCTCTTATGCCTATGTTTGAATTTTTCTTTTTGTGCATCTTATGTTATATACGCCTGTACTTTCTCATGTATCGCCTACATTTTTGAATAAAAACCTTTTTAAATGTGAAAAAAAAAAAAAAAATGATAAAAATTTCATTTGGGTACAGTGTTGTATGCCCGCGCAATTGTCATTCAAAGTGCATCAGCGCTGAAAGCTGAAAATTGGTCTGGGACTGAGGGGGGTTTAAGTGCCCAGTAAGCAAGTGGTTAAAGAGCGGTGGGCTACCTCCAGGCTCACCTGCCCTCTATCTAATTATTAGAATGCATGCGTTTCTACTATGGAGGCTCTTGTAAATTTACAAGAGTTAGGACTGCAAAAATATTGGGGTGCCTTGGAGCGGCTCAGCAGCTTTTACATGTATTTACAAATGTGTGCTAACTAAACCCCTGTTTTTAACGCAAACCATTAGACAGGATAATTAGGTTGGTAGCAGACTGGTTGGTGAGTTGAGCTGGGGATTTTCTTTGGTCTTGTTTTGCATGCTTTTCCCTTAGCGGTGGTCATTTCTTTGCTACTCTGCCTGTCTGGCAACCATAAGTACCCGTTTGCTTTGCTCAGTTCACACCTGTCCCAGCGTGGTATCCAGGCACTATAGCATTGTGTATAAGTCCTGGGGGCAACTGAGTACCGGTAGGCCTGCTTGCCTATATGTGAAGAACAAAGTAGCCAACTACAGTGAGTGCCTGACCACTTAGGAGGACATCAGCCTAGGTAAAGTCATTGGACTAGATGTTCTGTTTCAAGCAATGCTTTATGCATTGACATACCTCCTTTAGACCTCAGCCCATCCAGCCAGCATGGTCATCTGCTGAATAAGCGCATTCCACAAACAGCTCAGGTCTAAACCAAGAGGACTAAACCAACTAACCCCAACATACAGGTAAACTGGAATATGCCATTTCAGAAATACAGTAATGTTGTAGTTACACAGAATTGCCAATATGTTAGGAGAATACCTATAGTGAGTGGAGATCAATGGCCGATAACATCAGGCTAAGCACAGTTCTCAGTTCTCTAAGAGATTTGATTGTCTGAACCTCTAGACCAGTGGTCTCCAAACTCAGGCCGGAAGCCAGATGCGGCCCTTTGCTTGCTTTTATCAGGCCCTTGGGCACTATTTCATCCATTGATACCAGCAATGGGGCATTCCCCCCCCCCTCACTGAGACCAGTGAAGGGGCACAATTCCTTACAGTTACACTAACAATAGAGTACAATTCCCCCCAATGACATCAAGAATTGGGCAAAACGACACCAATGACGGGGCACAATTCCTCCCACTGACAACAACGATGGGACACATCTTGCACACATTTTGCAACCCCTGCTCTAGACTGATGATTGGTGTCAGGATCACAAGCCAAGGTCGGTGCAGCGGAAGAGTTTTGTAGTCGGGGGTCACAAGACAAGGGTTGATGGAGGGGAAGAGTTTTCGTAGTCAGAGTCACAAGCCAAGGTCGATTCCAAGTAGCAATTTATATCGCTCGAGGCAGCGGGCGGGATAAAGTATGAAGTACAATAATCTGACAGACAGGAAGTGCAGAGGCATGGCTTAAATCAGGAAGCTCATGGGAGGAGCAAAGAGTTAAAGGCTCAGCAGAAATCAAGGCACAAGGCAGGGTTGTCCAATGGATCAGGGAGGGTGCTGTCCAGCATCTCAGGTAGCTCAGCGAGTCGAGTCATTGTCAGACACAGCAGAGGTCCCAGGTTCAAGTCCAAGGCCTAGCAAGCTAAATGTCAACACAAAGATATTTATTAATTGTATAATAAAATGTAAAGGTGATGGATACATGATAACTGTTCTAGAACACAGGAGCTGAAGAATGGCTCTATAGGATTACTAATAGGGTGACAATAATACTGTTGCCATATATTGTGACATGTCAGCAATGTACTCATGCAAAAACAACATGGTTGTTGGAATTATTGGGTCTCATCCAATTCACCGACCCAAAACTTGACTTGAGTTTTTTCCAAACTCGACCCGTATAAAATAATTTCAGCATTAGTTGTCACTTTCCTGTCGAGCGCGCCTATTATAAAAAATAAATAAAAAATCCATCTCACACTCTCAATGTAACGCCGTGTTCTGAAAACGTATTATTTAACATTAATTTATGTCACTCTCTCCTCTGCCATTTTCCCCCAAGGCCAAACCAGCATCTACTTCTTTTCAGGCAGATATTAGGAATAAATCAGCAAAAACACAATTTGTTCCTACAATTCAAGGCAAAATTGATATTGTACCGTTAAACATAATTTTCTCTGAACATTTCCCAAATCCAGCTGGGAGTTGCATGGATCAATTAAACAGCAGCCCTTTGAAAAAAAAAAAAAAGCAGCGTAACACTTAAATTAAGTCGCCGGTCTGACAATGAATCCTGAAACAATTCACGCAGGCCCGCACACGTGGCTTTCATCCCGCGGAAGTTTTAAAGTGATATGCCTGTCTTGCTGAGAAAAAAAAAAGAAATCAATTTCAGACCAAACTGTGTACGTTCTGTGGATTTTAACAAATCTTACTGCAGATCCTACTTGTTTCTGTTCTGTAAAGGATGATAGAGGCCTTGATGGGTTTGGGGAATTTCCAATTTAAAGTTCTGCTTTAAATTTAAAACTTTGAGGGCTGTATGAGGGGGGCATAACTTTTTGTATACTTACATAGGCTGTTCATATTTCACATGTTGATAGAGTAACTCTTCATCTATAGTAACTCTATGCAGAGAGACAGAGCCACCAACAGTGGACATGGAGGTGCTAGCATCGGCTGGGTGATTTCCTATTAATACAGTAGAAATGGTAAGACCTGTGGAGGATGGTGGAGCTTTTAAAGGAGTGAGAAAGATGAAAGCAGTGGAGGGGATGTGGACAGAAGTCAGGGCTGAGGAGGGGTGGATGGGGGATTTGGATGCAAAGGAAAACAGTGGTGGAGGAGAGATGAACTCTGTACATAGCACACCCCTAACTCTGCACTGTGTGTAGCGTAGCCCTTAGCGCTGCACTCTGTGTGTAGCACACCCCTTAAATTTGCACTCTCTATGTAACACACCCTTTAACTCTGCACTCTGTGTGTAGTGCACCCCCAACTCTGCGCCGTGTGCAGTGCACCCCTTAACGCTGCACGGTGTGTGTAGCACACCCCTTAACTTTGCACTCTGTACGTAGCATACCCCTTAACTCTGCACTCTTTACATAGCACACCCCTTAACTTTGCACTCTTTTTGTAGCGCACCCCTTAACTTTGCACTCTGTACATAGCACACCCCTTAACTTTGCACTCTTTGTAGCGCACCCCTTAACTCTGCACTCTGTACATAGCACACCCCTTAACTTTGCACTCTTTTTGTAGCGCACCCCTTAACTTTGCACTCTGTACATAGCACACCCCTTAACTTTGCACTCTTTTTGTAGCGCACCCCTTAACTTTGCACTCTGTACATAGCACACCCCTTAACTTTGCACTCTTTTTGTAGCGCACCCCTTAACTTTGCACTCTGTACATAGCACACCCCTTAACTTTGCACTTTTTTGTAGCGCACCCCTTAACTTTGCACTCTTTTTGTAGCACACCCCTTAACTTTGCACTCTGTACATAGCACACCCCTTAACCTTGCACTCTTTTTGTAGCACACCCATTAACTTTGCACTCTGTGCATAGCGCACCCCTTAACTTTTCACTCAGTGCATAGCACACCCCTTAACTCTGCACTGTGTATGCACTCTGGAATCTGAATGTAGTGCCTCTTTTAGACTTCACTCTATACTCTGTATGTAGCGCACCCCTTAACGCTGCACTCTGTATGTAATGCACTTCTGTTATTTATTGCCTCTTTAGGACTCTCCCACTGTGTAATTTGGCCACAACTGCCATTTGACAAAATTTGTCCTGGAAGGGGGACAGGGTTATGGTTGAGTTCCCCCACCTTTTTGCACTCTGTGTGTAGCCCACGCCTTAACTCTGAACTCTGTGTAGCACACTCCTTGACTCTGCACTCTGTATGTAGCGCGCCCCTTAACTCTGCACTCTGTATGTAATGCACTCCTGTTATTTAATGCCTCTTTAAGACCCTCCCAATGTGTAATTTGGCCATACCTGCCATATGATGAGGTTTATCCTGGAAGGGGGGGGGGTGTAGTTCATCCATCTATTCCCTCACAAATAAAGCCCTCATAGCAACCCTTCTTTTTAATTGCAGGTAAATAATGGATTCCAAGCAGAAGCAACATGCTGTCCTTGAGTTCTTGATGAAGGAGGGGAACAGTCTGTCTGACATCTGCTGAAGGCTACAGAATGATTATGATGATTGCACCATTGATACAATCAATGTCTTGTCATTGATGACTCTTGTCAATGGTGTCATCTCAGTAGACATTCTACAGCCTTCTGTGGATGTCGGACAGCCTGCAGTCCTCCTTCGTCAAGAACTCAATGATGGCGCTTTGCTTCTGCTTAGAATCCATTATCTGCCTTCAGTGAAAATGAAGTTGTAGATGAGTTAATATAGAGGAAAAGTTACTTTACCAACATGTGCCCTATGTAAGAAATTAAAATAAGCTATGTCCCCTTTTATATTACTTTCAGTACAGAGTTCAAATTTTATGCAATGTAAACTGAGAGCTCTAATCAGAAAATGATCGTAAGCTAAAATAATAAATGCAAAAAACAGAACTCATGCAGCTTAGCGAATTGACCCCAGCAAGTCATTCAGTGAGGTTGATAAGTAGGTTCTAACATTCAGGCAGTCACTACATACAGCAGATAGGAGTATATGAAATATGGTTCCAAAAAAAACAAAAATGTTGAGCTGATGCACAAACTCCTGTAGTGATTCGACAGTACCTGTCCAAATCAAAAGGATATCATCGATATACCTGAACCAACATATTGCTTGGTCCAAGTATCGACTGAATGCCTCATTTGAAAAAATATCACGTTCCCACCCCCCCGGTAAAGATTGGCATATGCCGGGGCACAACAAGTGCCAATGGCAATGCCCTGTACCTGGAGGTAGTGGGAATCAAGAAATTAAAACCTATTATGCTTTAGGATGTAGGATAGTAGCCTCAACACAAATGAGTAGAACTCCCACTGCCGATGGTCTTGTTCCATTTGGAAGATTTTGATGGTTTGTAAGCCTAATTCATGGGAGATACCGGAATATAACACCTCTACCTGACCAAAATTGCATTTGGAGGGATTAGCAATCCATCCAGTCGTTTAAGGAGGTCTGACATATCTCTAACATAAGAGGGAATTCTAGTAACACGAGGCACGAGGAAAAAACCCACAAATCTGCTCTCGTTCTCTGTAATGGAGCTGATTCCTGACACTATCAGTGTACCTGGGGTTGTCTCTTTATTTTTGTGTATTTTTGTAATAGCATAAAAAATATCTTCCCTTGAAAAGGGTATATTTAAATACTCATATGTCAATTAAGGCCTCCACAAATGCTGTATAGATAAGATGTTTATATTCCTGCTTAAATTGAGAAGTAGTTTCGACCGTGACCGTCGCCGATACCGCTCAACATTATTTAGGGTATTGAAACACATTGCTTCATATTGTTGTTGGGTCATAAGTACTATGTTTCCAACCTTGTCCCAGGGCTTGATGACTGTGTCCTGTCTGCAATGTAACTGTCTTAGAACTTTATAGTTGTTGTACAGAAAGGTCGTAGGCATTGGTTGACATCAGGATTCTTTGAAATTTCACTAATCATAGCGATGAGAAAAGCTGATATTTGGGGATTTGTAGTGAGGTCGGGAATTTATTGGATTTATTCTTGGCTCGTGAATCATTTTGTACTTGTGTATTGTGTACTGGGCTAGATTCTATTTGTGAGGTGCCATTGTAGTCCTGATTTTCTTCCAACAAGAGCATGAGGTACCTCAGTGCTCAAAAATCCCTCATTGTAAATTTCTTTATTTTTTCCGATAGTTTTTTTTCTTCACTTATCCGCTTTTTATCTGGGTCGAATATAAATTTGAATTTAAGTTTCCTCGCAAAGAGGTACAGGTCCTTAGTTACTTCATATTTGTCCATATTATTTATAGGACAGAAGCTTCATTTTAAAACAAGAGGCCTCATTTTAAAACAATGAATTTGTCCCAAGATGCAGGTGCAGGTGCACTAGACAACAATGGGATGACCTCCAAAACAGGAATGGTTTTACAGGTGGAAGCCACTTACATTTTTTTTTCCTACTCATCTTTTCTGACTGTTTTTCACTAGTTTTGCATTTGGCTAGGGTCAGTGTCACTACTGGTAGCATGAGGCGATACCTGGACCCTATAGAGGTTGCACAGGCAGTCCAACCCTTCTAATAAGTGCCATTGTAAAAAAAAATGGCTGTGTCTCCCAGCACAGTCTCAAGAGCATGGAGGAGATCCCAGGAGACAGACAGTTACTCTAGGAGAGCTGGACAGGGCTGTAGTAGGTCCTTAACCCATCAGCAGGACCGGTATCTGCTCCTTTGTGCAAGGAGGACCAGGATGAGCACTGACCTATAGCCAAACTCCCTACAAAATAGGTGGGCCCTCAGATTCTTCCTGTATTGAATTGTATTGTAATTGTACTGTCTGCCCTACTGTTGTAAAGCACTGCCCAAACTATGGGCGCTATATAAATCCTGTATAATAATAATACAAAAGGAGCTCTAGCTCAATGGTGTGAATGTCTCTGACCAAACAATCATGAAACAGATTGAGGACCAGGGTGGCCTGAGGGCCTGACATCCTCTAGTGGGCCATGTGCTCACTGCCAGGCACTGTGAAGCTCAATTGGCATTTCCCATTGAACAACAGAATTGGCAGGTCCACCACTGGCACCCTGTGCTTTTCCCAGATGAGAGTAGGTTCACCCTGAGCACACATGACAGATGTGAATGGGTCTGGAGAAGCTGTGGAGAACGTTATGCTGCCTGTAACATCGTTCAGCATGACCGGTTTGGTGGTGGGTCAGGGATGGTCTGGGGAGGGACGCACAGACCTCTACAGGCTAGACAATGGCATCCTGACTGCCATTAAGTATTGGGATGAAATCCTTGGACCCAGTGTTAGACCCTACTCTGGTGCAGTGGGTCCTGGGTTCCTTCTGGCGCACGACAATGCCTGGCCTCATGTGACGAGAGTATGCAGCCAGTTCATGGAGGATGAAGGAATTGATACCACTGAATGGCCCCCATGCTCGACTGACCTAAATGCAAAAGAACACCTCTGGAACATTATGTTTCCCTCCATCTGACGCTGCTAGGTTGCAACTCAGTCTGTTCAGGAACTCAGTGATGCCCTGGTCCAGATCAGGGAGGAAATACCCCAGGACACCATGCGTCGTCTCATTAGGAGCAAGCCCCAATGTTGTCAGGCATGCATACAAGCACATGGGGGCCATACAAATTACTGAGTACCATTTTGAGTTGCTGCAATGAAATTACGGCAAAATGGATCAGCCTTCCGAATCATTTTTTCACTTTGATTTTCGGGGTGTCTTTGAATTCAGCCCTCTGTAGGTTGATAATTTTTATTTTCAACAAACCATGTGGCATCCTTTCGCTCAAAACACATTACCCAGTCCATATCAGTATAGATATCCAGCACGAGATTTTTTCCCCATTGAGATCTTATGTGTTTTCAAAGTGTTCATTTAATTATTTTTTTGAGCAATGTACTTCATCTTGCAGGGAATTAGTAGTGACGCACCAACTAGAAATAAAGCGTTACTAGATCCACTGATTACCAACAATACAGACCTGATCATGGATATGGAAATACGGGGCAATTTAGGAAACGGCGATCACAGGTCAATTGGCTTCAGTATAAATCACACAAATAGGAAACATAAGGGAAATACAATAGCACTGAAATTTCCAGAGCCAGCTTCCCTAAACTACGAACCTTACTAGAAGGCATAAATTGGGATAAAACCTTAGGGGAAAAAAACACAGAGGAGAGATGGGTTCACTTCAAGAGCATATTAAATAAGTGCAATAGCCAGTGCATCCCATTGGGTAATACATTTAAAAGAGTGAACAAAAGTCTTGGATGTGAAAAAAAGTAGCTGAAAAAACAGCGACTAATAAACTCCACGCCACTAAAAATAAAAATTTTTTAACCAATACTCAGTGGATCAAATATACTAAATAGAACACTGATAGCTGCTCCCTAAAAAAACAAGAAAAACAACTTGTCGTGCTACAAATATAATGATGGTAGGGGCGCTTAAGCAAATATAAGTATCAATCACAAAATGTGAAACTTTGATAATCATATAGCCTCTAAA
Organism: Lithobates pipiens; assembly: GCF_037356315.1. NCBI lineage: Eukaryota > Metazoa > Chordata > Amphibia > Anura > Ranidae > Lithobates > Lithobates pipiens. The sequence continues at coordinate 219,701,658 of NW_027507789.1, forward strand.
GTGATAAACACCATATCACAACATACAATAAACAAAAAATTACAACCAAAATATATAGTGAGAACAGTAATAAATAAAGTCCCAATTGGGTAGTGACACCAAAGAGAAAAAATATATATAAATCCAGAGTCCAAAGTAGTGATTTTTTTCAGTGAAAAACTCCTTCAGAATCCATAAATCAGAAAAAACACTGGAATCTTCTATAACGTAGTGACACGTCCCTTCACCCAAAAATGTATGGACATAAAAACAACACCCCACTTGTGAAGATAAAGATGTCTTCTTACCAGATGCTGTTGACTACTTTATTTAAAAAGATAGTCAAATAGGCTTATGCAGGTTGATTCCCTGCTCACATGGAATAAGGTGGACCTCGTATGGACAGAAGCTTCTCCTCATAGACTCAGATAGGTCATACAAAAAAAGCCAAACAAAAATCCATAGCGTAACACCGCTTAATAATAAAAGTAAATATTAAAAAACATAAGGCCAAATGGCTGCTTACATATGCCGGTGCCCGACCTGGCACTGGGGCTACTTGCTTAAAACAAACGTTTTCGTAATGGATACGTTGTTCCTCGTGGTATAGGGCGTGCGTTCCACCAAGGAGCAGCCGATGACCAAAGACGACCGGAACTGTACGTGTACGAACGTGACTGGATACCGCCTCGACGTACGTTTCGTTTGACACGTCATCAGGAAGCGTACCCAGTCACAAAGTCAGCGTTCTTTATGGTGTCTCGATCAATCCATAGACCAATCGAGAGACACTTAATTTAATGCGCAGCCTCAGTCCCACTTAAGGCTAACAACAATACATGGTTCGTTAAAACATAACTAGCAAATAAACATTAAAACATACTATCCCAAAAACGAAGGGATGAATTGTACATGCCAAAAATCTAATAGTAAAAGAAAAAATTTAAAAAGATACACAAATAATAATCCGATGGGTTTATCCATTAGAAAAAACAAGAGGGAATGAGTTACTTGTAATCTACAAAATAACCTCTAGATGTCAGTCTGTAGTATGGGAATTTTTCCTACCACTAATTAAACAAAAGAAAGAGGGATTTTTCCACCTGACTAGTTAGTTATAGTTTTCTTAATATAGAAAAAAACATATATATATATAATTCTTTAATATGTTAATGCCATTACCAAAAAAATGTCCGGCATCATCTCTGGCTCCAGATGTGAGGAAAAACAACAAAAAGCAAAACCCCACACCAAAGGCCAGGAAAAAAACGCCAAACACATTCAAAAATGGAGGAATGGCGGAAAAATGCCTCAATCAAGAAATACGGGGAACTTTTCAACCATTGGACAAGAAACAATTTCAATCGAGCTCTATGTTCATTCCTAGAGGCTGCATAGTTTTTAAATTGTATATCCACTTTGTTTCATTCTTTGATATTTCCCTTTTCATGTGGGTTCCTCTCCAATGTTTTGAGATCTTATCGATCCCATAAAATTTACAGAGTGAAGGATCACTATCGTGATGTGCTTTGAAATGCCTCGACACGCTATGATTGGGAAAACCTTTCTTAATATTTGTAAGATGTTCATTAATTCTAATTCTTACCTGTCTAGTAGTTCGACCTACATACTGCATGGAACAAGGGCATTCCAACACATAGGTTACATGATCTGAGTTACACGTGATAAGTGGTTTAATTTTATACTCCAGCTTAGTGACTTGGGATTGAAACTGAATAATCTTCCTTGATGAACCGGGTCCTCTGGTGGTCTTACAGGCTTTGCATCTCGTGCAATAATGGAAGCCGGATCCATCAAGGAAGGTTACAAGTTTTTTTGGGGGGTCGGGGACATTACGGGCTAGTTGATTTCTCAGACCCGGTGCCCTTCTGTAGATAAATTTGGGATTCTGTGGAATGATAGAGGTCAAATCTTTATCTTGTTGCAAGATAGGCCAATGTTTTTTAACCACTTGCTTACTGGGCACTTAAACCCCCCTCAGTCCCAGACCAATTTTCAGCTTTCAGCGCTGATGCACTTTGAATGACAATTGCGCGGGCATACAACACTGTACCCAAATGAAATTTTTATCATTTTTTTCCCACAAATAGAGCTTTCTTTTGGTGGTATTTAGTTACAGCTCGGAGTTTTATTTTTTGCTAAACAAACAAAAAAAGATGCAAAAAAAAAAAAAAAAATCATGTTTTAATAGTTTGTTATAAAATTTTGCAAACGGGTCATTTTTCTCCTTCATTGAAGTGCGCTGATAAGGCGGCACTGATAGGCTGCATTGGTGGGCACTGATGGGCTGCATTGGTGGGCACTGATAGGCTGCATTGGTGGGCACTGATAGGCTGCACTGGTGGGCACTGATAGGCATAGTTAAGGCGGCACTAATAGGCACAGATAAGGCGGCACCGATGGGCACAGATAAGGCGGCACTGATGGGCAAAGATGGGCACAGATAAGATGGCACGGATGGGTGGCACGGATAAGTGGCACGGATGGGCACTGATAGGTACCACAGATAGATGGGACTGATGGGCACTGATAGGTGGCACTGATAGGTGGCTCTGATAGGTGGCACTGCTGGGCACTGATGGGCGGCACTGCTGGGCACTGATGGGCGGCACTGCTGGGCACTGATGGGCGGCACTGGGGTGCAGCACCTTTGAGGCAGATTGGGTGGCACTGTGGGTGGCACTGTGGGGTGGCACTGTGGGTGGCACTGTGGGTGGCACTGTGGGTGGCACTGTGGGTGGCACTGTGGGCACTAACTTTTACTTTTAGTTATTCTTCAGGATGGCACTGCGGGAGGCAGGTGGGCACTGGCAGGTGGCATGTGGTGCCTTGCATTGCTGGCCGTGATCGGGACTGATGTCCCGATCACGGCCGCCGGTGATCGGCTTTTTTTTTTTCTCCTCGCGCTATCAGCGCGAGGAGGAATAATAGCCGATTACCGGCTCCGTTCTATCACATGATCAGCTGTCATTGGCTGACAGCTGATCACGTGATAAGGGGTCGGGATCAGGCGAGTCTCACGGACTCGCCGATCACAGAGCGCGCCGCGCGCGCCCCTCAGGGGGCGCGCAGGCCGCTCGTAACCGGGACGACGTCAATAGACGTAGTCCCGGAAATCTAGGTCCGCGCTAATGCCGTCATTCGGCAATAGCGCGGTACCCAAGTGGTTAAAAATGGTTTCTACTTGTCTATACTGCCTATTGAACCCTGTCACAAAGGCTGTAGTTCCTTGATGTTCTGGTTTGGCCTTTGATACCAATAAAGTTTGTCTGTCCATCTGTGACACCTGTGTTACAACTTTCTCTAGAGTTTTTTGTGAATAGCCTTTTTCTAAGAACCTACTGGTTAGAACCTTAGCTTGTGAATGGAAGTCAGGCTCTTCCTCACAGTTCCGTTTTAATCGCATATATTGTCCTTTCAGAACAGCTCCTATCCACTGTGGATGATGGCAACTATGTGTGGGCACGTACCCATTTCTGTCTGTGACTTTAAAATAGGTTTTGGTAACAAACTTGTTATGCTTTTTCATAATGGTAAGGTCCAAGTAGTTCACTTCCACCTTACTAAGTTCGGCTGTGAACTTCAAGCAATATTGGTTAGCATTCATATTGCTCAAGAAGTCCTTGAAACTCTCTAACGTGCCTTTCCAAAAAAGAATTACATCATCTATATATCTTTTATAGAAAATAAGAGATTTGTGCATGTTTTTATAGATGGTTTCTGATTCCCATCTATTAAGAACAATATTGGCTACACTGGGAGCATAACGTGCTCCCATGGCCACTCCTGCTATTTGGTTGTAGTACTCATTATTGGCCCAAAAAAAGTTATTACTCATAGCAAGATCCAGGCCTCTAATCAAATAATTTATCTGAGCCTTCTTCAGTTTGGATTCTTTTGTTAGTGCCCACTTTATTGCTGTAAGTGCGTCCTTATGTTGGATGTTAGTATAGAGTGACTCAATGTCTACCGTAATCATGATGATATCTTCTGATACCACCAGATCCTGTAAAAGTACCAGCAAATCTCTGCTGTCTTTTAAGTACGAGGGACTGTTTATCACTAGTGGTTTAAAAAAAACATCTAGATATTCTCCCAACCTTGCGAACAAGGACTCCATCCCGCTTATTATAGGTCGGCCTAGTGGTCTCTCGTTATTTTTGTGTATTTTTGGTAGAATGTACATAACTGGAATTTTAGGAGCATGTGGTATAAGGTAATCAGCTTCCTTTTGATTTAAAATATCTTTGTGTAGGCCCTCTGTTACCCAATCTACAATTAATGTTTTTATTTTGAACGTCGGATCACTATTTAATTTTTTATAAGTATTGGTGTCATTTAGTAATCGTCCCATCTCTTGGTAATAGTAGTCTCGGGATAATATCACGAGACCTCCCCCCTTATCTGCCGCTCGTATCACTATCTGTTTGTTTTCCTCTATCATTTTTATACCTTCCCATATAGTTTTATTTTTAGCCTGTCTTTTGATTTCTAAATTCCTCACATCATGTTGTACCATATTTTTGAAAAGTTCTATGTGATGATGCGTTCCTTTATTAGGATTGAACACAGAATTGTTTTTTAACCCACTGTGTACATAAAATGACTCAGTGGTAGGAGTACTGGTTTTCATATTAGGGTTAGCAAAATATTTTTTAATATTAAGTTTCCTCACGTATTTCTCGATGTCAACAAATAATTCAAACTTGTCCACATCTTTATTAGGTGCAAACTTTAAACCCTGATTTAATACTTCTAATTCTTTCTCAGAAAGCTCGACACCTGCTAAATTAAAAATACCTTCATTTACTTGTCTCTCTTTCTTTTTCTTTCTCCTGCCTCCTCTCTTTCCTCGTTTTCTATAGATTCTTGTGGGGGGTAGGGGGTAGGAGGGATACGATAAGGCCCTTTCCATCCTCTCCCTTCCCCCCCCTGGTGATGGTTTTGATGGGGCCCTGGTCTTCCTCTAAAGTTACCTCTAAAGGCACCTCTAGGGAGTCTCGGTGGAAAATGATTTCTTGGTGGTTCATAATAATTGTAATCAGGATATCTATTGTCCAAAGGGCCATACCTATTGTAAGTATGTAACGGACGGGGAGAGGAGTGGGGGTAGGAATTAGAAGGTGGATAATAGTGGGTTTTAGGATTTCCCCCTTGTTTAATATTTGTTTTTTTGGGGGTGCTGGAAACTGGTTTGGCTTTGGTCAATGAGTCTAAAGTGGGTTCCCTTTCACCTGAAGTCTCATTGCCAGATGTGGCCAAAAGAGTTTCCTGCCATTTGTATACTTTATTTTGTTCAAAGTCTTTAATGTCCCTCTGATATTTTTTAATTTTTTTGTTTTTAATTTCACTATCATATTTAGCTAAATGACTCTGTAGAGTTTTAGCTCTTTCTGAATATTCATCAGTGGCACTGAATGGCACCATTCTTTCTTTAAGGTCTGCGATTTTGGCATCCAAAATCGCAGATTTGGCTTTCCTTTTCCTGACCATGAGTTGCATCAGTTTTTGCTCACAGGCATTGAAAAATTGGTACCATTCATCCAACATTTGGAGATCCTCAGTACCCTCGTTAGGACTGATATCCCACCTGAGTCTCCTTGGAGTCAAGCTCTTTTCCATATACATATCAAATGAAGCTACATCCCACCACAGCCTTATTTGCTTTTCCATGTCTGTTTGTAATTGTTTAAAGCCTTTTTCTAGATCTAAATTAAGACTGGGAGTCTGTTGAAAAACCTCCTCTAAATTAATGTGCCTTTCTTTCATGAAATTAAACACATCCATGTCTGCGTGAGTTTTATAAAGTGAACAAGAAATACTTGATACTAGAATAAATGTGAAAAACAGCGACTAATAAACTCTGCGCCACTAAAAATATAAAAAATTGGTGTTTATCACTTTAGAGGCTATATGATTATCAAAGTTTCACATTTTGTGATTGATACTTATATTTGCTTAAGCGCCCCTACCATCATTATAAAAGTCTTGGATGGCCTAACGCCAATGTAAAAATGCATATAAAAGCAAAAGAGAAGGCCTTCAAAAAAATACAAGGTTGAGGGATCATCATCAGCATTCAAACTTTATAAAGAATGCAACAAGAAATGTAAGCGTGCAATTAGGGCTAAGATAGAACGCAAAAGATGCATTGCGGAGGAGAGCAAAAAAAAAATCCCAAGAAATTCTTTAAGTATGTAAACAGTAAAAAAGGGAGGACAGACAAATATTGGCCCCATAAAGGATGAGGAAAGACATCTGGTTACAAAGGATGGGGAGATGGCGAAGGTGTTGAATTTGTTCTTCTCCTCAGTCTTCACGAGGGAATCAGGGGTTTCAGTAACCAAAACTGCAGTGTTTATCCTCGTGACATGTCACAGGAAGCACCCTCATGGCTAAAAGAAGACAGAATTAGAATTAGACTTGGGAAACCTAACATTAATAAATCACCGGGACCGGATGGCTTGCACCCGAGCCTACTTAGGGAACTCAGTCAAGTAATTGCCAGACCATTTTTCCTAATTTCTATTGACAGTCTACTGACTGGAATGGTACCAGCAGATTGGAGAAAAGCCAATGTAGCACCAATATTTAAAAAGGCCCCAAAATACATCCCTGGGAGTTATAGACCAGTTAGCCTAACATCAATAGTATGCAAGCTCTTGGAGGGGATGATAAGGTACTATATACAAAATTTTAGTCATCAAAACGGTAACATTAGGAGTAATCAGCAAGGATTCATGAAGAATCCTTCTTGCCAAACCAATCTATTAACTTTCTATGAGGAGATGAGTTGCCATCTAGATAAAGGAAGGCTCCTAGACATGGTATATCTGGATTATGCAAAAGCATTTGACACAGTTCCCCATAAATGTTTACTGTACAAAATAAGGTCTGTTGGCATGGACCATAGGGTGAGCACATGGATTGAAAACTGGCTACAAGCGCGAGTTCAGAGGGTGGTGATAAATGGGGAGTACTCGGAATGGTCAGGGGTGGGTAGTGGGGTCCCCCAGGGTTCTGTGCTGGGACCAATCCTATTTCATTTGTTCATAAACTACCTGGAGGATGGGGTAAACAGCTCAATCTCTGTATTTGCGTACGATACTAAGCTAAGCAGGGCAATAACTTCTCCGCAGGATGTGGGAACCTTGCAAGAAGATCTGAACAAATTAATGGGGGGGGGGGCAACTACATGGCAAATGAGGTTTAATGTAGAAAAATTTTAAATAATGCATCTGGGTGCCAAAAATATAAATGCAATCTATACACTGGGGGGGGGGGGGGGAATCTCTAGGGGAATCTAGGATGGAAAAGGACCTGGGGGTCCTAGTAGATGATCGGTTCAGCAATGGCATGCAATGCCAAGCTGCTGCTAACAAAGCAAACAGAATATTGGCATTAAAAAGGGGATCAACTCCAGAGATAAAACGATAATTCTCCCGCTCTACAAGACTCTGGTCTAGCCGCACCTGGAGTATACTGTCCAGTTCTGGGCACCAGTCCTCAGGAAGGATGTACTGCAAATGGAGAGAGTACAAAGGGCAACAAAGCTAATAAAGGGTCTGGAGGATATTAGTTATGAGGAAAGGTTGCTGAACTTATTCTCTCTGGAGAAGAGACGCTTGAGAGGAGATATGATTTCAATATACAAATACCGTACTGGTGACCCCACAATAGGGATGAAACTTTTTCGCAAAAGGGAGTTTAACAAGACACGTGGCCACTCATTAAAATGAGAGGAAAAGAGGTTTAACCTTAAACTACGTAGAGGGTTTTAGTGTAAGAGCGACAAGGATGTGGAATTCAATTCCACAAGCGGTGGTCTCAGCGGGGGGCATCGATAGTTTCAAAAAACTATTAGATAAGCACCTGAATGACCACAACATACAGGGATATACAATGTAATACTGACATATAATCACACACATAGGTTGCACTTGATAGACTTGTGTCTTTTTTTCAACCTCACCTACTATGTAACTATGTAACTATGTGATGCTGTAATGTGCGTTTGTCTCCTCTCTCCGGAACTGCAATGACTATTATATGGTTCCCAGTAATAGCCACTTGACAAATGACTCAATGACGAGCCCCAAGGTTGAAAGTTGCAGTACAATAATGGATAATGGAGGCACTTAGGTTATGGCTCGAAACACAATTAAAATCTGCTCTGGGTTCAAAGTTTCTCTAAAAAAAATAGTTTGAAATAAAGTCACGCAGCTACACAGTTAGCATCATGATTTTTCTTAAGAAAGGAGAAAAGTCTTTTGAAGCTATAATAAGGAGCCTGGCCTTACTCTACACTCTGTCTTATTTCTGTGCAGCCAGGTTGTGCCGCCTATACTATTAAGAGGGTGAAACTATTTTCTAAAGCTGCAATTATTTCCCTAGGTGTCTTAGCTCCGCCTCCTTTTGACAAATCCGATCAAAAAAAAAAAAAGTAATTTCGGCCATACTTTTCTTTAAAGCTTTTTGTCCACTTTCACATGTAAAACTATTGAATTAAATCATTAAAGAGCACAGAAATGACACTCAAATAATATCTAGAGAAAGAAATGAAATGTGTTCGCACTCTGTCTTCTTTGCTGGTGGAGATGGTGAACTTTTCTCCATAACTTTTCTCACCAGACAAAAAGACCAATATCAGAAACTAGAAAAATGCCTCACATTGATAGGTGACTGGATGACCACAAGCGCCCTCAAACTCAATGGATCGAAAACAGAGCTTCTGCTCCTCAACGCAAACCGAAATACAAAAACTTTGGACAGACCATCCTCCCAAGCACCAAAGCCAAAAGTCTTGGAGTCATCTTTGACTCAGAGATGTCTATGGATGCACAAATAGGATCAGTAGTCAGCGGATCCCACCATCTTCTCCACCTGCTATGTAGACTCATCCCCTTCATTCCAGAAAAGGACAAAGCGGTAGTAGTTGGAACAATTATCAATTTGCGACTCGATTACGCAAATTCCCTCTACATAGGACTACCTAAATACCAGACTGCACGCCTAGAAGTCGTCCAAAACACAGCAGCAAGACTAGTCATGGGGAAAAAACCACTGGGAATCCATCTCCTCATCCCTAAGGATCCTACATTGGCTAACGGTAAAGGATAGGTTCATATTCAAGACCCTCTGCCTCACCCACAAATGTATGCAAGGAAACGCTCCTCAATACCTATGTGAGAAAATAAAACGCTACACACTCAATCGCAGCCTCTGATCGCCTCCTCATCCCCAAGTCCCGCTACAAATCTAAGGCTTCATGCACACGAGACGCAGATGCAAACGCTGCTGGACACATGTTGAAACCGGCGTTTAGAAACGCGCGTTTTGCCGCGATTTTTACCGCGATTTAGCGGCGTTTTACCGCGTTTTACCGCGTTTGCGTCTAGAAGCGTTTAGTTAAGCTAACATCATAGACCCTCCCCAGCTCAAAAATTAACTATTTCAGCAATTTTGTGAGACCAGAGTGAGTAGCAGCAGCTGTGAGAGCTGCAGTGTACTTGTATTTAGCGTGTCACTTGCCACGGCACCTGCCACAAGTTGTGGATTGTCCACTTGCCACGTGACTTGCCACATCACCTGCCACGTCACTTGCCATGTCATCTGCCATAAGTTGTGGATTGTCCAACTGCCACGTCACCTGCCACAAGTTGTGGATTGTCCACTTGCCACGTGACTTGCCACATCACCTGCCACGTCACTTGCCACGTCACCTGCCACAAGTTTTGGATTGTCCACTTGCCACATCACTTGCCACGTCACTTGCCACAAGTTGGGGATTGTCCACTTGCCACATCACCTGCCACGTCACCTGTCACAAGTTGTGGATTGTCCACTTGCCACATCACTTGCCACCTGCCATGTCACTTGCCACAAGCTGTGGATTGTCCACTTGCCACGTCACTTGCCACGTCACCTGCCACGTCACTTACCACAAGATGTGGATTGTCCACTTTCCACGTCACCTGCCATGCCACCTGCCACAAGTTGTGGATTGTCCACTTGCCACGTCACCAGCCACATCACCTGCCACAAGTTGTGGATTGTCCACTTGCCACACCACTTTCCACGGCACCTGCCACGTCACCTGCCACAAGATGTGGATTGTCCATTTGCCACGTCACCAGCCACATCACCTGCCACAAGTTGTGGATTGTCCACTTGCCACATCACTTGCCACCTGCCATGTCACTTGCCACAAGCTGTGGATTGTCCACTTGCCACGTCACTTGCCACATCACCTGCCACGTCACTTGCCACAAGATGTGGATTGTCCACTTTCCACGTCACCTGCCATGCCACCTGCCACAAGTTGTGGATTGTCCACTTGCCACGTCACCAGCCACATCACCTGCCACAAGTTGTGGATTGTCCACTTGCCACACCACATTCCACGTCACCTGCCACGTCACCTGCCACAAGATGTGGATTGTCCATTTGCCACGTCATCAGCCACATCACCTGCCACAAGTTGTGGATTGTCCACTTGCCACATCACTTTCCACGTCACCTGCCACGTCACCTGCCACAAGTTGTGGATTGTCCACTTGCCACGTCCCTTGCCACGTCCCCTGCCACGTCACCTGCCACAAGTGGATTGTCCACTTGCCACATCACTTGCCACATCACCTGCCACAAGTTGTGGATTGTCCACTTGCCATGTCACCTGTCACAAGTTGTGGATTGTCCACTCGCCACGTCACTTGCCACATCCCCTGCCACAAGTGGATTGTCCACTTGCCACGTCACTTGCCACGTCCCCTGCCACAAGTGGATTGTCCACTTGCCACGTCACTTGCCACGTCACCTGCCACAAGTTATGGATTGTCCACTTGCCACGTCACATGCCAGTCACCTGCCACAAGTTGTTGATTTTCCACTTGCCACGTCACCTGCCAGGTCACTTGCCACAAGTTGTGGATTGTCCACTTTCCACATCACTTGCCACTTCACCTGCCACGTCACTTGCCACAAGTTGTGGATTGTCCACTTGCCACATCACTTGCCACCTGCCATGTCACTTGCCACAAGTTGTGGATTGTCCACTTGCCACATCACTTGCCACCTGCCATGTCACTTGCCACAAGTTGTGGATTGTCCACTTGCAATTGCAATTGTTTAAAATATTTTTCTAATGGTTTTTCATCATTTGCAATAATTTTTGAGATTTTTAATGTAAAAAAAAAAGGTCACCTTTAAAAACGCATATAAACGCAAACGCGGCTAAACGCGGTAGCGGCGTTTTGCCACGTTTTACCGCGTTTTGCCGCGTTTTGCGTCTGAAACGTGGAAATTTTTGCTTCTGAACGCATTTTTTTGCTTCTGGAAAAACGAGATTAAACGCAACTGCATAAAAACGGAAAAAAACGAGACTGTGTGCATGGACACATAGGATAACATTGAATGAGTTCAGGGGCAGTTGAAAAAACTGTCCAACTGCATCTGAACGCGCGTTTAACTGCGTCTCGTGTGCATGAGGCCTAAGCCCTTGTACACACTGTTACAGTGTTTGGATCTAACAGTGAACCTCTAAGAATATTGTGGTTTATCTATAGAAGATTTCTATGTACAGCTCTACGTCAACCATTTTGGTGGCTCTTATACACGGACTTATTTTTGCACACTGGGTGTTTATGTTTTTCTTTAAAAAAAATTTTTATGTCTTTAGAGGTTTATGCTAAAAAACCTTATTGTATACGTATATGTTAAATTATACTAGCTAGATTCTGGGTTTTGATATATCTACACATCTGTGCTTTGCATCACGTATATGTATAGGGTTGCCATACCCTGTATAATATTCATTCTAATATTACTGCACATTGCCTTTTTAGTTGCTAGCATTTGTTTAGCGCGGCTTATGATTCTTTTGATTTTTGTGATTTGCCTCACCTAAAGTCCCATTGGCCTATCTTTCTCCTTTTCTGTTCAAATAATATTTAGCGTGATTTCCACCACAGTTTTCTAGTCTAATGAAATCAGGAAACAATTAAAACTGAAAATGTAGGGCTGCTGTAGACTGTAATTTCCATGTAATCGTTTTTCTTTGCTGAGGTAAAGCTTCTAAAATTGCCAATTGCATGGACAACATACTGCAGATTAAGAGAGAGAAGATTTGTGTCACATTGTGGGACAGTACACTACGTTGAGATCAGATATTCAGCTAAATGCTGGCCATGGTTATTAAGCTTCAGATATCTTTCTTTCCTTGAGGTCTAAGTCCTCTTATCTTTTGAAGCCCAACTCAACTTCCACTTTAAATACATTGTAGATGTCACGTACCTGTATAAGACACCTGAGGAAGCCAAGACTTTGACGTCACTTGTCTTTTGAAGACAGAAGAGGATGCAGAAGCTCTAGTTGCCAGCGGAAGACAGCAAAGGGGTTGGAAAAGCTGGTGCACCGAAAACTTAGACAGAATCCAGGTGGGGCAGAACTGGCCAATTTGTTGAGACCAGCATGCTCTTAGACAGCGGTCAATCTAATGGAAACCTGGATAAGTTCCTTGAGTCAGCTGGGTACCCCAGTTTGGGCCAATTTGTATTTTAGTAAGTCAGAAAGTCTATGACGATAATGATCGGAGGAGAGTCATTCCATTAAGTATCAGAACTCGAACTGAACTGAAATTACACCACATAATCCCAAACAGGCTTCCAACCTTGCTTCCGGGCTTCCAACCTTGCTTCCGGGCTTCCAACCTTGCTTCCAGGCTTCCAACCTTGCTTTGGGGCTTCCAACATTGCTTCGGGGCTTCCAACATTGCTTCTGGGCTTCCAACCTTGCTTCCAGGCTTCTGACATTGCTTCCAGGCTTTCGACCTTGCTTCCAGGCTTCCAACCTTGCTTTGGGGCTTCCAACCTTGCTTTGGGGCTTCCAACCTTGCTGGAGAGAATTAAATGTAGACCGCTGAGCCCTTGTATTGAAGAAGGATCTTACAGTGTTCAGTAATGAACTGTTTTGTTCCAGCAGTCGATGGGCCCAAGTTTGTACTTCACTCCATAGTAGCAAGATAATAAAACCCACCTTGATGGATCCTACTGCAAAGGTGCGGAGTTGCATCATGAGGTTGGCAGGCATACTTGCTTAGAACTTGCTGCCATCTCTCTGGTGTCTGGATTTGAGGTTAAGGTGGCAGCACCACCACTTTAGGTACCTAAGCAGTAGCTTCTGGTGTGGAAGTCACTAAAGGCAGAAAAGGTTTGAGGGCAGGTGCGGACAATGATACACAATCTTGGATAAACTTCTTGGACTCCATATGGCTGAATGGTACAGTCACCTATCTGTTTGAGGTGCCAGAGGATAAGAAAGGTGGCCTCAGGCACAAACATTCCTGGAAGTTAAGAGGGCCTGCAAAGGCCATGGAAGGACACAAGTGCCCAGGTGCAGGAACTGGAGTACAGCTGGTAAAACACAGAGCGTGCATCGAGTTTAGATTCAGGCGCAGTCAGCTCAAAAAATGAGGTATGCATCAGAAAAGCAGCAAAACACCATATTATAAACAGAATTAAAGTGGAGCTCCACCCTAAAGTGGAGCTTCCGCTCATTGGAACCCTCCCCCTCTCCGGCGCCACAATTGCCACCTTTCAGGGGGGTGGTGGGTGCAGGTACCTGTACAGTACATGTATCTGCACCCACTTCCGGCATAGATATCTGCAGAATCTACGCCCCTTTCCACAGGTCCCCCGCTGTCTGCTGGGAAACACACGGATCCCAGAGACAGCGGGGACCATCCTTATTGCGCAGCGCGACTCGCGCATGCGCAGTAGAGAACCGGGAAATGAAGCCGAAAGGCTCCACTTCCTGATTCCCATAGCCAAGATGAGAGATCGGCTTCGGGTGCTGACATAGAGGGCGCGCTGGACAGGTAAGTGTCCTTATTTTAAAAATCAGCAGCTGCAATATTTGTAGCTGCTGGCTTTTTAAAAAAAAAAAAAACGGCGGAACTCCCGCTTTAACATCGGAAACCTATCAGTGTCGCATATCAGTGCCCATCAGTGTTGCATATCAGTGCCCATCGTTGCCACCTATCAGTGCCACCTTATCAGTGCCTCCTCAATGCCCACCAGTGCCACCTATCAGTGCCCATCAGTGTCACCTATCAGTGCCGCCTCATCAGTGCCTCCTCAATTCCCACCAGTGGGGCCCATAAGTGCCAACTATCAGTGTCACCTATTAGTGCCACCTATCAGTACAGCCTCATCACTGCCACCTATCAGTGCCGCCTCATTTGTGTGAAAAAATGAGAAAAATGTCATATGGGTACAGTGTAGCATGACCGTGCAATTGTCATTCAAAGTGTGACAGCGCTGAAAGCTGAAAATTGGCCTGGGCAGGAAAGTGTGTGTGTGTGTGTGTGTGTGTGTGGGGGGGGGGGGGGGGGAATGCCCGGGAAGCAAGTGGTTAATCTGTGACAATAAAAAGTGGAAGCTGATTGGTTACTAGGCAGAGATTCACCAGATTCTGTGTGCTCCAGTTTCAGTAAATCTCCCCCCAATGTATCTTTAAGAATAAGTGAACAGCAGTACACACAGTGAAACTGTTACAAAAATAAAAAAAAAAGCCATAAAAATAAAATAAGAACAAACAAGGAAAGAAGAAAAGAGCAGCGCTGTGTTTTAGGCTGTCAACACCTCGCTGCTTTCATCAGAAACACAATTTCATAGCTTGTGGCTTTTTATGTACAAATGACAAATTGTTTTGCATACGTCTCGTCGCAGTCCCTCAAAGCCGCCGCGTTTCTAAATAACGTGAGAGATGTCAGCTAGACGGTAACACCTGAACATTGGACGCGAAACAGTTTTTATTTTTCCCATTCCGAAATCGACTATGACATCAGCCAGGCGAGCGGAATGACAAATCCCACGGCCCGGGACGCGGAAAGGATCTCGCGGCTTTGAGTTTTGGGAACGTTCGTCTTGTGCGTGTTTGGTTACAGCGATGTTCTTTCCATTTCATTTTAACGCCTCAATGTTTTGTGTTTTTTTTAACCACTTGCCCTTCAGAAGATTTACCCCCTTTTATGACCAGGCCATTTTTTTTATTTTTTTTTTGCGATACAGCACTGCGTAAATGTAACCATTTCTGGACCGCCGCACGCCGATGTACATCCCTACTTTGGAGACGGATATCATTGTTATGGCAGCAGCTAGCTGCCATAACCCCGGTATCCCCGTGTTCGGCTGGCGGTCCGGTACAAGATAAAAGTGGTCTCTGCGGAGGATTCGGTGCCCTCCGCCGCCAAACCAGAGCCATCGGAGGCGATCGCGTCTGTCCCCTGGGCTGACATGGAGACGAGTGAGCGGAAGATGGCCCCCACCTGTCTCCATGACACTGCAGAGCGGAAGCGACGTCAAAACGTCACTTCCGCCCATAGCTCTTAAAGGGCCATTTTATTTTTTTTATTTTTTTTAAATGACAAAAATATATATATTTTTTTTTATTGCATTTTAGTGTAAATATGAGATGTGAAGCCTTTTTGACCCCCCCAGATCTCATATTTAAGAGGTCCTGTCATGCTTTTTTTCTATTACAATGGATCCATGTAATAGGAATAAAAGTGACACTTTTTTTTTTTTTTAAAACAGTGTAAAAATAAAAAGCAAAATGGTAAAATAAATAAGAATTTTTTTTTTTTTTTTAAACGTGCCCCGTCCTGCCAAGCTCGCCTGCAGAGGCGAACGCATACGTGAGTAGCTCCCACATATGAAAATGTTGTTCAAACCACACACGTGAGGTATCGCCGCGACCGGTAGAGCGAGACCAATAATTCTAGCATTAGACCTCCTCTGTAACACAAAACATGCAACCGGTAGAATTTTTTTAAATGTCGCCTATGGAGATTTTTAAGGGTAAAAGTTTGTCGCCATTCCAGGAGCGGGCGCAATTTTGAAGCGTGACATGTTGGGTATCAATTTACTCGGCGTAACATTATCTTTCACAATATAAAAAAATTGGGCTAACTTTACTGATGGCTTATTTTTTAATTCAAAAAAGTGTATTTTTTTTAAAAAAAAGGTGCGCTTGTAAGACTGCTGCGCAAATATGGTGTGACAGAAAGTATTGCAACGACCGCCATTTTATTCTCTAGGGTGTTAGAAAAAAAAATTATAGGTTTGGGGGTTCTAAGTAATTTTCTAGCCCAAAAAAAAACGGTTTTTAACTTGTAAACACCACATCTAAAAAAGAGGCCCGGTCTTAAAGTGGTTAACTGACAATTGCGCGGTCACGCGAACCTGTACCAAAATAAAATTAATGTCCTTTTTTTTACCCACAAATAGAGGTATTTGATAATGTTTTTTATTTTTTGCGCTATAAACAAAAAAAAGACTGTCAATTAAAAAAAAAAAAAAAAAACAATATTTTTTTACTTTCTGCTACAAAACATATCCAATACAAAAAAAAATCGAATTTCTTCATAAATTTAGGCCAATACTATAATAAATATCCAAAATAAAATAAATAAATAAAACATTTTTTTTCATATTTAGGCCAATATGTATTCTACATATCTTTGGTCCAAAAAAAATCGCAATAAGCATATATTCATTGGTTTGCGCAAAAGTTATTATTATTATTATTATTATTATTATTCAGGATTTATATAGCGCCAACAGTTTGCGCAGCGCTTTACAATATGAGGGCAGACAGTACACTTACAATACAAATCAATACAGGAGGGATCAGAGGGCCCTGCTCGTTAGAGCTTACAATCTAGAAGGGAGGGTCAAGTTGAAACAAAAGGTAATAACTGTGGGGGGTGAGCTGATGGAGAAAATGAAAATACAGTTAGGTGTGGGTAGGGTAGGCTTCTCTGAAGAGAAGTGTTTTCAGGGATCGTCTAAAAGCTAATAAAGTAGGAGATAAGCGGACAGATTGGGGTAGGGCATTCCATAGGATTGGGGAGGCTTTGGAAAAGTCCTGGAGGCGAGTATGGGAGGAGGTGATGAGGGAGCTAGAGAGCAGGAGGTCTTGAGAGGAACGAAGAGGACGAGTAGGTTGGTATTTAGAGACTAAGCTAGTGATGTAGCTGGGGGCAGAGTTGTGGATGGCTTTGTATGTAATTGTTAGTATTTTGAATTTAATTCTTTGGCTGAGTGGAAGCCAGTGGAGGGATTGACAGAGAGGAGTAGCAGACACCGAGCGATTGGTAAGGTGGATGAGTCTGGCAGCGGCATTCATAATGGATTGAAGAGGTGATAGACTATGTAGAGGTAAGCCAATGAGAAGGGAGTTGCAGTAGTCGAGGCGAGAGATGACCAGCGAGTGAATTAAGAGCTTTGTTGTGTCATTAGTTAGAAAGGGGCGTATTTTGGAGATGTTGCGGAGGTTGAGGCGGCAGGATTTGGACAGTGATTGGATGTGTTTCTTGAAGGAGAGTTCAGAGTCCAGGACTACACCTAGAACCTTGGCATGAGGGGATGTGCTTATGGTTGTGCCATCAATTTTGACAGTGAGATCAGGGGAAGGGGCATATGGGGGAGGAAAAATTATAAGTTCGGTTTTGGATAGATTGATTTTGAGGAAGTGGTGTGACATCCAGACTGATATATCTGATAGTAAATTAGTGATACGTGAGGAGACAGAGGGAGTGAGCTGAGGGGTAGAGAAATAGATTTGGGTGTCGTCAGCATAGAGGTGGTATTGGAAGCCGTGGGAGGCTATCAGTTGACCCAGGGAGGAGGTATAGATTGTAAATAGGAGTGGTCCAAGAACAGAACCTTGGGGAACCCCAACAGAGAAAGGAAGAGGAGAGGAGGAAGTAGAGTTGTAAGAAACGCTAAAGGTGCGGTTGGATAAGTAGGAAGAGAACCATCGTAGAGTACAGTCACGGAGACCAAAGGTGTGGAGTTTTTTGAGAAGGAGGGGGTGGTCAACCGTATCAAAGGCAGCAGAGAGGTCCAGGAGGAGGCGTACAGAATAATGTCGATTGGTTTTGGCCGTTAGTAGATCGTTTGTTAGTTTTAGGAGAGCAGTTTCTGTGGAGTGTTGAGGACGAAATCCAGACTGAAGGGGATCAAGAAGGCTATTATCAGCGAGGTGGATGCTCAGTCGGTTGTAGACCAGACGTTCGAGTAGTTTGGATAAAAAGGGGAGCAAGGAGATGGGGCGTAGGTTGTTTGGATTGGATGGGTCCAGTGAGGGTTTTTTAAGTATGGGTTTGACAAGTGCATGTTTTAGAGAGTTGGGGAAGATGCCAGAAGAGAGGGAGAGATTGAAGATGTGAGTTAGAGAGTGTAGCATAGAGTCAGAGGGTGAACGCAGCATTTGTGAGGGAACAGGATCCAGAGGGCAGGTGGTAAGGTGGACATTACCAAGTAGTTTAGCAACTTCGTCTATAGTGGTGGGGTTGAAAGAGGGAAGTAATGATAGTGCCTGTGGGCATGATGTGTAAAGCGTGGTGGGTATCAGAACAGTAGAAATCTCCACGCGAATTGTATCAATCTTCTGTTTGAAGTGATTAGCAATCTCCTGGGCAGTGAGTGAGTTGGCGGGAGGAGGCGGTGGAGGACGAAGTAGAGAGTTGAAAGTAGAGAAGAGTTGACGGGGACGGGATGATAGGTTGCTGATGAGAGTGATAAAATAGTTCTGCTTGGCAGAGAGGAGGCTAGAATTGTAATTTTGGAGGGCAGATTTATATTGGTTGAAATCTCTCTGAGACTTGGTCTTGCGCCACAGGCGCTCATGAGCACGACTAAGTTTTTTCAGACTTCTAGTGGCATCTGTTTGCCAAGGCTGAAGGGGTCGGGGCTTGATTCTGTGTGTAGTGAGGGGGGCCAGTGAGTCCAGAGAGGCCAGAAGTGAAGTGTTGTAGACAGAAGTGGCTAGGTTGGTGCAGGATAGGGGTGAGATTTTGTCGTAGAGGTTGTCAATAGCAGAGTAGAGAAGAGAAGGGTTGAGATGACGTAGGTTTCTGCGGGTAACTTTAATGCGGTTGGAGGGAGAGGAGGTGAAGGAGAGGGAGAGAGTGAAACTAATAAGGTGGTGATCAGAGAGAGGGAATGGATAGTTAGAGTGGTTGCATGGAGTGCAAAGGTGAGAGAAAACGAGGTCAAGGATATTGCCTTCGGAGTGAGTAGGATCATGTATCCACTGTTTCAGGTCAAAGGAGGAGGTTAGGCTGAGAAGTTTGGAAGGAGCAGAGGTGTTAGTATTAATAGGGATGTTGAAGTCCCCGAGAATGATTGTGGGGATTTCAGAAGAAAGAACGTAGGGTAGCCAGGCAGAGAAGTCATCAAGAAATGTTGATACTGGTCCAGGGGGCCTGTACATCACGGCTATTCTTAAAGAAATTGGAGTGAAGAGACGAATGCAGTGTGCTTCGAAAGAGGGGAGTGACAGAGAGGGAGGTGGCTGAAGTACCTGGAAGGTGCTATGTGGGGCTAGAAGGATTCCGACACCTCCTCCCTTATGTCCATTGGATCTAGGGGAGTGAGTCCAAAGAAGACCACCATGGGATAGGGCCGCAGAAGATGCAGTGTCCGATTCGTGGAGCCAAGTTTCGGTGATGGCGAGTAGGTTAAATGAGTTGGCGATAAAGATGTCATGTAGAGAGGTGAGTTTGTTGCAGGCAGAGCGGGAGTTCCAAAGGGCACAAGAGAAAGGGAGTCTGGTCTTGGGAAGAATAGAAATGGGAACTAAATTGTGTTGATTGCGGCTGCTGCCAGAGGGTGCAGGGTGATGGGAACAGTTTAATGATGGAGGTCCGGGGTTTGGGGATATATCTCCAGAGGTTAGGATAAGCAGGAGGGTGAGGGAGGCAATATGGGAGTGAGATTTATATGAAGGGACGTGCCCCAGGGTCTTGGAGATTTTTAGTGTGCGTGGATTTAGAATTAGCAGGAGTTGGTGGGTGCAGTAATAAGGAGAGGACAGAAGTGAGGGTGATATATATATGCTGTGGGGGGGAGAAGTGGGGCGGAGTTGAGATAATTTTAGTATAGAGGACAGAGCTGTCAGAAGGAGTGGTAGAGAATGCATGTTATAAGGAGAAAGTGCTAAAGGGTTAAACGAGGTCACCTGCTGTCTTTGCGGTGTTTTTCAAAGTATTTTATAGCGCCTGCAAAATAGGGGATACATTTATGGCTTTTTTATTATTATTTTTTTTTTACTAGTAATGGCGGTGAACAGCGAGTTTTCAATTCCTAGCAATGATATCAACAATGGAGCACAGTTCCTCCCAATGACACCAACAATAGGGCCCAATGATACCAATGAAGGGCACAATTTCTCCCATTGTCAGCAACGATGGGGTACAATTCCTACCAATGATAATCAACAACGGAGCACAGTCCCTCCCAATGACACCAACAATGGGGCCCAATGATACCAATGGTGGGGCACAGTTCCTCCCAATGACACCAACAATGGGACCCAATGATACCAATAAAGGGCACAATTTCTCCCAATGACACCAATGATGGGGTTCAATTCCTAGATATGATATCAACAATGGAGCACAGTTCCTCTCAATGACACCAACAATGGGGCCCAATGATACCAATAAAGGGCACAATTTCTCCCAATGACACCAATGATGGGGTTCAATTCCTAGATATGATATCAACAATGGAGCACAGTTCCTCCCAATGACACCAACAATGGGGCCCAATGATACCAATGGTGGGGCACAGTTCCTCCCGATGACACCAACAATGGGACCCAATGATACCAATGGTGGGGCACAGTTCCTCCCAATGACACCAACAATGGGGCCCAATGATACCAATGAAGGGCACAATTTCTCCCATTGTCAGCAATGATGGGGTACAATTCCTACCAATGATTATCAACAATGGAGCACAGTTCCTCCCAATGACACCAACAATGGAGCCCAATGATACCAATGGTGGGGCACAGTTCCTCCCAATGACACCAACAATGGGCCCCAATGATACCAATAAAGGGCACAATTTCTCCCAATGTCACCAATGAAGGGGTACAATTCCTACCAATGATATAAAAAATCTAGAACAGTTCTTCCCAATGACACCAACAACGGAGCCCAATGATAACAATGGTGGGGCACAATTCCTCCCAAATGACATGAATGATGGGGCAAAATTCCTCCCACTGACACCAGTGATGTATACTACCACTGATGATGGGACATTTTTTACTCTTGATGGCCACAGTCTGGCCCTCCTAAAGTCTGGAGGACGGTGAACCGACTCTTTGTTTAGAAAGTTTGGAGACCCCTGGCCAAGCGATTCCACAGGAAGTTGCCCAACCTCCCCCCCCCCATCCCTACAACCTCTTGGGACATGTCACCAATCCCAAGAGGATGAGGCACCATTCACAAAGCACAGCGTGGGAAGCCAACTGTGAAGTCACAAGGAGTTACTTACGGCTTCCCATATTAGACATATCGGCTCCGGGGACCTGAACACTGGCGAAGAAGTGACCCGGGAGAGGGCGGCGCTGGATCCCTGGACAGGTAAGTGTCCGTAGATATATGTAGTTATATGTAGCTGTTGAATTAAAACAGTTTTAATTTTAATTTTATTTTTTTAGAGACTGAAGAACTGAAGGAGGACTTCTATCAGACAAGTCCCATCCCTGTGGCAGATGGCCTCTGGCACAAAACATTAAGCGGTTTTCCCTCCGCCGTCACTGGCCTCGTCTTGTGAAGTTGTCAATAAGTCCATCTTGGAATCTTGCGGTCTCGAGTTGTTTAATGAAGTCTTTTTGAACACGGCAGTATTCCTTTCTCAGCCACTTGCCAATTTGTCATCCGACATTTTATTAATTGATGTAATTACTCAAAAATGCCACCAGCTGCCTCGGCTGCCATTTTTCCTGAGCGATGGCTGTCATCTGTCAACACAGACTGTCTCACCTAGTTACTCAGTTGTACAATTTTATTTTATTTATTTTTTTAGTTGCAAAGATAAGTTCACTGCCGACTCCAGATCTGTATTTCGGCTCCCTCCATCTTTGCTCATCAAATGTTCTGGAGAGGTGGATAAGACCTGGAACACAGACGATTAAAGCTCCTGAGGCTTACAGGCCCTGGGTTTTGCCCTTTTGGGGCACCCTGTGAAATTGTCTTGTGCGCGAGAACGATGGCGAAAAACACAGAGTGGGGCCACATACCATTCCTGTACCTGTGAAGGATTCTAGTGATCTCTTCATTGCACCATGCGCCCCTTTTCTCTTCCTTTGTCCTTCATTTCAACAGCCATTGCATTTCTCGGGCTTAGGACAAGAGCAAATATTTCCCAGAATGCAAATCAACAGAAAGACACCCTGTATGGCAGGAGTCTCTACAAGGGCCACATCATATAGTTTACAAATACTCATGGGCAGTGGCGGCTGGTGGTTTTTTGTTTGGGGGGGGCAAACAACCACACCTCCCCCCAGCGGCACCTCAAACCAGCGGCCCCCTCGCAGTCTGCCGGTCTACCAGCACTTAGCCTATCTAGGCGGTGGGCACATCAGACAGTGGTGGGGATCGGGCATAGGCGGGTACATTGGGCAGTGGTGGGCACATCAGGCAGTGGTGGCGATCGGGCATCGGCCGGTACATTGGGCAGCGGTGGGCACATCAGGCAGGTTATGTGTATATCAGTACTTTGACGTAGAATACCGGGGTTATGGCAGCCCATAGCTGCCATAACCCCGGTATTTTCAGCAACAGCGGGCAGTCCAAAAAGTGGTCCCTGAGGCAGACTCGCCACGAGATCACTTTTATCGGCGGCGGAAGAGGTGCCCCCCCCCCCATTCCCGCCAAGCTCCGGTCGTCTCCGCTCCTTACCGGAGCCACTGGTAGTGACGGAGACAATCTGATGCTGTAGCATGGAGCCGAGTGAGGGAAAGACGGCCCACACTCGGCTCCATAACATTGGATGACAGAAGCGACGCCAAACGTCACTTCCGCCAAACGGTCTTAAAGGAGACATTTTTATATTTAATTTTTTTTAAAAAGACATTTATAATTATTATTTTTTTTTAACTGCCTTTAAGTGTAAATATGAGATCCAAGGTCTTTTTGACCCCAGATCTCATATTAAAGAGGTTCTGTCAGGCTTATTTTCTATTACAAGGGATGTTTACATTCCTTGTAATAGTAATAAAAGTGACCCAATTTTTTATTTTTATTTTTTAAAAGTAAAATAAATAAGTAGAGTTTTATTTTATTTTTTAAAGCGCCCCGTCGCGCTGAGCTAGCCTGCAGAAGCGAACGCATACGTAAGTCGCGCCCGCATAGAAAAACCGTGTTCAAACCACACATGTGAGGTATCGCCGCAATCGTTAGAGCGAAAGCAATAATTATAGCACAAGACTCGACCGTGGAATAGCGACAGACTTCGGCACTTAAAAATCTCCATTGGCGATGTTTAGATTTTTTTTGACAGGTTACCAGTTTTGAGTTACACATGAGGTGTAACGCAAAACTGGCAACCTGTAAAAAAAATTGACACATCACCAATGGAGATTTTTAAGTGTCAAAGTTTGTCGCCATTCCACGAGCGGGCGCAGTTTTGAAGCGTGACATGTTGGGTATCAATTTACTTGGCGCAACATTTATTTTTCACAATATAGAAAAAAACAATCGGGCTAACGTTACTGTTGTCTTATTTTTTCATTCAAAAAAGTGTATTTTGTCCCGAAAAATTGTACTTGTAAGGCCGCGTACACACGCGGGGACTGTCTGCCGAAACTAAGTTCGTCAAACTTTTGAATGAACGAACACGCCCACACACGGCACTTTTTGAGCGGACAAATACGGCAAACTTTGTTCGTCGTACTAAGTCCGCGCAACTTTTGAACTGAACGGACTCGCCCACACACGAGGCAACAGTCCGCTCATTTCGAGCGCGTGTGCAGGTAGGCGGGGCCCGCGACGGAGACGTCGCGGGCTCCGCCGCCTGGTATGGACTTAAAGGGGAACCCCAACGCCGAAAAAAATTGGTGTGGGGGTCCCCCCAAAGTCCACAACAGACCCTTGTCCGAGCACGCTACCCGGCCGGCCAGGAAAGGGGGGCGAGCGAGCGCGCCCCCCCTCCCGAGCCGTACCAGGCCGCGTGCCCTCAACATGGGGGGTGCCTTGGGGAAGGGGGGGCCGCGCGGCCCGCCCACCCCAAAGCACCTTGTCCCCATGTTGATGAGGACAAGGGCCTCTTCCCGACAACCCTGGCCGTTGGTTGTCGGGGTCTGCGGGCGGGGGGCTTATCGGAATCCGGGAGCCCCCTTTAATAAGGGGGCCCCCGGATACCGGCCCCCCACCCTATGTGAATGAGTATGGGGTACAATGTACCCCTACCCATTCACCTGTAAAATAAAAGTACCCAAAAAAAAAAAACACAACACACGAGATAAAATATTTTATTGCACAGCTCCGGGGGTCTTCCGTCTTCGGGGGTCTTCTCGCCGGACTCCTCCGCTATCTTCTTGTAGCTCTTTTGCTAGCGGAGGAGTCCGGCTTTCTTCCTCCCCGCCGCCGGCCTCTTCTCCCGACTTCGGGGGTCTTGTCCCCCTCTTCGGTTCTTCTGCCGGGCCACCGCGCCTTCTTATAGCTCTTTTGCAGGCGGTGGCCCAGTCTTCTGTCGCCGCTGTCGCCTTCCGGTCGCCTTCCGCTCTTCTTCTTGTTCTTCTTCTTCTTCTTCTCCAGGAGATGTTGACACGTCGCTCTCTCCGGCCGGAATGCCAGAGCCGCGCTGTGCGGCCACTTATATAGTGACAATGGGGCGGTGTCACATGGTATATGTCACATGGGTTGGTCACATGGTGACCCCGCCCCCTTATGATGTCATAGTCCCCATGTGACATCAACCCATGTGACCAACCCATGTGACATATACCATGTGACACCGCCCCATTGTCACTATATAAGTGGCCGCGCAGCGTGGCTCTGGCATTCCGGCCGGAGAGAGCGACGTGTCAACATCTCCTGGAGAAGAAGAAGAAGAAGAACAAGAAGAAGAACGGAAGGCGACCGGAAGGCGACCGGAAGGCGACAGCGGCGACAGAAGACCGGGCCACCGCCTGCAAAAGAGCTATAAGAAGGCGCGGTGGCCCGGCAGAAGAACCGAAGAGGGGGACAAGACCCCCGAAGTCGGGAGAAGAGGCCGGCGGCGGGGAGGAAGAAAGCCGGACTCCTCCGCTAGCAAAAGAGCTACAAGAAGATAGCGGAGGAGTCCGGCGAGAAGACCCCCGAAGACGGAAGACCCCCGGAGCTGTGCACTAAAATATTTTATCTCGTGTGTTGTGTTTTGGGTACTTTTATTTTACAGGTGAATGGGTAGGGGTACATTGTACCCCATACTCATTCACATAGGGTGGGGGGCCGGTATCCGGGGGCCCCCTTATTAAAGGGGGCTCCCGGATTCCGATAAGCCCCCCGCCCGCAGACCCCGACAACCAACGGCCAGGGTTGTCGGGAAGAGGCCCTTGTCCTCATCAACATGGGGACAAGGTGCTTTGGGGTGGGGGGGCCGCGCGGCCCCCCCTTCCCCAAGGCACCCCCCATGTTGAGGGCACGCGGCCTGGTACGGCTCGGGAGGGGGGGCGCGCTCGCTCGCCCCCCTTTCCTGGCCGGCCGGGTAGCGTGCTCGGACAAGGGTCTGTTGTGGACTTTGGGGGGACCCCCACGCCGATTTTTTTCGGCGTTGGGGTTCCCCTTTAAGTCCATACCAGGCGGCGGGGCCCGCGACGTCTCCTTCGCGGGCCCCGCCTACCTGGAGACGCGCTCAAAATGAGCAAACTTTCCTCCGAGCGGGAACAGTTTGCTCATTTCGAAAGTGGCCTACACACGGGCGGACTGTCCGCTCAAACCAAGTTTCAGCGGACAGTTTTTCGGAATTTCCGAAAAACTTTGTTCGTCAAACTGTCCGCTGAAACTGTCCGCTGAAGCCCCACACACGAGCGGACTGTCCGCTGAAACACTGTTCAGCGGACAAAGTTGAGTGAACAGTCCGCCCGTGTGTACGCGGCCTAAGACCGCTGCTCAAACACGGTGTGATAACGTATCCAAATGACCGCCATTTTATTCTCCAAGGTGTCTGGAAAAAAAATGATATCATGTTTGGGGGTTCTAAGTCATTTTCTAGCAAAAAAAAAAAAGATTTTAACTTGTAAACAACAAATCTCAAAAAGAGGCTCAGTCCTTAAGTGGCTCTATAGTTACTGAATGCCCCCAAACTGCCACAAAATTCCATTTACAGGTGTAGCAACCTTCTACTTAGGTTGCTAGAATGTTAGGTAAGTTTAGTCTTTTTGGCTCCTCTCTAATCAGCGGAGAAGTTGTTGATTTATTTTGGCTGTTCTGGATTTCACAGGCTGCAGGTTTGATTGCTCTCACTGGCCTTCCTGAATGTTTTGAAACATAAGGAGTGGAGCAAGACAAATGGGCAGAATTAAGATTTTTGCTGCTGCAGCCAATCCCCGGAGAGGTGGACCTAGAAGGTGGCTAAGGAGCACATAAATAGTCTGAGCTTTAGAGCTTTTCAAGGGACTCCACCTCTCCGGGTGGGGGTGGCTACCCCCTCCCAAGCCATCCTACTGATTCAAGCAGTTGTCCTGCTGTGGCAGAGCTAGGGGGCCCATACCGGGAGGTAGATTTGACACCCCAAAACTTCACCAAAAATAGTTAGTTTGCATTGTCTCGCTAGAAGGCATCTGGAAGAAGCAAGCTGAATGGGCACAGCTGCTCCCTTGGCCTTGTACTATTGGGATTGTTGGGTCAAGTAGTTCCTCTCCTGAGGGGTTCATACCTCTGACCTCCCCTAGTCTCTCATGAGAAGACTGTACTATGAATTGAGCCACATAGTTACTCTTTCGAGGGGTTCATACCTCAGGCCTCCCCTAGTCTCTCGTGGGAAGACTGTACTCTGAACTTGGGCCAAGTATTTCCTCTCCTGAGGGATTCATACCTCTGAGCTCCCCAAGTCTCTCATGAGAAGATTGTACTCTGAACTTGGGCCAGAAAGTAACATCCTTGAGGGATTCATACCTCAGGCCTCCCTTAGTCTCTCACGGGAAGACTGAATTTTGAATGTGTGCCAAGTAGTTCCTCTCCCTAGGGGTTCATACCTCTGACCTCCCCTAGTCTCTCATGGGATGACTGTAGTACTCTGAACTTGAGCCAAGTAGTTCCTCTTCTTAGGGGTGAGTACCTATGACCTCCCCTAGTCACTCATGTGAAGACAGTACTCTGAACTTGGGCCAAGTAGTTCCTCTCCTGAGGGGTTTATACCTCAGACCTCCCCTAGTCTCTCTTATGCCCCGTACACACGAGAGGACTTAAGTCCGACAGACTTCCAAAGGAGTTCCGTCGGAGTTCTGCTGGAATTCCGACGGAGTTCTGACAGACTTTTCGGCTGAACGGACTTGGCCACACACAATCACACTAAACTCCGACGGATTCGAACGTGATGACGTATGACCCGACTCGAATAAGGAAGTTCATAGCCAGTAGCCAATAGCTGCCCTAGCATCGGTTTTAGTCCGTCGGAGTAGCATACACACGAGCGGAGTTTTCGAAGGGGACCGGGTCCGGCGGAGTTCCTTCGGGAAAATTTGAAGCATGTTCCATATTCTAAAGTCCGTCAGACTTTGGTGAATCAAAAGTCCGTTGCAGCCCACACACGATCGGATAGTCTGACGGACTCGGTCCTTCGGACTTTGGATGTTGAAAAGTCCGCTCGTGTGTACGCGGCATTAGGAAGACTGTACTCTGAACTTGGGCCATGTAGTTCCTCTCCTGTGGGGGTTTATACCTCAGACCTCCCCTAGTCTCTCTTAGGAAGACTGTACTCTGAACGTAGGCCATGTAATTCCTCTCCTGAGAGGTTTATACCTCAGACCTCCCCTAGTCTGTCTAAGGAAGACTGCACTCTGAACTTGGGCCAAGTAGTTCCTCTCCTAAGAGGTTCATACCTATGACCTCCCCTAGTCTTTAGTGGGAAGACTGTACTCTGGACTTGGTCCAAGTAGTTCCTCTCCAGAGGGATTCATTCCTCTGACCTACCCTAGTCTCTCGTGGTAAGACTGAATTCTGAACTTGGGTCAAGTAGTTCCTCTCCTAAGAGGTTCATACCTATGACCTACTCTAGTCTTTTGTGGGAAGACTGTACTCTGGACTTGGTCCAAGTAGTTCCTCTCCTGAGGGATACATTCCTCTGACCTAACCTAGTCTCTCGTGGTAAGACTGAATTCTGAACTTGTGCCAAGTAGTTCCTCTCCCGAGTGGTTAATCCCTATGACCTCCCCTGGTCTTTTGTGGGAAGACTGTACTTTGTACTTGGTCCAAGTAGTTCCTCTCCTGAGGGATACATTCCTCTGACCTACCCTAGTCTCTCGTGGTAAGACTGAATTCTGAACTTGTGCCAAGTAGTTCCTCTCCCAAGGGGTTAATCCCTATGACCTCCCCTAGTCTTTAGTGGGAAGACTGTACTCTGGACTTGGTCCAAGTAGTTCCTCTCCTGAGGGATTCATTCCTCTGACATCCCCTAGTCTCTCATGAGAAAAGTGTACAATGAACTTGGGCCAGGTAGTTCCTCTCTTGATGGGTCCACACCTCTAGTCTTCTCTGATCGCTCTACTCTGAGCTTAACAGAAGATCTGTTCATGAAGTTTGCAGTTTGCCTAACTTTAGAGGAAATTTTCTACCTATTTGTACCTATTGTGTAGAATTCTGAAAGAATTGTGCAAACCCATATCATCTTTCTCTCAAACTTTTATAATTATTTCCTTACTTTTTTTTTTTCGTTGCACAGAACCTAATTACTGCACCTTAAATGAGAACATTCAAGATGGAGGCTGTTGATAATTAGTTTGCAAATATTCTTCAACCAAGACTGAAATTCACCACGTCCCAAATTACCTCTCCCTGTAATTTTTGTCACATGCGTACATTCCAATCAGGTATGCTTGTTCCGGCGTGACACTATGGGCAAAGACGACAAGCGGAGTAATTAAAAAAAGCTCTGGTTTTCCTGCTACGAAACTAAGAAATTAGGATTTTGACAATTAGATTCATTATTGAGTTCTTGATACTTATTTTGAGCAAAGACTGATGAATGAGTACAAGGAAGGCATAAAATAAAATAAAAAACAACAAAAAAAAACAAACTGTCAACCGCAGGGAACCGTGTTTGGATCAAAGATGAAAGAGATCTGGGCAATCCGTGTTCCCCATTGTTCGTCCTTTGTTAAGTTGGTTAGATGCGTTTCTTAGAAATAGTAGTTAATTGGAAGATAAAAAAAAATTATTAATGAAAGACTAACTTGTGATTATTGCTCCCTGGGGTAGAACTTCATAAAAAGATATCCCCAAAGCAGAGGCTGTAAAAGAAGGACATAATTAAGTCAAATTGGAAGAGCCTAGCGAGGGAATAGGATAAAAGAGAGGGGAAGGGTTTGGCATAATAGATCGCTGTGTTTTCACACAACAAGTCATATCTGGGGAGCTGCTTTTCCCTGTCATTCTTGCAGATATATTGTCATTTGTGCATTTGAAGGCATAGATATTTAAATGAACAAAAATAGATTAAAAGAATGGTAGCATAATCAATTGTCATCATCCACTTTGAAGCCGGCACAAAGGTTTTCGCTTAACTCTGTACAAGCAAACCTGTAGCACATTTCAACGACCCTTGCAGCCGGAGAAGAGAGCTGGGGGACAACAAGTGGATGCAGGGGGTCCCTCGGTGGTGGCGAGGAGCCGCAATGGAAGGTTGTGGCCTGCTCCGGGGCTCCGGCCGGCGCCATCTTGGCCGTTAGTCCCGGTGGAGCCTCCGACTGAATAAAATAGCCCCGGAGGGTCGAGGATGGGCCCCGGGGGGGGGGGGTTTGGAAAGTACAGAGTTCAGATGTGTGCTGCGAATAGAGTGCAGAGTTCAGATATGGGCTGCCTACAGAGTACAGCGTTCAGGTGTGTGCTGCAAATAGAGTGCACAGTTCAGGTTACGCTGTTCATAGAGTGCAGAGTTCAGGTGTGCGCTGCCTATAGAGTGCAGAGCTCAGGTTTGCACTGGGCATAAAGAACAGAGTTCAGGGGTGCCCTGCACATAAAGTGCAGAGTTCAGATGTGCGCTGCCTGTAGAGAGCAGAGTTCAGGTGTGCACTGCCTGTAGAGAGCAGAGTTCAGGTGTGCACTGCCTGTAGAGAGCAGAGTTCAGGTGTGCACTGCCTGTAGAGTGCAGAACTCAGGTGTGCACTGCCTATAGAGAGCAGAGCTCAGGGGCATGCACCGTGCACAGGGAGCAGAAATCAGGTGTGCACTGCACATAGAGTGTAGAGTTTAGGTGTGCGTTGCACATAGCGTGCAGAGTTCAGATGTGCTCTGCCTGTAGAGAGCAGAGTTCAGGTGTGCTCTGCCTGTAGAGAGCAGAGTTCAGGTGTGCACTGCCTGTAGAGAGCAGAGTTCAGGTGTGCACTGCCTGTAGAGAGCAGAGTTCAGGTGTGAGCTGCCTGTAGAGTGCAGAACTCAGGTGTGCACTGCCTATAGAGAGCAGAGTTCAGGGGCATGCATCGTGCACAGGGAGCAGAGATCAGGTGTGCACTGCACATAGAGTGTAGAGTTTAGGTGTGCGTTGCACATAGCGTGCAGAGTTCAGGTGTGCGCTGCCTGTAGAGTGGAGAGTTCAGATGTGCGCTGCCTGTAGAGTGCAGAGTTCAGGTGTGCGCTGCCTGTAGAGTGCAGAGTTCAGGTGTGCGCTGCCTGTAGAGTGCAGAGTTCAGGTGTGCTCTGCACATAGAGTGCAGAATTCAGGTGTGCACTGCCTGTAGAGTGCAGAGTTCAGGTGTGAGCGGCCTATAGAGTGCAGTGCTCAGGTGTGCACTGGGCACAGAGAGGAGAGCTCAGGTGTGCACTGGGCACAGAGAGGAGAGCTCAAGTGTGCACTGGGCATAGAGAGCAGAGTCCAGGTGTGCATTGATGCTGCATTGATGGCAGGCTGACAGCACTGGTCCATTTAGTGAGAGCAGGAGAACAGTGATGCGGGGCGGGCAGTGAGAGAGGATGATGCCGCACCTCCGACATTGAAGCAAGGGGGTCTGGCTGCAAAGTGG
Organism: Lithobates pipiens; assembly: GCF_037356315.1. Classification (NCBI taxonomy): domain Eukaryota; kingdom Metazoa; phylum Chordata; class Amphibia; order Anura; family Ranidae; genus Lithobates; species Lithobates pipiens. The sequence goes on from NW_027507789.1 coordinate 219,732,678, forward strand.
AGCTCCACGATGACAGGAAGCATGTGACCTCCACTCCATTGTGCTGCGAGGGCGAAAGACCGCTGTAGTGTGGCTTGTCGCACCTCGCTCCCGTACTGAAAAGGGCAAGCTGTGAAGAGAGCTGATGTGGAGCAGGCAGAGAGAGCTGTCACCTCTGCTCGTCCATCCGCTTTTCTCCTCTCCTCTGCCTCTCTCATGCAGCCAGCCCGCCCGCCGCAGCAGCCGCAACCCGCTGGTTAGGCAGGGACCCTGCGGCATGAGACTCTGGGCTATGGGCCCCAGATTCGGGGCTATAGCCCCAACAGCCGCCCCCTAGCAACGCCCCTGCCCTTTTCTTTGTCTCAAATGTGAGTCTGTTTAGATCCCTGATATTTCATCAAAGGACCCCCAACAGGGCAGTTTAAAAAATGTAAAAAAAGAAGTAAATAAATAAAAAACTCAATTTTAATTAAAGAAAATTAAAATTTCGAAAAAAATAAATAACCGCATGCCCTTTTCTTTGTCTCATGTGAGACATCGGGGGTCTGTTTAGACTCCTGATATTTCACCAAAGGCCCCCCCCCCCCAACAGGGCAATTTAAAAAAAAGTTAATAAATAAAAAACAAAATAAAAAACAAAATTCTAAAGAATAAGTAAAAAAAAAAAACTGCATGCTCTTTTCTTTGTCTCAAATGTGAGACATCAGGGGTTTGTTTAGACCCCTGATATTTCATCAAAGGCTTCCTAACAGGGCAGTTTAAAAAAAAACGTAAAAAAGTAAATAAATAAAAATCAAAATTTTAATAAATTTTTTTTTAATTAAAAACAATAAATAAATAACCGCATGCCCTTTTCTTTATCTCAAATAAGAGACATCGGGGGTCTGTTTAGACTCCTGATATTTTACCAAGGCCAAAGGCCCCCCAACAGGGCAGTTTAAAAAAAGTAAAAAAAAAAAAGTTAATGAATAAAAAACAAAATAAAAAAAATTCTAAAGAATAAATCAAAAAATAACCGCATTTCGTTTTCTAGTTCAAAATTTTTTAAAAAAAAAGTTAATAAATTAAAACAAAATTCTAAAAAAAAAAGTGTATAAAAACGAAATCCTAAAAAAAAAAAATAAAAAAAAAAAAAAAAAAATTCTACAAAATAAAAAAAAAATAACAAAAAAAATGTAGGCCCTTCAGAAGGCCAAAAAGTGTTCCTTTTAACAAATTTTAAAGGTTCCTTCTTTTTTGATATTTTAGTTTTTCTTTTCTCAATCTGCTTGAGTGCTACCTGTTGCAGCTGAAGGGTGTACAGACCATGGATTTTTTTTCCACCCATCTACTTTGTCTAAAAGATAAAATAAAAAAATAAAAAAGTATTTTTACCTTCAGCAAAAAAAAAAAAATTCCGGTCTCTCCTTTCATCATCAGCGGCTATGCCGGTGCAGTATTCCGATGGAAAGTTCATTTATTTCACAAAGAGATTATATTGTGCCAGCACATGTATTGATTGGCTGCCAGGGATTACGGTTTCACAGAGAGCCGTCATGATGCATCCCGCATTTCAAAATACAACAGCAGAGAAGGTCTTGAGCGGGCAGAAGTACGTCTGTCTATTATCAGGCAGATGAACAGGCTGTGCTCCCAGCTCTGTCTGCTAAACAGCTTTGTGGGAGTAAAACGCACAACACAGTCGGGTTATTTAACTAAAGAGCAACCAAAGCAAAACTTAATTCTTAACAACCATTCTTCACAATCACCTACCCAACCGTAGGTGGACTTCATCTAACCTTGCATTTAGGTCCCTCACTAGTGGAAGATGATTCTTACCTGTACGTCATTTCGTGCAGGAGCTCTAGGGGGCGCCAAAGGCACAATTGCGCACTGATCGGCTAGAGGGGGAACCAATCAGCGGGCCTGACAGGACCCGATGTCCGCCGGCCACCCCGCGATCACCTGCCCCTTAGAGACACAGAATGGTGGTTTGCTTAGGTATGCAAGGCAGATCACCATTCTGTCACGGGGTAAGACAGAGAACCTGTGTTCCTGCTAAGCAGGAACACGGATCTCTGTCTTTCCCCAGTCAGATCCAACCTCCACCCAGTTAGTAAGCACTCTCTAGGAAGACATTTAACGCTTTGATCGACCCCCCCAAATGTTAACTCCTTCCTAGCCAGTGTCATTAGTACAGTGACAGTGCATATTTTTAGCACTGATCGCTGTATTATTGTCAATGGTCTCCAAAAAAGCATCACTTATTGTACCGATTTGTCCACCGCAACATCCCGCATGCACGATCCGAACAGCGTACGAAAACTGTCGTCCGAGGAAGACTCGTACGATTTTCGGATGGTGTGTACACTACTTTTGAGAGCCGATCACGTCGGTTCATCTCGATATCTGGACAAGCACAAAAATTTTCCTCGTGCGATACCAGATTATTTAGATGAAAAAAAAAAAAACAGAAGATGGAAGTATCGGCACAAAAAAAATCCTTTCTGGTTTTACAGCAGGACTGAAGATGGATGCTGTGGGGCGGGGAGTCCCTTTCTCAAGCAGTTTCTACAAACGCTGAACATTCTATTTATTATTTAGTTTACAGGTTAATTTTAAAATCTAAATTTGCGGAGTGAAGGGAATTGTGCCCAACATGCTCTGATCATTATCATGGCCTGATATGTTGTTTTTAGTTTTATCCATGTTGCTTTAACATGTTTCTAATAAATTACATTTTATAGATTTACACGTGTGTGCGTATAAGCAGAATGTCTGAAAAGTCCCATCTAAACATAGTATAAAAGTATATTGAAAGATTCAGGGATGTTGGCATTCATAATTGAGGGGAGACCACTTGTTTATTGTTTCAATGTTAAAATCTACATGTGCTTATTACAATGCAGGCTCTGCTTCCTCATTAGTACTGGGGAACGGTGACTGTGTTTTACTGTTCCTCTCTCTCTCAATCCTACAGATCAGGTCTGAGTTTACATCACATGGGTGAGAGTGGCAACATGTTTCGGGTCAGGGAGCCCCTTTCTCATGCAGTTTCTGCAAACACTGTATATTCTTTTTAATGTGTATGCGTTAATGTTAAAATCAAAAATTAGGGAGTGAAGTGAATTGTACCAACATGATCTGATCACAAATTTGCTTATTACAATGCAGGCTCTGCTTCCTCATTAGTACTGGGTAATGGTGACTATACTTTACTGTTGTGCTCTCTCTCAAGCCTACAGGTTTCGGGTCAGGGAGACCCTTTCTCCAGCAGTATATACAAACACTGTACATTCTCTTTAATGTGTATGGGTTTTTGTTAAAATCTAAATTTAGGGAGTGAAGAGAATGGTACCAACATGCTCTGATCACAAACTTGCTTATTACAATGCAGGCTCTGCTTCCTCATTAGTACTGAGTGATGATGACTGTGGTTTACTCTTCCTCTCTCTCTCAATCCTACAGATCAGGTCTGACTTTACATCACATGGGTGAGAGTGGCAACATGTTTCGGGTCAGGGAGCTCCTTTCTCATGCAGTTTATACAAACACTGTACATTCTTTTTAATGTGTATGGTTTATTGTTAAAATGTAAAATTAGGGAGTGAAGAGAATTGTACCAACAGGCTCTGATCATAAATGTGCTGATTACAATGCAGGCTCTGCTTCCTCATTAGTACTGGGTAACGGTGACTATACTTTACTGTTGCTCTGTAGAGTTGCTATGGCACAGCAAAGAAGTAAATATGTAAAAGTCACAAATAATTTCTGGGCAAATTTTTACAACTCAGAATGTGTCCTCACTAAAAATACTAGACCCTAGGAAGAGCTTAATATCACCCCCACTCGCTTCATAAAAATTATATAAAAACTGATCGTGAAGGGACCTCTGCGCTACTACAATAAAACTACAGCTTGTACATAAACAAAAGGAAATGCTGCAAAATCGAATAGTGATCACAAAAAAAAAAATTATTTTGGAAAAAGGCTGTCATACCCCTTATGTCCAGCAGGTGAATTCTCTGGCTGATTCTCTTAGAGATAAAAAGTAGACATGTGCAATTCATTTCGTTCCGACAAATTCGTTAATTCAGAAACATCCGAATTAATGAAAACCCATTAACAAATTTTTCTGAGTATTCGAAAATTTGTACATTCGTAAATTCATACATTCGTAAATTCGTACATTTACACATTCGTACATTCATAAATTCGTACATTCGTAAATTCATAAATACGTAAATTTGTAGATTTGTAAATCTGAAATAATACTTAAATAATAATAACTTAACTATTACTAACTATTAAATTATAGGTATTGTAATTTCCTTTCAAATTTGGCTGTTAGTGAATGTAACAAATACAAATTTATCCGAAGTTACGAATTATCTGAAAGAACGCATGCCGTATCCATACCGATGGAACGTAATGAATAAATAACAATAAATAACAATAATAATAATAAAAACTTTTTTATTATTATTATTATTTATTTGTTCTGTTCCATTTGTTTAGATGCGGTGTTCGTTATTTTGGATAATTCGTAACTTTGGATAAATTCGCATTCGTTACGTTCACCAACAGCCAAATTTGAAAGACATTACAATTCCTATAATTTAATAGTTAGTTACTATTTCAGATTTTCTAATTTTTGGGTTTCTGAATTTTCAAATTTCCGAATTTTCGAATTTACAAATATACAAATTTTCTAATTAAAAATTTACGGATTTACAAAGGTGTGAATGTACGAATTTATGAATGTAAGGAATTTATGAATGTACGAATGTGCAAATGTACGAATTTACCAATTTACTAATTTTGCGGATTTACGATTGTAAGAATGTACAAATTTACTAATTGCGATCATAACGAATGACCCGAAAAACAAAAAACAAAAAAAATAAATGAAACGAAAAACAAATTATTTTGGCAGTGCGCATGTCTAATAAAAAGTTATCCGTTGTCTTTAACTAACTTAACTGAGTAGATGTATAAACCAATGTTGATGTTAAACGATAGCCGATATAATAAGAGATGGAGAGAGTTGACACTTGACATTTCTCTTCTCATAATAAGTAATTTGTGTAATAAACCTGCCAGGAAATTGAACTTGTCAGGATGCTAAGTGCATTTTCTCTCTCTCTGAATGTAATAAATGAAAGCTTTATGAAACGGGGGGGGTGAAATTGCTGCTGAATTCCCTGTGATTTCCAATCTAATTTGTCACACTTCCTTCTGTTTAATAAAACAAACAAAACACAGTGCAGCCAATTTCATTTGCTTGTTATTCATTTTGCAGAGATTTGGCCCGTGTATGGGATGTTGTTTTCAGAAGCGGGAATGGCTGTTTGTGTGTTGGAGACGGCACCGCGCACATCCCATCGATTTATGGTTGGATGCGGTCTGGAACGCATACTGTAGATCTACATTTCGTTTAGGCGCCATTCAGAACGCCTTTGAAGAAATGTATTTTCTTTATTTTTTATGTTCAGGAATAAACAATAACGCTAATGCCTTGTACACACGGTCGGACATTCCGACAACAAAACCCGTCGGATTTTTTTCAGACGGATTTTGTTCTAAACTGGTGTTGCATACACACGGTTGGACAAAGTTGTCGGAAGATCCGATCGTTCGGAACGTGGTGACGTTCGTTGCGTACGACGGGACTACGTTGTGGCTAGTAGCCAATAGCTTTGGTCTCGTAATTTGATCTGGGCATGCGTGGCACTTTGTCCGATCGGAAATTCGGTCGGAAAATTTGAGATCCTGCTCTCAAATTTTCTCTGTCTGAGTTTCCGACGGAAAAAGTCCGATAGAGACCACACACAAACAAATTTTCTGACAATATAATAAGATCAGACTTTTTCCGTCGGAAACTACCGACCGTGTGTACAGGGCATAAGATGTAAACTCTCTCACTAAAATCTCTTATAACCACTTAACCTCTGGAAGTTTTACCCCCCTTCACCAGGCCGTTTCTTGTGATACAGCACTGCGCTACTTTAAAGGGGTTGTAAACCCTCACAGTTTTTCACCTCAATGCATTCTATGCATTAAGGTGAAAAACCTCTTATAGTGCACCAGCGCCCCCCCCCCATTTTACTTACCCCAGCCCGATCGTTCCTGCCCTGGGGATGAGCACATCAGCTCCAGCCGGTGTCTCGGTTCCTGATTGGATAGATCGATAGCAGCACAGCCATTGGCTTCCACTAATGTCAATCAAATTCAATGACGCAAGAGTCGGGGCGGAGCCGAGTCCTGCTGTCTGTGTCAATGGACGCAGCAGAAGGACACAGGAGCACGCCTGCATGGGTGCCCTGAGGGGTAGCGCTTCTCCGATGGAGCACTCGAGAAGAGGAGGAGCCAGGAGCACCGCTGAGGGACCCCAGAAGAGGAGGGCCACTCTGTGCAAAAACCAACTGCACAGAGAAGGTAAGTATGTTTTTTTTTTTTTTTTTTTATTAAAAAGGAACCTTTAGTTATCCTTTAATTGACCATTGCTCGGTCATGCAACGCTGTACCCAAATGTAATTTTTTTATTTTTTTTCCCCCCACAAATAAAGCTTTCTTTTAGTGGTATTGATCACCGCTATAAACAAAAAAATAAAAACTTTGAAAAAAAAAATTTTTTTTTTCTTTCTGCTATAAAACAAATCCAATAAAAAACTTTTTAAAAATCTAATTTCTTCATACATTTCGGCCAATTTGTATTCTGCTACCTGGTTTTGGTAAAATAAAATTCCAATAAGTGTATATTGATTGGTTTATTAATTATTTTTCTTATACTAGTAATGGCGGCAATCAGCCACTTATAGCGGGTAGACATGTGTGATTAGTTTCGTACGAAATGAAAATTCGTACAAATTTCCAAAAATTCGTCCATTCATACGAATCCGAAATAAGAATTTTTATGCCTATGAATTCCGAACGAATTACGAAATTTCGTTTACGAATTTCGGATCCAAATTCATAACGAGAATTCGTATTTAACGAACAGTTAACAAACCTAAAAGTTAAAAACCAGGGAAGTCAGCACAGCACAGGGAGGGTGGGAGCCCCTCATAATGATAAATTCATCATAATGAACTTTCGTTATTTAACGAAAAGTTTACGAATCTACCGAAAATTTGTATTTCGTACAAATCCAAATTGAATTTCGTACACGAATTACGAAATTCACATTTTTTTCGGACAGAACGAAACGGTTCCCACAAAACGGATGCTTTGTGGGAACCAGTGACACTAGGGCTGGGTTCACTCTGCTGTGAATTGGATGAGGGTTTCCGCCCGCATAGAATTCGCATAGCAGGAGATTGTGACCGGCTCTCTATGGAGTCAGTTCACACATCTCCGCAGTGGTTTCAGAGCGAATTGCACAGTCCTGTGCGTCTTTTGATCCGGTTCAGGTCTGAATTCAGCCCAAAATTTGTGCTGAAACCAGAGCTGAAATGGTGAATGGGTACGAATCGGACCCCCCTGCTTTGAGCCGGAGCGTGCTGCGGTGTTAACTAAGCCTAATACAGTGATCAATGCTTTAAAAAAATGCACTGTCACTGTACTAATCACATTAGCTGGGAAGGGGTTAAACATCTAGGGTGATCAAAGGGTTAACTGTGTGCCTAACTAGTGCTTTTGTGTACTGTGTGTGCTGTTTTTACTAAGGGATCTGACTGACTTTCTTTCCCTGCTTTTCAGGGAAACAAAAATCCATCAGATCCCTCCTGACAGGCCTCCTTCTATAGGGTGACAGCACTCTGCTTTCTGTTATAGGATGACAACACTCTGCCTCCTTCTATAGGGTGACAACACTCTGACTCCTTCTATAGGGTGACAACACTCTGCCTCCTTCTATAGGGTGACAACACTCTGCCTCCTTTTATAGGGTGACAACACTTGGCCTCCTTCTATAGGGTGACAACACTCTGCCTTCTGTTATAGGGTGACAACACTCTGCCTCCTTCTATAGGGTGACAACACTCTGCCTCCTTCTATAGGGTGACAACACTCGGCCTCCTTCTATAGGGTGACAACATTCTGCCTCCTGTTATAGGGTGACAACACTCTGTCTCCTTCTTTAGGGTGACAACACTCTGCCTCCCAATTTTGCTCTTGTGCTGTCACCATGTCACAAGGTCTTCCGATGAGGACTACAAGTAGCATTGCAGAGACATATCACACAGATATGGGATGAATAAAAATGTATTGATTAAAAAAAAAAAAAAATCTAAAAAGAGCCCCCGGGAACTGCTGATCACCACCGCTGCCCAGCTGGACTACAGGAGCCCAAGCTACTTATGCCATGCACATTATATCTCACCAAAACGTGAGTTGATCTTGCTTTTATAAAACATTGGATTTTACCAGCATAGTGCACTCAGAGTGGCGCCGCTCCTCTCTCTCCGACTTTTAATGTATGAACACTTACCTGTCCAGGGAGCCCCGCAATGTCAGCCCCCTAAGCCGGTCTTTGGATTGACTCCCAGGTACTGCCGCCACAATTCCTGGTAAGGGAACCAGGCAGTGAAGACTTTCAGCTTTGCATCTGGTTCCCTACTGCACATGCACGTGTTGCGCTGCGTGTTCTGAATAGTCCCTGCTGTCTTCTGGGACCTGTGTGTCTCCCAGAAGACAGCGGGGGGAGGGGACAGACATAGTGTAGTTCACAGCATGATGTGCTGTGCTCTTTCACCATTAGTGGGACCAAATACCTGGATTTGACAGGTTCCTACTCCCTGAAAGGTGACAAATGTGACACCGGACCGGGGTGGGGGGTCCGATAAGCAGAAGTTCCATTTAAAGTGAAAAACCTCCAGGGTTTACATCCCCTTTAACATTGGTACATTTATTTCACTAATTTCCCACAAATAAATAAGCGACATCTTATACGTGTCTGTCCTTCACTTCTACTATTCCCACTCGGAAATGATTTTCTTACTCTTCTTTTGACAAATGGTTTTCATTAGTATTTAACACAGATCTGTCTGATGATGTGAGTCCATCAAATCTCTGACAAAGCTTCCTAGCAATGCTTTCATAACCTTTATACAATCATGAGATTGTTTCACTTCCCATTAAACTACCTCTTTATATATAAAAATTCAATCAAGAGGTAATACAAATGTATCCGTAATATAGTCACAATAATTAGGTTTGCAACAATGTTCTATTATAGAAGCTTCTCTAGTACATATATGGATGCCAGTGGTTATTTTATTGGACTTATGTCATAGCAGCTTTTCTACTTTTTATGTGTATTTTGTGAATAGTATTCTATTTATTTAGAATAATAGTTGTATTCTATTTGATAATTCACTTTGATTTCCTGTATTTCTATCATTGCGGGTATTTTACTTGTTACCTTTTTCAATTAATAACCGGTCCTGTATTTATATATCCGTGTATTTATTGTAGTTAGATGGCTATTCATCCCTTTCTTTTATATGTTTACTTGATTAAAGGGAAGTGGCTTGGCCCTGAACCTGAGAATTCATTTTATATATATATATATACACAGTGTAGATACCAAATAAAATTTCAAAGATACTAGAAAATGCATGGGAATGCTGAATAGCATCAACACTGCCCCATCAAAACTGCCCATCATATTCCTCTATTATAAATCAGTACATGGTGTGTCTGTGCTCTCCCCCCGGGCTCTGTAATATGAGATGCTCCAGCCGCCTCCCCCCACTGCCATCACTGTGTATAAGAAGCTTTGGAAACAAAACAGACAACAAAAGCCTGGATTTCCTAAATTGAATGGCATTTTCTGAAATGATCACTAAACCTTTTTCACGTTTTCAACATTTTAAAGTTTGTTTGACATCTATAGGTGAAAGTATGAAGGGGCTGAAACTTTTGGGAGCGGAAGAAGATTTTAAGGATTTAAACCATGCTTTCATTCACTTCAATGTTAAAAAAAAGTGTTAAAAAGCTTAATATTCTAAAAAGTCTAAATAGTAGAAAAAAAAGTTGAAGAAGTCCCATCATCAGCTGAAAGAGCTGAACATTTTAAAAGTTGAATGGCTTTAATAGCTGAAAGTATGCAGAAGTTATGCAGCGCCAAAAAACGTACGTAATAATAATAAGAAGAAGAAAAGGATTAACTAGAAAATGCATTTCCTGGAGAAAATGCGTGGGAATGCTGAATAGCATCAAAACTGCCCCATCATATTGCCCCCATCATATTTCCCTATCATATTGCCACCATCAAAACTGCCCCATCATATTCCTCTATTATAAATCAGTACATGGGGTGTCTGTGCTCTCCCCTGGGTTCTGTAATCTGAGATGCTCTATCCGCCTCCCCTCATTGCCCATCACTGTGTATAAGAAGCTTTGGTAACCATGGAAACAAAACAGACAACAAAAGCCTGGATGCCTTAATTGAATGACATTTTCTGAAATGGTCACTCAACTTAAACAGCTTTTTCACAAAAACCTTAAAAGATATCAAACTGAAAATATTTGGCGAGATAGCTGAATATTTTGTGAACATTTTAAAGTTTGTTTGGCGTCTGTAGGTGAAAGTATGAAGGAGCTGAAACTTTTGGTAACGGAAGAAGATTTTAAGCATTTTAAGCATGCTCTCATTGATTTCATTGTTAAAAAAAGTGTTAAAAAGTTTAATATTTTAAAAAGTATAAATAGTAGAAAAAAAGTTGAAGATGTCTCATCATCAGATGAAAGAGCTGAACATTTTAAAAGTTGAATGGCTTTAATAGCTGAAAGTATGCCGAAGTTATGCAGAGCCAAAAAACCTATGGAATAATAATAATAATAATTAAAAAGATGATTAATAAATAAAAAAACTAATAACAATAGTGGGACTGCTGAAGCATTCCCACTAAAAACTAATAACTGCTAAAGCAGTCCCACTAATAAAGAAAAAAAGAATAACAATAGTGGGACTGCTGAAGCATTCCCACTAATAATAATAAAAAGATGATGATTAACCACTTCAATACAGGGCACTTTCGCCCCCTTCCTTCCCAGCCCAATTTTCAGCTTTCAGCGCTCTCGCTCTTTCAGTGACAATTGCGCGGTCATGCTACACTGTACCCAAATGAAATTGTTATCATTTTTTTCGCACAAATAGAGCTTTATTTTGGTGTTATTTATTCACGACTCCGTTTTTTTTTTTTTTGCGATATAAGCGCAAAAATAGCGGAAATTTGGAAAAAAAACTATATTTTCTTTTTTCTATTTGAAAAGAAATCCAATAAAATCAAATTTTGTCATAAATTTAAGCCAAAATGTATTCTGCTACATGTTTTTGGTAAAAAAAATTCCGTTAAGTGTATAATAATTGGTTTGTGTGATCACGGACATATGTACGCAAATGATCATGTACATATGTGTGCAGGTGATCACGTACATATGTGTGCAGATAATCATTGGGACATGTGATTTTAGTGGGACATATGTGGGGGACATGTTTTTATTATTAGGGACATGTGTTTTTATTATTTGGGGACATGTATGTTTTGGGGACATGTGTGTTTTGGGGACATATGTGGGGACTGTGTTTGTACTGTGTGGTGTGTTGTGTGTGTACACTACACTGATGATCAGTGAGTAAAAAGCTGTAAAAAGCAGCCCATACTCACTGATCATCAGCCGGCTGCAGCGATCTGCTCTCTTCTCCTCAGCGGTGACTTCCGTGTGAGGAGAGGAGAGCCGATTGCCTAGCAACCGGCTGTTTGTTTACATCACATGACGGCCGTGATTGGACACGGCCGTCATGTGATCAGGAGGGCCAATCACAGAGCCCTCCTGCCGATCTGAGATGTGCCGTGTCCGGGTGACACGAGCACATCGGGATCGCGCCGCTGCGCGGGCGCGCGCGCGCGCGATCCCGCTGCTCCTGAATGACGTTCCCAAACGTCCTATCAGGAGCAGGCGGCTCCCACCCGGCCGTATATACGCATTGGCCGGGTGGGAAGTGGTTAATAAATAAAAACTAATAACAATAGTGGGACTACTAAAGCATTTCCACTATATATAACTTCTTATTGTTAAATAGAAGTATCATCAATTCATATTCAGTTCATATACACAGTGCTTCCGGAAAGTATTCACAGCACTTCACTTTTTCCACATTTTGTTATGTTACAGCCTTATTCCAAAATGGATTAAATTCATTATCTTCCTCAAAATTCTACAAACAATCCCCCCATAATGACAACATGAAAGAAGTTTGCTTGAAATCTTTGCAAATTTATCAAAAAGAAAAAAAATGTCATGTACATAAGTATCACAGGCTCCTCCCATAAGTATCGCATCACAGACGCCTCCCATGTACATAAGTATCACAGACTCCTCTCATGTACATAAGTATCACAGACTCCTCTCATGTACATAAGTCTCACAGACTCCTCCCATGACATAAGTATCACAGACTCCTCCCATGTACATAAGTATCATAGGCTCCTCCCATGTACATATGTATCACAGGCTCTTCCCATGACATAAGTATCACAGACTCCTCCCATATACATAATTATCACAGGCTCCTCCCATGTACATAATTTCCACAGGCTCCTCCCATGTACATAAGTTTCACAGACTCCTCCCATGTACATAAGTCTCACAGACTCCTCCCATGACATAAGTATCACAGACTCCTCCCATCTACATAAGTATCATAGGCTCCTCCCATGTACATAAGTATCACAGGCTCCTCCCATGAAATAAGTATCACAGATTCCATCCATGTACATAAGTATCACAGGCTCCTCCCATGTACATAAGTATCACAGACTCCTCCCATGTACATAAGTGTCACAGGCTCCTCCCATGTGCATAAGTATCACAGGCTCCTCCCATGACATAAGTATCACAGATTCCACCCATGTACATAAGTATCACAGGCTCCTCCCATGACATAAGTATCACAGATTCCACCCATGTACATAAGTTTTACAAGCTCCTCCCATATACATAAGTATCACAGACTCCTCCCATGTACATAAGTATCACAGGCTCCTCCCATGTGCATAAGTATCACAGGCTCCTCCCATGACATAAGTATCACAGATTGCACCCATGTACATAAGTATCACAGGCTCCTCCCATGTACATAAGTATCACAGGTTCCTCCAATGTGCATAAGTATCACAGACTCCTCCCATGTACATAAGTATCACAGGCTCCTCCCATGACATAAGTATCACAGACTCCACCTATGTACATAAGTATCACAGGCTTCTCCCATGTACATAAGTATCACAGCCTTTGCTTAATACTTTGGTGAAGCTCCTTTGGCACCAATTACAGCCTCAAGTCTTTTTGAGTATGATGCTATAAGCCTGGCACACCGATTTTTGGGCACTTTCTCCCATTCTTCTTTGCAGAACTGTAATGTAAATACCCACACTCCACTTCAGTGCGTTTTCGTCATATACTGCTTCCTCCCAGTCTGAATATAGATATCAGATATTCCAACCACTGATGACAACAAACAAGGCAATACTCGTTTGGTTGCTGAACATGAACTGTTTTATCTGAGATGACACACAAAATATATACAGCAGGCTGACCATACAAACTGTAACCAGAAACCTAATTAACATGAGCTAGTTTACTAATCATTTACCTAGACTTGGTAACTCAGATATGACCTTTCAGGGTAGGCTTGCTGTCTCCTAGCTCACTGACTATACAATACACATTATTATATATATCAATACAGAACTCCTTCAAACAATAGCAAGATTAATTAGCACAAACAACAATGGGGGAAAGACTCTTAGAAGCCATACTAGACTTATTTACATTATATCAGACAACAGATAGGTGGCTGAAGTTTATGACATCAGCATCTTCTAACAGTATGTGTCCCAACAGAATCAGTCACTATTTTTAATATGGCATATACAGGGTTCCCAGTGTCTTGGGGGGACATGGACCTGAATCCAAAGTAACACCACCTCAAGGGTCCCCGGGCATACAGCACACTAAGCCCTTGTACACACGGTCGGAGAATCCGTCGGAATGTGTCCTATCGGACCGTTTTGTCGGATAATCCGACTGTGTGTGGTATGCATCGGACTGTTTCCGTAGACTTGCTGGAAATATTTTCCGACAAACTGGTCCGATCGGACATACTCCGATCATGTGTAGAGAATTTCCGATCGGACAAAGTGCCACACATGCTCAGATCAAATTCCTACACCAAAGCTATTGGCTACTAGCCTGAACGTAGTCCCGTCGTAACGAAATAACGTCATCACGTTCTGAACGATTGGATTTTCCGACAACTTTGTCCGACCGTGTGTATGCAACAGTTTCGGACAAGATCCGTCGGACAAAATCCGACGGACAGAATCCGTCGGATTTGGTTGTCGGAATCTCCGACCGTGTGTACAAGGGCAAAGAGCACCGTTCCCCCAAAATCCAGGGCCCATAATCAGTAATCAGCATTCAGGCCCCTCCAAAAGCCCCTGATCCGGGTGAGTCCATCACAGGGACCTCTCAAGGTCCATCAGGTTGGATGTGGAGCATCAGTGCACAGCCATTTTCAGATCTCTCCAGAGATGTTCAATTGGGTTCAAGTCTGGGCTCTGGTTGGGACATTCACAGGGTTGTCCCGTAGCCACTCCTTTGTTATCTTGGTTTTGTGTTTAGGGTCATTGTCCTGTTGTAAGATGAACCTTTGCCCCAGTCTGAAGTCCAGAGCGCTCTGGAGCAGGTTTTCATCAAGTATGTCTCTGTACATTGCTGTAGTCATCTTTCCCCCCATCCTGACTAGTCTCCCAGTTCCTGCGGCTGAAAAACATCCCCACATCATGATGCTGCCACCACCATGCTTCACTGTAGAGATGGTATTGGCCAGGTGATGAGCGGTGCCTGGTTTCCTCCAGACATGACGCTTGCCATTCAGGCCAAAGAGTTCAATCTTTGTTTCATCAGACCAGAGAATTTTGTTTCTCATGGTCTGAGAGTCCTTCAGGTGTCTTTTGGCAAACTCCAGGTGGGCTGTCATGTGCCTTTTACTGAGGAGTGGCTTCTGTCTGGCCTCTCTACCATACAGGCCTGATTGGTGGAGTGATGCAGAGATGGTTGTTCTTCTGGAAGGTTCTCCTCTCTCCACAGAGAAAGGCTGGAGCTCTGTCAGAGTGACCATCGGGTTCTTGGTCACCTCACTGACTAAGGGCCTTCTCTCCCGATTGCTCAGTTTGGCCAGGTGGCCCACTCTAGGAAGAGTCCTGGTGGTTCCAAACTTCTTCCATTTACAGATGATGGAGGCCACTGTGCTCATTGGGACCTTTAATGCCGCAGAACTGTTTCTGTACCCTTCCCCCGATCTGTGCCTCCATACAATCCTGTCTCGGAGGTCTACAGACAATTCCTTGGACTCCATGGCTTGGTTTGTGCTCTGACATGCACTGATAACTGTGGGATCTTATATAGACAGGTGTGTGCCTTTCCAAATCATTACCAATAAACTGAATTTACCACAGGTGACCTCCAATCAAGTTGTAGAAACATCTCAAGGATGATCAGTGGAAACAGGAGGCACCTGAGATCAATTTTGAATGTCATGGCAAAGGCTGTGATACTTATGTACATAGGAGTTTTCTGTTTTTTATTTTTAATACATTTGCAAAGATTTCAAACAAACTTCTTTCACATTGTCATTATGAGGGATTGTTTGTAGAATTTTGAGGAAAATAATGAATTGAATCCATTTTGGAATAAGGGTGTAACATAACAAAATGTGGAAAAAGTGAAGCGCTGTGAATACTTTCCGGATGAACTGTATATAAAGCAAAGAAAAGCCATTCAGGAAATTCCAGTTTTAAACCACTTGCTGACTTGCTGAAGGAGCCGATCAACCCCCGCGGGAGATGGATGGGAAGGCGCCGATCAATCCCTGTGGAAGATGGATGGGAAGGCGATGATCACTCCCTATGAGGGATTGATGGGATGGCGCTGATCACCCCCTGTGGTAGACGAATGGGAAGGTGCCGATCAACCACCATGGGAGACGGATGGAAAGGCGTGATCATCCCCTGTGGGAGACGGATGGGAAGGCGCTGATCATCCCCTGTGGGAGACGAATGGGAAGGTGCCGATCACCCCCTGTGGGAGACAGATGGGAAGGTGCCGATCACCCCCTGTGGGAGATGGATGGGAAGGCACCAATCAACCACCATGGGAGACGAACAGGAAGGTGCCAATCAACCCCCACGGGAGACGGATGGGAAGGCACCGATCAATCCTTGTGGAAGACGGATGGGAAAGCGATGGTCACCCCCTATGAGAGACAGATGGGAAGGCGCCGATCACCCCCTGTGGGAGATGGATGGGAAGGCGCCGATCAACCACCATGGGAGATGGATGGGAAGGTGCCAATCAACCCCCGCCAGAGAAGGATGGGAAGGCAACCCCCTGGGAAACGAATGGGTAGGTGCCAATCACCCGCCATTGCTTTTCCTCCCGGCTAAACAGGAAGTGGGTCCTGAGACCCGATTGGCCAGGGAGTCCTAGGATTCCCTGGCCAATAGGGTCTCAGGACCTGCATCCTGATTGGCTGGGAGGAGAATCAGGAAGACAATAGCGAACTGTGCCCTGAGCCCACCCTTTTTTGAAGCCAAGTAGAGCCTCAGGCTCTAATTATGTGCTTGAAAAAAAAAACTCCATTGGAATCCATGCATCTAGCGCCCTGCATGTAGATTAGGAGCCGGGCACTGATACTGTATATACACATGCACACGCTAATGCAATAGGCTGCGCACACCTATGGCCTGTATACAATATATGGTGGTTTCACTTTAAAAAATAAAGAGATTTTAGAGTGTATTTGTTCATATTCTCTAGAAAACTAAAATTGTTAAGTGTGAAGAAATACGCCCTCCCGTATAAACAAAGAGTAAAAGATTATTGATGAAGTTATAGATCTCAGCAGTACAGAAGCCCTTTATCTAATTTCAAAGTCCTAGGAGTCTTCAGTAAGAGCCTGGGGGGGGGGGGGGGGGGGGCACAGCGGCCGATTGTCAAGGCGTACCGATAAAATGTGCTGTATAACTCACTCCAATGCCCACGAGGCTGATAACTTATTTTCTTTCAAAACAATGCAGGGACTAAGTTCTTTTTTCCACAATTACTATGGGTATTCCCTCATGCCTGGTTCTTTTCCATCTAAACAGCTACAGTAAGCCGAATAAGTGAGATTGGAGTAACTTACAGATGTCATTAAAGTAACGATACGCTATCTCATACCCGCAAAAAAAAAAAAAAAGAAACCCTAAGCTGGGTTTGCGTCTAAAATGAACATAAAAGAGTATTATGAATCAAGAAAAAGACAAGTGTCCATCGAGAGTAACTTTAACAAAACAAAACATAAAAAGATGTAGCACCCCCTGAGTGCTAGGGTTAGATTTTGTACAGAGTAAATTGTTCAGGTTTGGCTGGCAGCCAAGCCTGTGTGCTTTTCTGGGTCAGGGTTGAGTGACTCAGGGAGGCTGGTATGACTCACAGGCAGCATCTCTGGCACCTCCCTCTACTTCTGTAAACTAGCAGAAGATTCCAGAAGGAATGGGAGTGAAGGGGAGGAGGATCTGCCTGGAGTGTTCTGAGTGCCCTGACCAATCCCCAACAGATTGGTTGGCAGGGGGCAGGTTCCACTTAAATACTCAGGGTCAACCCAGCTGCTGGGGCAGTGTGGAGTTCAGGTGGAACATGGAGATGGCGTGTCAGGCTGCCGGGGGACTTTGAGAGTAGCCTCCTAGTCCGGGGGGGGGGGTGAACTCAGGCATGGAAGGGACCCCTTCTTATGACACATGGAGGGAGCCTGACCAGGAGGCACGGGAGCAAAGAGGACAGCAGAGGGAGACTGCTGGGTAAATCTCCAGGAAGGAGGGGTGGTGAGTGTTACAGTCAGAGGACGGAGAGGCATGTCTGAAGGGACTGGATACAAGCAGTCTGGGGTGGGTGCAGAGTCAGTCTGGGAGGACTGTGGAGTTTTAGCCAGGAGGGCTAGTGAAAGGGGCAGCTGCAAAGAGGTGGTACCGGGGATCAGTAGCCACAAGAATAGGACAGCTGAACACTTTCTTTCTGCTACACTACCAAAGGGGCCCACGGTCCCTGCCTGCAAAGGGCACTAGCTGGATCTGAAAGAGTCTGTGTTGGATCATCCTTACAGTGCTAGCTGGTCCTGGAAGATGTAGTTCTACAAGCAAGATTGTGCTGGAGGTAGAAGAGGAGAAGTGTATATACTAGGTGTATATAGTTGTGTCCCTGGAAAATTATTTCTGTGCTGAACAAGTGGGCATCCCATAATAACCCTATTCCCTATCCAAGTTCAATTCTCCTAATAAAATACAAAAACAAAGCTGTAAGGAATGATCTTTGACTCCAGAGAGTGTGGAAATTTCATGAAAAATAAAGCTACACAAAGGTAGGCTGATATTCTAGGCACATACAACCAATTAACATCCATGGTAAAGAACTGGGGGGGGGGGGTGCAAAGACACTCCACACCATGCCCAATTAAAAACAGCACCCCAATGGGAGAGAGTACCAAGGAGCACAAGAGTACTGGGAGACCATAGGTCGGGGTGGGCAAAAAGGGCATGCTGAGGGGGTAGGCCTAGCTAGAAGCCTGAGCCAGGGAAAGGAAAGCTGCGGGAGGGAGTGGGACTAGGCAGGGACTGAAACTAAAAGGGTTGAGGGAAAGACAAGTGAGTGTAGGAAGTAGAAGAGAGCAGAAGAAAGGGAAAGGGAGAAGACGCAAGGGCAGGGTAAAGAAGGTCCGCTGGAGAAAGTATAGGAGCAAAAAGGTTTAATTAAAACCAGGGGGTAGGATCACCCAGGGGTTCCAGAGCTTCTCGAATTTAGGAACGTTATCCAGTAGAAAAACTTCCAATTTGGTTTAGTTTGTTCAGTCGTGAATTATTGTTTGGGTACAGTAATTCTGTGCTTTGACCAGACAACATTTCATTTTATATGCACTATAGAAAAAGAAACATGCCCAAGTCTAATCCTTGCTTTTGTATGAACCATATAGCATACTAAGTTCTGCTTCATAAAAGTATTTGGCCTGCAGTAAATAATGAAACTTCTCCATGACACCCTTTCATATTAGCAAGAAAGGTGGACACAGCACAGTGTGCAGCAGTGCTGGCCGCTCCATTAGGGGCGCAGTCCCCCCACCCCAATCCAGGACGCATGGATTTCAATTTTTTATTTTTTATTTTTTTTGAAGCACGAGCCTGAGGCTCTAATTGGCTTAAAACAGGGTGGGTTCGGGGCGCAGAGCACTGTGCCCTGAGCCCACCCAGCTGTGTGACTGTAGCAAATTAATATTCACTACTGTCTTCCTGATTCTCCTCCCAGCCATTCAGGAAGCGGGTCTTGAGACCTGATTGGCCAAGGAGTCTTGGGACTCGCACCCACTTCCCGTTCAGCCAGGAGGAGAAGCAACAGCCCCGGCACTTCCCACGACAAACTGGAGCAAGCTGGAGCAAGCTGGAGCGAGGAGCAGCCAAGGTAAGGCCAATGATGGCTGCCTCTTAGGACCCACTTGCTGTTCGGCCGAGACAAGCAACAGCAGCCTAAGAGGGAAGAGACAGAGCGGACGAGCGGGGAGCAGTGTGAGTACCTACTGAGGCCAGCCTGTGAATGGAGGGGGGCGTTTAGTGGTATGTGTGAATGAGGGGGGCAGGTTTGTTCCCCCCCCAGAATATTGAGCACCAGCTAGCACTGGGGTGCAGCCTATTCAATGCTGGCCCCTCCAACATCCACACATGCTATAACAGCTACTAAGACAAAGCTGCCGGAGAGTGATTTGTAACTTTTAATTTGGCAACTTCTGTTATTCACAGGATATAGAAAAAGCGGCCAGATCCACACAGTCCAATATGACTTTGGTTTACCGAATACTTTTATCCTGACTGCAGTTGTACTTTGAGTGAGGAGGGATTACGACATGCAAAATCAGATTAGCTCGTTGGCATTAATATCTTGTTAACACGCTTTTCCCCGGATAATACGAGCTGCTTCCATGCCGCAGAGCGCCGGATGAGCGAACATCTGGAGCCCTTGCAGCTGTTCTGGCAAATGACAAACAGGTCCTGTGCCAGCTGCCTTCCCGGCGTCCCTCCGCCCGAGCCTGCTCAACGCCGACGAGAAGAAAAGGAGGTGAAAGTAACCACTCCAGTGTCTTAATACGTTCTTCACCTTAATATCCTCCGCTCAATACAATGTAATGGATCGTAACACCCGGCAATTTAAAATACCACAGCAAAAACTAGAGAATAATGGGATTTAAACCATGACAGACGTAGCGTGGCAGGAATGTTGCCATCAGACACTCTGCAGACAGGGATTCGAAGAACGAATGACACACTCACAATCTCCACTTAAAGCCAACAGTTTAGTTTTGTGCGTTTAATCTCCTGCTTCATGCGTCTCTGTAAGCATGGGTGTGCGCACAGGGTTTGCAGGGTGTGCCTTGGCCCACCCTAATCACCCCATGCGCATTAGCATTATCACTTTGTGTGGCGGCAAGAAGACGGTAAAGATCTCCCTCTTATTGGCTCTGCCAACGAGAAGTGTTTACGCACTTCTCTATCACTGTGCCGGCAGGGAGATCAATGTGCTGGAGTCCTATATATGTAGACATAGGCTTGTTTGAGCTATCAGAAAAAATCCCCCCCCCCACCAAAAAATAAATAAAAAATTAGGCTAATCTGCATGCTTACCCCCTAAGCATAAATGTAAACTCTTTTCAGTACAAATCTACCCCCTGCTGAAATAACCCCTCCCAGGACACATTTTTGCCGCCCCCATCGCCCATATGACCCCCCACCCCCCCAAAAAATAGCCACCTCCCAGCACAAACCCCTCAAATTTACTCTCCCCACTCCAAATCTCTCCTCCCAGCACAAATTCCACCACCAATCCCCCCTACTAGCACAACCCCCCCCCCAAATAAAAATAAAACATTCCCCTCCTAGCACAAATGCCCTTCCCCACTACCATATCACCTCTTCTACAACAATCCCTCCCGCACATTTCCCCTCCTAGCACAAATATCCCCCAATCATCCCTACTAGCACCACCCCCACCCGAATTCCCCCCAACACCCAAATTCCCCCCAACACAAATCCCCCTGAATAACCACTCCTAGCACACAACTCAAATTTCACCTCGTAGAACAATTCTTACCCCATGCCAGACCCTAAATTCCCCCTTTCCAATACAAATTCCCCCTACTGATCGTCTTGCAGTGCCCATCCCCCCCACCTTACATGATAATACAGGGTCCAGGGCAGCCTTTCCTCCTGCCCATTCCTTGTCCCGGCCCAGCTTGAAATAACTTTCCGGTCTCAGGGAACCCCTACTAAAAAGGACTATATCTGCAACTCATAATACATTAGTGTGATGGTCATTGGGAAGAATGTTCCTTACATTTGTGATCAGTGAGAAGAATGTTCCTTACATTGGTGATCAGTGAGAAGAATGTTCCTTACATTGGTGATCAGTGAGAAGAATGTTCCTTACATTGGTGATCAGTGGGAAGAATGTTCCTTACATTGGTGATCAGTGAGAAGAATGTCCCTTACATTGGTGATCAGTGGGAAGAATGTCCCTTACATTGGTGATCAGTGGGAAGAATGTTCCTTACATTGGTGATCAGTGAGAAGAATGTCCCTTACATTGGTGATCAGTGGGAAGAATGTCCCTTACATTGGTGATCAGTGAGAAGAATGTTCCTTACATTGGTGATCAGTGAGAAGAATGTCCCTTACATTGGTGATCAGTGGGAAGAATGTTCCTTACATTGGTGATCAGTGAGAAGAATGTCCCTTACATTGGTGATCAGTGAGAAGAATGTTCCTTACATTGGTGATCAGTGGGAAGAATGTTCCTTACATTGGTGATCAGTGAGAAGAATGTTCCTTACATTGGTGATCAGTGGGAAGAATGTTCCTTACATTGGTGATCAGTGAGAAGAATGTCCCTTACATTGGT
The DNA here is from genome assembly GCF_037356315.1 of Lithobates pipiens. Classification (NCBI taxonomy): domain Eukaryota; kingdom Metazoa; phylum Chordata; class Amphibia; order Anura; family Ranidae; genus Lithobates; species Lithobates pipiens. The sequence goes on from NW_027507789.1 coordinate 219,754,623, forward strand.
GATCAGTGGGAAGAATGTCCCTTACATTGGTGATCAGTGAGAAGAATGTTCCTTACATTGGTGATCAGTGAGAAGAATGTTCCTTACATTGGTGATCAGTGGGAAGAATGTTCCTTACATTGGTGATCAGTGAGAAGAATGTTCCTTACATTGGTGATCAGTGAGAAGAATGTTCCTTACATTGGTGATCAGTGAGAAGAATGTTCCTTACATTGGTGATCAGTGGGAAGAATGTTCCTTACATTGGTGATCAGTGAGAAGAATGTCCCTTACATTGGTGATCAGTGGGAAGAATGTCCCTTACATTGGTGATCAGTGGGAAGAATGTTCCTTACATTGGTGATCAGTGAGAAGAATGTCCCTTACATTGGTGATCAGTGGGAAGAATGTCCCTTACATTGGTGATCAGTGAGAAGAATGTTCCTTACATTGGTGATCAGTGAGAAGAATGTCCCTTACATTGGTGATCAGTGGGAAGAATGTTCCTTACATTGGTGATCAGTGAGAAGAATGTCCCTTACATTGGTGATCAGTGAGAAGAATGTTCCTTACATTGGTGATCAGTGGGAAGAATGTTCCTTACATTGGTGATCAGTGAGAAGAATGTTCCTTACATTGGTGATCAGTGGGAAGAATGTTCCTTACATTGGTGATCAGTGAGAAGAATGTTCCTTACATTGGTGATCAGTGGGAAGAATGTTCCTTACATTGGTGATCAGTGAGAAGAATGTTCCTTACATTGGTGATCAGTGAGAAGAATGTTCCTTACATTGGTGATCAGTGGGAAGAACGTTCCTTACATTGGTGATCAGTGGGAAGAATGCTCCTTACATTGGTGATTAGTGGGAAGAACGTTCCTTACATTGGTGATCAGTGAGAAGAATGTTCCTTACATTGGTGATCAGTGAGAAGAATGTTCCTTACATTGGTGATCAGTGAGAAGAATGTTCCTTACATTGGGGATCAGTGAGAAGAATGTTTCTTACATTGGTGATCAGTGGGAAGGACGTTCCTTACATTGGTGATCAGTGGGAAGAATGTTCCTTACATTGGTGATCAGTGAGAAGAATGTTCCTTACATTGGTGATCAGTGGGAAGAATGCTCCTTACATTGGTGATCAGTGAGAAGAATGTTCCTTACATTGGTGATCAGTGGGAAGAATGCTCCTTACATTGGTGATCAGTGAGAAGAATGTTCCTTACATTGGTGATCAGTGGGAAGAATGTTCCTTACATTGGTGATCAGTGGGAAGAATGTTCCTTACATTGGTGATCAGTGAGAAGAATGTTCCTTACATTGGTGATCAGTGGGAAGAATGTTCCTTACATTGGTGATCAGTGGGAAGAATGTTCCTTACATTGGTGATCAGTGAGAAGAATGTTCCTTACATTGGTGATCAGTGAGAAGAATGTTCCTTACATTGGTGATCAGTGGGAAGAACGTTCCTTACATTGGTGATCAGTGGGAAGAATGTTTCTTACATTGGTGATCAGTGGGAAGAACGTTCCTTACATTGGTGATCAGTGAGAAGAATGTTCCTTACATTGGTGATCAGTGAGAAGAATGTTCCTTACATTGGTGATCAGTGGGAAGAATGTTCCTTACATTGGTGATCAGTGAGAAGAATGTTCCTTACATTGGTGATCAGTGAGAAGAATGTCCCTTACATTGGTGATCAGTGAGAAGAATGTCCCTTACATTGGTGATCAGTGAGAAGAATGTTCCTTACATTGGTGATCAGTGAGAAGAATGTTCCTTACATTGGTGATCAGTGAGAAGAATGTTTCTTACATTGGTGATCAGTGAGAAGAATGTTCCTTACATTGGTGATGATCAGTGGGAAGAATGCTCCTTACACAAATCTTCCACTGGGGGCACTATTTCTGGAGACCCTGGTAACAACAAGGGATTCCTTCACTTTGGAAGAATTTTCTTTCATTTCCTGTTTTTTATCTATGGAACAGGAAGTGAAGGAAAATCTCACCAATGCGATGCAGATGTGAGAAAAAAAAAAATCAGACTGGGTTTATAACCCTCTGTTAGTCTATTCAAAATTTAAAAACAAAGTTTTGCCTATAGTCCCACTTCAAAAGCTAGCCGACCAGCCGCCGTTGTTATACTGCAGCAGGTTGGCTCGTTTTCGCAAATCGCTGTAGCTGTACGTCGGCACCTTTAAAGGCGATAGCAGGCACGCACTCGCTGCACGGTGGCGGACACGATGCACATGTCCGCCGCCCACCCGCGATCGCGGGCACGAGAGAAGGAATGGGGATCGTCTGTTCCTAGTAATTAGGAACAGCGATATGTCTCCTCCTCTAGTCAGTCCCATCCCCCCACAGTTAGAAACACTCATGAGGAAACACATATAATCCCTTGATCGCCCCCTAGTGTTTAACCTCTTACCTACCAGTGAAATTTACAGTAATCAGTGCATTTTTATAGCACAAAAGTGTCTGATCTGTCCGCCGCAATGTCGCAGGTCGCCGCTATTACTAGTGAAAAAGATAATAATAATAATAAAAATGCCATAAATCTATCCTCTATTTTGTAGATAACTTTTGCACAAACCAATCACTATACGCTCATTGTATTATTTTTTTACCAAAAACATGTAGAAGAATATATATTGGCCTAAACTAACGAGAACATTTATTTTTTAGTTTTTTTTTAATGATATTTATTATAGCAAAAAGTAAAAAATATTGTTATTTTTTTTTTTTAATTTGTGTTCTTTTTTTGTTTATATCTGCAAAAAATAAAAACCGTAGAGGTGACCAAATACCACCAAAAGAAAGCTCTCTTTGTGGGGAAAAAATTATGTCAATTTTGCTTGGGTACAGCACCGCACGACCGCGAAAATGTCAGTTAAATTGAAGCAGTGCCGTATCACAAAAAATGGCCTGGTCATTAAGGGGGAAACATTCCAGGACTGAAGTGGTTAAATATCCATAGAACTGTCAGAAACCACGAAATCAGACCGAGACAGAAGCACAGTTAGATCACACTTGTTTAATAATAAAAGTAAATAGAACAATCGTAGACAAAAAAAAAAGCCAGAGTTCAGGAACCGGAACAGGTAGTCGGTCAAGCCAAACGTCAGGGAGCCGGAGATGAGCGTAGTAAAACAGCAAACACGATCTGGAGCCAGAAAGTGTTGTCAGCCAAGCAAGTCTTTAACAGGATCACAGGAGATAGTTTCTTGTGATGTTGACCAAGGTGAAGGCAGAGATCATCTGGACTGGACGGCTTAAGTGGGCAGGACTGACGAGCAGGATCATCAACAGCTGAGTAACTGTGGAGAGAGATGGGAGCTGGCAATTAGCCGACAGCTGAGCGGCCAGCTCAGAGAAGGAAGGGCTGAGTCCAGCCCTGACAAGAACATATGCTTTTTGGGACAATGGGACACGGATGGAAACGTTTTGTTGTTAGTTCTACCTAACTGGGAATTTCCAGTGGAGAAATTGTTATGAGACATAAGAATACAGCATATAACTGAGACTGTGGGCATTCAACAACAACAAAAGATTTTTGGGGAGAATGGACACTAAACACAAAATCTGGGTTATCTGAGAGGGAAACACCAGCAAATGTAAGTGTGCCTTGTATCTTTTTTGATATATACTAAAGTTGTTGTTAAAGTGGTTGTAAACCCTCCCCCACAACTTTGTCCCATGTAAATCAGCATAAATAATGAACACTGTTTGTAGATATCTCCTTACTTGCTTAGTATTGTTGTAATCCTTGTTGTTCTGTAGAATGAAGTCACTGAGCATGCCCAGATCTCCCCTGATTTACGGCACACTCTCTATGTACTTATCTATCTGTTATCAGGACTTCCTACGGCACAACACTGAACTCTGCTAATCACTCAGAGCTTCCTCCTACACATCATGTGACCATGTGACCTCACATACAGTCTAAACTTGGCCATTACTGCAGTCTTATCAGCTGAAGCTGGTAAGACTGACAAAGGGAAACATTAGACATCGACACAAGTAAATACTATGAAATAAAACAAGTCAGCTATGAACAGGGAAGCAGGGTTGCCATATAAATGTTGGATTGAGAAGGAGGCTTGGTTAACAGTACAGGAAGTGCTCAATTTCCCACTGTGGACTCAGAAAACAATACTTAAGATGGCGCTGCCTAACCCCTGGAAACAAGTTTTTTAAAGTTTCTTTAAACAGTAAGTAATATGCGATTTGGGCTGGATTACAGTGGCTATAGTCTGATAATTACTTATTATAATGGACTAAATGAAAAGAAGCATCAGAGTGGGAGAGTTTATGTCCTCTTTAAGCTAGAAAGTTTTTTTTTTTACCTTTTGGCATTCTATGCATAAAGGTAAAATACCTTCTGTGATTTACTCTCTCCCCAGGAACCCCCCCCCTATACATAGCTGGGCCCGATCTTGATCCGGCAGTGATGTGCATGAGAGCAGCACCTCTCAGCTCTCTCATTCCTCATTGGCTCAGAGACAGCAGACTCTCTTGTGAAAAAGTGGTGGGTGGGGTAGGGCCGGGAATTCTGATGTGAAAGGTGGCGGGGGGCTGCGCGGTGAGGACTCTGATGTAAAAGGGGGGGGGGGAGAACTGAGGACTTTGATGTGAAAGGGAGGGGGGAACTGATGACTCTGATGCGAAAAGGAGGGGGGAGGAACTGTGGACTCTGATGTGACAGGGAGGGGGGATCTGAGAACGCTGATGTGACAGGGGGGGGACTGAGGACTCTGATGTGAAAAGGAGGGGGGGACTGAGGACTATGATGTGACAGGGAGGGGGGATCTGAGAACGCTGATGTGACAGGGGGGGACTGAGGACTCTGATGTGAAAAGGAGGGGGGGACTGAGGACTATGATGTGAAAAGGAGGGGGGAACTGAGGCCTCTGATGTGACAGGGAGGGGGGATCTGAGAACGCTGATGTGACAGGGAGGGGGGATCTGAGAATGCTGATGTGACAGGGAGGGGGGGAACGGAGGACTCTGATGTGAAAAGGAGGGGGGGGACTGAGGACTCTGATGTGATGGGGTGTTAGTGGGCATTTTTTTTTTTTTTTTAAAGAGAGTAACTGAAGACTCTGCTGTGGACAAGAGAGAGGAGGAGGAATGTGAGGGCTTTGATGTGAAAAGAGGGACTGAGGAGTTTAATATTTTTAAAAAGGGGGGGGAGCTGAGGACAGGGAGGGGGGAAGTGGGTCTGTTTTTTTTTTTAAAAGGGAGGAACTGATGACTGATGTGGGTGGGGATGAGGAACTAAGAGACAGGGAAAGTGAGGAGGGGGGTACTATGGTCTCTTTTGTGAAAGGTGGGATTCTGATGGCGGGGTACTATGGGCTCTGATGTAAAAGGCGGGATTCTGATGGGGGGTACTATAGGCTCTAATGTGAAAGGTGGGATTCTGATGGGGGGGTACTCTGATGGGGGGGGGTACTATGGGCTCTAATGTGAAAGGAGGATTCTGATGGGGGGGTACTATGGGCTCTGATGTGAAAGGTGGGATTCTGATGGGGGGTACTATGGGCTCTGATGAGAAAGGCAGGGTTCTGATGGGGGGTACTAGAGGCTCTGATGTGAAAGGTGGGATTCTGATGGGGGTGTACTATGGGCTCTGATGTGAAAGGCTGGATTCTGATGGGGGGTACTATGGGCTCTGATGAGAAAGGTGGGATTCTGATGGTGGGGTACTATGGGCTCTAATGTGAAAGGTGGGATTCTGATGGGGGGGGGTACTATGGTCTCTGATATGAAAGGTGGGATTCTGATGGGAGGGGGTACTATGGGCTCTGATGTGAAAGGTGGGATTCTGATGGTGGGGTACTATGGGCTCTGATGTGAAAGGTGGGATTCTGATGGGGGGGGGGGGGGGGGGTACTATGGGCTCTAATGTGAAAGGTGAGATTCTGATGGGGAGTACTATGGGCTCTAATGTGAAAGGTGGGATTCTGATGGGGGGGGGGGTACTATGGGCTCTAATGTGAAAGGCTGGATTGTGATGGGGGGGTACTATGGGCTCTGATATGAAAGGTGGGATTCTGATGGGAGGGGGTACTATGGGCTCTGATGTGAAAGGTGGGATACTGATGGTGGGGGGTACTATGGGCTCTGATGTGAAAGGCGGGATTGTGATGGGGGGGTACTATGGAATCTAATGTGAAAGGTGGGATTCTGATGGGGGGTACTATGGGCTCTGATGTGAAGGGCGGGATTCTGATGGGAGGGGGTACTATGGCCTCTCATGTGAAAGGTGAGATTCTGATGGGGGGGATACTATGGGTTCTAATGTGAAAGGTGGGATTCTGATGGGGGGTACTATGGGCTCTGATGTGAAGGGTGGGATTCTGATGGGGGGGTACTATGGGCTCTGATGTGAAGGGCGGGATTCTGATGGGGAGGGGGTACTATGGGTTCTAATGTGAAAGGCGGGATTCTGATGGGGGGGGGACCCCATGTCAGGTTTATATTTTGCACACAGTTCTAACAGAATGAATTTATGTTCTTATGAGGTCAGCCTGGAGCTGGGAGACGCAGATGAAGAGATCGTACAATCCTTAGATATGTACTTTATATAGAAGTTTTTATTGGAGTGTTTATTGATTTATTTTATTTCTTACAATTGTAGGGGCATCTTTTATGTTCTTGTTATGTAATAATCCCCCCTCCCCCATCCATTATCACTTAAAAATCCATTTATTTTGTACTTGTTGCGCACAACCTTTCCGTCAAATCGTTCGCTTTCCCGAAGCCATGAAAACGATGAGAGAAACTTAGGTGAGACAATATTCGTTCACTTTTGTTCCTCTGAATCTTTTATCCACCTACACAGACAGCGGTGACAGCAAACAGAAAAACAAGAGGGAGCGAGAGACACTCATCGAAAATAAAATAAACATTTTTAAAAAAGCGCCTTCGCCTGCAATCGACCTCCCGCCAGGATCAGACCGAACGTGAACTCCATGGACGGGGCGGAAATGGACGGAACATGAAGAGACGATCTCCAGGTTACGTCACCTGCAGGGGGTAAAACTCGAATTTACCAGGAATCTGCTGGTCTGTCTAGATCTTAACCCCTTCAATATCGGGCACTGTCAACCCCCTTCCTGCCCAGGCCAGTCTTCAGCTTTCAGCGCGGTTGCACTTTGAATGACAATTGCGCCGTCGTGCTACACTGTAACCATGTGACATTTTTATCATTTTCTTCACACAGATAGAGCTTTCTTTCAGTGGCAACATTCAAAACACCAATAGAAAGTCCTTTAACCACTTCAATACCGGGGGGCACTTAAACACCTTCCTGACCAGACCAATTTTGAGCTTTCAGCGCTGTCGCACTTTGAATGACAATTGCGCGGTCATGCTACACTGTACCCAAATGAAATTTTTATCATTTTTTCCCCACAAATAGAGCTTTCTTTTGGTGGTATTTGATCACCTCTATGGTTTTTATTTTTTGCGCTACAAATAAAAAAATACCGAAAATTTTGAAAAAAATATGTTTTTTTTGTTTCAGTTTCAAAACTTTGTAAATAAGTAAGTTTTCTCCTTCACTGATGGGCACTAATGGGGCTATACTGATGGGCACTGATAAGGCGGCACTGATGGGCACCAATGATGTGGCACTGATGAGGTGGCATTGATGGACACTGATAGGTGGCACTGATAGGCGGCACTGATGGGCGACACGGATGAGCACTGATAGGTGGCACAAATTGGCACTGATAGCTGGCAAGGATTGGCATGGATGGGCGGCACAGATGGGCATGGATAGGTGGCACAGATGGGCATGGATAGGCGGCACAGATGGGCATGGGTGGGCACTGATAGGTGGCACGGATGGGCACTGATAGGCGGCACAGGTGGGCACTGATAGGCGGCATTGTATTATGTTATACGGTACTAATGGATGCCAATAAGTGCCAAACAATAATGCATGCCAATCAGTGATGCCCATTATGGGCACTGATTGGCATCCATTGTGGCACTGACTGGCATCCCTGGTGGTCTAGGGAGGATTACCTTTTGCTGGGCATCCCTGGTGGTCTGGTGGCGTCCCTGGTGGTCCAGTGTGGGCATCCTCGGGGGGGCTGTGCTGATAATCGATCAGCACAGACCCCCCTGTCAGAGGAGCAGCCGATCGGCTCTCCTCTACTCGCGTCTGACAGACGCGAGTGAGGAAAAGCCGATCACCAGCTCTTCCTATTTACACTGTGATCAGCCGTGATTGGACACGGCTAATCACGTGGTAAAGAGTCTCCGTCAGAGACTCTTTACCGAGATCGTAGTTGCCGGGTGTCAGACTGACACCCCACAACAACGATCGCCGCGATGCGCGCCCCCGGGGGCGCGCAGCAGCTCATAATCCTGATCACGTCATATGACGTCCGATCAGGATTATGCAACCACTTTGCCACCGTCAATTGTCTATAGGGCGGGCGGCAAGTGGTTAAAATACTGCAGCAGCGCTTTTTCTTATCTGCCATCAAACGTAGATATAAGTTTTCATAAACAGTCTATGAAAATGCATATAGCGGTAGGACTAAACAGTCTTTAAAGGGGTTGTAAAGGTTCGTTTTTTTTTTATTTTCTAAATAGGTTCCTTTAAGCTAGCGCATTGTTGGTTCACTTATCTTTTCCTTCGATTTCCCTTCTAAATGTTTTTTTCTTTGTTTTCTTTGTCTGAATTTCTCACTTCCTGTTCCTCCTGAGTAAGCTGTTCTGGCTGACTAACCACCGCTCGGATGATGGTGTGAAGTTTACTGAGGAGAAACAGGAAGTGAGATATTTAGACAAAGAAAAAAAAACATTTAGAATGGAAATCGAAGAAAAGGGTAAGTGAACCAACAATGCACTAGCTTAAAAGGAACCTATGTAGGAAATAAAAAATGAACCTTTACAACCCCTTTAAGGCTTGACATCGTTTGTTGTCTGGTGAGCGCATCCCCAAAGGGGAGATTATATCGCACGTGGTGAACTTTGGTGGAAGCTTTTTCTATGTATCAGTTATGTGTTTTATTATACCATAAATGTGTACTGCATACGTCTGGAATTTATGTGAACTATTCCTTTTTTTTTTCTATTTTTCTATATGTGCCGTTAAAATCCATTTTTCCTTTTTACTCAATCTTGGAACTCCTGGCCAATGGGGTCGTAGGACTCCTGGCCAATGGAGCCTCAGGACGCCCTTCCTGATTGGCTGGGAGGAGAAACAGGAAGACAATAGTGAATATTAATTTGCTTTTATCACACAACAGGATGGGCTCAGGGCGCATTGCTCTGCGCTCCACGAGCCCACCCTTTTTTTGAAGCCTCCGACTCTAATCGTGTGCTTCAAAATGGAAGAAAAAACCCTTTGAAATTCATGCGTCCGGCGCCCTGCATGTACATTAGGGGGCGGGCACATGGATGGGGGAGGGGGCGCCCCTAACAAGTGGCAATTTTATGGCTGAAACTTCAAATAAAACACCTTAAACCCCTTCCCGACTGCCGCACGTCGATATACATCAGCAGAATGACACAAGTGGGCAAAAGGGCGTACAGGTACATCCCCTTTAAGATGTGGCATTGTGGGCATGCGCCCGCCACGTACTCCGTGGTCGTGGGCCCAGCAGACTCGATGTCCGTCAGTGTCCCACAATCGTGTCACAGAGCCGCAGAACGGGGAGATGCCTATGTAAACAAGGCATTTCCCCATTCTGCCTAGTGACAGGACAGAGATCACAGCTCCCTGTCATCGGAAGCAGTGATCGCTGTCACGTGAGTGAATGAATGAATGAATGAAATACTTGTATAGCGCACAATGTGAACTGAATCGCCTCATGGCGCTGTGAATAGTAGCCCACCCCCCCCCCCCACAGTTAGAATCACTCCCTAGGACACACTTAACCCCTTGATCGCCCTCTAGTGTTTAACTCCTTCACTGCCAGTGTCATTTACACAGTAATCAGTGCATTTTTATAGCACTGATCGCTGTATAATTTACAATGGTCCCAAAATCTTGCCAAAAGTGTCCGATGTGTCCGCCATAATGTCGCAGTCACTATAAAAAAAAAAAATCGCAGATCGCCACCATTGCTACTAAAAAAAAAAAAAAAAATTTAAATGCCATAAAACTATCCCCTATTTTGTAGACGCTATAACTTTTGCGCAAACCAATCAAAAAACGCTTATTGCGATTTTTTTTTACAAAAAATATGTAGAAAAATACGTATCGGCCTAAACTGAGAAAAAATAATTTTTTTTTATAGATTTTTGGGGGATATTTATTATAGCAAAAAGTTAAAAATAGTTATAACAACAAAGTGTCGACTGCGCTAACCCCTGTTTTGTGCTCCTATAATATTTTAGTGCAGTCAACACGATTTTTCCTTTCCACTAAAAGGCGGAAATTATTATAATTTTTTTGATTGCAAACAAAATAATTTGGAATTGATTTTATAAAAAAAAATTTTGTTGCGCCGGTGGCACACATACTTGATTTAAAGCTGCGTTCCGGCCAATAAATTTTTTTATAAAAAGTCAGCAGCTACAAACACTGTAGCTGCTGACTTTTAATAAGGACACTTACCTGTCCAGCGCGCCCGCCATGTCGGCCGCCGCAAGGCCGATCTGTCCATCGGATCGGCTGCGGGCGCCTCCATGTTAACGAAGGGAAACACTTGTGGCTTCACTGCCCATTTCCTACTGCGCATGTGCGAGTAGCGCGGCGCTTTGTGAATAGCCCTGTTGTTTTCTGGGACATACACATGTCCCAGAAGGCAACGGGGCCGCTCGCCGAAGAGGAGGAAGCGCCGCGGAATAGGAAGAGGCAGATTAGGAAGACTGCCTAGCAACAGCGGTTTCAGGTAAGTGAAATTTTTTTTTTTTTTTTTTTTTTACATTTTTATGATTATTATTGCATTTTTTTTGGGTGGCCCTCCACTTTAAAGGGAAAAAAAGTAAAAAAAAGTAAAAAGTAAAATAGTAAAAAAAAATATTGCTTTTTATTTAAAAATTGTCGCTTTTTTTTGTTTATAGCGCAAAAAATAACAACGGAGGTGATCAAATACCACCAAAAGAAAGCTCTATTCGCGAGGGGAAAAAAAAAAGGACGCCAATTTTGTTTGGGTGCAGCGCCGCACGACCGCGCAATTGTCAGTTAAAGCGACGCAGGGCCGAATTGCAAAAAGTGCTCTGGTCAGGAAGGGGGTTAAATCCTTCCTGGGGCTGAAGTGGTTAATATCTGGATTTACCAGATCCCGGGCGCTCCTTTACTTTTGCTTCTTTCCTAATTAGTGGGTGTTACAGGTACATTGTTTACACTGATAATCGGGGGGGGGAGGGGGGACGACACATCGATTTCTGGAGGCTACTGCCATCACGGAGCGCGGCACACTGAAGCAGGGGGCGCGATGGCGGGAGGACGTCACACGAAGCCCTCCCAGAACTGGCCGGCCGTGCTGGAACCGTCATTCAGCAATAGCGCGGTTGGCAAGCGGTTAATTACAAATGTTCCCCAGACCTCCCCCGGTCTGAGCTATGGGGCTGAAATGCAAAGTGCATCCCTAAGCACAGAAATTACAAAATATATATATATATATATATATATATATATAAAAAAAAAATGACTAAACTTCCTCAGACTTTTACAGGATCACAAGACGGCAGGCGGCAGAACTTAAATCACCATTTATTACTCAAAGCTCTCATCTGACGATAATTGGTGATATGGAGACGAACGCCATAACTACAAAACACATCACGCGCGTACGCTGATAAAAAAAAAAAAAGAAAAAGAAAAGAAAAACGTTACTCTTTAAATTCTTCCTCCTAATGACAGGTTGTTCTCAACAACTTCTTTGTATTTCTATCTGTGCCCAGAAATGTCGTCACTCAGTGCTCTACATTCAAGTGTGGTGGCGATTTTGAAATATCATATTTATAGCAAGGAGTTTAAAGGAAACCATTCTGAATGTAGGACTTAATATTTTCAGAGGTTTTAATACAGAAGTTTTAGTGTCTTCTATCTGATGGGAACCATTAAATGTCCCCAGGTGTTCAGCGTATTCCCTTTTATTTTGTCTTTTATCTGTGTAGACAGTAAGGCACCATCCCACCAGGGGACATTAACATACTAATGTCCGAACTGTTTGGGGTTTAACGATAAAAGCAAATTGTTAGACATGCTGACTCCGGTCGTTCAGGCCTGACCTAGGCATGGCTCTGGGAGCTTGAGAATTAACCATCAGAGTGTGAGCCATCCTGAACCAATCAGCATGTAGACTTGAGAATCGGCCAATCAGAGGTTGATGCAAACTCAGAGCCAATGGGTGCGTTCCATCTTCTGATTGGCCCAGAATGCATATAAAATAGGGCAAGAATTTGTGTCTCTCTCTCTCTCTCTTCTATATCAAATTATTTCTTTCTTAGGACTTATCTTGAAATATTGATATAAATATATTGAAAGTGTATGTCTGTTGTAACCATATGACCTAAATCATCTTGGCAGCCTAAGCAACACTGTACTTGTAACATCACTTGAGTTATATGATAAGTTCTAATTATTCTAAAGTTTCTTTTCTGTATAAATAAAGGTAATTGTTTATCTTTTCGCACTGTTATCGTTCATTTTTATTCTTATGTAGACAAAGGTTTAATCACTTATTTCTTGTATCGTTAATCATTTAAGTGAGATATAAAAATTGCCATAACACAAGGCAGTCTGCAGTCATGTACGCCGTCTGAATGGCTCTGTAGCGTTAAAGAAGAAGCGAACGTCTACAACGTCTTTTAATGTAGCCGGGCAAATTTAAGCAAATGATAAGCTTTGTCCTTCGAGATCTGCATTGACTCCGGTCCAGTCTCTGAAGGGAGGGGATCATGCTCTGCTTCAGTATGTCACAGTACATGTTGGCATTCATGGTCCCCTCAATGATCTGTAGCCCCCCAGTGCCGGCAGCACTCATGCAGCCCCAGACCATGACACTCCCACCACCATGCCTGACTGTAGACAAGACACACTTGTCTTTGTCCTCCTCACCTGGTTGCCCCCACACACGCTTCTCACCATCTGACACCAAATACCTTTATCTTGGTCTCATCAGACCACAGGACATGGTTCCAGTAATCCATGTCCTTAGTCTGCTTGTCACCAGCAAACTGTTTGTGGGCTTCCTTGTGCATCATCTTTAGAAGAGGCTTCCTTCTGGGATGACAGCCATGCAGACCAATTTGATGCAGTGTGCAGCGTATGGTCTGAGCACTGACAGGCTGACCCCCCCCCCCACCCCTACAACCTCTGCAGCAATGCTGCCAGCACTCATACGTCTATTTCCCAAAGACAACCTCTGGATATGACGCTGAGCACATGACCTCAACTTCTTTGGTGGACCATGGAGAGGCCTGTTCTGAGGGGAACCTGTCCTGTTATACCGCTGTATGGTCTTGGCCACCGTGCTGCAGCTCAGTTTCAGGGTCTTGGCAATCTTCTTATAGCCTAGGCCATCTTTATGTAGAGCAACAATTCTTTTTTTTCAGATCCCCAGAGAGTTCTTTGCCATGAGGTGCCATGTTGAACTTTCAGTGACCAGTATGAGAGAGAATTTATTTTATTGTTTTTTACGATGTTTTAGGAGTCCCATTGGTGGCTTTAAGTAAATATCAGGGGTCTAAAGCAGACCTCTGATGTCTCACTTTTGAGAATAAAGAAAGGGGCCAAGGACAGAGATTCCTCAGTCCCCTTTTCTCTGGGGGAATCCGTGCAGCACAGCATGATTCGGGGGTTCGCCCAGGCACACCTGGCACACCCTGCACGCACACGCCCTATGGGGCAGGCCTGAAGTGGTTAATACTTCAGCTTTCAGTCTTTTTTGGAATGATGAAAAACGTGAATCAGACAGAAAAGCTAATGGATTATCTGCCACATTCGATTGATGTTTATGCAACTCAGATGCCCAGCAGTTGATCGAAAATAGCAGATTATCTATTCATTTCATATAAAATGTAATAAATAAAATAAAATTTCCATATGTAGGACCAGCTATATATATAGAAAATAGAACACATCAAGTGTACAATCAATAACCAATAATAATAATAATTAAAGTGACATTGATAATTCCTTTCAATTACCTATAATAAGATCGTTCGTTGGGTGAAAATCCTTGTCGGTTTTTAGGCGGTGTGGATATTATCCAGCTTTGTCTTCCATTATACTGTGCTGGACTGCCTGAAGACGACATGAAAACATCTATGCATTGAACAGAACGTTCCTTCCCCGTGCCTGCCAATAGGAAGCACTTATCAGCCTCTAACCGGCAAATCACTGTTCCCGGGGTGGCGATCGCTCCGGAGCACCGTGCCTGATCTGAATTTTTTGTCCCTTTTTCTGCTGCAATGTCCGGCCAGATTTATGAATTTCCGAACTTTTCAATTTCCCAAATCTATGAATTTCCAAATTTTTCATTTCCTCAAATTTATGAATTTCCACATTTTTAGGTTTCCCAAATTTTCGAATTTTCGAATTTCCAAGTTTCGAATATTCGAGATTTCATAAATTAAAAAATGTAAAAATTTGGAAATTTGAAAATGCAAGAATAAGAATGAAAATCTGAGAATTAAAAATAATGAAAATCTGAAAACTCAAAAACACGAAAATCTGAAATGATGACTAACTGATAATAAATATTAAATAATAGGTATTGGAATTTTCTTTCAAATGTAGCTGTTAGTGAACATAACGAATACAAATTAATCTAAAGTTACGAATTATCTGAAATAACAAATGCCGCACAGCCAAATTTGAAAGGAAATTCCAATACCTATAATTTAATAGTTAGTTCGTGATTTCGATTTTAATGATTTTCTTTCTTTTTTGTAGATTTTCGGATTTTTGAATTTCCGAAAATTTGGAAATTCGAAATTTGAAAATTCGATAATTCATAAATCAGGAAAGTCGGAAATTCGATAATTCAGAAATTCAAAAATGTGTAAATCCGGAAATTCGAAAATTCAATAATTCAGACATTCGGAAATCTGGAAATTCGAAAACTCAATAATTCAGAAATGTGGAAATCTGTAAATTTGAAAATTCGTAAATCCGGAAATCCAGAACTTCGAAAATTCAATAATTCAGAAAGTCGGAAATCTGGAAATGCAATAATTCAGAAATTCAATAATTCAGAAATTCAATAATTCAGAAATTTGAAAATCCGGAAATTCAATAATTCAGAAATGTGGAAAAGTTCATTTTTTTGAATTTCCGAATTTTCAAATTTCCGAAAAAAGCAAAAAAAAACGAATGAAAATAAATTGAAAAAAATTAATTTTTTGTCAGAGCACATGTCTAATAAATGGCGAGAGGTTAGAGAAAGACAATTCAGCGGGTATAGAAAAGAATCACCCCACCCCCCCCTTTTAAAATGTTCACATTTTGTTTCTTTGCAGCCTGAAATGAAGACAGACACCGTTTTTGCTTTATCCAGCTGCATTCAACATATAACATCCAAGCGAAAGATATAAGACCAGTTTTTTTAATAAAAAAATTAAAAACAGAATCACTCCTTTGGAAAAAGGATCACCCCCCTTGTGTCAGTATTTTGTTAGACCACTTTTAGCTTTAATTCCAGCCTTTAGTCTGTTGGGATTTGTCTCTAATAACTTTGCTCATCTAGACTTTGCAATATTTGCCCGCTCTTCTTTGCAGATCTGCTTAAGTTCAGTTACATTTGATGGTGACAGTTTGTGGACTGCAGTCTTGAAGTCATTCCACAGATTTTCAGTGGGGTTTAGGTCTGGGCTCTGACTAGGCCATGCAAGGACATTCCCCGCCTTCTCCTCCAACGGCTGTGTTCTCATTGGTGCTGTGTGCTTTGGGTCATTGTCATGTTGGAAGGCAAACCTTCTTCCCATTGACAACTTTCTGGCCTCTGAGGGCAGAAGATTTTTTCCTTCTATCCTGACAAGTTCTCCAGTCAATGCTGCAGAGAAACACCCCCCATAACACAATATTACCAACTCCCATACCAGGATTTCAACCCCCCCATAAGAAAATATTACCCCCCTCCATAACAGGATATTACCACCCCCATAACACGATATTATCCCCCCCCCCCCATAAGAAGATATTACCACCCCCATAACAGTATATTACCCCCCATAAAAAGATAACCCCCCATAAGAAGATATTACCACCCATAACAGGATATTATCCCCCATAAGAAGATAATACCCCCCTCATAAGAAGATATTACCACCCCATAACAGGATATTACCCCCCCATAAGAAGATATTATTCCCCTTCATAACAGGATATTACCCCCCCATAAGAAGATATTACCCCCCTTCATAACAAGATATTATACCACCCCCCATAACAGGATATTACCCCCCCATAAGAAGATATTATTCCCCTCCATAATAGGGTATTACTCCCCCCCCATAAGAAGATATTACCCCCCTCCATAAGATTATATTACCACCCCCATAACAGGATATTACCCCCCCATAAGACGATATTACCACCGCCCATAAAGAGATATTACCCCCCATAAGAAGATATTACCCCCTCCATAAGATTATATTACCACCCCCATAACACAATATTACCACCCCCATAACACAATATTACCACCCCCATAAGACGATATTACCACTGCCCATAACGGGATAGTACCCCCCCATAAGAAGATATTACCCCCCTCCATAACCGGATATTACCACCCCCATGCGTTACTGTAGGAATTGAGATATTTGGATGGATTTCCACCAGACATCTCGTTTTGATGTTGAGGCCAAATAATTCAATTTAAGGCTCCATTCACACTTGTACGACTCCAAAGTTGCACCAATTTTTTAAGTGCAACTTTGATGCAACTTTGGATGCGTGCAACTTGCATACAACTTTGGCTTTGACCAGTGATAATGGACAACTTACACGCACGTTGCATCGTACAACATTCAGGTACGACTTTCATGCAACTTCTGAGGGTTACCATCAAGTCTATGGCCATCAGCTTGCATGAAAGTCAGACCAAAGTAGTGCATAAAGCTACTTTGAAGTTGCTGCAGCTTTAAGATCCCTTTCCCACTGACGCGGGGGTGGGGGGGCGTTGCTTTACCGCTGTTATATCGGCGCTATTCAGCCGCTAGTGGGGCGCTTTTAAAACCCGCTAGCGACCAAGGAAAGGGTTAGTAGCGACCGAAAAGCACTGCTGCCAAAGTGCTTTGCAGGCGCTTTCGGTAGTGGTGCCCATTCATTTCAATGGGCAGGGGTGGGGGAAGAGCGGTGTATACAGCGCTCCCGCATCGCCCCAAAGATGCTGCTTTTCCTGTCCTGCAAGCGCACCACCCCAGTGTGAAAGCACTGACAAGTGTGAATAGAGCTTTACACCTTTTTCCATGTGGCCTCAGAATCTTCAAGGTGCGTTTTGAAAAAGCTCAGTGGTGACGGCATGTGGCCTTTCTTGAGGAATGGCTTTTTTTTTTGCACCCCTCCCCCCCAATACAAGCCACATTTGTGGTGAATTTGTGATATTGGTGTCGTGTGCATACAATGACCACTCCATCAGAGTTGCTGTAGGCCTCTTGACAGCCTCATTGACCAGTTTCCTCCTGGCTCTTTGTTGTACCAAATACCTTCCACTTCTTAATAAAAGACCTCTCTGTGCTTCTAGGCATTGATAAAAGCCTTTGGCATTTTTATTGTATCGATCTTCTGACTTGTGCCTGTCCACAACTTTATCCAGGAGATCCCGGTGACATCGCCTTGCCACCCATAGTTGATTGTTTGCTTCAGGGACTGAAATGCTCCAGGAAAGCTCTTTCCATGCTGAGCTAATTAAAATAACCACAGCTGATCACAGTTGTGGTCATTTTGATTAGCTCAGCATGGAAAGAGCTTTCCTGGAGCATTTCAGCATTTCAAATGGCTTTGTGTGACATTGAGAAGTTGATTAGCTACACCTGATTGAGTTTACAAGTAATTTTTAAGAGGTGATTCTGTTTTTGATTTTGTTTTATTTTTTTATGACATGTTGGATCTATGCTGCTGCAGCCAGTTTGAATATCAAGGTTGCCCTCTTAAGGGGTCACAGGGCGTTGTGCCTTTGCATGGCAAGCCTGTATCTCAATGTTCAGTTTAGTGGCAATACCCAGACTTGTAAGAGGGGGGGTTTTGCGATTGGTTAAAATTGGCGCCAAGCACAAGTCCCTTACCCACTCCTGCCTTTGCTGGAAAACTCTCTCCCTCCTGCTGAGGCGGAACCCCCAGCCATATTGTGCCCCATTCTATGCCACAGCCCTCCACCACACAACGTTTCTGGCCAATAAAATGTATATCTCAAGGAAGGAATGCCCACACATAAATAGGGTTGCTGCAGTTTACTGATAGTACTGGGGGAATGGCATAACAGTCACATCTCATCGACACTTGATATTACTTAGTCAATTACTTTTTGTGGATGGTTCGCAGCAGTCACATGTGAAAGCATATGCAGTCCTTTAAGCAGCCATCTCCCTCTAACAGTCTCTCCTTCTACCCAAGGTCATTTGTACTCATTGGAGATTGAAATCTCTGCAGTCACCTCCTCCATAGGTACAGCTCTCCTGGGACCCTCAAGAGTAATGGCCTCCGCAGGTAACTCTTGGCCTGGCCTAAAAGACCTTTTGCAAATCCTCCCTAGCCCTCTCCTTTATAAGAGTCAGAAAGTCTACAGCCAGTGTTCTGTCGAAATAGCCAACTCCTCAAAAAATCTCCAACTACGTCACTTCCGGTGACTCTCCAGCAGCAGATTTGGACGAGTTGACTCTACTGGTCATGCGCGCACGTGCACCCGACAGAATAACAGAACCCCCCGGCAGCTGTTGGAGAACACGATGAGTTTTCAAAACACCTTTGTAATGTACCTTGTGCATGCGCACTGCGGCGATCAGTTCTCCAACAGCTGCCGGAGGTTTCGGTTATTCCTTTTGGGTGCACTCGCGCGCATGGCCAGTACAGCCAACTTGTCCAAATCTACTGCTGGAGAGTCGCCGGGAGTGACATAGTTGGAGTTTTTGATGAGTTGGCAGAACACCGGCTCTCCTGGGTGCAGATCCAGTCTTCCCTGGTCTTCTGCCCTGTATAGGGACTCCAGATGCTGGTTACATCTGTGCTGGTGTGGGGTGATTGGCTCTCTTCCCCAAGGGAGAGCTAGTGTTCCTCCCAGCCTGGCTTATATGTAGGTACTGACTCATCCATAACATCAATGAAGGAGGGCTCTAATTAAAAGAGGCCAAGCACCTGATGGCACTAGCTTTCATAACCGGACACTATTCTGGCACAATTCCACCCACCAAGCTTCTATTCAGTTTTCTGGTGTTATGTGCTTAAATAACATGCTGGGATTCTTGATTTACACCAAGCTAGTTATATGCAGAATGCAGGTGCCACCTACTGTTCCCTTTCTGGCTTGCTTTTTTCCATAGTTACATATTGTATTCTCCTAGAATGTGTTAATAAATTTTTTAGGAACCAGTGCATTCTGGGAGAATTATCTAGAGGAAGTGAGTCAAGCCACCATTTTAAGAATCTACAACAAGGCAGTAAGGCTGTTTATCCGATCTCTTGCCATCACCTCTTAGCGAGCTTAAAAAGTATGTTTGTGTTATCCCATTGTGAGTTATAGAGCATTGTTTCTTTATTATATGCAACATTGTACTGATTGATGTTTGTTTTATCAAATTGTAGTTTCACCTGGCTTGTTCCAATAAATCTAAGATCAAAGACATATGATATCTGAAGTTTATGGAGCAGTTAGGTTTAGCTCTCTGTCCTAGAGACAGAACAGAACCACCTAATGGCAGCCTAGCTAACTATAACCTTCCTACAGTCTTGCCATGTTGATTGACAGCAAGGGAGGGGGAGGAAGCAGAGGGTGTGTGGGGGGGGGGATTTGCAGGGAGTCACTGTCACCTGAATGGGCCTGAAACTGCAGTGGCCTGTAGATTGTACAGCAGCAGCATTGGTTAAAGGCAGGTAGGCTAGGGATTACACTATGCGGCCCTTTGTGCATTTATGTAATAGTATACTGTTTTCCCCAATTATGATGTCACAAACCACCCACCCACTTTGTAAACGTACACTCCCCTGCTTTGTGAAAGAGGAACCGTAAGGAAGGCTGTGCAGTCATGTGACATGTAAATACACAAAAAAATTCTAACTGTTTATATTTAAAAAAACAACATTATTGCCAAATACTATTTCCTGCATAACGTCGTCCTTTTCCTGTAGTGCGATCACAAAAAATTTAAGTACCTGTACAAGGCCACACCTCTTCATAGGTAGGTCTAGTCCTCAGCACATCATGCAGTAGATTGACTTGTGTTGTTCTGTCAATCAAGAAGCAGGGGGTGGGCACAGGCACAATCTCCCAGGGGTGTCGGGTCATACGCTGCCTGCTAGCTGCTCTTCCACTGTAAGAAGACGAGAGCAAAAAGTCTAAATCAGTGCACATTCCTGACAAACAAATATATTATAACTCTGCAGCAAAAAACTAACAAAACAATACATGTTTTCAGAGCTCAAATATAATTCAGCATTTATCTGAATTCCAGAAATTCAGACGCTTTCTCAAAAGTTGACATTGAAATCACAATGTAATCCAAGGCGCTGCATGACATCTCCTGGGCATATCTCTATTACTGTATCTATATCTGGCAGGTTTATTTCTTGGACAGGAATTACACTGAAGACACTTGGGGCTGTGATAAAGCAGAAAGGCACACAGAGCAACTATACCCGCCCCTCCCATCTGCTGCCCATTCATGGAAGCCTTTGTATTTTGTGACTGTGTCAACATGATACAAAGGCTTCTATGACTGGTTAGGAGGATGGGAGTCAGCTGCAATCAAGATGTAGAGCTCAGAAGGATCAGTGTCGCTGTCTCCGAACTACAGAGATAGCTATCTTCCGGGAGTACTAAAAAAGCTGTCAGATATAAATATATATAGATATAATAGAACTAAGTGCAAACAGAAAAATCAGTGCTACTACCCATACAACACATAGATAGCAGGGCTCCCGGGTGCTCGATCCACAGTCACTGGCTGAGTAGAGTAATGTAGGAAAGATGATCCACGCTAAGGCTGTTGCTATTAAAAAATATTCATTTTATTGAAAAGCCAGTGTAAGCAGATAAAACCAGTTGACGCGTTTCAACCTATAAGGCCTTAGTCATAAGGACTATAAGGCCTTATGACTAAGGCCTTATAGGCTGAAACTTCAACTTATTTTATCTGTATTTACACTGTGGCTTTTCAATCAAATTAAGATTTTTTGAAGAGCAACAACCGGAGTGCAGATCATCTTTCCTACATAATAGAACTAAGCCCAGGAGGCGTCAGACACCTTGTGGGCTTAACTCAGTGTGCCTTCATATTTTCATCATATTATTTTTTTTAAAAAAGCAGCTGAATTCCTGGAATTCAGCTTTAACAGACAGACAATAAGAACACATAAGTATAACTGAAGGCAAAACTTTATATTTATTTTGTTTTGGATACGGTGGAGATGGATAAGAGACTCTGTCAGGCTTTTATTGTCGTTTGTGCCCTGTTACGGAGATTTACCATCTCTATTTGTCCTGTATACCTTTATCACAGAGAATAAAAGTAAAAGAGAATCCCACATTTTGGGTTGTTCCCAGAACAGGAATAGAGGGGAAATCTGTTCTGGTGACAGCCAGGGATTTCCTCACTTTGCAAGGTTTTCTTTCACTTCCTGTTTTTCACTATGGAGCAGGGGTGGCCCGTTCACTAAGGGCGAACGGGCGCCACCCCCCCTATTCAAGCGTCCGGCCCATGTATTCCAATGCGGGGGGGGGGGGCTTTGAGGCATCTGATTAGAGCCAGGGAGACCAGATATAATGAATGCAGGTCCTGGAGAGACCATCTATAGTGACTGCAGGCTCCTGGGGAGACCAGATATAGTGAATGCAGGCTCCTGGGGAGACCAGATATAGTGACTGCAAGGTCCTGGGGAGACCAGATATAGTGACTGCAGGCTCCTGGAGAGACCAGATATAGTGACTGCAGGCTCCTGGGGAGACCAGATATAGTGAAGACAGGCTCCTGGGGAGACCAGATATAGTGAAGACAGGCTCCTGGGGAGATTAGATATAGTGAATGTAGGCTCCTGGGGAGACTAGATATAGTGACTGCAAGGTCCTGGGGAGACCGGATATAGTGAGTAGAGGCTCCTCGGGAGACCAGATATAGTGAATACAGGCTCCTGGGGAGACCAGGTATAGTGAGTGCAGGCTCCTGGGGAGACCAGATATAGTGAGTGCAGGCTCCTGGGGAGACCAGATATAGTGACTGCAAGGTCCTGGGAGACCAGATATAGTGAGTGCAGGCTCCTCGGGAGACCAGATATAGTGAATGCAGGCTCCTGGGGAGACCAGATACAGTGACTGCAGGCTCCTGGGGAGACCAGATATAGTGAGTGCAGGCTCCTGGGTTTAGCAATGGGTTTACACTTTAACAATGCTTAGTCCAGGAAGAAGGAGGGACCATAATGTCTCTTGATTATTCCATAAAACTGCAGGTATGGTTTTCTAATAAATAAAGATCAGGTGGGAAGAGGAGGAGCTAGGAGGAGGAGCCGGGAGGAGGAGCTGTGTAGCACCATGGCAGTTGCAGATCAAACCAGGGCTAAAATAACAGCTTCCTTGGCTGAAAAGGAGAGGAGTGTTTAGTTCCCCTTTAAGGGTCTAAACACCCTAAATCTTCCACAATGGTCACTTACTCATCAAACTGGAAACACTTTTGAGGTTACTCTACCTTTCAGAGCAGTATTATTTTTTAAATAAAAATTATCAGGTGGTCAAATGTCCATGAAATTTGTAGACTGATTCCCATCAATAGCTCACAGTCAGAGAAGGAAGGAGGCTGATAAAATAATATTAATGAGGGTGATTTTATCTGGAGGCCATGCAAGGCTGATGAAATGTCTCGCTAATGCGGATCAAGTGGGACAGACTGCACTGTACACGGCGCCGGCCGGCTTCTCCTAAGTGGAATTTCATGTATGTCCTAATTACTGTGCTCAGTGCATTCAAAATGTTCATTCTTACAGGTGCCAAACTGCCATTTCCTCTCCGTGTTTTAGCTCTTAAAAACTGAATTTAAAATTACTACCTGACTGTGATTTCTTTTTTTTATTCATATAAACTATTCTTGGCATCCATCGTGCTTTATGGCCGTTTCATCCAGAAAAATGTGCTAACGCTTTCCGAGTGCCCTCATTCTTCTCCGTGTCACAGCCCCGCCCTCTGTGCTGCCTTAAAACTTTGCGTGCGAAGGCCAACACTAAACTGGGGGATTTGTGTGAGGGGTACCGGGTCAATGTTAGGAGGGTTAGTATTGGGGTAACAGGGAGGGTTAGGCTCGGTTCACACAGGGGCAACACGACTTTTGGAGGCAACTTGGACGCGACTTGGACGCAACTTACAACACTACTTTAAGTCGCCACCAGGCCAGGCGACTTGCCGTGGCCAATCAGAGAATGAGCTCTCAGGGGGGAACTCCTTTTGAGAGCTGATAATTCTCTGAGAGTCGCCTCCGTATAGACGGAGATCCGACTTGGAAGTGACTTCCATTGAAATCAACGGGTACCAGTCGCCTACAAGTCGGATTGAAGAAGTACGGGAACCTTTTCTGAAGTCGGAGCGACTTCAGTAGTGTGCATTAAGACAGCTCTCATTCACTTACATTGATTTCTACATGATGTGTGACCTGAGGTGACTTGGGGCGACTTGAAGTCGGATCTGAGTCACCCCTGTGTGAACCGGCACTCAGAGTTAAATGTTACAAGGTGGAGTACTGTTAGTGCCAGTTCACACAGGGGTGTCCAAGTCGCGTCCAAGTCGCGTCCAAATCGCGTCCAAGTTGCCTCCAAAAGTCGTGTTGCCCCTGTGTGAACCGAGCCTTAGGGTTACAGGGAGGGTTAGTATTGGGTTAACAGAAAAGGTTAGTGTTAGGATTACAGGGAGGGCAAGTATTGGGGTAACAGGGAGGGTTAGGGTTAAATTTTACCAGGAGGGGCAGTGTTAGTGTTACAGGGAGCGTTTGTATTGGGGTAACAGGGAGGGTTCAATGTTACAAGGTGGGGCAGTGTTAGGGTTACAGGGAGGGTAAGTATTGGGGTAACAGTGAGTGTTAGGGCATGGGCGTCTGCAGGTAAGGGCAAGGGGGGTCAAGTGGCCACCCCGGAATCAGCGATCGGATCTTAAATTCAGCACAGTTGCGTTGTACGGGCTCCATTCCTTCCCTATTGGCCATAACTGAGGGCCAATCAAAGGAAAGTAGGAGAGGAGAGCATCATGGGACATGGGGATTACTTATTCTAGGGACTGTACTACGTCTGTAGTCTCTGACCATGATAATGTCATTGTCGAAAAGGGGTGGTGCATGGGTGACCCTAAAATGATCCCCCCCCCGAAAAAAGTTCTGCGGACGCCCATGTGTTAGGGTTAAATTTTATAAGGTGGGACAATGTTAGGGTTACAGGGAGAGCAAGTATTGGGTTAACAGAAAAGGTTAGTGTTAGAATTACAGGGAGGGTTAGTATGGGGTAACAGGGAGGGTTAGGGTTAAATGTTACAAGGTGGGGCAGTGTTAGGGTTACAGGGAAGGTTAGTATTGGGGTAACAGGGAGGGTAAGGATTTGGTTAACAGAAAAGGTTAGTATTAGGATTACAGGGAGGGTTAGTATTGGGGTAACAGGGAGGGTTAGGGTTAAATGTTACAAGGTGGGGCAGTGTTAGGGTTACAGGGAAGGTTAGTATTGGGGTAACAGGGAGGGTAAGGATTTGGTTAACAGAAAAGGTTAGTATTAGAATTACAGGGAGGGTTAGTATGGGGTAACAGGGAGGGTTAGGGTTAAATGTTACAAGGTGGGGCAGTGTTAGGGTTACAGGGAAGGTTAGTATTGGGGTAACAGGGGGGGTAAGGATTTGGTTAACAGAAAAGGTTAGTATTAGGATTACAGGGAGGGTTAGTATTGGGGTAACAGGGAGGGTTAGGGTTATATGTTACAAGGTGGGGCAGTGTTAGGGTTACAGGGAGGGTTAGTATTGGGGTAACAGGGAGGGTTTAGGGTTAAATGTTACAAGGAGGGTTAGTATTGTGGTAACAGAAATAAAATACACAAAAAAGTTAAAGTTGACCCTTTGACCACCCCTGATGTTTAACCCCTTCACAGCCAGTGTCATTAGTCCAGTGACAGTGCATATTTTTTTAGCACTGATCACTGTATTAGTGTCATTGTTCCACAAAAAAGTGTCAAAAG
This sequence comes from Lithobates pipiens, assembly GCF_037356315.1. NCBI lineage: Eukaryota > Metazoa > Chordata > Amphibia > Anura > Ranidae > Lithobates > Lithobates pipiens. The sequence goes on from NW_027507789.1 coordinate 219,779,923, forward strand.
TGTCAGTTAGGTGTCCAATGTGTCAGCCGCAATGTCGCAGTCTCGCTATAAGTCACTGATCGCCGCCATTACTAGTAAAAATAAAAAATAAATCATAAATAAAAATATCCCATATTACATAACTCCCCCATGGTGGTTCCCCTAAAACAATTTAGAGTTATTAATTCAGTTTTTGGATCACTTATACGGCTAAACTCCACTGCAAGGATTAATTTAGAACAGCTACAACGCCCAAAGGAGGCGGGAGGGCTTGAGCCCCCGAATCCATGGATATACTACAGTATATGGCCTCCCATCTCCAACACATAGCAAGGGTCCTGAGATCCCCCCCCCCCAACCCGACACTCCAGTATTCAATCTGATAGACCCCGTAACACACCTTCTGAAAGCAGAAACGGGTGGAGAGGTGGAAGAGGGCTTGGAGGCACTGAGATTTGCCAAATCAAATAAGCTATTCCCAACATACAATTTGGTGCAAAAAGTGTGGAATAAGTGTGGAATAAGAAGAGCAATACAGCAGGTAGAGGGCTTCACTAGATATAGCCCCATCTGGGGGAATAGGCACTGCTTGGAGCTGGAGAAATTACAATACAGTAAAAGATGGCAGCAATTTGGTATCAATTACCTTACACAAATATTTAGAGATGGGAAACTGCGTTCATTTGCTGACTTACAGTCAGTATTCAATTTACCTGCCTCCATGCGGTTTCACTATCTCCAGCTCCAACATGCGGTAGGGGCCCAAACCAATGGGGATACATGGATTCAGAATCCCACACCCATCTTTAATTATATAAGAGAAGTATCTACATATAAGGGGTTACATTTCGGGCAGCTCCTCCATGCTCCTCACCAAAATTCTCCCTGACAACACTGCAGGGATCATATCTAAATGGGAGGGAGACGTGGGCGTTCTTGCGGAGGACCAATGGGAGGAGGCCTTGTGTTCCCTCAATGTGGCCTAAAGACTGTCCCAACTGTCTACATTATTCTTCGAGTACGCTACACTCCAGCTAGGCTGGCGGTGATGGGGGGGTAAGAGAAGATCCGGTATGTAGTAGATGTAAGGGGGACCATGGTGACTTGATCCACATGTTGTGGAGATGTCCCAAGCTACACACCTATTGGAGGAAGGTGTTGGACACTGTCAACAGTGCCTTCGGGAACAGTTGAAGGCCCACCAGAAACTCTGCCCTTTGGGTATCATGGATGCAGTCTCAGAGGAAAACCCCTCTAGGTTGGGGATAACCAGGGGGCGCTATTCCAGGCCAGAAAGCTTATATTGAGGCACTGGAAATCGGAAGAACCACCCCCAGTGAAAGAGTGGTTGCAACAAATGGGTAACACTATTAGACTGGAGAAATATATATATATATATATACCGGTATATATATATATATATATATATATATATATATATATATACACATATACACACACACAGGGGCGGACTAGCCATTCCGGCACTGCCCGAGGGCCCCATGCCACTAGGGGGCCCCATCAGGGTTGCCAGCCTCAATAAAACCAGGGACAGTATGCAAAAATCGGTGTTTTTTTAAAAATCCCAAGATTATAGCTGCCCCGTCTCTCCAGAACATTTTCAGTGTGTGTATACTGTGTGTGTATACTGTATGTGTGTATACTGTGTGGCCCCATAATCTATTGCCTGGGGTCCCCATAATCTCCTATTGCCCGAGGACCCCATAATCTTCTACTATTGCCCGGGGGCTCCATGAGTTGTCAGTCCGCCCCTGTGTATATATATATATATATATATATATATATATATATATATATATTCAACACAGGGGTAGTATGAGAAAGTTTGAAAATATTTGGGCACCTTGGTTGAGTGTCCCTAGGTTGGCTCCGGTCGATCTCATTATGGAACGACTACTGCTGTAGAGGACGAGGTAAAGATGGAGCATTATATAAAGTACTGTATTTATCGGCGTATAACACGCACTTTTTTTCACCCTTAAAATCAGGGGAAAAATCGTGGGTGCGTGTTATTCGCCGATCCCCCGCCGATTATGAGCCTTTCGGCGGCTTTCGCCCGCTTTCGCAGTCCCGCGTGAGCCGGCGAACGCCTGCGCGTGCGGCCGAAAGCCGTCGAGAACGGGCGAGAGCCGCCCGAGAACGGCCGAAAGCCGCCGAAAGCTGGCAAAGAACGGCTGAAAGCCGGCAAGATCGGCTGAGAGCCGCCGAGAACGGCTGAGAGCTATTGAGCGCCTCCGAGATACACAGGACATCCGACTCTGTATCTCGGCAGCGCCATTTTTAAATGGCAAGGCTGCATTGATGGGCGTTTTTTTTTCCTTAAACTTCCCTCCTAAAAAAAATGTTTTCCCTAAAATTCCCTCCTAAACTTGGGGTGCGTGTTATACGCCGGCACGTGTTATATGTCGATAAATACGGTAGTTTGGACACACTGAGTAACAAGGATTGTTCGGCAGTAATACATGGTATATATATATATATATATATATATATATATATATATATATATATATATATATATATATATATATATATATATATCGGTGTACAACATGCTTTGTATTTATTTTATACTGCTGATTTCTGAATATAAATCCAATTGTGGAGAAAGTGATTATATGACCGTACTGCCTGTAAATAACTTGTTTGTATCCAATAAAACCCCTTTTTATTTAAAGAAAAATAAAATAAAAAAATACCATAGTTTATTATTTTTAAATGTATTTAACATTTTTATTATTAGTAGACGCTGTAACTTTTGTGCAAACCAATCAATATACGCCTATTGGGATTTATTTTTATTTTTTTACCAAAAATATGTAGCAGAATACACATTGGCCTAAACTGATGAAGAAATTAGATTATTTTTTTACATTTCTTTTATTTGATATTTTTATAGCAGAACGTCAAAAATATATATATTTATTTTTTCTGAATTGTCGATCTTTTTCTGTTTAAAAGCGCCAAAAAAAAAAAAAAAAGCCTTCCGTTCCTTAAGTGGTTAATGCTTCTTGCATTTCCTGGGCACCCCCCCCCCCCCGAATTACAAACCCCCAACAGACTTAACCTGTTTTGAACTGGCGATGCATGACAGCTGAATAGCGTCTCTTACAATCCCGCGGAGATTCCGTGCCCATGTCATCTTTTGCGTATAGTTAGCGAGCAACTCCTCTCCCTTTTTGTCTCCGCACTACACCGATCCGTCTCTCGTCTCCCTCCTCACTTCATCTTCCAGCGTTGTTTCAGAAAAAAAAAAAAACTGACATGTTTTTGTTTTTCAGCACCAGCTGTCAGCCCCGAAAAAACAACGCAAGTGGCAAAACGTATTAGTGGAGTAAAAAAAAAAAAAAAAAACTGCAATATTTATTTGATGTTATTATGCCGGATCTGTCAAAAAAAACACCACCCACTAGTGTTAGATGTATGTAGAGGAATGGTGAAAAAAAAAAGACAATTGGCGAGGAAAAAAAAAAAAAAAGTATAAAAAAGTTGCCTTGAAGCAAGCAGACTGCGATTTCTTTTTCGTCGGATTTATGCTCAGCTAAACAGAAACGAGAAGATAAAAAAAAAAAAAGAGCAAAAAAAAAAAAAATTATAATAATAAAAAAAAAAAAAAGAGAAATAAGAGTTTATTTGGAAAACAAATAAATATTTAATAAATATGTGTCAGAAAGGATTCAGTGAAAGTTGTTAAAATGCCGCACAGCTTCACCTCGTGATCGTAATGAAAACAAAGAGGTGATGTGAAAATGTTCTATATTTAAAAGGCGTTATGCCGCTGGAAATATTAGCATTTATTTTGAAATATCAGAATTCATGTTTTAATGGAAATGTTCTTAAAAAGAAGATTTCCTTGTATGGAAGGTTTTTATATACACTATATTACCAAAAGTATTGGGACGCCTGCCTTTACACGTGAACGTGAACTTTAATGGCATCCCACTCTTAAAGCGGGGTTCCACCCTAAAGTGGAACTTCCGCTGATCGGAACCCTCCCCCCCTCCGGTGTCACAATTGGCACCTTTCAGGGGGGAGGGGGGTGCAGATACCTGTCAAAGACAGGTATTTACACCCACTTCCGGGCATAGACTCCCGTGGGAGTCTATGCCTCTTCCTGTCCCTGCCGCGCTGTCTGCTGGGACACACACACGGGTCCCAGAGACAGCGCGGACAATTCCTATTGCGCAGCGCGACTCGCGCATGAGCAGTAGGGAACCGGGAAGTGAAGCCGCTTCGCTTCACTTCCTGATTCCCTAACCTAGAATGGTGGCGGCAGCAGCCGAGAGCCGAGCGATCGATCGGCATCGCTGGACCCCGGGACAGGTGAGTGTTCATTTATTAAAAGTCAGCAGCTGTAGTATTTGTAGCTGCTGGCTTTTATAATTTTTTTCCGCAGTACAGTCCCGCTTTAAGCTGGATACACACTATACAACTTTCTTTTGATTTTTTTTCCATAAATATATATATATATATATATATATATATATATATATATATATATATATATATATTTTTTTTTTTTTTTCCATATATAGATTTTAACCATATAAGATGAGTTCAAACCATAAACAGTTTCAGTTTGTATGCAATCAGGCAGGCCATGACACCACATAGAGAATGTGACGTGGGGGGCGCTGTTAAGATCAATCATGTGAATGATTTATACACATAATCAATGCATATAATTATTTACATAGCAAGGTCCATAAAGACATGGATGAGTGAGTTTGGGGTGCTTTGTGCACTGGTCCAAATCATTTGGTGGAGGGGGGATTATAGTGTGGGGGGGTTGTTTTTCAGGGGTTGGGCTTGTCCCTATAGTTCCATTGAAGGGACCTCTTATGTCGCGTACACACGATCGGAATTCCGGCCAGAAAAAAACGGATGAGAGCTTTTCATCGGAAAATGCGACCATGTGTACGCTCCATCGGAATTTAGCTGTCCGAATTTCAGCCAGCCAAAAATTGATAGCATGCTCTCAAATTTTCCCGACGGAAAAACTTTCTATCGCAAATTCCGATCGTGTGTATGCATTCCAGCCTTAAGGTGTCAGCAGCAGCCAAGATATTTTGAACAATTTTATTCTCTCAACTTTGTGGGAAGAGTTTGGGGGCGGCCCCTTCCTGTTCCAACATGACTGCGCACCAGTGCACAAAGCAAGGTCTATAAAGACATGGATGAGCGAGTTTGGGGTGGAGGAACTTGACCGGCCTGCACAGAGTCCTGATCTCAACCCGATAGAACACCTTTGGGATGAGTTATAGTGGAGACTGGGGGCCAGGCCTTCTCGTCCAACATCAGTGCCTGACCTCACAAATGAGTTTCTGGAAGAATGGTCAAACATTCCCATAGACACACTCCTAAACCTTGTGGATGGCCTTCCCAGAAGACTTAAAGCTTTTATAGCTGCAAAGGGTGGGCCAACTCAATATTGAACCCTACGGACTGGGATACCAGGTGTCCCAATACTTTTGGTAATATAGTGTAGTTACAGCTTGGACCAATGTAACTCTGTATATACCATTCCTGCCCGATTCCCCAGGCAGCTGATCACTGCAGTCATAGCTGCTGTTAGAAATCAAGCCCCCCCCCCTCAAATGATCAAATTATATTTTTTTGCTAAAATTTCTACAGCCGCGATGCTGTGCTTCATAACCATCACAGAGATGATACCCCCATTGAATAAGACCCACTCTAGAGAATAGCGCTGCTTTGCAAAATGCCCCACGACAGCGTGCAAAGCTACTAATCATTAAACAGCCCTTTGTTTGTCCGCAGTGGGAGGAGAGAGGAGGGAAGCTGGCAGCCCTGCAGTGGGAGGGGTAAGGGGCATACAGGGGGGGCGCCCTGGACAACGGATCGAAGGGGGTTCAGGTCCAAGAACAGGCCCCCCTGCAGCGCACCCGAAGGGACAAAGAAGGAGGAGTAGACGATGGCAGCGCTGCAGGGGGATCCACAAGAGTCAACAATAAGGCAATACAGCCGGTGCCCGGGCCCCGCTTTGGAAGTGATGGGGCCCAGTACAGAAGGGTAGTGATGGACGAACTTCCGACGGGACGTTTCGCGAACGCGAAATGCGAACGGACCCAAACGTTCGCGAAACAGAACGTTCGCCGCGGGCCCCATTGACTTCAATGGGAGGCGAACTTTGCAAACCTTCATGTCGAATTTGCGGCCACGTGGTAATTATTAGGGGGTAAAACGTAGTCCCACCATCTGGACAATGACATAATACATGTATGAGGTGAATTTGGGATCGATAACTACAAGCATTTTTATTTTATTTGGGAAATTGTTCTAACAATTCAGGACTATGGAGCTAATGAAGGCAATGGAGGAGAGGGAAGGTCAGGGACCAGGGTAGGCAAAGAAGAGGGTGCAGGAGATGATCACCAGCAGCGTGACATACCGGAATGACACATGCACCGTGATAGAGGCATCTGACAGCAGCACCGTAATACAGAGCACTGACAGCAGCACCGTGACATACAGCGCTGACAGCAGCACCGTGACATACAGCGCTGACAGCAGCACCGTGACATACAGCGCTGACAGCAGCACCGTGACATACAGCGCTGACAGCAGCACCGTGACATACAGCGCTGACAGCAGCACTGTGACATACAGCGCTGACAGCAGCACCGTGACATACAGCGCTGACAGCAGCACCGTGACATACAGCGCTGACAGCAGCACCGTGACATACAGCGCTGACAGCAGCACCGTGACATACAGCGCTGACAGCAGCACCGTGACATACAGCGCTGACAGCAGCACCGTGACATACAGCGCTGACAGCAGCACCGTGACATACAGCGCTGACAGCAGCACCGTGACATACAGCACTGACAGCAGCACCGTAAGCAGCCCCAGGAGGAAGTCAGCACAGCACAGGGATGGTGTGATCCCCTCATAATAAGAACCCCCAGGAGGAAGTCAGCACAGCACAGGGATAGTGTGATCCCTTCATAATAAGAACCCCCAGGAGGAAGTCAGCACAGCACAGGGATATCATAAGCAGCCCCAGTAGAAATATGACACCGCTCAACCTCTTCAAAGAGGAGGGTAGGGGCATATAGTACGGTGTGCTTTTTTGGGTCAAGGAAGTGAGCCAAATGAATTAAGAAGGTCTGTGTGCTTGATTAAAAAAATAGTTTATAGACATATACATGGTCTACTGGTCACATGTGTTGAATTCCTCCGAGATCCATGCCTCATTCATTTTTAGAAATGTGAGGTAGTTAACACTGTGGTGAGCTAGGCGAGTACGCTTATCGGTCACAATCCCCCCTGCTGCGCTGAACGTCCTTTCGGACAGGACACTGGATGAGGGGCAAGCCAACAGTTCGATTGCAAATTGGGCAAGCTCTGGCCAGAGGTCAAGCCTGCCCACCCAGTAGTCTAGGGGTTCATCACTCCTCAGAGCGTCCACATCGGCCGTTAACCCAATGTAGTCGGACACCTGACGGTCTAGGCGTTCCCTGATGCTGGATCCGGATGACACCTGTCGATGGGTCGGCTGAAAGAATGACCTCATATCCGAAGTCACCAACACATCTTCAAACCGGCCTCTTCTTGCAGGCGCTGTTGGATTGGTACCCGCAAATCCTTCTCTGGGAGTGGGAATTGCTCCTCTGCCAGCGCACGCAAAAGCAGAATGCAGCATTTCTCGAAGCAAGGCCTGGAAGTGCTGCATTCTGACAGCCCTCTGCGACGGCGGTAACATTTCCGCCATTTTGTGTTTGTACCGGGGGTCTAAGTACGTTGCCACCCAGTACTGGTCCTTGACCCTCATGCTTTTTATACGGGGGTCCCTATTAAAACACTGGAGCATGAAGGCCCCCATTTGCACTAAAGTGGAAGCGGTGTGGTGGCCTGGCTCCTGCTCATCATCCAGGATAATGTCGTCCTCTTCATTCTCCTCTCCCCATCCACGCACAACAGGGATCCCAGAAAGGTTTAAAGCATGCTCTTCTTGCTCCTGCTCATCCGCCCCGGCACCATCCTCCTCTGACTCCTCATCAGACTCCTGTTGTTGACTTGTCTCAGATAGAGTAGCCCCCCCTGGGAATTCATCCAGCATTGCGACTTCCTCATCTTCCCGCTCCTGCTCCTCCACAGCCTGATCAATGACACGACGCAATGCACGCTCCAGAAAGAAGGCATAAGGTACCATGTCACTGATGGCGCCATGGCTGCGACTGACCAGTTTGGTGATCTCCTCAAATGGCCGCAGAAGTCTGCATGTGTCGCGCATGAGCAGCCACTGGCGCGGTGAAAAAAAACCCAGCTCCCCAGAACCGTTTCTTTCGCAGAGTTCATACAGGTAGACGTTAACTGCACGTTTCTGCTGGAGCAGCCTATCAAGCATATAGAAGGTTGAGTTCCATCGCGTCGGGCAATCGCAAATAAGACGTCTGACCGGCAGATGGTGTCGCCGCTGAATGTCAGCAAGGCGAGCCATGGCCGTGTAAGATCTTCTGAAATGGGCCGAGATTTTCCTTGCCTGCCGCAAGATGTCCTGGACCCCAGGGTATTTGACAAGGAATCGCTGCACGACCAAGTTTAAGACGTGTGCCATGCACGGCACGTGCGTGATTTTGCCCTGTTTCAATGCGCTAAGCAGATTGGCACCGTTGTCACACACCACTTTACCAACTGTCAAATTGAGCGGTGTTAGCCACTCATCTGCCTGTGAACGCAAAGCTGAAAGGAGTGCCGGGCCAGTGTGGCTCTTTGCTTCCAGGCACAACAGACGCAGCACGGCATGGCAACGTCTCACCTGGCATGTGGAATAGGTTCTGGGGAGCTTGGGCGGTGCAGTGGAAGAGACGCTAGCAGCGGAAAAGGAGGAGGCAGCTGAGGAGGAGAGGGAGGAGGATGGAGTAGGAGGAGGAGAAGAAGAGTCAGGCCTGCATGCAATCCGTGGCGGTAAAACCAAATCTACACGGGTGCCACGGGTTACATGCTTGACGGCCGTCAGAAGGTTCACCCAGTGGGCAGTAAAACTGATATACCTTCCCTGCCCGTGTTTGCTAGACCACGTGTCTGTGGTCAGATGTATCTTGGCACCGACACTGTGTGCCAGAGATACATTCACTTGCCGCTGAACATGGCCATATAGCTCTGGGATGCCCTTCTCTGAGAAATACTTCCTTCCTGGGACCTTCCATTGTGGTGTTCCAATGGCCACAAATTTGCGAAAGGCCTCCGAGTCCACCAGTTTATATGGCAGTAGTTGGCGGGCTATGAGTTCTGACAAGCCAGCCGCCAACCGTTGGGCAAGAGGGTTATCCGGCATCATCATTTTTTTACGCTCAAACATTAGGCCCACGGAAGCCTGCCTTTTTGCAGAAAAATGTGAGCTTGGCGTGATGGAAGGTGGAGTGGAGGACAATTGTGAGGAGAGAGGAGAAGGAGAAGTAGAAGACGAGGCTGGACGGTGAGAGCCTGCAGTGTGGCTTTGTGTGTTCCGTTGCTCCCACTGGGCTCGGTGATGGCTGCTCATGTGCCTTCTTAAGGCGGTCGTCCCTAGGTGAGTATTGGGCTTACCGCGACTAACGCGTTGACTGCAAAGATTGCAGATGGCAACGCTATTGTCAGCAGCGGACACGTTAAAAAAAGCCCACACTGCGGAGCCATGTGCCGGTGTCCTGGGAGCGCCAGATGTGACCGTACATGGTCGATGACTCGCTCCTGATACATTTGCAGTCTGCTTTGTCCCTGCTGTGCAATGTAAGTCATTGCTGCTTCTCCTCCCTATCTGCTGGTCCATATCTCCCTCTGAACTCCCCTCCTCTTCCTCTCTTGTGGGCACCCACGTGACATCACTAGACACGTCATCATCAACGTCACCTTCCCCACCGCTATAAGTAGAGATCTCGGAGTAGGCAGCAACACCGGGGACCAACCTCCTCCTTGGGCTGATCTGGGTACTGGCGTCAGACTGCTGAGTAGCGCTTGTTGCTACCTCCTCTTCCTGATCCAATACCAAGAGTGGCTGCGCATCAGAAATGTCCTCTTGATATGGATCGGAAAATAATTCCAGTGACTCAAGCGGAAGGTATGTGGTGGTGGTGGTGGTGGTCGTGTTGTTGGTGGTAGTGTCTTTGGGGGTGCACATAGCAGAGAGTGAAGAAGAGGGTGCAGATCGAGAGGATGAGGAGGGTGCAGAAGAGTAAGGCTGAGCGAGCCACTCAACCAAGTCTGGTGCATCCTTTAAAGTAATTGAACGCACCTTCTGCAACTTCCCACTTTGGCTCAAGCCTGTTGCTCCTGCCCTACCCCTACCACCCCTGCGGAAGGGCCTGCCTCTTCCTCTGCATGTCATTTTTTAAATGACCCTGTGACAAAACTCTTAGTCCCTATACCGCTGAAGGACTGCTGCAGTATAGGTGAGCGGTCAGCAGTGGTGCACGTCAACCCTATCTATTGTGGACCTATAGCGGTCCTTACAGAACAGCAGACTGTACCGCACTCAAGCCTATGTACCGTAGCACCCTATACCAAGTTACCAGTCCTTATAAGAACTTTTGTGGACCAAGCAGGTTGTGTATTAGTGTTTAGCAGACTGTACGTCAGTCCCTATACCGCTGAAGGACTGCTGCAGTATAGGGCAGCGGTCAGCAGTGGTGCACGTCAACCCTATCTATTGTGGACCGATAGCGGTCCTTACAGAACAGCAGACTGTACCGCACTCAAGCCTATGTACCGTAGCACCCTATACCAAGTTACCAGTCCTTATAAGAACTTTTGTGGACCAAGCAGGTTGTGTATTAGTGTTTAGCAGACTGTACGTCAGTCCCTATACCGCTGAAGGACTGCTGCAGTATAGGTGAGCGGTCAGCAGTGGTGCACGTCAACCCTATCTATTGTGGACCTATAGCGGTCCTTACAGAACAGCAGACTGTACCGCACTCAAGCCTATGTACCGTAGCACCCTATACCAAGTTACCAGTCCTTATAAGAACTTTTGTGGACCAAGCAGGTTGTGTATTAGTGTTTAGCAGACTGTACGTCAGTCCCTATACCGCTGAAGGACTGCTGCAGTATAGGGCAGCGGTCAGCAGTGGTGCACGTCAACCCTATCTATTGTGGACCGATAGCGGTCCTTACAGAACAGCAGACTGTACCGCACTCAAGCCTATGTACCGTAGCACCCTATACCAAGTTACCAGTCCTTATAAGAACTTTTGTGGAACAAGCAGGTTGTGTGTTAGTGATTAGCAGACTGTACGTCAGTCCCTATACCGCTGAAGGACTGCTGCAGTATAGGGCAGCGGTCAGCAGTGGTGCACGTCAACCCTATCTATTGTGGACCGATAGCGGTCCTTACAGAACAGCAGACTGTACCGCACTCAAGCCTATGTACCGTAGCACCCTATACCAAGTTACCAGTCCTTATAAGAACTTTTGTGGAACAAGCAGGTTGTGTGTTAGTGATTAGCAGACTGTACGTCAGTCCCTATACCGCTGAAGGACTGCTGCAGTATAGGTGAGCGGTCAGCAGTGGTGCACGTCAACCCTATCTATTGTGGACCTATAGCGGTCCTTACAGAACAGCAGACTGTACCGCACTCAAGCCTATGTACCGTAGCACCCTATACCAAGTTACCAGTCCTTATAAGAACTTTTGTGGACCAAGCAGGTTGTGTATTAGTGTTTAGCAGACTGTACGTCAGTCCCTATACCGCTGAAGGACTGCTGCAGTATAGGGCAGCGGTCAGCAGTGGTGCACGTCAACCCTATCTATTGTGGACCGATAGCGGTCCTTACAGAACAGCAGACTGTACCGCACTCAAGCCTATGTACCGTAGCACCCTATACCAAGTTACCAGTCCTTATAAGAACTTTTGTGGACCAAGCAGGTTGTGTATTAGTGTTTAGCAGACTGTACGTCAGTCCCTATACCGCTGAAGGACTGCTGCAGTATAGGGCAGCGGTCAGCAGTGGTGCACGTCAACCCTATCTATTGTGGACCGATAGCGGTCCTTACAGAACAGCAGACTGTACCGCACTCAAGCCTATGTACCGTAGCACCCTATACCAAGTTACCAGTCCTTATAAGAACTTTTGTGGACCAAGCAGGTTGTGTATTAGTGTTTAGCAGACTGTACCTCAGTCCCTATACCGCTGAAGGACTGCTGCAGTATAGGGCAGCGGTCAGCAGTGGTGCACGTCAACCCTATCTATTGTGGACCGATAGCGGTCCTTACAGAACAGCAGACTGTACCGCACTCAAGCCTATGTACCGTAGCACCCTATACCAAGTTACCAGTCCTTATAAGAACTTTTGTGGAACAAGCAGGTTGTGTGTTAGTGATTAGCAGACTGTACGTCAGTCCCTATACCGCTGAAGGACTGCTGCAGTATAGGGCAGCGGTCAGCAGTGGTGCACGTCAACCCTATCTATTGTGGACCGATAGCGGTCCTTACAGAACAGCAGACTGTACCGCACTCAAGCCTATGTACCGTAGCACCCTATACCAAGTTACCAGTCCTTATAAGAACTTTTGTGGAGCAAGTGAGTTGTGAATGTTTAGCAGACTGCAGCAGAAGGGCAGCAGTCAAGTATAATATCCTTTCTATATTTGGAAGAAAGAATATTATACATGTACAAGCCTATTACTGTACCACTGATACCAGTCCTGAAAAGAACCTTTGTGGAACTAATAATAACAGCAAGTCTTTAAAATTACCCTCACTGCCTGACAACACTGCTTCCTTCCTGTCCCTATACAAATTGGCAAAAAAAGAGAACGATTAGTGGTTACTGGAACAGCTCTTTTGTGGACCTTGATAGTAACAGCTAATGATGATGATGATGATGATGATGATGATGAAAGACTAATCTGGCTGTCCCTGTAGCATACACCGTCCTTTCCCTTTCTCTAAACTAACAAAAGACACTCAGGCTGCTGCAAGAATCAGCAGCACAGCAAACCTATCAACACCTAACACCTATACCAGTCCTGAAAAGAACTTTTGTGTACCAAATAGCTAGTGGTTTATCTCTCCCTACTCCACACAGGAACCTGTCCCTATCGTAACAGAAGAAAGAATGTAAAATGGCCACCGGATCGGGTGTATTTATAGGTTAGGGGGAATGTACAAGTGTCCATGTGCTGTCATGTCTCAATTGGCTGTCCTGTATCACATGATAAACGTGTCACCAAAGGTTAAAGTTCTTGTATACATTAAACACGTAAGTCCGCCGCGGCGAACGACGGAAAAAGGCGTTCGAACGTGCGGACCGCGAATGTCGGAAATTCGCCGCGAAACGACCGCCGGGCGAACCGTTCGGCCATCACTACAGAAGGGCTGGCTGCTCTGCCCTATCAGTGGCCCTGACTATAGTAGATACCGCTACTCCAGTGATTTCATCTCGTCTCTGGTCCTGTGCTGAGTGGCCGAACACAGGAGGTTTGCTGCTCAGTACAAGTACCATTAAGAGAATGGTTACCATTTTCTGAATAAAAACAAAAAACATTCTCTGACTGGACATGGTGGAAAGCATCATGTCATCGCCCCCTTACCTCCCCGCCTCGTCCAATCAGAGAACACTTTGCATTCATCCAGAAGATGCAAAGAATTCTCTGAATGGTGGCTGTTTGGAACGGCCAAACCTAATGTGTTTACAATGCAAGAGAGCAGGCACTGGGCATGGGACCCAGGTACACAAGTGGAGATCACTGGAGTAGCGTTTTCTGCTACATTGATTTCCACCCCCTGTGCTGCCACTGTGCCATCCAAATGCTGCCAGTGTGCCCTTCAAACGCTCCCACTGTGCCAACAAATTCTGCCACTGTGCCATCAAACACTCCCACTGTGCCCAAAAGCTCCCACTGTGCTCATCAAACGCTCCCACTGTGCCATCAAATGCTGCTACTGTGCCATTAAACACTTGCACTGTGCTATCAAATGCTGCCAGTGTTCCCATCATACGCTTCCACTGTGCCAAACGCTCCCACTGTGCCCATCAAATGCTGCCAGTGTGCCTATCAAACGCTCCCACTGTGCCATCAAACGCTTTCACTGTGCCATCAAACGCTTCCACTGTGCCATCAAACGCTGCCACTGTGCCCATCAAATGCTGCCAGTGTGCCTATCAAACGCTCCCACTGTGCCATCAAACGCTTTCACTGTGCCATCAAACGCTGCCACTGTGCCCATCATATGCTGCCAGTGTCCCCATCAAATGCTGCCACCCTGCTAACAATGCCCCCCACCCCCTGCGGATGGATCACGGGGACACCACGGCCCGCTCACATCAACCCCCCGCAAGATGTATCGCGGGACACCCGGCGCAGCAGGACCAGCGCTTACCTTGGTAAGGTGTCCTCCTCTCCCCTTTTCAGTTTCCTCCACTCTGTCCCACTTCCGCCAAAACCCGGAGAATTCAATAGGGATGCCTGGCACTTTGGCCAATCAGGAAACAGGTTTCAATGACTTGCCTCCAGATTGGTGGGGAGGCAATGCAGTGTGAAAATAGCGAATATTCACCTTTTTTTGAAGCCTACTAGAGCCTCTGGCTCTATTAAGGTGCTTAAAAAAATACACACCCCCTCCTGCCCCCGCCATAGGAGTCCATGCGTCCGGTGTCCTGAAAGGAGCCGGCGCATGGCTAGGGAGGCGGCAGCAGCGATTGGGGGGGGGGGGGGGGGCAGTAACAAAGCTAATAAACGGTCTGGAGGATATTAGTTATGAGGAAAGGTTGTGAGAACTGAACTTATTCTCTCTGGAGAAGAGACGCTTGAGAGGGGATATGATTTCATTATACAAATACCGTACTGGTGACCCCACAATATACAAATACCGTACTGGTGACCCAATAGGGAGAAAACGTTCTCACAGATGGGAGTTTAACAAGACACGTGGCCACTCATTAAAATTAGAAGAAAAGAGGTTTAACCTTAACCCTTTCATGACTAAGCCTATTTTTGGAATTTGGTGTTTACAAGTTAAAATCCATATTTTTTGCTAGAAAATTACTTGGAAACCCCAAACATTATATATATTTTTTTAGCAGAGACTCTAGAGAATAAAACAGCGATTGTTGCAATATTTTATGTCACACGGTATTTGCGCAGCGGTGTTTTAAACGCAACTTTTTGGGAAAAGGGACACTTTCATGAATAAAAAAAAACAAAACAGTAAAATTAGCCCAATTTTTTTGTGTAATGTGAAAGATAATGTTACGCCGAGTAAATAGATACCAAACATGTCACACTTTATAATTGCGCGCACTTGTAGATTGATGACAAAGTACGGTACCTAAAAATCTCAATAGGTGACGCTTTAAAAATTTTTTTACGGTTACCAGGTTAACGTTGCAGAGGAGGTCTAGTGCTAGAATTATTGCTCTCGCTCTGACGATCGCGGGGATACCTCACATGTGTAATTTGAACACCGTTTACATATGCGGGCGCGACTTCCGTATGCGTTTTCTTTGCTTCGCGAGCTCGCGGGGACGGCGGGCGCTTTAAAAAAATGTTTTTTATTTTTTTATTTATTTTATTTATTTTAAAATGACTAAATTGTTTTTTTTTTTTTTTTT
The DNA here is from genome assembly GCF_037356315.1 of Lithobates pipiens. Lineage (NCBI taxonomy): Eukaryota > Metazoa > Chordata > Amphibia > Anura > Ranidae > Lithobates > Lithobates pipiens. The sequence continues at coordinate 219,795,479 of NW_027507789.1, forward strand.
TTTTTTTAATTGATCACTTTTATTGCTGTCACAAGGAATGTAAACATCCCTTGTGACAGTAATAGGTGGTGACAGGTCCTCTTTATGGAGGGATCGGGGGTCTAAAAGACCCCCCACCCCTCCTTTACACTTCAATGTATTCAGATCGCCAAAAAAGGCGATTCTGAATACCGGATATTTTTTTAAAACCGGCGCCATTGGCAGCCGAGTAAACGGGAAGTGACGTCATGACGTCGCTTCCGTGTTTACGATGAGGAGACTGGAACGAAGCCGATTACGGCTTCGTTCCAGTTCCTCCGCACTAGCCGGAGGCGTCGGATCTCTGATCGGTGCTCCCGATCGAGCGGGAGCACCGGTAACAGCGGCGAGAGGCAGCGGGAGGGGGGGGGACGTCCCCTCCCGCTCCTCCGGCATAACAGCCGAGCAGCTTTTAGCCGCATCGGTTGTTATGCCTGGATAGCCAATCGCCTGCTGCAAAAAACGGTACCGGGATGATGCCTGCAGGTGCGGGCATCATCCCAGTATAACCCCCGGAAGCCGAGTACGCATATCTGCGTACGCTCGGCGGGAAAGGGTTAAACTATGTAGAGGGTTCTTTACTGTAAGGAGCAGCAAGGATGTGGAATTCCCTCCCACAGGCGGTGGTCTCATCGAGGAGCATCGATAGTTTCAAGAAACTATTAGATAAGCACCTGAACGACAACAACATACAGGGATATACAATGTAACACTGACATATAATCACACACATGGGTTGGACTTAATGGACTTGTGTCTTTTTTCGACCTCGCCTACTATGAGTGAGCAACCCCCCCCCCCCCCGGACCATACCAGGCCCGGCGCTCCTAAAAACACCCCGCGGGCCTTAGGGTACATTTGTAAAACTCATATTCGCACATGAAAAAGAAAGGGACAAAAGTAAAAGCAACTGGATGGTTCTTGCTGAGTAACAAGGGGAAGGAGGGAGGATTTGGTTTTGACGGAAAGCCATATAGGACTTCCAGTTGTTCTTAGGACACGCTGTAGATGTGTAGACCTCCAAACACATTGGGCACTTCAATAAGCTCCATTTAAGGAGCATTCAGAGAGTTAAACTTCTCAAATGACTATTCTTCTCACAAACACAAACATACCTAAAGATTTAATAGGATTAATGGTAGGCAAAGAAATGCCTGTTTACTAAAATTTTACCAAAATTTTACAACCAAGCAACCTCTCCCCAAGCTTTTACCCACTGGGGTGAGCCATTGAACGTTATGTATCTATAGTTGTACCAAACCCAGAAGCCGACATGGAGAGCTGGTAAAGCCAACGGAACTTAACTATGTATCTGACATTAAAAACTTCTAATAACACCATTTCAGTTTTGTATTCTCCACACTTCCCTTGAAAGGTATCCTTTCCCCGATCCTCCTAATTTATCTCAATCTTCTCCCCACCAAAGCCATTCCTCATGTCAAACTGTTTTATCTATCGCCGCCTTGTAAACTTTCTTAACAACCCTGCCGAGAGAGATAAAAGTATATTTCACAACAGTAAATTCTACAATTAATATTTAAATGGGTTTTTATGACCATTTTGACATTGTTGGAAGATGGCAAAAGAAAAAGTTGAGGGACTTGTAATTCCATGCGAGTAGATCGGTGTTCTCTTTGGCGCACATTATCAGCGCGTTACACCGACCATCAAATCTTATGGCGCTATTAAGCCGGTAACAACGTATCTCCTATAATCATCGTTATCAGCAAAATGTTTAGATTGGAGGGAAAGAGGGAATGAAAGGAAGGCGCGTGATGAGATGTTTGCTAAGGGATAAAATACGACCTTAGCACTGTGAGAGAAAGATTGTTCAAACAAGCTTTGAAGACTAATATAGAAATAGATTATTACTTTTTTTTGTTAATTAAAAATGTTGCTTTGTAAGTGAATCTCTTAACGTGCTAATTTCTAGCAAACTCATAAAACAGTTTAATTTTTTTTAAATAAAAAATAAAAATAAAATACTATGTTTGAATTGTTCGTAAAGTTCTAAAAGAAAAGAAAAAAAGCTTAGAGGGTGTTAACCCTGTTTTTTTAAAATCTCTTCTATTAAATTTGGTGGACTTTTTTTACATTTTTTAACCACTTAAGGACCGAGCCTCTTTTTGAGATGTGTTGTTTACAAGTTAAAAACTTATTTTGCTAGAAAATTACAATGTAGCCAATAGATACATATATCACCCATAAAGAGTAAGGTAGACCGAAGTACTCGTTATTCGTTAAGGGTAACGAGCAGGGCAGGACTTGGCCATTGGGCTTGACTGGGCTCAAGCCCATGGGCCCCACCCAATAGGGGGCCCCGCCAAGATACATAGCCGAGTGTACCCGGCTCTCCTCCACTCACAGTTATGCCCAGTCCCGCCCTATGATGGACATAACACAAGGACTGGGCGTGACTGTGAGCCAAGCCGAGTACACTCGACTACTATCGGCTCCGCTCGGGACTGCGAGAGGGCCCGAGAGCCGCTGAGATACACAGGACTCTGTATCTCGGCAGCACCATTTTTAAACTTCAAGACTGCAATGACAAGCCTGCAAATGACACTGGACAAGACTGCAGATGGATGGGCAAGGCTGCAGATTGACACTGATAAGGCTGCATTGATGGGCATTTAAATGTAAGTTTTTTTCCTTAAACTTCCCTCCTAAAAGTTTTTTCCTTAAAATTCCCACCTAAACTGGTGTTTTGTTGACCAATCAAAGGTTTTCTTCTGCTGCTGAGTGAGCGTTGGGAAAATTACCCTTTTTAATATGGGAGTGGGGTGACTGGTACTGGTAGTCGATGGGAGATTTAGAATCGGATAAAATAAGAATGTTCGTTAATTATCAGGAAGTCAGCAGAGCACAGGGATGGTGGGAGCCCCCCATAATGAGCACAGCACAGGGATGGAGGGAGCCCCTCATAATGAGCACAGCACAGGTATAGTGGTAGCCCCTCATAATGATAAATTCATCATAACGAACGTTCGTAATTGTTACAAAAGGTTAACAAACCTAGCAAAAATTCGGATTTAGTACGAATCCAAATTGAATTTCGGACACGAATTATGAAATACAAATTAATTCTAATACGAAACGGAACAGAACGAAACAAATTTAAAAATCTCTACGCATTTCATGGTTAAAATACCACTCATCAGGAGCAGATGCAGAATTTCTATATCTATCTATAATAGAGTAGAGAGTATCTATAATAGAGTAGAAATGGCAAAAATTATATGATGGTGAAAAAAAAAATATATATATATATATATAACAAGGAAGGAAGAGGGGGGGACATGAAAGATCCCCAGCACTCTCACCCAGCTGTAGTATATGGGTAAAATTGTTGACGATATCAAAAATGGGAGGCACTATAGGAGACGTCATCTGGATAGTCTCTGGATATGTTGACCAGGCGAAGGCACAGGAGATCTGATCCAGGCAGTTTAAATAGCCAGCAGGGCTAGCGGACGAGCAGCAAAGGTAGATCAGGGGAGTCACTATGGAATGAAGAGCACTGGCATTTTACCGACAGTTGGGCAGGGAGCTCTAAGAAGGAGGGCTGAGCCCAGCCCTGACAGGTCATACCTCTGCCAGTTTACGGAAAACTTCTTTTTGATATATTTTTGGTGCACTATGATAATATACCCTTTTTTCCCCCTATCGCATTCCCTTTACTGAGAATGGCCTAATACACGGAGACATTTACTTGAATACAGAAATCCTTACTTTCATACGAATTACAGAAATAAATATTACATTACAATGTGTGTGTGCATTTCCAAGACTGTAAATCTGAGGAGGAGCTCAAGGGAACTGAACAGAGTAAAGCTTCAGCTTCACTGCTAAGAGATGAGCTTTGAATTTTTTAGTACAATTCAATATAATTCAGCCGCAATGTTTAGGTTTTATTTTTGCTTCGGCAAATTAGCTATTCAGGGAACTGAACTACCATAACATAACCTTGAATTCAATAGCAATAGTTACAGAGTAGTCAAAGCCTGTAATAACAGGAAGACAGGGACAGAGCAAAGCCAAGGACCTTCATTGCAGGATCACCAGGGATTACTGCAGATTAATAAAGTGTAGCGCTTACCCCCCCCCCCGCCCCCCCCCAGGAGCGCTTACCCCCAAAAGCAGCTGCTGTTGTACCGGTCCCCTGTTCTCAATGCCAACGACCCTCTGCACAGCACCACACTCTCTGACACACCAAGGCTAAAGAGGTAGTATTTGTGCAACACACCCGACAAATCAATAAACAAAGTGAATATACTATGTGAGTTACATAAATATGTATCTGTATGTAGTGGCTTTCTCTCCCACTTATTTGGTTCCCTACTAGCCTCCCCGCAGCTGCAGGGGATGTGATGATCTCCTTATTTTATCTTTATTTTATATCATTTATTGTTTATTTATTTTTTGGGTTGTTTGCTTTCTCTACTCGTGATGGTCGGGATTTATGTGGTTGTCATATAAAGAATGTTGTGTATAGGTTTGCTTACGTACCTTTGTAATGTTATTTCATGAGCACTTTTTCTAATTTTTAGAATTGATAACAATCCGTGCAAGAAATGCGTCATATGCAAATATAGAGTCCTGAAGAAGCGATTTGTGACAGCGAAACATGTTGCCCATGTGACATAAATGTTCTCTCTTTTATGATACAGTATGTGATGAATTCAGTTTTTTTATGTACATCTTTCGGGAGAATTTATACTATGTTCATAATAAAGGATGATATTTTAGAATTTGTAGTTTCTATCCATTACCAGTGAGCCTGTCACGTACCTGGTGGAGATCGATCTGGAGGGAGGGCTTCTCTTACACCTTCTGTCAGACAGCCCTGACAGTGATGATAGGGAGTGACGGACACAGAGTGGCACGAGGGCCGATGTAGTGGATGGTGCTGGCCGGTCCTTGGCAGGAACCAGATGGCTGAAGAGTGCTGGGCAGGCTCTGAGAGCCAGAGCTCTGTATTGCTGGGTCAGCAGATGGAGGCGTAGCCGGGACGTAAGCCAGGAGGTCATCAACAGCCGGACAGAGCAGATACCGAGACGAGAGGCAGAGACGGGGCACAGGCCAGGTTCGGTACACAGACGGGCAGCAAGGTACAGGAGCATCAGGCAGTAACAGAGTCAAACACAAGCCGGGATCAGGTAGGCAGACGGAGGTCAAAAAGAAGGTTCAAGTGAAGCCGGGTCAAGGCACTGGAAACTGGAACAGATCGGGTAAACAAGCAGAAGCAAACTAGCTGAAAGACCACTCAAAGTTCACGTGTAAGTGCTCAGTTTAAATAGGCTACTTGGCGCCCAAACCTGAGCGGCCGGGCATGTGCCAATACAAGTCCTTCTTTACACTGGTGCGCCTGTGCTTGTGCGCAGGTGCACATCTGCTAGCCGGACTTTTCTTACAGAACCATCCTAGACCACCCGGTTTTGCTGCTGTCTTTTTGTGCAATAACAATTGTGATAGTGAGAGTCCCTGTCTCTGGGAAAATGGATTTAAAATGTACACAAGACTCTCAAAAAGTTGGTTTGGAAGTGCCAACAGATATGTTGTTAGCAGAGAAGACTGTATTTTAAGTCTTCTCTGGAGTTGATAAGTCTGGACTGGGGCTGGAACCTTGAAGACTCCAAAGAGTATTGGGTGGGATGGCGTCTTCATTCCTGTGTCCAGGTTTTCCTGAAATTCTGCAAATTGTGTTTGTGTCCAGGTGCACACACTTGGTATAAGCCAGATCTGAGTACAGCTCAGGGAAGTTGCTGCCATTTGGATTCAGAGCCCTGTCAGGAGACTTGGTTGTAGGACGGGGTAGGTCAGGACAGCTACATGAGCCTGGGAGACCAAGAGAGGGTCTGTGAGGCTGGAAAAGCCGAGGCAGCTAGCAAGTCCAAGGGGGCTGGAGGAAGTCCTGAAGTCTCGGGGAGAGTGACCAAACCCCGGGTGTATACACCGCTCCTAAAGTGCCTCAAAGAAGCTGCTTGCAGGACTTTTTTTGATGTCCTGCCAGTGCAGCGCCCCAGTGTGAAAGAACCCCCCGGATTGCAGATGAGACTTTTTTTTTTCAAGCGCTTTACAGGCGCTATTGTTAGCGCTAAAGCCCCTGAAAAACGCCTCCAGTGTGAAAGGGGTCTTAGTCTCTTAAATGAGCGCAGAGTGGAATACTTATTTTCTTACCGAAATAGATAGGGAGGTAAGTTCTTCCTATTAGGACTCTATTTTGGAGTAGATTTGTCTGTGTATAGTTAATGTAGTTTAGATTTGAGCACCTTTGACTGAATAGCTAGTAAGATGTCAGGGTTGGGCTCCCAGCCCTCCCTTCTCAGTGCTGAGCTGTTGGTTAATTGCCAGTACTCATCGTGTCACAGTGGCTCACCTGGTGATCATTTCCTGCTCGTCAGTCCAGTCTACAGCCAGCCCCTTCTGGTTATATAAACTGCCTAGTTAATTTCTTCTGTGACTTTACATTTGGTCAACATATCTAGAGACTGCTGTGTTCCTGTTGAAGACTTACCTGGCTGACGTTCCTGATCCTGTCTGCTGCCTCTGACTATGCTGATCTCTGGCTTCCTGATTTACAGGCTTGTTCTGACTATCTGCTTTGGCTACCGAACTCCGCTTTGTATTGACTACGTTTACTATTTGTAGCGTTTTTACCATTTTATTAAAAGGTGTGATTTTTACTGCATTTTCTGTCTCCATCTGTTTCATGCTTCCTGACATTAGAACGTACATTCTCGAAAGAGCACTCAGATTGGAATACTTGTAGACAGGTTGCCTACGGTTTATTAGACAGTGGCTGACCCAGGCTGGAAAAGGGGTTATTGCTGTGCACTGGTGTTCCCGGGCTTTCTGTGATGACAGACTGCCGACCGCTAATACACTCCTTCAGACAAATGTTGTCCAACTTTCGGCCAACAAATGTTGGATGGCAGGCTAGTAAATTTTTGGTGGTCAAAAGTCTGTTGTCAGATTTTCATCTTGTCATTACACAAGTCCGTTACACAAAAGTCCAAAGTACAAACACGCATGCTCGGAATCAATGCTAACCAAACACGACATTAGCAGAAGATGCCCAAAGGGTGGCGCACAAGAGCTGAAATTTCACGTAGTACGTCACTATGTTCGTGTTTGTTGGCCGGAATTTGTGTGCCGTTAGTATGCAAGAAACAATCCAGGCACACGCCCTTCGGACAAAAGTCTGATGCTCTGTCTGCCAACAATCGGATTGTGTGTGCGAGGCTTAAGTGACACTTTTTTGGGGAGATAAAAAAAAAGCACTGTCACTGTATAAATACACTGGCAGGGAAGGAGTTAGCATTAGGGTTGCACCGATACCGAGTATTTGCACAAGTATCGGTACTCGTGCAAATGCACCGATACCAGAAACCAATATTTTCAGGCTCGGCTCTTTGAGCTGTCAGTGGGTCTCCCCTGTTGAGAGCAGTGTTAATGAAGTCCGGTAATTGGAGCTGTCAAAAAAAAAAGCAGCCGGTGTTCTGCCAAAAACTGTCCCCCCATCGGATAGTGTCCGCAACCATACTGCGCAGGCGCAGCACGGAGGACAAGCAGACTCTGAAAGATGTCTCCGAAGATGAAGGGCGCCTGTGCACTTGCTAGTACCTTCTGCCCTGAGTCCGGGTTCAAGCCCCACCATGCAAGTGGACATACGGTAACACTTAGTAACAGGGCCCCTCGCGGGCTCACTTCGCTCGCCATGCTTCGGGCACGGCCTCGCTTAGCTCTGCAATTTTATATTCTAACACTATGTCCTCTTGGGTGGTGGGGCTTCAACCTGGACTCATTCATCTTCAGAGACCTTTGGCGTCTCCTTGTCCTCCGTACTGAGCAAGCGCAGTACAGGGCGGACACCATCCAACAGGGGACAGTATTCGACACAACACCGGCAATGTTTTTTAACAACATTGCTCAGCCCCGAAACACTAAAATAAAAAGAAACATTGTTTCTTTTTGAATCTTTCTGTTTCTTCATCTGCAGATCAATGGGATGAGCAAACGTTCCTCTGTTTAACCCCTTATAAACCTGTAATTTACTCTAATCAATCTTAATTAACTCCCTATTCTCCTCCTTTTAATTATTTCCTGCCCTTTTTTTTTTTTGTTCATGTCTATTTTATAAACGACAAACAATTAAAACTTTTTTTTCTTTGCTTTGTTAGTGAATATTTTTACACACACACATATAAAAACATATATATTATATATATATTTACGCTTTGTACCATTGCTGACAGCTGAAGTGAAAACAAAACAGTTGCGGTAGGTATCTCGGCAATTGGTATTAGCGAATACAAAAAAAAAAAAAAAGTATCAGTACTCGTAAAAAAAAAATGGTATCCGTGCATCCCTAGTTAACATCAGGGGCGATCAAAGGGTTAAGTGTACTCCTAGGGAGTGCTTTTTAACGTGGGGGGGGGGGGGGTGGATTCTGTGACTGGAGGAAAACAGAGATCCGTGTTTCTCCTTAGCAGAAAGACAAGATCCCCATTTTTATCTCCGGCAGAACGGCGACCTGCCTTGTTTACATAGGCAGACCGCCGTTCTGGCTCTCCTGTGAACGATCGGTGGGTCCCGGTGGCCATCGCGGTGACCAATTGTGTCCAATCGCAGCGGGAACGGGCCAGCGGCGGCAGCGCGCGCACACACGCCCCAGACCTTGTGCATGAAATCACATACAGGTACACGATTTCGCGCAGGTGGGCGGTCCAGGAGTGGTTAACATTTTGGAAACAAGTTCAATTTCAGGCCCCACTTGTATGTACAATATGGATTATGTAAAATTTAGCGGCTCACTTTATTGCAAGGCGCAATGATCTCAAGAAACGAATCAGCAATTAGGAGTTCATCGTCCGTAGAAAACATATTTTGAAGTCGTGTCATTTCCCAAGATGATAAAGTAATAACTGTTTCGATGTACATTTACTGTTGGTCTTAAGCAGTCATATCACTGCATTAGCGACCAAGTACCGCTAACGATCAATAAATCGACTCGGCTTGTCGGATTCCATATGTGACGGTTGAGTTGCCTTTTGTCTCTCAATGGGCTGAATATCTGAAGATAAACCATTTTTCCCCTGAACGCGAAGCCTTCTTAAGACTTCTAATTTATGTTCGGCGTAATAATAACATCTAGTCAATGACTGGAGAGATTTTTTTATTTTTATTTTTTGTTGCTGCTTTGGGAACCCCCCTGGCGGCCATTGTCCGATTTATGAGGCCGCATAACCCGATAATGTGATTGTCTGCAGCGCTTTAGCGGAATTCATAATAAGCGATTGACGCCGAGCTCCGTTCCCATAAGCCGCATAATGGCCACGATTTTAATATAACGGGTTTGTAAAAATAGGACCCCCCCCCCCAGATCAATCGGCCCTCAAGGAACCGACCCCCGTCATAGGCCTGGGAAACGTCACAATGGTTCCGTTGTATGCCTGCTGCAGCATACTAAAGCACAGACCCCGATCTCATTCAGTTTGATCGTTACATTCTAATATGAGTTTAGCCAGCCGTTTCCTGCCGGTGAAAAATCTCACCTCCTTGCTGCAGTGGTTCTGCTAGACCTGAGATCCTACACTCACCGGCCACTTTATTAGGTACACCTGTTCAATCACTTGGTAACACAAATTGCTAATCGGCCAATCACATGGCAGCGACTCAACGTGGTGAAGGCGACTTGCTGAGGTTCAAACCGAACATCAGAATGGGGGGAAGAAAGGGGGATTTAAGTGACTTTGAACGTGGCATGGTTGTTGGTGTCGGACTGGCTGGTCTGAGTATTTCTTGGATTTTCACAAACAACCATCTCTCGGGGTTTACAGAGAATGGTGGGAAAAAAGAGAAAATATCCAGTGAGCCGAAGTTGTGTGGAGGAAAATGCCTTGGTGATGTCAGAGAGGAGAATGGGCAGACTGGTTCCAGGTGATAGAAAGGCAACAGTAACTCAAATAACCACTCGTTACACCCAAGGTATGCAGAATACCATCTCTGAACATACAACATATCCAACCTTGAAGCAGATGGGCTACAGCATCAGAAGACCACACCGGGTGCTACTCCTGTCAGCTAAGAATAGGAAACTGAGGCTACAATTCACACAGGCTCACCAAAATTGGACAATAGAAGATTGGAAAAATGTTGCCTGGTCTGATGAGTCTCGGTTTCAGCTGCGACATTCAGATGGTAGGGCTCTGGCAGCGAAAGGGTTAAACGTCACGGTCTACCTGATTAACGTTGCTGACCATGTCTATCCCTTTATGACTACAGTGTCCCCATCTTCTGATGGCTCCTTCCAGCAGGATAATGCACCATGTCACAAAGCTCCAATCATCTCACCACTGGACAATGAGGTCACTGTCCTCCAATGGCCTCCACACTCACCAGATCTCATCCAATAGAGAACCTTTGTGATGTGGTGGAATGGAGATTCACATTTTGGATGTGCAGCCGCCAAATCTGTGATGTGCAAATGTGTGATGCCATCATGTCAACATGGAAGCAAAATCTCTGAGGAACGTTTCCAAAACCTTGTTGAATCTATGCCATGAAGAACGTAGGAAGTTCTGAAGGCAAATGGCGATCCAACCTGCTATTAGAAAGGTGTACCTAAAAAAAGTGGCCGTTGATTCTGTTCACATTTGTTGGTTGCCCTATGTGTTTACATGCCCTTACCCTTCTATCACTTCCTGGCTCACCTCCCAGTTTGCTTCCTGATATAAGACATGCTCAGTGCAGCCCACGTTGCCTGAGCAACTTCTTATGCCGCGTACACACGGTCGAACTGTTTGACATACTTAGTCCGTCATACAATCCGACGGACAATCCGGCGTACTTTCCACTGAACGGACTTGACCACACACGGATACACAAACAGTCCGACGAAAGCTTGCGCGATGACGTACAGCACGTACGACGGGACTAGAAATAGGAAGTCCAAGACACAGCAAAGCACCCTTCCGCCGTGTATTGTCCGCTGAAACCAAAGTACGACGGAAAGATTTTTGGAAAAACTGAAATTCTTAGTACTCCGGACTGCACGCTGAAAAAGTCCGCTGAAGCCCACACACGAGCGGATTGTCCGCTGAAATGTGTTTCAACGGACTAAGTACGTCAAACAGTTCGACCGTGTGTACGCGGCATTAGTTCTCTGAGCTCCTGTTTGCCTTGTATTACTTGTATACTCTGACTTCCCATGTACTGACCACGGCTTTCTCTATAGTTTGTGTTTGTCTGCCCCCCATCCTGATCTCAGCTTGTTTCCTGGATCTTCTTCCGTCTCCTGCCACTTGAACTCTGCACATGTGAGTGGTCTCCGCATCTTTGGGTGGGCATGCCTGGTTCCAGCTTGCTGCAAGCCCATCCCCACCAGGTTACGTAGTTACACAGTTAGTCAGGTTGAAAAAAAGGCAAAAGTCCATCTAGTTCAACCATAAAAAAAATAAACGATAATAAAATAAAAAATAAACTAATTAAAAAATATCATACAATCCAATATACCCAATCCTATACCCACAGTTGATCCAGAGGAAGGCGGAAAAGACCCCCCCCCCCCAAAAAAAAAATGCATGATCCAATTTGCTACAGCAGGGGAAAAAATTCCTTCCAGATCCCCCGAGAGGCAATCGGATTTTCCCCGGATCAACTTTACCTATAAATGTCAGTATCCAGTTATATTATGTAAATTTAGGAATGAATCCAGGTCTTTCTAATGCCGCGTACACACAAATGGAATTTTCGACGGACTAGGTCCGACAGTCTTCCCGATGGACATTCGGCGGAGGTCCGGCGGACTTTCTGAACGAGCGGACTTGGCCACACATGACCGGACTAAGTCCATTCGAAAGTCCGTTCGTTTTGAACGTGATGACGTATGACGGGACTAAACAAGGAAGTTCAATAGCAAGTAGCCAATAGCTGCCCTTGCGTCGTATTTGGTCAGTCGAAGCAGCACACAAACGAACGGTTTTCCAGATATTTAGTCCGTTGGATAGATTTGAAACATGTGCTAGGTCTTTCGGATTTTTTTTTTTTAAGAGGTTGGACTAGCCCACACACGATCGGATTGTCCGACGGACTGATCCCGTCGGACCTAGTCTGCCGGAAAGTCCGGTAGTTTTTTTGCGGAATTAAAGCAATCTACTGAGCTGGCCAGAACCACCTCTGGAGGAAGTCTATTCCACAGCTCTTACTGTGTAGCACTAACCCCCGAAGGAGCTGCTGGTTTTATTTGGGCTTACCACTACCTTCTCCTCCTCGATTTGTGTCTAGGGCCCAGTAACTTTAGAGACGGACAACAGATCCGCATAAAGGGATTTTTATTTGTAAAAAACGTGGTCAACGAACAGTCTCTTAAAATAGGATCAGAGGGTTAGGAATAAAGTTCAGGTACTCTTAAAGCAGGAGTCCGCCGGGAGTCCACCTTTTTTTTTTTTTTAAAAAGCCAGCAGCTACAAATACTGCAGCTGCTGACTTTTAAAATAGTGACACTTACCCGCCCAGCGTGCCCGCGATGTCGGCACCCGAAGCCGATCTCTCGATCGTCTCTCGGGTGCTGCCGCCGCCATCTTGGGTATGGGAATCAGGAAGTGGAGCCTTTCGGCTTCATTTCCCGGTTCCCTACTGCACATGCGCGAGTCACGCTGCGCAATAAGGATGGTCCCCGCTGTCTCTGGGATCCGTGTGTTTCCCAGCAGGCAGCGGGGGACTTTCGGAAAGGGGCGTAGATTCTGCGGAAAGGGGCGTACCTTCTGCAGAATCTACGCCGGAAGTGGGTGCAGATACTGTACTGTACAGGTACCTGCACCCCCCTCCCCCCTGAAAGGTGCCAATTGTGGCGCCGGAGGGGGGGGGGATTCCAATGAGCGGAAGGTCCACTTTAGGGTGGACCTCCGCTTTAATGTCAAAGTCAATAATGAAGGACTTGTTTACTTTGACTAAATCCAGAGAATAGCAATTCACAACTGGATGCCCACTCAAGTTGGATAGTCCCTCTCTCACAAGGCCTAGCAGCCAACAAGGTGCTTAACTCCGGAACAAGTTTCTGCCACAAATGTTGTTGTAGAACATGTATGAAATAAGTCTCTGCCACAGACGTTGTTGTAGAACATGCAGGAAACTAAAACGTGGGGAACACCCGTGTGATAACCGGATCTTTCAGCCAATTTGGCGATACCCACAAGACTGGATTCACTTAGGTACTTCAGCCCCACCAGGCTCTTGCTAAGAAGCCAACCCGTACGTGGCCTTCTTCTGAAGAGTCCTCCTCTGGTTAGCTACGAAGTTACTGGGCCTCTCCAAATACCGGAGACGGCACCGGACCACCTCGGAATCCTTCTTTAGTTTCCTTGCCTCGGACTAGCCAGCCCGAGACAATAAGTCGGGTGGATCCGCACCCCAGGCCATAGCCTTCCTGGGGGCTGGTCAGGAGGACCAGGACCATGGAGTCAGAACATACTTCTGGACCGGAACCCCGAACCACATGACATGTCTTAAGTACCCTATCCCAGAAAACACAGCAAGAGTGACACTCCCACTGGGCGGGCTCCAAGAGAAAGTAACCTTAAAGCACCCAACCAAACTGTGGTCCCATGCCTGCCAGAAGAGACAGTGCCCTCTATAGCCAGGCTGAATATCCTATAGACCAGTCAGACTGATGCTGAGGTCCAAATTTGGAACAATTGTACTCAAACCAAACTGCAGTTCAGGGAATCAGGTGTAACATTAACTTTCAAAACATATAGCGCTTGCTCTTCAGGAGCCGGCAATACACTGTGAAGAAACCTTTCCATATTTGGAGATGAAATCTCTTTTCCTCTAGATGTAAAGAGTGCCCCCTTGCCCTCATTGTTGACCGTAAAGTGAATAACTCAACACCAAGTTCACTATATGGACCCCTTATATATTTGTACATGGTGATCATATCCCCCCCTTAATCTCCTCTTCTCAAGAGTGAATACATTTAGTTCCTCTAATCTTTCCTCATAGCTGAGCTCCTCCATGCCTCTTATCAGTTTGGTTGCCCTTCTCTGCACTTTCTCCAATTCCCCGATATCCCTTTTTGAGAACTGGAGCCCAAAACAGAACTGCATATTCCAGATGAGGTCTTACTAATGATTTGAACAGGGGGACAAAATTATATCTCTCTCTCTGGAGTCCATACCTCTCTTAATACAAGAAAGGGCTTTGTTCGCTTTGGAAACTACAGCTTGGCATTGCATGCTATTATCGAGCTTATGATCTACCAAAACCCCCAGATCCTGGTGAAAAAGCAGGCTGGTACTTAGACTCCGCACCCTGGGTGACCTTGGAGTTGGCGTTCTACAAGGGCTCACTGCCACTGAAACCTGACAGTGTTAGTTGATTTCGGGAAGATATTGACGCATACTGTATGTGTATTTTTACTTTCTGAAAAAAGAAAACCTGGCACACTACCAAAGACAACTTGACACAAGCAAATCAAAAGCAATAGTAACATCAACCATAAATGACAGTTGAAACTCAAGGCACCATCGGGTCATGGTGCAACTCAAGGCACCATTTGCATGCCATGCCGCTAGGAGTGACGACAAGGACAGAGCTCGCCCCAGCTACAAAACGTCTAGTAGAGAAAACGGGAGTCCTAAAGGTCGCACCCCACAGCAAAACCCTGTGAAAATGTGTACAACAGCCTCAGCCTGGGCTCCAACCAGGTCATGCTCCCAATGCGTTTCGAGCCTCAAATATCACCCCGAACCCTTTACAGTGATAGCAAGATATTTTCTACATTTACAAGATATTCTGCAAGCTTCAGGCAGCGCTTTACGCATCTAAAGTGCATCAAAAGGTCACCTATAGGCACCTTGGAAGCATTTTAATGAAGTTGTTGGTTTTTTTAACTTTTTTTTTTTATTTACCGTAAGCAGAAGTAATTAAGAAGAGATGGTAATGGGAATTTCCAGAACCCTAGTGTAAAATCTACATAAAATTATCCTATTTCAGTACAGTACTACATTTTCACTTTCTAGCATGGTGCACATATGTTAACCATACATGAGCGCATTTTCTTCCTGCAGGTAAAGGTGGTAATTCTTCAATTCTTCTAGGTAGACTTGCACACAGTTTCTGAATGGAGCTCAGCTGGTAGGTTGTTCCAAACATCTTGGAGACAGTGGCGGCTGGTGCTGGAGCATTTGGGGGGGGGGGGGGCATGGACGGGCCCTTCCAAGTCCACACTCACCCAACGGGTGGAGCCTTCCAGCGATCACGGCTCCCCTGGTGCCCGGCACCGCAGCTTCTGCGTTGATCTGGTCTTCTTTCCGGGTTCTGGATCTTTGACCTCCTGTCCTAATTTGTTGGAGCAGGAAGCCAAAAGCCAAGTGATCATTCGCTGGTATCGCAGGGTGGGAGAGTTTGGGGCGCAGTGCTCTGCACCCCGAGGACATCATGAAACAGGCCAACTGGGGCCTCGGGCTCTGGTCACGTGCTTGTGAGGGGGTGACGGACCTGGTAGAGACCTGTTGGTCCGGCAGTCCACACAGTCCATGGCTAGACGCGTGATGTTTCACTGTGTAGACTAGAGGGGGCGGACTGTGCAGACTGGAGGAAGTCCCACCACTGCTTGGACAATTAAGCACAGACCTTCTGTGGATGATGGCTGCCTCAAATCCTTCTGTCTCTTTATGTCATCCCAGACATATCAAGGCTCTGCGGAGGGCCAAACCATCACTTCCAGGACTCTTTGTTCTTCTTAAAGTCACTGGCCCTATGTTTGGGGTGGTTTCCCTGCTGCAGAATACATTTGGGGCCAATCACACATCTCCCTTTTGGTATGGCATGATGGATAAGTATCTGCCTGTATTTCTTGGCATTGAGGACACCATTGATCTTGCTCAAATCTCCAACTCAAATTGTAGAAATGCAGCCCCAACTTTGCAAGGAACCTCCACCATGCTTCACAGTTAGCTGCCTACACTTATTATTGCACCACTCTCCAGCCCTTCGTCTGACAATCTGCCTCCTTCTACAGCCAAATATTTCACATTTTGACTCTTCAGTCTGCTGCTACTTTTCTGCACCCCAGTTTCTATGTATTCCTGCATAGTTGAGTCACTTAGCCTTGTTTCTATGTCGGAAGTGCACAAAGTGTGCACGTGTAAGAACTGATGCTGGTTCATGGATGAGTATCTGCTTGTATTTCTCAGCATACCCATTACGCTTGTGAGAGCCCTTCAAAGTGTCTCAGCAAAGATGAATCTCCCATTGCAGGGAATGCCACTAATTTGGCTGTAAGTTCTGTGCAAACTTCTGGAGAGAGCAGTCACAAACACCTGAGCGAGACAATGGCAGTTATAGAAGGCTCTGTACGTAACAATGCTGTTGCCAAGGTTGAAACTTAGAATTTTTAAAGTATTGAAACGTAAAGAAAAAATTCCCATTCAGATGGAAATGGAGATATAATTTCTTCACAACCTTAAATGAAAAGTCGCTTGCGGAGCATCTACAATCTGATATATTCTTTTACAGAAGTGGAGATTTGCTTCAAACATTACAGGCGAATGCATTTATTAATGTTCATGAATATTTCTAGTTTGAGGTCAATTACCGGAGAGTCTCACGGATTTTTAGCTGAAACTGCTATTTGCAGGGTCTTCAGTGACTCCATTAATGGATGAACGGTGAGATCATTCTGTGCACCATCCCCGTTATGTTTAGGTGAGGTGAAGACTTATCCCTGGGCAAAAGTCTTCTGGTTGGCAAGGACTTTCGCGTAAAGTAAAGTGAAGATTAAGGAGCCTCAGCTCTCCAAACTCACCAGCGGGCTCAATTCCTCAGCCAAAACACATCTGCTCACGTGCATGGAGTATTTAGGAACTTCAATGCTACGAATACTGCCTTGTGTCCTACTTGTGTAATTTGGGATTCTGCCATGTAGCTCAATTAACAAAATACATTTGATGCTTTGCTTATAATATGGCATTAACAATATACACTCATTGGTGGTCATTGAAAAAAAAAAATGCCCTTTACACAGGGGTGGACTGACAACTCATGGGGCCCCCAGGCAATAGGAGATTATAGGGCCCCTGGGCATTAGGAGAAGATTATGGAGCCCCTGGGAAATAGGAGATTATGGGGGGGGCCCCAGGCAAAAGGAGATTATGGGGCCCCCAGGCAATAGATTATGGGGCCACACAGTATACACACACAGACACATAATATACAAACACAGTATACACGCACACAGAATACACACACCCACACTGAAAAGGTACTGGAGAGGCGGGGCAGCTATAATCTTGGGATTTTTTTTAAAAATACAGATTTTTACATACTGTCCCTGATTTTATTGAGGCTGGCAACCCTGATGGGGCCCCTTCGTGCATGGGGCCCTCGGGCAGTGCCCGAATGGTCAGTCCGCCCCTGCCTTTACATTTGTGGCCATGTGGACTAAGGCAGCCTTAGCCCCCGTACACACACGGTCGGACATTCTGCCAACCAAATCCGTTGGATTTTGTCCGTCAGATTGTGTCTGAAACTGTTGCATACACACGGTCGGACAAAGTTGTTGAAAAATCCGATCTTTCAGAACGTGATGGCGTTATTTCCTTACGATGGGACTACGTTCATGCTAGTAGCCAATAGCTTTGGTGTAGGAATTTGATCTGAGCATGCGTGGCACTTTGTCCGATCAGAATTCTCATCCCCTGATCGGAGTATGTCCGATTGGACCAGTTTGTCGGAAAATATTTCCAACAAGTTGGAAAATTTGGTCCGACGGATATTCCGACGGAAACAGTCCGATGCAGACCACACACAGTCGGATTATCCGACAACACAGTCCGATAGGACACATTCCGACGGATTCTCCGACCGTGTGTACGGGGGCTTACAGTGGTTGTCAAAATGCTAATCCTACGGATGGCTTAAAAGATTGTTAGCTTCACGCAACTGGCTCTACCAAGTGGTGTTGACCCCAGAACTATGCAGACATCTTAAAATAGGAGATCAATCAGACACAGCTCAAGGAACCCCTAGCAACCTTTGGAGGATCCCTGGTTGAGAATGGCTGGTCTAGAGGTTCCATGGACATAGAAAATGTTTAATTCAGTGGTGGCGAAAAGTTTTGAGAATGACCCAAATGTTCATTTTCACAAAGTCTGCTGCTTCAGTGTTTTTAGATCTTTTTGTCAGATGTTACTATGGGATACTGAAGTATAATTACAAGCATTTCATAAATGTCAAAGGCTTTTATTGACAATGACTTGAAATGTATTCAAAGAGTCAATATTTGCAGTGTCGACCCTTCTTTTTGAAGTCTTCTGCAATTTGCCCGGGCATGCTGTCAATCAACTTCTGGGCCACATCCTGACTGATGGCCACCCATTCTTGCATAATCAATGCTTGGAGTTGTCAGAATTTGTGTGTGTGTGTGTGGGGGGGGGGGGGGGTTCATTTTGAGGATTGACCACAAGTTCTCAAAGGGATTAAGGTCTGGGGAGTTTCCTGGCCACGGACCCAAAATTCCCCAAGCCATTTAGTTATCGCTTTTGCCTTATGGCAAGGTGCTCCATCATGCTGGAGAAGGCATTGTTCCTCACCAAACTGTTCTTGGATGGTTGGGAGAAGTTTCTCTCGGAGGAGGTTTTTGTACCATTCTTTATTCATGGCTGTGTTCTTAGAAAAAATTGTGAGTGAGTCCAATTCCCTTGGCTGAGAAGCAACCCCACGCATGAATCGTCTCAGGATGCTTTACTGTTGGCAGGACTGATGGTAGCGCTCGCCTTTTCTTCTCCGGACAAGGTTTTTTCCGGATGCCCCAAACAATTGCAAAGGGGATTCATCAGAGGAAATTACTTTCCCCCAGTCCTCAGCAGTCCAATCCCTGTACCCTTTTCAGAATGTCAGCCTGTCCCTGATGTTTTTCCTGAAGAGAAGTGGCTTCTTTGCTGCCCTTTGTGACACCAGGCCATCCCCCAAAAGTCTTCTCCTCACTGTGCATGCAAATGTACTCACACCTGCCTGCTATTATTTCTGAGCAACCGCAGCATTGGGTGCCCCAATCCCGCCACTGAATCAACTGTAGGACGCCTTGAAGCCTTCTTCACAAATGCAGCGGAAATGTTTTTTTAGGGGATTAGGTTCATTTTCATGGCAAGAGGGACTTTGAAATTAATTGCAATTCATCTGATCACTCTTCATAACATTCTGGAGTATATGCAAATTGCCATCATAAAAACGGAAGCAGCAGACTTTGTGAAAATTATGCCGCGTACACACGGGCGGACTGTATGGCGTACTTAGTCCGTCGTACAATCCGACGGACAGTCCGTCATACTTTCGACTGAACGGACTTGACCACACACGGATACCCAAACAGTCCGTCGAAAGCTTGCGCGATGACGTGTACAGCACGTACGACGGGACTAGAAATAGGAAGTCCAATACACAGCAAAGCAACCTTCCGCCGTGTAAATCCTTTCCAGGCATGCGCCATTCTTAGTCCGTCGAACTAGCCTACTGACGAGCGGATTGTCCCCTGAAACCAAAGTACGACGGACAGAATTTCGAAAAATCCGAAATACTTAGTACGCCAGACTGCACGCTGAAAAAGTCCGCTGAAGCCCACACACGAGCGGACTGTCCGCTGAAATGTGTTTAGACGGACTAAGTACGCCATACAGTCCGCCCGTGTGTACGCGGCATTAGTATTTGTGCCATTCTCAAAACTTTTGACCAGGTCTATAGTGTGTAGAAACTAGGAATGCACCAATATATCGGCCACTGAAAATTGTCAGTCAAAAATAGCAGTATCAGCGTTATGCCAATAGAAAAACAAAACAAAAAAAAACAGGTGTTGATAATGGCATGCTGCATCCTATCGCGCCCCATTGACTTCAATCCAAAAACACCCCCTATTGACTTCATTGCAATATCACGCCCCTCCAGCATGTCAGGTGGCTCAGCAAGAAGACATACTGCCAAACACAGCAGGGGTTGCAGGTTCACAGCCCAGGTCCTGACACCAAAATAGGTTCATTAAAGTTGTCCAATACAAGATAAATCCAACTGCTCCCCTTTTACATGTTTTACTTGATCCAGAACTTAGTCACATATGAGAGGAGCAGTGTCAGAAACCATTAAATCAGGCCGAGACAGAAGTACAGTTAAATCACACATGTTTAATAAAAGTAAAAAGAACAAACGTAGTCAAAACATAGCTGAAGTTCAGTAACCGGAACAGATAGTCAACCAAGCCAGAAGTCAGGGATCAATGTAGTGGAACAGCAAGCAGGATCTGGAGACAGAAGGGATGTCAGCAAAGCAAGTCTTGAACAGGATCGCAGGAGAGCGTTTCTGTGATGTTGACCAAGGCGAAGGCAGAGAACCTCTGGACTGGATGGCTTAAGTAGGCAGGACTGACGAGCAGGATATCATCAGCAGCTGAGTAACTGTGGAGAGATAGGAGCTGGCGAATAGCCGACAGCTGAGCGGCCAGCTCAGAAGAGGAAGGGCTGAGCCCAGCCCTGACAAGCAGGTGGGGTTATCCTGTATAGAGTAAATTTAATAAACCTATTTTGGACTCTGAAGTTGAGCAGCTGCACCTCTATTCTTTGAAACACGAACTTCAGCTGGTCATGGACTGTTTGGAGCTGGCATCCTTCTGTCGGTGCAGTGGGGGGGGAGGGTAAGAAAACTAGAGTGGAGTATTTGAGGCAGGGGTCAAGTCCTGGGGAAAAAAGTGTGAGAACTCCCACTCAAGATCCACTCCCCCACCAAGAAAATCAGGAGGGGATGGCGGGGAGGAGCGCATCACGAGGGCTGACTAAATACAATCTCTTAGCAGCAGAGACCTGATCTACCCGTCAGCTAGCTGTGATTGACAGGTAGATCGAAGAGGAAGCTGTCATGGGGCCCCCTACTGGCGATGCCTGAATGGTCAGTCCACCCCTGGTGTGCGGCACTTACTATTGCGAGCTGTGTCGGCGGCTGCTGGTGTAGCACCTGCCACACACCTCGCATACTTCAAAGTCTTGCAGGACACGGCTGCTAACGGGAACTGAGTTCCTGTTGTGGAAAAAGTACAGGAACTCCGTTCCCATGCGTTCCCGCAGGACTTGAAGCCTGATTTGAGGATTGCTTAAAAAAGTGTTGCTGTCTGTGTTGGAAAGATTTCTCACAACTTCCTGTGCATGTGCGCCAAGGAGTATCAAGATATCATATAGACATTTACGTAGGAAGGGGGATTCCTCTTCAGTGGGAACAGAAAGACAGCGATAAACACCTTGGAAGATGTAGGTAAGAGAAGCTGGATCTGAAATCCGTTGAGTCGCGATGGACGTTGTTTAACTAATGAAGCCAAGAAAGCAAGCCAATGAATTTTGGGAGGTGCCTCCTCCTTCATCAGGGAGAACAAATCATCGTTCTGAGGTGCTATAACCAGCCCCTGAAGACTTTTTTTTTTTTCTGATGAAGGAGGAACGTTATAACTACAGAAACACGTTGAATTGTTATCCTGGAGGTTTTAAGATAAAATAAAATCTTTCGGAATCCGAAGTTATTATTTTTCCCCTTCTACATGGAGAAAAAAGGTCTAACCTAATGTAGAGGAGTGGGTGGGAACTGGTACAACATTTCTTCAGGTTCCCCATCGCATATTAGGTGGTCTTCCTTTACAAGTAAAAAAAAAAAAAAAAAAAAAAAAGGATGAAAGTATCGGTTGTACTTATTTTGACAGCTCACTATACAAAGCACCATCCATCTTTTTAGCCTAGAATTCTTTAAAGCGAAGATATTTTTAAGATTTGACCTTTTCGAGATGCATTGCAAGACTCCCATGCGCCAGGCGGTGATGAGGGATGTGTCAGCTCGATGCTGGCGAGAAACAGGCTCGCGTCTTCTGATCATTTTACAGCCGAAGCTCGGTGACCCCCGAGGGCTTCTTTGCTAAATAGTGATAAACCGTAAGTAAATTGAGCCAACGTGGCTGGGTGCTCTCGGCAGGCAGCGCGCTTAATGCTGCAGCTCTGGAATGGCTGGACTGATGGGTGGAATCAGACAGCTGAGAAGGATTTCTGGACTCGGGCCCTGGCAAGTCATGACAGATCTGATTGCTTTACCGTTTTTTGTATAGATATTAAAAATGGAAGCTGTCATTAAGCTTTGCATATTAGGTGAAGAGGAAAACTAATGGTTTACTCTGCCTAAAACTGATGGGTATCAACAGTATGGTACAGTGAAAAAAGTATTCATACCCCTTGACATTTTTCCACATTTTCTCATGTTACAACCTAAAAAGTAAATGTATTTTATTGGGATTTTATGTGATAGACCAACACAAAGTGACACATAATTGTGAAGTGGAAAGAAAATGATAAAGGGTTTTCTACATAAGTGTGGGGGGGGGGGGCATTTGTATTCAGCCCCCTTTGCTCTGATACCCCCAACTAAAATCTAGTGGAACCAATTGCCTTCAGAAGTCACCTAATTAGTAACTAGAGTCCACCTGTGTGTAATTTAATCTCATTATGAATACAGCTGTTCTGTGAAGCCCTCAGAAGTTTGTTAGAGAACCTTAGTGAACAAACAGCATCATGAAGGCCGAGGAACACACCAGACAAGTCAGGGATAGAGTTGTGGAGGAGTGTAAAGCAGGGTTAGGTTATAAAAAAATTATCCCAAGCTTTCAACATCTCACGGAGCTCTGTTCAATCCATCATCAGAAAATTCAAAGAGTATGGCACAACTGCAAACCAAGACATGGCCGTCCATCTAAACTGACCGGCCGGGCAAGGAGAGCATTCATCAGAGAAGCAGCCAAGAGGTCCATGGTAACTCTGGAGGAGCTGCAGAGATCCACAGCTCAGGGGGGAGAATCTGTCCACAGGACAACTATTAGTCGTCTCTCCACAAATCTGCTCTTTATGGAAGAGTGACAAGAAGAAAGACATTGGTGGAAGAAAGTCATAAGAAGTCCTGTTTGCAGTTTGCAGAGGCCATGTGGAGAACACAGCAAACATGTGGATATGAGACCAAAATTTAACTTTTTGGCCTAAAATCAAATCGCTGTGTGTGGGGGAAACTAACACTGCACATCACCCTGAACACACCATCCCCACCGTGAAACATGGTGGTGGCAGCATCATGTGGTGGGGATAGTTTTCTTCAGCAGGGACAGGGAAGCTGGTCAAAGTTGATGAGAAGATGGATGGAGACAAATACAGGACAATCTTAGAAGAAAACATGTAAGAGTCTGCAAAAGACTTGAGACTGGGGAGGATGTTCACCTTCCAGCAGGACAACGACCCGAAACATCCAGCCAGAGCTACAATGGAATGGTTTACATCAAAGCAGATTCATGTGTTAGCATGGCCCAGTCACAGTCCAGACCTAAATCCCATTGAGAATCTGTGACAAGACTTGAAAATTGCAGTTCACAGACGCTCTCCATCCAATCTGACAGAGCTTGAGATATTCTACAAAGAAGAATGGGCAAAATGTCCCTCTCTAGAAGTGCAAAGCTGGTAGAGACACCCCCAAAAAGATTTGCAGCTGTAACCATTTATCATTTTCCTTCCACTTCACAATTATGTGACACTTTGTGGTGGTCTTGAGAAGGAAGTCTCACCAGTACACAAGGATCTCCAAAATAAATAGAAGCACCGTTTCATAGCCACGCATAACCCCTTCATCAGGCATGTGACCATCATAAAATCCCCATAAAATACATTTACGTTTTTGGTTGTAACATGACAAAATATGGAAAATCTCAAGGGGTATGAATACTTTTTCATGGTATTGTACTTGCTTTGCATATGGGAATCATATGACCTGTCCCCATCCTGTCATGTGATAGGATTATAGTTTGGTGATTGGCTGAATGCCATCACATGAAAACAGGGAGAGAGCCCTCAACCCTGTGTAAGCTCCAACTGAGATTGACTTGGAGCTTTCACAGGCTTCACCATCAACAAATGGAATGCCACAAGAGGAAATATTAGGTGGGTTGTCCTTAAAGTGAAGCACAGGATTGCTTTGACCTATAAATCTCTGTTTATTGTTCAATGTTGTCAGTCTGACGGATCATAATTACATAGTTACATAGTAGGTGAGGTTGAAAAAAGACACAAGTCCATGAAGTCCAACCTATGTGTGTGATTATATGTCAGTATTAAATTGTATATCCCTGTATGTTGCGGTCATTCAGTTGCTTATCTAATAGTTTCTTGAAACTATCAATGCCCCCCGCTGAGACCACCTCCTGTGGAAGGGAATTCCACATCCTTGCTGCTCTTACAGTAAAGAACCCTCTACGTAGTTTAAGGTTAAACCTCTTTTCTTCTAATCTTAATGAGTGGCCACATGTCTTGTTAAACTTCCTTCGGCGGAAAAGTTTTCTCCCTATTGTGGGGTCACCAGTCCGGTATTTATAAATTGAAATCATATCCCCTCTCAAGCAGGGCCGTCTTTAATATTGATTGGACCCTGGGCAAAACTTTTCTTGCCCCCCCCCCCCCCCATGCACTTTTGCTCTCCACCTGCTCTGAGACATACAATAAATAGCAGCTAGACTCAAAATAAGTTTATTGAATCAGATCAGGCAGCTATTGCGATTGGTTGCCAGAAGTTACAGTGTATCATTACCGCTCACTGACTGGTTTCTAGAGGTTACAGCACACATTACGGCTCACTGATTAGTTGCTAAAGGTTACAGCACATGATTTCTGCTGTGGATTACTGTGGATATGACCTCAGGGGGGCATGATATACATATCAATGCCGCTGGCTGACCCTATTTACATATGAATGCTGGTAATTTACATGTAAACACGGGGTCTGTGGGTGAGTCATCTGTACACAACAATAGGGCAGAGCTGGGCAGCATTAGTAGCAGCACTTCACACTGAGATATCGGGACACAGCACAGGACTAAAACCTCAAGGGGCGAGGGAATTTAAACCAGCTTTGGGCCCCACAACAATGACAGGGCCCAGGGCAGCTGCCCCTTTTGCCCTGACTTAAAAGTGGTCCTGGACACTTCCGGTTCCGGCGCCGCATGAGCTAGCTGCGCTCCCGCCTAGCTCCCGCTGCAGAGCCCCACAAACCGGCCTAAAAAACCTGCTACAGCGGCCCTAGTGCCCCACTTTGGCTCCGGGTATCCCCCCACGATCCCCGCTCCTATGGATCGGTTCGTTGAGAAAACGGGAGCCCGTTCGTACGCGGCCGCGGCGGCGCCCACCGATCGGCCGCAAATCGAGCCCCCGGCTTCGGCCTACTCTGCTCCAGCTTCACAGGCCTCTGCTGCGGACCACCCGGAAGCGGCTATGGAGGTAAGCGGGGTCGCTTCTTCAGCATCCCCAGTTAACACTGGACCCCCCCACCCCCGTGGGCACGTTACAACAACCCCTCACAACCAGACTGGGGATATTCACCAGCCATCCCCTGGGGATGATGGACACACAAACCGCATTGCACAAGCGGTGGCGGCCCTGCTATCTCCCATGATCACAGCTTCTGTGGAGAAAGCCATACAGGCTGGGATGAAACAAATTAAGGCCCAACTTACAGAGCATGCTACAAGGCTTAATGAACTTGAACACAGAGTCTCTGAGGTGGAAGATGATCTCTATCAGTCCCAAGCCACAGAGCAGTCTCAGGAAAGAACGCTTCAATATGTCATCCAAAAATTAGATGATTTAGAGAACAGATCCAGACGCTCCAACCTGCGATTCGTCGGTGTCCCCGAGTCGCTCCCCAATGCCAATTTGAGTGACTTCTGCGCAAAACGCATCCCAGAAGCCATGGGACTCTCTGGCCCCTTCATAGTGGAAAGGGCCCACCGCATGGGATCATTTAATGCGGACCGCAAGACCCCCCGTCCCATCATTGCCAAATATCTTAATTACGCGGATAAAGCTGTTATCCTACAAGCATTCCGGCAGTCTCCCTCTGTGCATGTTGATGGGGTCAAGATTCTAATTTTCGCGGACTACTCTATTGAAGTATCAAAAAAACGAAAAGCCTTTCAACCGATATGCTCGGAACTGTTTAAACTACAAATTAAGTTCTCTCTGGCATTCCCCGCCGTGCTTCGTCTCAAATCCCCCAAAGGGGAACAACTCTCCTTCCAAGACCCCTCTGAAGCGGAAGCATTCTTACGCTCTCTTCGATCAGACTCCTCACCGGCTACACCATCCAAATCTGCCTCAACCCTTCGAGCCCTGGACCAAAGGAGCCCTAGGAAAGACTCCCTCAAACGCTTCCGAGCTTCGGATCCAGATTATCGGCACCGTAACTTTCCTCGCTGAGGACTCTAGTGTCTCCTTACGACGGATTTGTGTTTTTTTTCTTTTGTCTCCTCCTTCCACCCGGTTTGCCAGCTAAGTTGTGCTGAGTAGTGGCTGTTCGCTACCCTCATACCCTTGGGTATTCGTCTCATCTCTCCCTCTCCTCCATACCGGTTACTCGGATCTGTGCTAGTTAGTACCGGGTGCTGCTACTCTGCCGGTCACGAAGGTTCTGGACTACGGACGCTGCAAGCCTTCAGCATATGTCCCTCTCCTTCCCGGTTATACGCCCGAGTCCACGGACAAGTGTTCAGGTTTCTATTATACTGCGTTTGTTACTTTGACTTTGCACTATGTTCTAAGTTACTGTTTAGTTTTTATTGCCTTACCCTGCTTTACCTTTGTTTCTACAATTAGGCCAGGTCTTAGCATGACTCCACTGTGTACTGTACCCCCTTTTTACTGACTAGCCGTTACGCTGTGACGCATATCCTAGTCCGGCGGGCCTTATAGGGTCCTACGGTACTGCCCGCTATTTATCCCTTCTTCCACGGGGCTCTGCTGGGGAGCTCCCCCCTATACACAGTGAACTCATGCGGAAAAAAGAGAAGTACATGCTGTTGTTTCTTTGTTTGGTTATTCTTCTTTTATTACCGTTTACCCCCCATGCCCCCCCTCTCCATGCCCTTCCCTGGTCCTCCCCCCATGCTCACTTGGGTTCCCCCCTTTATCAGTCAAGGATCCCTGGACAAAACCCCATGCCCTATTTCTCTATTGAGCTCGGCCTATGCTACCTAACTATTCACGCCCATTTACGTCTCATATCCTGCCATTTACACCCACAGATTCCGCCCCTCTTAGAGTAGTCTCCTGGAATGTCAGGGGTCTTCGCTCTCCTCAAAAGAGAGTGAAGATCCTTCGTCATCTTAAGAGACTCAAGGCAGACATTGCCCTATTACAGGAGACCCACCTACATGCATCCGATTTTCCGCGCATGCAAAAACTGTGGGTGGGATCGGTACTTGGAGCCGAGTCAGTGGGTCGGAAAGCGGGGGTACTACTCCTAATTCACAAAAATCTTCCTTGCACAATTCTATCCACCCTCTCAGATAATATGGGTCGTTTTTTCACCGCAACGGTGCGGATAGGCACTAAAGAAATTTTTATCTCCAACATTTATGCCCCTAATAGCCCCACTAAGCTATTTTATTCTGAGCTTTCGTCGTGGCTACTTCAATTCACCCACTTGCCTCATTTAGTAGGGGGTGATTTCAATGACGTTATGCACCCCTCGATTGACAGATCCTCCCCTAAAAAACAATCGCAGGGTGCCACCACACCGATTCCTACTATATTTGCCTCCACCATGGACTCCCTACACATGACGGATCTATGGCGTCTCGCCCATCCTACAGACAGAGAATTCACGTTTTATTCCAACCCACATAAATCCCTGGCCAGACTTGACCACTTTTTTGGTTCGGATGATTTCATAACCATGGTCTCCGACTCTGAAATACATGATATAGCGGTCTCAGACCATGCTCCAGTAGCTATCTCCCTAGACAGACTGGATCTCCCCCCTCACCCCAACCTTTGGCGCTTTCCAGCTTTCTTGGCTCTATTCTGGGATGCAGGGAAAGCGTACCTTAGAGGTCGCATTATCTGTTACGCCGTGTCATTTAAACGCAATGCACTCAAGCATTACAAATCCGCCAGTGCCAGACTACATGCAGCCCAACGGCAGCTCTCATTATCCAACTCCACCATACATCACGATGAGTGGGTATCAGCCAAGTCAGCTTTTGATAATTGGGCCGACACCCTTGAACGTACGAAAAAGGCTTACTTGGATGCTACCCTTCACAAGTACGGCAATAAAGCCGGAAAACTCCTCTCCAGACTGTGTAAAGGGGGTCATCGCCCCACTCACATCACCTCCCTCCGTGATCACACGGGACGCACGCACTCTTCTCCTCAAGCCATAAATGAGACTATGTTGAAGTACTACACTGGTCTTTACGCACCGGACCCCATCATACGAGACAAGGCTCGGTCCTTCTTAGACAAAGTGTCACTTCCCACCTTATCAGCGCAGCAATTAGAGTCCCTCAATGCCCCCATCACTCTATCTGAAATTGAAACTACCATTCGCCATCTCCACTCACATAAGGCGCCAGGCCCTGACGGCTTTACTAGCGATTTGTATAAAAACCTCATTCACATCACGGCACCCACACTCCTCTCAGTCTACTCCTCTATTTGGGCGGGGGGCCCTTATCTTCCTTCCGGGAATCAAGCTGTAATTAAGCTTCTTTCTAAAAAAAGGGAAAGACCCGTTGCAACCTGGTTCTTATAGACCTATCTCCCTCCTTAATCTAGATGTGAAAATACTCTCAAAGATTGTTGCCACGAGACTAGCCGATATTCTCCCCCACCTAATCCATCCAGCCCAATCGGGATTTGTTAAAGGTCGGACAGCCACTTTAAACATCCGTAAAGTTCTACTAGCTCTCGAATCTGCCAAACAAAACCCCAATGGTACCTATGCCATCATTACTTTAGACGCTGAGAAAGCCTTTGACAACGTCAGTTTTGATTGGCTATCCATGACCCTCTCCAAATTAGGATTCTCAGGCCCATTTAGTCACCTTATAACCTCGATGTACGCCTCTCCCACCGCCCGTCTGGTAGCGGCAGGCCTTCTCTCACCAAATTTCCCCCTACACAAAGGTACCAGACAGGGCTGCCCCCTATCTCCCATCCTCTTCAACATAGCCTTGGAACCCCTCTCTAGATACCTATCACATTCGGCTCCCCTCCAGGGTATAAAAATAGGAGGCGTGGAACTCCGCACATCCCTGTTCGCAGACAATATCCTTCTATTCACCTCAAACCCCTCACCTGACATTCACACCATTAAAAATACTTTCGATGAGTTTAGGATGTGCTCAGGGCTACGCATTAATTACTCTAAAAGCGAAATTCTACCCATTGGCTCTCACTCCACCCCTTCCTGGGCTAGTGACTCCCTATTTTCTGTAGCCCCCTCATACATCACCTACCTGGGAATCAAAATTGGGAAACTGCCTTCTTCTTTGTATCAGCTGAACTATCCCCCCTTGTTGACTAAGATATCCCAAGAATTGACCAACTGGATGGATCTACCCCTCTCACTCCTGGGATGGTGCCACCTTGTAAAAATGGTCAGCTTTGCCAGACTTCTATATCCTATGCAAACTCTCCCACTCTTGCTCAAGCAGAAAGATGTTACTTCATTAGAATCTGCTATTTCCAAATTTTTATGGCACGGCAAAAGACCACGTATTGCTTTCAAAAAATTGCACCTTCCCAGGGGCGACGGAGGTATCAGTCTACCTAATATTAGGTTGTATAATTTAGCTTGTTTACTTAGAACTAGTCTAGACTGGATCACCCACTCGTCCAGGTACTCTAACTTTGATTTGGAATCCGCTATGGCCCACCCCTTCTCTTTGTCTGCCCTTCTACATTGCCGCTGGAAATCGGTACCCCCCCCACCAACACAATCTTGTCTTCAGAGACACGGCAATAGCATGGAGAGAGTCCAGAAAACTGGCCGGACTTACGCCTTTCTTATCCATTCATCTACCTATCCAAGGAAATCCCTGTTTCACTCCAGGTCTTCACTGTAAAGCCTTCTCGGACTGGTCGGCACGGGGCCTGTCCCTTTTCTCCTCCCTATGTGACCCGCATACTGGCAAACCGCTTCCCTTTCAGAAAGTGATGGACTCATTCTCAATTCCCACCTCTCATTTCTTCCATTACCGACAATGCATCAGTTATATCACCCAAACTTGTAAGGAGGACTCCCGTCGATTTCAATCAAGCTTCATGGATCAGCTGATACGCGATAAATGTTTCAGAATCTCAGATATCTATAAACCTCTTCTGCAACGGTCGAAGCCACCTGCATCCTCTACCTCCATTGCAAACTGGACCTCAGCCTTCCCGGACACCGATATTGTCCATAAGATTCTGCTTGGTCTCAACAAGGTACTGCACCTGACGCCTAATGAAACCTGGAGGGAAACTCAGCTTAAGATTGCCCACAGGGCCTACATTCCTTTTCTTTCTCCCAAATCCAAACGCGATGGAGCCTCCTGCCCCCACTGTCATCACTCGAAGCCACCCCTCTCTCATCGTTTATGGTCTTGCCCTATTATATCCACCTTCTGGGACCAGGTCTTGGCTTTCATTTTCGACGTTACTTTGATGAAATTACCTAAAGAACCCCTACTCCTAATCTTCAGATATTGGGACCCCATTCTGTTACCATGGTCTACTTCTTCAGGCACTGGACCCTCTCTAGGGTCACATTCAACGCGAGCTATAGTGGACTGGATCCTGTTATGTTTACTTTTGGCCCGTCGTCTCATACTACGATTTTGGCTACTGCCTTCTGGCCCTCCAGCCTCCCAACTCCACAAGGATCTTCTATCCCTTTTACACACAGAGAGGCTCACGACAGATTTCTCCCATGTTAAACAAAAAGCAGCCTTCCTCGCCAGGTGGCAGTTGTTCATGACCACAACCATGTCACTACAGGATCAACACGCATTGGATAAACTCTCTTTTATCTACAATGATTCGCTCCATTTCTGATATCACTTTGTGACTTTTCTACATAGGCCGAATCTCCTCAATTCTCTTCCACACCAGGATCCTTCTATGTGGACATTACCATTGAACCCCCCTCTCCCATGTCCCTCCCTGTTCTTTCTTACCCCCCCTATTTCTTTCAATACATTGCTTTATAAGTTACAGTTAGGCATTTGGCCCTTGGAGAGACGGTTTTATCGCCTGCTCTATTTAAGGTTCAAAACAGTCGCTGATCCATCCAGTCTGGTCATTATTGCCCTCGGTTTCCACAATTTCACTGTCTTTGAACGTTTCTCTGACTCACGGTTCTCTTTTGCCCCAGGGATTGACCTGGATATGTACCTCTTCTGTAATGAATGTGCCTTAACATGAGTCTATGTATTTTCTTTTTCCTAATAAAAATTATTATAAAAAAAAAAAAAAAAAAATTGTCCTGCTCTTAAGCCTCTCTTCTCCAGAGAGAATAAGTTCAGAGCTCACAACCTTTCCTCATAACTAATATCCTCCAGACCCTTTATTAGCTCTTCTCCTTTGTTGCTCTTCTTTGTACTCACTCCATTTCCAGTGCATCCTTCCTGAGGACTGGTGCCCAAAACTGGACAGTATACTCCAGGTGCGGCTGGACCAGAGTCTTATAGAGCGGGAGAATTATCGTTTTATCTCTGGAGTTGATGACCTTTTTAATGCCAATATTCTGTTTGCTTTGTTAGCAGCAGCTTGGCATTGCATCATCTAGGTCCTTTTCCATCCTAGATTCCCATCACATCTGGAATATAATGGGAATGTGGGCCACAAGCTTAGTGTCCTGAAGCTCCCAGGTCACTGGTGACCCCTTGCCCATAGTCATGTGACTACATCTGAATTGTCTGCATTATGTGGCAATGTGATGCTGAATGCAAGTACGTCACAGAAACTGCTCTGATATCAGATTATGTAGAATATGTCTACAAGATCCCCACAGCTCTGATAGATTAACTGCCTGACGCCTTGAAGCTCCGCAATATGCAAACGCCTCTTCTCTACTTTCTGCAGAGCCCGTCCAATTCATTCAGAGTCACGTCTGCTTTACAAGACTAATACAAGAACAAATCGGCTTCAACATGTGAGGACACTGCAGAGCGAGCGAGGATGGACCGGTGATCCTCTGCTCCGCATAATACAGCCGATAGAAGTCAATATATCCCTTGTGTCACCTACCTCTAAATACAGGACTGCTTTTCATGTAATATATGGTATAACTCATATCAAGAGAGCGGTGATGTCACTCCTGTATTAGATACACCATATTACCAAAAGTATTGGGACACCTGCCTTTACACGCACATGAACTTTAATGTCCTCCCAGTCTTAGTCCGTAGGGTTCAGTATTGAGTTGGCTCCGTCCTTTGCAGCTACAACAGCTTCAACTCTTCTGGGAAGGCCGTCCACAAGGTTTAGGAGTGTGTCTATGGGAATGTTTGACCATTCTTCCAGAAGAGCATTTGTGAGGTCAGACACTGATGTTGGACGAGAAGGTCTGGCTCACAATCTCCGCTCTAAATCATCCCAAAGGTGTTCTATCGGGTTGAGGTCAAGTTCCTCCACCCCAAACTCGCTCATCCACACTATATTGCCAAAAGTATTGAGAAACCCCTCCAAATCATTTGGTGAAGGGCGGGATTAGGGTGTGGGTTTTTTTCTTCTTTAGGGGTTGGGCTTGGCCCTTAGTTCCAGTGAAGGGAACTCCAAAGGTGTCAGCACAGGAAGACATTTTGGACAATTTTGTGCTCCCAACTCTCAGAGATCCTCATGGTGGAGATGGGTTTTGCTGCATGTTAGTACCAGGTCACAGTCCTCAGGATCGCCACACAAGAAGGTGAGCAAGCCAGGGTTCAGTAGCAGATATAGCTGGTAGGGATCAAGCAGAAGCGTAGTCAGTAAACAAGCCAAAGGTCGGTAACTAGTAGTTGCAGGTTGGGATTAAGCAGAAACGTAGTCGAGGAGCAAGTCAAAGGTAGGTAACGAGCGGTAGCAAACATATGGACCTTAGTAGGAGTGACAAGAGAGAGAGAGCACAATAATCTGCCAAACAGGAAATGCAAAGGCATTGCTTAACCACTTCAGCCCTGGAAGGATTTGCCCTCTTCCTGACCAGGCCATTTTTTGCAATTCGGCACTGCGTCACTTTAACTGACAATTGCGCAGTCGTGCACCATTGTACCCAAACAAAATTGACGTCCTTTTTTCCCCACAAATAGAGCCTTCTTTTGGTGGTATTTGATCACCTCTGCTGTCTTTATTTTTTTCTCTATAAAACAAAAAAGATCGACAATTTTGAAATTTTTTGCTATAATAACTATTTCCTCAAAGAATTTAATAAAAAGAATTTCTTCACCAGTTTAAGCCGATATGTATTCTTCTACATATTTTTGGTAGAAAAAAAAAAATCGCAATAAGCGTATATAGATTGGTTTGTGCAAAAGTTACAGCGTCTACAAAATAGGTGATAGATTTATGGCATTTTTATTTATTTTTTACTAGTAATGGCGGTGATCTGCAATTTTTATTGGGACTGCAACATTGCATTTGGACACTTTTTTGGGTCATTTATACAGCAATCAGAGCTAAAAAAAAAGCCACCGATTACTGTATAAAAGTCACTGACAGGGAAGGGGTTAACACTAGGGGGCAATCAAGGGGTTAAACATTTTCCCTAGGTGTGTTCCAACTGTGGGGGGGGGGGGTGGCTGACTAAAGGAGGAGAGAGATCGTTGTTCCTACTTAGTATGAACGCATGATCTGTCTCCTCTCCCCTGAGAGTATCAGAATTTTTACACACACAGATCCCGGTTCTCGCTCTGTCACGAGTGATTGTGGGTGACCAGTGGGCATCGTGCCTGCCTGGCACGAGCATCGACTCCGGGGACACGCTGCGCCTGCTACAGTGTCTTAAAGAGCCGACATACAGCTACGACGGCTCGCCCAGGGGAGCCAACCTGCCGCATATAACTGTGGCGGGTGGTCAGGAAGTGGTTAAAAGAGAAGTAAAGGAAGGAGGGCCGCTGGTTGAGCACCCATACGAAAGAACAGGGGTCTCCAAACTATGGCCCTCTGGTTGTTCAGGAACTACATTTCTCATTATGCC
The DNA here is from genome assembly GCF_037356315.1 of Lithobates pipiens. Taxonomy (NCBI): domain Eukaryota; kingdom Metazoa; phylum Chordata; class Amphibia; order Anura; family Ranidae; genus Lithobates; species Lithobates pipiens. The sequence continues at coordinate 219,829,544 of NW_027507789.1, forward strand.
TAGTCCTGTCTGTGAACGTTAGAGTTTTACAATGCCTCGTGGTATGTATAGTTCTGCAACAGCTGGAGGTCCGCAGGTTGAGCACCCATGCTGTGAAATTCAGGGATCTCCAAACTACGACCCTCCAGCTGTTGCGGAACTACACGTCCCATTAAGGGAATTGTAAAACTCTGACATTCACAGACATGACTAGGCGGTAAGGGAATTGTAGTTCCTGAACAACTGGAGGGCCATAGTTTGGAGACCTTGATCCAGGAAGTATCTATTTGTGCCCATGGGAACAGGGCCATATTAAGAGCATCATGTGTTTGGTGCTGAGGATTTTGGTGGGCCTTTTATGAGGCACCCTTCTGTGTTTCTAAGAGCCTGTGTTGGCATGCGACCAAACTCTAAAGGGCACATGCAAACAAGGGAAGCCTGGCATTTGATTTGCCAGGTTGCAGTAAGGGCCGTGCATTGGCATGCACTCCGAGCTGAAAGAGTGCAGCTGAGCAGGCCTAACACTATGAAAGTCCCAGGTTTCTACAAGAGCCCTGCATTGGTGTGCACCAGGCTTCCGTTAGGACTGCTCATGCGGCACCCATTATCAATCCCACCGCCGTTCTCAGGCGGTGCATGCAGAATGCAGGGTCCGTCAGGGGGGAATTCTGTTGGCCCATTGCTTTTCATGAGCAGTGTGTTCTTTTTGGGTGGCTGTGCCTATATTAAAGCGGGAGTCCGCCGGGAGTCCACGTTTTTTTTTTTTTTAAAGCCAGCAGCTACAAATACTGCAGCTGCTGACTTTTAAAATAGTGACACTTACCTGTCCAGCGCACCTGCGATGTCGGCACCCGAAGCCGATCTCTCGATCGTCTCTCGGGTGCTGCCGCCGCCATCTTGGGTGTGGGAATCAGGAAGTGGAGCCTTTCGGCTTCATTTCCCGGTTCCCTACTGCGCATGCGCGAGTCGCGCTGCGCAATAAGGATGGACCCGCTGCCTCTGGGATCTGTGTGTTTCCCAGCAGGCAGCGGGGGACTTTCGGAAAGGGGCGTAATCTACGCCCCTTTCCGCAGAGAGCTATCCCGGAAGTGGGTGCAGATACCTGTACTGTACAGGTACCTGCACCCCCCTCCCCCCTGAAAGGTGCCAATTGTGGCGCCAGAGGGGGGGAGGAATCCAATGAGCGGAAGGTCCACTTTAGGGTGGACCTCCGCTTTAAGGTAGGGGCCTGGAGCTGCAGCTCCAATAGCCCCTATGTTAATCCAGCCATGCATGGGAATCCGGAAGGGATTTTTCCTCTGTTAGAACAATTTGGATGATGTTTTATAAGATTTTTGCATTTCGCTAAAACACCAGTGTGTATAGCGTTCGCAGGATGACATTTTTTAATTTATTTTTGTCCTTTGGTTGAACAAGATGGACATGTAATTTCTCTAGAATTTCCTGGTAGAGGGCTGAACTAACTTTGGACTCGATAAAACACAAAGGACCAAGACCAGCAGATGACATGGCTCCCCAAATCATCACCGACTGTGGAAAATTTTGCATTTTTTTGTTTGGAAATCAAGGTCCGAGAGTCTGGAGGAGGAGTGGACAGACACAGAATCCAATTTGCATGAGGTCCAGTGTGAAGTTTCCACAGACAGTGATGATTTGGGGAGCCGTGTCATCTGCTGGTGTTGGTCCTCTGTGTTTTAACAAGTCTAAAGTCAGCGCAGCCCTCTACCAGGAAATTCTAGAGCTCTTCATGCTTCCCTCTGCTGACCAGCTTTATGGAGATACTTATTTCATTTTCCAGCAGGACTCGGCACCTGTCCACACCGCCAGAAGTACCAATACCTGGTCACATGATCATGGTATCATTGTGCTTGATTAGCCAGCAAACTCCCCTGACTTAAACCCCATAGAGAATCTGTGGGGTATTGTCAAGAGGAAGATGAGAGACACCAGACCCAACAATGCAGATGAGCTGAAGGCCACTATCAAGTATTGAGTGCATTCTATACTGTACATGGACTGACTTTTCACTAAGTCAACATTTCTGTATTAACCACTTCAATACCAGGGGGCACTTATACACCTTCCTGCCCAGACCAATTTTCAGCTTTCAGCGCTGTCGCATTTTGAATGACAATTGCGCGGTCATGCTACACTGTAACCAAACTAAATTTTTATCTTTTTGTTTCCACAAATAGAGCTTTCTTTTGGTGGTATTTGATCACCTCTGTGATTTTTTATTTTCTGCTAAACAAAAAAATAATTGGAGACCAAAAACTTTGAAAAAAATGTTTTTTTTTTGTTTCTGTTACAAAACTTTGTAAATAAGTAAGTTTTCTGCTTCACTAATGAGCACTGATGGGGCTGCACTGACAGGCACTGATAAGGTGGCACCAATGAGGTGGCACTGATGGGCACTAATATTGGGGAACTGATAGGTGGCACTGAAATGCAGAACTGATGGGTACACATAGGTGGCACTGATGGGCACTAAAAGGTGTCACGGATGGGCACTGATAGGTGGCACGGAAGGGCACTGATAGGTGGCACAGATGGGCATGGATGGGCACTGATAGGTGGCACTGATGTACAGTCCCTGACAAAAGTCTTGTCACTTCTCTATTTTGTAGAAACTCCTGCTATTAACCTGACTTTTAATTAATCAATTGGTGTTAGAAATAGCTCATATGAAAAGCTAAAGCCCTCCCAAATGATGTTTAATGCACTGAAATAAATTAGTTCCACTGAAAAAAGATTTATAATTTAATCAAGACAGAGTTTTGTCGCCATTACAGAAATTGAACAACTTTACTGAAAATCCAAAAATATGTCAGCAAATTAAGTAGTGGTGCTGTGAGATCCAAATGTAATATCTTGTATGACTTCCATGAGCTTAAAGGACAGCATCCATGCGGCTTGGCAAGGATTCATACAATTTATTGATGACGTCATCAGGAATAACAAAAAAAACAGTCTTGCATCCCTCCCAGAGTTCATCAATATTCTTTGGTTTCGTCTTCCATGCTTCATCTTTCATCCTACACCACATATGCTCAATGATGTTCATGTCTGGTGACTGGGCTGGCCAATCCTGGAGCATCTTGATCTTCTTTGCCTTAAGGAACTTTGATGTGGAGATGGAAGTATGTGGTGGAGCACCATTTGGCCTTTTTTATGGTTGGGAATATAAGAGGTAGCTAAGATTTCTTGGTATTTTAGACTATTGATATTGCCTTCCACCCTACAGATCCCTCGCACACCCCCATACTGGATGTAACCCCAGACCATGATTTTGCCTCCACCAAATTTCACTGTTTTCTGGGTAAATCTCGGCTCCATGCAGGTTCCAGTAGGTCTCCTGCAATATTTGCGGCAACTGTGGTGTAATTCAACAGAAGATTCATCTGAAAAATCCACCTTCTGACACTTTTCCAGAGTCCATCCTTTTAGCAGGCTGTGGCCCTTGGCAAATGCCACACGGTTTTTCAATTGTCTTTTGTTTAGTGCTGGCTTATGGGCACTGATTCGACCATGGAGGCCATTTCGAGACAGAATCCGACAAACTGATCTGGTTGACACAGGGACTTCAGGTGACCAGGTCTCGTGGAGCTCTGCTGCAGTGGAAAATGGGCTGGCCTTGGATTTTCGAGCCAACAAACGGTCCTCTCGAGCAGTTGTCTTGCGGGGTCGGCCTGACCTGGCCTTGTCCAAAACGTCTCCAGTCTCTTCAAATCTTTTTTTTATCCTCTGAACTTGACGCTGAGACACATTGAAGGTGTCTGGCACATCAGCAGTGGATCTGGTCTTCAGCCTCTTGATAATCAACACTTTAGTCTCTGGGTGAATCTTAGGCATGTTTGCAGAGGTCTAGTTGCAGTTGAGAAGGTTTAGTGTACTAGTGTTCTTTTTATACACACCTGAGACCTAATTGATCCATTATTAGTCACAGGTGAAGCTCATATAACAAGGCGACAACACTTATGTCTTGACAAAAATTGACTCAATGGGCTTTACCAAGCTGTGAATATTAAGCCTCATACACACGATCGGACTTTGTACAAACTTTCCCGTGGACTTTTGTACAAAGGGCGTAGTCCACAAGTTTGTATTGCATACACAAGATCAGACTTTTTGACAACAAACACGAACGTAGTGACGTTACAACGTACTGACGGCGCTTCAAAAGAGGAAGTTCAATTACTCCAGTGCCACCTTTGGTCAACTTCTGTATTGTAGTCTCATCTTTTGCATTGGTTCTGAGCATGCGTGTTTGTACCTTGTACAAAAGTTCGATGGTTTTGCGTACACACGATCGGACTTTGCTCCATAGGACTTATGTTGTCAAAAAGTTTGCCTGTTCGCACAGCCAACAAAAGTCCAATGAAAACAGAAAAAGTTTGTCCGATGGAGTGTACACACGGTCGGATGTTGCTCCAAAACAGCTAATTTGCATGTTTGTTGTCAAAAAGTCTGATCGTGTGTAAAGCCCCGTACACACTATCAGATTATCTGCTGAGTTTTTCCTTCAGATTTACCAAAACCATGTAGTAGAAGGGCCTGCCTGATTGCATACACATTGAAACTCCTAAGGTTTGTCCTCATATTATATGGTTTTGGTAAATCTGAAGGAAAAACTCAGCAGATAATCTGATAGTGTGTATGGGGCTTAAGGGCCTTTAGAATACTTTTTTTCAGTTTCGTTTTGCACTGAAACATTATTACAAAAGCTGTTGGGATTAAAATGACCCATTTCTTGTAATAAAATCTTGATTAGAAATATATTTTAGCGGCACTTCAGGTCAATTTGTACACAAGCGACAAGACTTTTGTCAGGGACTGTACACTAATGGATGGTACTGATGGATGCCAATCAGTGCCAAACAATAATGCCTGCCAATTAGTGATGCCCATATTGTTGGCACTGATTATCATCCATTGTGGGCACTGATTGGCATCCTTGGTGGTCTAGGGTGGCATCCCTGGTGGTGACTAGTGGTGGCATTCCTGGTGGCGTCACTAGTGGTCCAGTGTGGGCATCTTCGGTGGGGCTGCGCTGACAATCAATCAGCACAGAACCCCGTCCCCGTCAGAGGAGCAGCCGTTTGACTGCCCTCTACTCGCATCTGTCAGACACGATTGAGGAAAAGACGATCAACAGCTCTTCCCGTTTACATCGTGATCCAATCACAAGCTGATCACTTGGTAAAAGAATCTCTGTCAGAGACTCTTTACCGAGATCGGAGTTGCGGCGTGCGAGACTGACACACTGCAACAACGATCGCCGCTATACGCGTGCCCTCAGCGCAGCGTCTTGACATCCCGGTGACGTCATATGACGTCCGGTCAGGATATCGCAAACCACTTTGCCGACTTCATTGTGCTATATGGCAGACGGCAAGTGTTTGAAAATCCTATTTTTCTTTTCTTTTCTTTTGTTTTTTATTGGTCTTATGTAATATTCACATTTTCTGAGATACTGAATTTTGGGTTTCCACTCGCTGTAAGCCATAATCATGTAAATTAAAAGAAAGGTATGCTTGAAATATATCACTCCGTGTGTAACGCATCAATGTAATATATACGAGTTTCCCTCTTTGAATTGAATTACTGAAATAAGTTTAAGTTTTAGTGATATTCTAATTTTATGAGATGCACCTGCCCAACTTTGCAACCCATGGTCACATTTCCCGATCTCTATTATTGTTGCAGTTGACTCAAAAGTCTAGGACGGCCCGGGGCAACTGGTATTTTTCAGTAGCAGAGATCACCCTCTCGTTCTTTCTTCTGCCTAGTTGAGTCTGAATAATGAGTTTGGCACAAAAGACGCGAAGGGGGGTTAAGGATTGTCATGACTTCATCCAAAATTAAAATCCTAAACCTGCTCTCATCCAAGGGCCATTGCAGCGAAAGGTTTGGAACTTTGGACCTTGCACTGCTTGAAGCTACCTGACCGAATGTCAAAGCAGCACATCGCCCAGCATGCAGAAAGTGCCTTGCCCTTAGAAAACGCCGGCGTCATCCATCACACAAAGACATTCGTCCCTCGCTGATGGCCCAGGCGCAGGAACAAGCCGGAGAACAATGAATAAAAAGGATGATTGGTGAGGGGAAGAGCGGGATCTCAATGTACGGAGATCAACAAAGGCCAGCAGATTGAACAAGGGGCATCAGCGAACATCCTCATCAGCCCGTGAAGCTCTTTCATCTCATGAAACCGTCTTCCAGACAAAACTAGGTAATTGTTCGAAGAGGCTCTACTTATTATGTGAAATCAAAAACGGGTTCACTCGTGCAATTTGAGGAATTAGCGGAGTGACAGATAGCCTCGTTATACCAGCAATTAGTGTAATCATGCAGCCATTGAGGTGCACTTCTCTTCAGTTGGAGGAAATTATGTCGGAGGAAGAAAGAGAATTAAAACCATTTGTTCTGATCTATGCACAAAACCATCCGATTTGGAAACTTGCTCATCTCATTATAGATGTTATGTTAAAAAAAATATCAATAAATAAATAGACGTTTAATAGCCAATATCACCTGTTACTCAGGTTGTTTATTGCTTCGTGAAAGGATAATAATTATACACCTTCAGCATCTAATTGAGTAACGACAGCACCGGCTGCACCCATTACCCAACAAATATAGACACAATATTGCCAAAAGTATTGGGACGCCTGCCTTCACACGCACGAGAACTTTAATGGCATCCCAGTCTTAGTCCGTAGGGTTCAATATTGAGGTTCTGTCGGGTTAGGGTCAGGTAAGTTCCTCCACCCCAAACTCACTCATCCATGTGTTTATGGACCTTGCTTTGTGCACAGCAGGTGTAAAAGGTCCAGGAACTAGGCACAGGGATGGCGGGAGCCCCTCATAATGGGCAAAAGCAGGTGTACAGACCTGGGAACTCAGTACAAGGATGGTGGGAACCCCTCATAATGGTCACAGCAGGTGTACAGACCTGGGAATTCAGCATAGGGATGGTGGGAATCCCTCACAATGGGCACAGCGGGTGTACAGACCCAGAAATTCAGCACAGGGATGGCGGGAACCCCTCATAATGAGCACAGCAGGTGTACAGACCCGGGAACTCAGTGCAGGGATAGTGGGAACGCCTCATAATGAGCACAGCAGGTGTACAGACCCAGGAACTCAGCACAGGGATGGTGGGAGCCCCTCATAATGGGCACAGCAGGTGTACAGACCTGGGAACTCAGCACAGGGATGGTGGGAGCCCCTCATAATGAGCACAGCGGGTGTACCATATGGTAGGTGTGAGGGTCAGGTGTCCACATATGCCTGACCATATGGTATGTGTGATGGTCATGCACCCAAACTCCCTCATTCATGTGTTTATGGACCTTTCTTTGTGCACAGCAGGTATAAAGGCCCAGGAACTAGGCACAGGGATGGCGGGAGCCCCTCATAATGGGCAAAAGCAGGTGTACAGACCTGGGAACTCAGCACAGGGATGGTGGGAACCCCTCATAATGAGCACAGCAAGTGTACAGACCCGGAAATTCAGCACAGGGATGGTGGGAGCCCCTCATAATGAGCACAGCGGGTGTACCATATGGTAGGTGTGATGGTCAGGTGTCCACATATGCCTGACCATATGCTATGTGTGATGGTCATGCACCCACATACTGCTGATTATATGGTAGGAGTGATGGTTACGTGTCCACATACTGCTGCCCATATGGTAGGAGTATGGTCATGTGCCCACATACTGCTGACCATTTGGGAGGTGTGATGGTCATCTGTCCATGCACATTTGGCCATATATTGTACCTCTTTAGAAATATGCATTCAAATAGAATAATATGCACAATTCTCTGTAAAGACAAGGCACTTCGGCATATTTTCCATTCCCTTCCTAAGTGAATATTATTAACGTTGGAAAACAATTCTTCCAGAATGCATTACTGGCATATTTAATATCAGACGATTCAGCCATATATTCTAGATTCCCCAGTTGTCCCCCTAATGCAGTCAGTTTAGACAGAATATGAATTCCCCTTGGCATCGAAGGAGCATAAACTCCCATAATTCATTCAGAAAACTTACAACCTGATCCCTTTCCCTGACCGCCGATATTAAAGAGCAAATTAAAAATGACAGCTATGAAATCAACCCGTTAACGCCCAGCGAAGGAGCGGAGGCGAAAGCAGCGGACACACCAATAAGGTAGGTGAACCATTGACCGGTTAATGCGGAGGGAAATAATACGGCGACGTCGCCGGATATGAGCCTACACAACACCGGCATTTAATAAAGAGCCAATTCAAATATTACCCATAGGCATGGCTTGCTGCATGAGCGATTCTTGCCATGATTTACAGATTGGCTCTGTTACTGTATGAAGATCATTAAACTGAATGTGGTCTCGGGGGGGGGGGGTCTTTGGGCTCTGTTTCAACTACTGTGAATTGTTGTGCGATTGACACATGTGAAGTCGCATGAAAAGTCAAAAGCCATGCATTTCAATGGTCCCCGTTCTAATTGGTGCGACTCATGCCGCGGCGACTCCAACTACTTTGTTCCAACCTCGGTGCGACTTGTTCTCACATGGTTTACACCGGTCGCATGACATCGCATCACAAATCGCATTGCAAAGTCGCACGACTTTGGGGTTGCAGTAGTGGAGACAGAGCCTTAAAAACAAGCTATAAAAAAATGATCCCGCTATTAGCCCTGGTTCATGTTGATGCCACTTAGGCCCCTTTCACACCGAGGTGGTTTTCATGCGCTACAGCGCTAAAAATAGCGCCTGAAAAAAAACGGCTCCTTTCACTCCAGTGCGAAAGCCGGAGCGGTGCGCTGGCAGGACGGTGAAAAAAGTCCTGCTAGCCGCATCTTTGGAGCGGTGAAAGGAGAGGAGTATTCACCGCTCCTAAACCGCTCCTACCCATTGAAATCAATGGGGGCAGCGCGGCTATACCGCCGGCAAAGCGCCGCTGCAGCGGCGCTTTGCGGGCGGTTTTAACTCTTTTTCGACCGCTAGCAGGGGTTAAAACCGCCCCGCTAGTGTCCGCATACCACTGCTAAAAACGACGGTAAAGCGGCACTAAAAATATAATAATAGCGCCGCTTTACCGCCGATGCGCGCACCGCCCCAGTGTGAAACAATTTTGAAAAAAAAAAGCAATTTTTTTTAACTTTTTGCTATAATAAATATCCCCCCAAAATTATATATATATATATATATATATATATATATATATATATTAAAAAAAAATTTCTTCCTCAGTCTAGGCCGATATGTATTATTCTACATATTTTTGGTGAAAAAATGAAAATCGCAATAACTGTATACAAATTAGAGGATAGATTTATGGCATTTTTATTATTATTTTTTTTTACTAGTAATGGCGGCGATCTGCGATTTATATCGGTATTGCGACATTGCGTCGGACAGATCGGACACTTTTGACACCAGCAACATTTATACAGCGATCAGAGCTAAAAAATAGCCACTGATTACTGCATAAATGTCACTGGCCGGGAAGGTGTTAACACTAGGGGGGGCGTTCAAGGGGTGAAGTGTGTTACCTAGGAAGTCTTTCTAACTAGGGGGGGATGGTACTGCCTGGGGGAGGAGACTGATCGTTGTTCCTAAACAGTAGGAATAACAGATCACTCTCCTCGCCCCTGACAGAACGGAGATCTGTCTGTTTACATTGACAGATCTCCATTCTGTCCTTCTCAAGAGCAATCGTGGGTAGCCAGCGGCCACACGCATTTACTCCTACGTCACGTGACGCATGCGCGCGTGTCCTATACTCCTTGCAGCGCTCGCCGTACAGCTGCGGTGATGTGTGCCCACATATGAAAACGGTGTTCAAACCACACGTGAGGTATCGCCGCGATCAGTAGAGCGAGAGCAATAATTCTAGCCCTAGACCCCCTATGTAACTCAAAACACGCAACCTGTAGAATTTCTTTAATCGTCGCCTATGGTAAAGGGTAAATGTCGCCATTCCACTAACGGGTGCAATTTTGAAGCGTGACATGTTGGGTATCAATTTACTCGGCGTAACATTATCTTTCACAATATAAAAAAAAAAAAATTGGGCTAACTTTACTGTTGTCTTATTTTTTTAATTCAAAAAGGTGTACCTTTTCCCAAAAATATGCGCTTGCAAGACCGCTGCGCAAATACGGTGTGACAAAGTATTGCAACGACCGCCATTTTATTCTCTAGGGTGTCAGAAAAAAAAAAATGTATAATGTCTGGGCACTCTAAGTAATTTTCTAGCAAAAAAAAAAAAAACAGTTTACTGCCTGGGGGAGGAGACCGATCACTGTTCCTAAGCAGTTCGGAATAACAGATCAGTCTCCTCACCCCTGACAGAACGGAGATCTTTCCATTTACATTGACAGATATCCGTTCTGTCCTTCTCAGGAGCAATGGCGGGTAGGCGGCGGCCACGCGCATTTGCGTCACGTAGCGGGGGTGCGCCCCTATACTCCTTGAAGCGCCTGCCGTACAGCTATGGCGATTTGCGCAGGAGTGCCTTACGTAGAGTTGCCACCTCGTCCCTTTAACCCAACACACATATGAATTACACGGGTTCTGAGGCTATTTTAATGCCGATAAGGCAACCAAGTGAGTTTAACCACTTAAGCCCCAGACCGATTTGCCACTGCGACGCTTTAACTGACAATTGCGCGGTCGTGCGACGTGGCTCCCAAACAAAATTGGCGTCCTTTTTTTCCCATAAATAGAGCTTTCTTTTGGTGGTATTTGATCACCTCTGCGGTTTTTATTTTTTGCGCTATAAACAAAAATAGAGCGACAATTTTGAAAAAAAAATGCAATATTTTTAACTTTTTGCTATAATAAATATCCCCAAAAAATATATAAAAAAAACTTTTTTTCCCTCAGTTTAGGCCGATACGTATTCTTCTACATATTTTCGGTAAAAAAAAAATCGTAATTAGTGATTATTGATTGGTTTGCGCAAAAGTTATAGCGTTTACAAAATAGGGGATAGTTTTATAGCATTTTTATTAATATATATATATTTTTTTACTAGTAATGGCGGCGATCAGCGATTTTTATTGTGACTGCGACATTATGGCGGACACATCGGACATTTTTGACCTTTGTCATTTATACAGCAATCAGTGCGATTTAAATACACTGATTCCTGTGTAAATGATACTGGCAGTGAAGGAGTTAACCACTAGGGGGCAGTGTAGGGGTTATGTATGACGTTATGTGTTTTTTTTTATTGTAGGGAGGCGTGGCCTGGCGTGTCACGTCACTGATCGTCTTTCCCTATAACAGGGAACAGACGATCGGTGACAGTAGGAAGCACGGGGGAGAGGTTTGTTTACACAGACCTCTCCTCGTTCTTCAGCTCTGTGACCCGGTTGCGGTGATCGGGTCCGCTGGTCCCGCGGCCACGGTCACGGAGCTCAGGACCAGCGGCACGCTCCCGACCCACGGCTAGGCACTTAAAAAGCAACGTACAGGTACGTGCTTGTTGTGCCCAGCCGTGCCATTCTGCTGACGTACATTGGCGTGAGGCGGTCCTTAAGTGGTTAATATTACCACCTTAATTAGCCACAGAACCCGTGTGATTCATATGTGTTCGGGGTTTTAAAGGGATGAGTTGGCAACCCTAGACTTGCTGCCGCTGTCAAAAAATAATTATTGTTGATAATTAAAAAAAAAAAAATGATTGTTGATAATTCAAAAAAATAAATTGTTGATAATTCCCCCCAAAAAATATTGTTGATAATTAAAAAAAATTATTGTTGATAATTAAAAAAAATTATTGTTGATAATTAAAAAAAATTATTGTTGATAATTCGAAAAAAAAATATTGTTGATAATTAAAAAAACAAAATGATTGTTGATAATTAAAAAAAAAAATGATTGTTGATAATTCTGAAAAAAAATTATTGTTGATAATTCAAAAAAAAAATTATTGTTTATAATTCAAAAAAATAAATAAATGATTGTTGATAATTCAAAAAAATAATGATTATTGATCATTAAAAAAAAAAAAAATTATGGTTAATAATTCAAAAAATAAATAAATGACGAGTCGGTCCAAACAGATCGAATTTTCAGCCAGCTTTCGTACACTACTTGTGAATTGGATGATAAGCTGATCTGAAGCTCCCCTTAGCTCCAGCCATACATAAAATTGTTCGACAACAGCAGATCGAATAACGGTGGACGAAAATTGGCAAAGGTACAAACAGAGGGGGGTGGACTGGATTTTAATTTCATTTAGTTACATAGTAGGTGAGGTTGACAAGTCCATCAAGTCCAACCTTGGACGGCGGGCACTTAACCACTTGCCAACCTTGGACGGCGGGCACTTAACCACTTGCCAAACTTGGACGGCGGGCACTTAACCACCTGCCAACCTTGGACGGCGGGCACTTAACCACTTGCCAACCTTGGACGGCGGGCACTTAACCACTTGCCAACCTTGGACGGCGGGCGGTCGGCAAGTGGTTAAGTGCCCGATACCTGTTCATGCTCAGAACCCCCTTTGCGCCCATTCTGTGAAAAAAACAAACAAACAGAGAGAACAATGTTAAAATTCTTCTGAGTAAAAGGCAAAAAGAGTAACGGCGGTGTTCCAGAGATCTACAACGCGATGTCTGACGTTCTCTGCGGCGATAGCGATTTGGTAGGCTCCAACGCATCAGCTCAGCAGTTTATTGTCTCTCTTCCTTTATCTGATGACTTGGAGTCATCAGCAGGCAGCCGGATTATACCCCAAGGTGTGTCTCTTTTCTGCAACATCGCAATAAATTTTTTTTAAAAAAAACAGAACGCATCTACCTGCGAACGGCGGTGAGGAGATACGTGCCCGCCTCGGGGATTCCAAGTGAGCAGCGCCGGCATATTAAGAGCTCGGGGTGGAACCTTTCGGTGTATCATGTCGTTCCCCTGGGGGGGGGGGGGGGGGGGTGGGCTCAGACTAATGCAGGAATCATTTTTCTCTGAATTGACAAACACGAAGAGCCATTACTAATGCACATTAAGAAGCTTAAATATTTACTCCTTGTCATCGGGATCAAGTGAGCACCGGAGACGGATGAAAGGATGTTTAAAGGAAAACAAAGTCAAAACAAAGCACCTTATATTTGCAAACATTTAAAGGCCGACTACACCCCGACAAGATACTTTGTGTGCGGATCCGGCCAGCTTGGTGCCTCTCGGAACATTTGTTTCTGGTAATTCTTGTCTTCTTGGGTAGGAAGGCTTGGCCCAGGCTGGAGACGAATGCCAAACACAGAGGTGTGTATCCAACATAGGACTTCAGGTATATGTAAGGCCAATATTATTTTTACATTTAGATGGCAATGTGAAAGGGTTAGAACCTCAGTCGGGTTTTCTTTGCTATATATCGGGGGTCTCAAAACTGCAGCCCACGCAGGCTACATGTGGCCCTTTGATTTACATTATCCGGCCCTTGGGGCACTATTCCTCCAATGACACCGATGGTGGTGACGCTATTCCTCCAATGACACCAATGGTGGTGACACTATTCCTCCAATGATGGGGCACCATTTCTCCCACTGATACCAATGACGGGGCATTATTCCTTCAATGACGCCAATTATGGCGCACTATTCCTCCCACTGACACCAATGATGGGGCACTATTCCTCCCACTGACACCAAGGATGGGACACTATTCCTCCCACTGACACCAATGGCGGGGCACTATTCCTCCCACTGACACCAAGGATGGGACACTATTCCTCCCACTGACACCAATGACGGGGCACTATTCCTCCCACTGACACCAATGACGGGGCACTATTCCTCCCACTGACACCAAGGATGGGACACTATTCCTCCCACTGACACCAATGACGGGGCACTATTCCTCCCACTGACACCAATGACGGGGCACTATTCCTCCCACTGACACCAAGGATGGGACACTATTCCTCCCACTGACACCAATGACGGGGCACTATTCCTCCCACTGACACCAAGGATGGGACACTAGTCCTCCCACTCACACCAATGGTGGGGAAACTATTCCTCCCACTGACACCAATGATGGGGCACTATTCCTTCAATGACACCAATTATGGCGCACTATTCCTCCCACTGACACCAATGATGGGGCACTATTCCTCCCACTGACACCAATGATGGGGCACTATTCCTCTTACTGACACCATCAATGAGGCACTATTCCTCCAATGACACCAATGATGGGGCACTATTTCTCCCAATTACACCAATGATTCATCCCACTGACACCAATGATGAGGCACTATTCCTCCCACTGACACCAATGATGAGGCACTATTCCTCCCACTGACACCAATGATGGCCCACTATTCCTCCCACTGACACCAATGATGGGGCACTATTCCTCCCACTGAAATGGGGTACAATCCCCCCCCCCGTGACACCAAAAATAGGCAAATATTCCCATCCCATTTGGACCAGTGCACAAAGCAAGTTCCATAAAGTCATTGATGAGCGAAGAAGTTAAGGATAATGGGATTTTTAGGGTGCAAGATTCAACGCAATAGATGTAGCAAAAATATTTATTTATAAAGGTTAAAAACATGACAGAATAAAAGGTCCATCACAAATATACAGTACAGTTTTAGAATGCAGAATGTGAAGTTGAACAAATTCTCAACATGTTTCACTACGGATAGTAGCTTCCTCAGGAGAATTATTATAATTCTTATTAATTATACATTTTTATTATTAATAATATTATAATATTAATATAATTAATAATTATTTTATTCTATCATGTTTTTAACCATTATAAATAAAGATTTTTGATATATCTATTGTGTTGAATCTTGCACCCTAAAAATCCCATTATCCTCATCTTCTTTGTTGCCAATTTCAAGGGATGTGGTGCTTATACAATTACAGGTGTTAAACAATTATTTGTTCTCATTGATGAGCAAGTTTGGGGTGCTTTGTGCACTGGTCCAAATCATTTGGCGGAGGGGGGATTATGGTGGGGGGTTGTTTTTTGGGGGTTGGGCTTGGCCCCTTAGTTCCAGTGAAGGGAACTCTTAAGTTGTCAGCACACCAAGACATTCTGGACAATTTCATGCTCCCGACTTTGTGGGAACAGTTTGGGGATGGCCCCTTCCTGTTCCAACATGACTGCGCATTAGGGATGAGCTCGGTGTTCGACTCGAACATTGGCCGTTCGTCTGGTTGGCAAATTCAGAACTTTGTGGACCATTCGCACCAAATTCGTGTGGTACGAACGGCCCACAATGCACTATGCCATCGCAGTGCATTGCTGGCTCATGGTTGGCCAAGCATGCACTGTGACCCCGCATGCTTGACCAATCACAGCTTCGGCAGCGAGGAGAGCCATAATTGCCCACAGACAGGATGCCTGTGGCCAATTATAGCTCAGGGGGTTTAGTACACGCCCCACACTATATAATACCGCCAGCTCGGCGGCCTTGTGTAGTGTGTTGGCGTGCAGGGAAAGAGCTAGATAGGCAGGGACAGTGTGTTCTTTTCTCAGGCATCTTAAAGTTAAAGTGGGTGTTGTGTGCCTCCAGCACAGTATACACCTGTATCTACCCTTTATTGCTGTTTTTCTCTAATTAAGGCATCTGCAGGAGTTAAAGTGGGTGTTGTGTGCCTCCAGCACAGTATACACCTGTATCTACCCTTTATTGCTGGTGTTCTCTAATACGGGCATCTGCAGGAGTTAGTGGGTGTTGTGTGCCTCCAGCACAGCACAGTATATACCTGTATCTACAGTTTATTGCTGGTGTTCTATAATAAAGGCATCTGCAGGAGTTAGTGGGTGTTGTGTGCCTCCAGCACAGTAAACACCTGAAGATACCCCTTATTGCTGGTGTTGTCTGTTGCATATCTTGCATATTAGCCTTTAAAATTAGCACTTTTGATTTCGAACGTTCGAGTCCCATAGACTTTAATAGGGTTCTAAATTTCATACGAATTTTAGGTCCGTTCGAAGGTTCGAACCGAACCGGGGGGTGTTCGGCTCATCCCTACTGTGCATCAGTGCACAAAGCAAGGTCCATAAAAACATGGAAGAGTGAGTTTAGGGTGGAGGAACTTGAGTGGCCTGCACAGAGTCCTGACCTCAACCCGATAGAACAACTTTGGGATGAATTAGAGCGGAGACTGCGAGCCAGGCCTTCTCCTGCAACATCAGTGCCTGACCTCACAAATGTGCTTCTGGAAGAATGGTCAAACGTTCCCATAGACGCACTCCTTGTGGACGGCCTTCCCAGAAGAGTTGAAGCTGTTATAGCTGCAAAGGGTGGGCCAACTCAATATTGAACCCGTAGAAAGTGTGTGGGTGGGGGGGGGGGGCGGATTTTGCCTGGTAAGGTCGTTTATTTCCATCCCTATCAATATAATAATAGAAGGCACGCAAGCATAGGCAAGCGGGCTAGGGGGGAGAGTTGGGAGTTTAAATGAAGCTCATACATGCAAAAGGTGGATAAATAAGCTGTTTAATAATTCATATATATGTATATATACACACAAGTAACAAACATGTTCCTATTGATACTTAACCACTTGCTTACTGGGCACTTAAACACCCTTCCTGACCAGACCAATTTTCAGCTTTTGGTGCTCTCACACTTTGAATGACAATTACTCAGTCATGCAACACTGTACTCAAATGAATTTTGTGTCCTTTTTTTCCCACAAATAGAGCTTTCTTTTGGTGGTATTTGATCACCTCTGGGGTTTTTATTTTTTGCGCTATAAATGAAAAAAGACCGAAAATTTTGAAAAAAACGCATATTTCTTTGTTTCTGTGATAAAATTTTGCAAATTATAATTTTTTTTTCATACATTTTGGCCACAATTTATACTGCTACATATCTTTGGTAAAAATAACCCAAATTAGTGGATATTATTTGGTCTTTGTGAAAGTTAGAGAGTCTACAAGCTGTGGTGCGAATCGCACAAAATTGATCACACCTGATGTACTGGTGGCCTATCTCATTTCTTGCGACCCGAACAAGTCAGGAAAGTACAAATACCCCCCAAATGACCCCTTTTTTGAAAGTAGACATTCCAAGGTATTTACTAAGATGCATGGTGAGGTTTTTGATGTTGTCATCTTTTTCCCACAATTCTTTGCAAAAGGAAGATTTTTTTTTTCTCACAAAATTTTCAATGTAATAGGTTATTTCTCTCACATGGCATGTGTATACCACAAATGACACCCCAAAATACGTTCTGCTACTCCTTTTGAGTATTACGATACCAAATGTGTGAGACTTTTACACAGCCTGGCCTCATACAGAGGCCCAATATTGAAATAGCACCATCAGGCGTTCTAGGAGCATAAATTACACATTTCATTTCTCAACCACCTATTACATTTTTGAAGGCCCTGGAGCACCAGGACAATGGAAATGCCCACAAAGTGACCCCATTTTGGAAAGCTAACACCCCAACGTATAATCTATGAAGCATAATGAGTCGTTTGAATAGTTCATTTTTTTTACAGAAGTTTTGGGAAAATGTGGAAAAAAAATTAAAACGCATTTTTTTTTACGCAAAGTCGTCTATTTATAAGATATTTCCAACACATAGCATGTACATAGCAAAAATTACACCCCAAAATACGTTCTACTACTCCTCCTGAGTATAACGATACCAAATGTGTGAGACTTTTACACAGCCTGGCCACATACAGAGGCCCAATATTGAAATAGCACCATCAGGCGTTCTAGGAGCATAAATTACACATCTTATTTCTCAACCACCTATTACAGTTTTGAAGGCCCTGGAACACCAGGACAATGGAAATGCCCACAAAGTGACCCCACGTGGCACTGACAACACGTGGCACTGACGACACGTGACACTGACAGATGGCACTGGAGGCAGATGGGGTTGACAGATGGGGCTGGCAGATGGGGCTGGCAGATGGCACTGGCACTGGCAGATGGTGCTGGCTATTTGCTCTGGCTAATTGCTCTGGCAAATGGGGCTGGCAGATGGCACTGCGGCTGGCAGATGGCACTGGCGCTGGCAGGTGGCACTGGCAGGTGGCACTGGCGCTGACGGCACTGGGGCTGACGGCACTGGGGCTGACGGATGGCACTGGCGCTGGCAGGTGGCACTGGCAGGTGGCACTGGCGGCACTGGCGGCACTGGGGCTGACGGCACTGGGGCTGACGGATGGCACTGGCGCTGGCAGGTGGCACTGGTGCTGGCAGGTGGCACTGGTGGCACTGGCACTGGCGGCACTGGAGCTGACGGCACTGGCGGCACTGGGGCTGACAGCACTGGGGCTGATGGCACTGGCGCTGGCAGGTGGCACTGGTGCTGGCAGGTGGCACTGGCACTGGCAGGTGGCACTGGCGGCACTGACGGCACTGACGGCACTGGGGCTGACGGCACTGGGGCTGACGGATGGCACTGGCGCTGGCAGGTGGCACTGGTGCTGGCAGGTGGCACTGGCACTGGCGGCACTGGCACTGGCGGCACTGGGGCTGACGGCACTGGGGCTGACGGGTGGCACTGGTGCTGGCAGGTGGCACTGGTGCTGGCAGGTGGCACTGGGGCTGACGGCACTGGGGCTGACGGCACTGGGGCTGACGGCTGGCGCTGGCAGGTGGCACTGGCGCTGGCAGGTGGCACTGGCGGCACTGGCACTACTGGCAGATGGCACTGGGCTGACAGATGGCACTGGGCTGACAGATGGCACTGGCACTGGGGCTGACAAATGGCACTGGGGCTGACAGTTGGCACTGGGGCTGACTCACAGATCCTCTCTCTCCTCACACGCTGTCTCTGTGTGAGGAGGGAGAGACACGGCAATGGGAGATGATCTCATATGTTTACATTTGAGATCATCTCCCATTGGCAGCTGTGATCGCACTGTGAACGGCCGCTTTGATTGGCCGTTCATGGCGATCTGTGTTTGCCTGTCTCCGGGAGACACGGCGAATACAAAACTTCCGCGATGGCGGCGTGCATTGCGGAAGTAAACACAAGGCCGTTCAGGGATGGCCAGGCGAAAGAACCCGCCTGCTCTACGGCCGTCATTCGGCTATAGGGCGGGCGGGAGGTGGTTAACAAGGCAACAAGAATAGTTGATAGCACCGGTGTACAGTGACCGACATACAAATTGCTAGTATCATATGGCAAGACTGGTAGGATAAATAATAACAGGCAATAACATCAATAGAAACAATATTACTGGATAAAAACCAAGGGACCACCAATACAGCCAGTCCCAGAGTCCGAGTTGCAAACAGGTTAGGGACTGCCTGTTGTTCTTAAGTCGGATATGTTCGTAATTCTAACGTGCACGCGCAGAATGGCATTTTCTGCTGTTTTCCGATGTTTTCTGCTGTTTTCCACTGTTTTCCGATGTGCCCGCCGGTGCCACCTGCCGTTCGTGAGTAGGAGTTGTTCGTAACTCGGGGACCTCCTGTAACTGGAAGAATAGGCAAATATTGCACGGTAATGCCTGATATCTCTGGCATCTAAATTCCTGTAATAAGGAATGTTCCCGTAAACAGAATACACTGTGTAAATGGGAGATCTGGGAGTTTGACGCGTTTCATGGTTCAGGATCACTCATCAGGAGAAGACACGCCATAGTTCTGGAATTTAACCACATGCCGACCGGGCCATAGCCGAAAGATGGCTACAGCGTGGTCGGCTTATTCTGGGAGGGCATCCATGGACATCCTCACAGAATGTTGCTCTTGCGCGCTCCTGCAAACATCCTTGACCTTGTAGCAGCCGTTTACCACGTGATCGCTCCGTCTAATGACTGAGTGATCACTTGTAAACAAACCGGCGTCACGTCATTACGCTGGTTCCTCAATCCCCTCTCTGTATCTATCTGTACATTGCGAGGGAAGAAGGGAGAGGGGGAGAGATCGTTTTTAGCAGCACTGTGAGCTGGATCTGTAGTGCCCACAGCGCTGCTCTGTGCTCATACTGTGCAATACTCTGCAGTAATGTGCAATACTCTGCCAATACTCCCCAATACCTGCCAATACTCCCCAATACTCTGGCAATACTCGGCCAATACTCGCCAATACTCGCCAATACTTTGCCAATAACCGCCAATACTCGCCAATACATTTTAACAGAAACAAAGATTATTTATTTATTTTTACAGACTTTTCAGTCTTTTTTGATTTATAGCGCAAACAAAAAATAAAAAAAAAACAGCGGTGATTAAATACCACCAAAAGAAAGCTCTATTTGTGTGGAAAAAAAGGACAAACATTTCATATGGGTACAGTGTTGCATGACTGAGTAATTGTCATTCAAGGTGTGAGAGCACCGAAAGCTGAAAATTGGTCTGGTTAGGAAGGGGGTTTAAGTGCCCGGTGGTCAAGTGGTTAAGTAACGTAATAGGTGCACATAATTAAGGTGGGTACAAAAGGGGCAAGTAACCCCCCCCCCCCCCCCAGCTGGATCAAAGTACTCACTGGAATAGCTTTTGTTGGTGGTCAGGGGCCAAAGTGGTAAGCCATTACCGTTTTTTGAAAGATGAAAAGTGCATGTTATAGATATATAACTATATGGATCAGACCAAAATGAGGGAAAAATGAAGAGGAACGAGGGACATTGCTCCAAATCAGGGACAGTCCCTCAAAATCAGGGACAGTTGGGAGCTATGAAGTGTGGAAGGTGAGGCTTATTCTTCCCACAGTTTACGGATCAAAAAAACATGACCAAAGCATGTCAGGCTCGGGATGGAGACCTCATTTAGCTTGAGGCCCAAGGCAACTTCTCCAGGAGCCTTACCCCTCATGGATGGGGCAATTTTTACATAGTCATAGCCGAACTTTGCCTACAACTGTCCAACAGACCACCTAAAAAAGATGTGGTGCTGGGTGGTTCCGTTTTTATCTAAACATTGCTGTGAAGGTTCCAGGCCACGCCACATTCTTCTGTCTGAAATCTGGTGTCCCTGGAACACACCTGATGGTGATCCTGGAAACACACCCAATGGTGATCCTGGAACACATCTGATGGTGATCTTGGAACAAACCTGATGGTGATCCTGGAACACACCTGATGGTGATCCTGGAACACACCTGATGGCGATCCTGGAACACACCTGATGGCGATCCTGGAATACACCTGATGGCGATCCTGGAACACACCTGATGGCGATCCTGGAACACACCTGATGGCGATCCTGGAACACACCTGATGGCGATCCTGGAACACACCTGATGGCGATCCTGGGACAAACCCGATGGTGATCCTGGAACAAACCTGATGGTGATCCTGGAACAAACCCGATGGTGATCCTGGAACACACCTGATGGCGATCCTGGAACACACCTGATGGTGATCGTGGAACAAACCCAATGGTTGTCCTGGAACAAACCTGATGGTGATCCTGGAACACACCCGATGGTGATTCTGGAAGACACCCGATGGTGATCCTGGAACACCCTCCATAGTGCCTCTCGCACTCTAGGGACCCGATGTAAAGAAAATCAGTAGTTAGACTCTCAGCTCCACCAATACGACTCAGACCCATCTCTTATTTATTAATATAATTGATGGTACGGAAAGCAGAGAGTAATAAAGCAATTAAGGTGGGTACAAAAGGGGCAAGTAACCCCCCCCAGCTGGATCAAAGTACTCACTGGAGTAGCTTTTGTTGGTGGTCAGCGGCCGAAAGTGGTAAGCCATCCGGGATCACCGCAACCGGGGGGGGGGGGGGCAACTCAATATTGAACCCTACGGACTAAGACGGGGATGCCGTTAAAGTTCATGTGCGTGCTAAGGCAGGGTGTCCCAATACTTTTGGTAATATAGTATATCTACAATGACAGGTTTCCTTTAAAATATATAACTAATTCTATTTTGCTTTGGCTACTCCAGTCTACATACAGAAAAGTCCATGTGGGAACTTTTGCCTCTTTCTTCTCTCTCAGCGATAAATGGTGCGCAAATGGAGAAACCTATTTGCAGATATCATCTTTCACTCTCTCTGCATTACTTATAAGGGTAAAGAGATCAATATCAAGGAAAAGCTTACTGGCGAATTGAAAAAAAAAAAATATATATATATATATATATCTATATAAAACTACAGAACACGCGGTGAAGTTCAAGATGTAGATAACACCTCCCCGGGAGTATTATGGAAGCCGGGAAGATGGCTGAAACACTCCTATTTTTTATTTATTTTTTATTTTATTTTTCATTTAATATTTAAGAATTCTATTCACTGGTTGTACGTTTCAAGGTTCGGGAAGCTCACTATCAGTTTTTGTAGGTTGTCATGGAAACGCACACATTTTCTCAGCCAGTAGACGGGTCCTAGGAGAATAGATATCTTTACAGTGTAGAGAAGCATAAAAAAGAAAAAAAAAATTTTTTTTTTTTTTTAGACTGACAACTTTTTGACCTTTTTCTTCTTCGCGGACTTTATTAAACGCCTCGTTTGCAAAAATTACTCTGAAAGAGTTCGGAAAAAATGGCATCTCAAAAAAAAAAAAAAAAAAAAAAGTCATACCGCCCAACATTTTCAGATGGGGATGAGGGACACCTACTAGCAAACGTATGTAGGCATAGGACACGCCCCCTGCCACACCCTCTTAAAGGGGAAATAACCAAAAAAAAAAGTTAATTAAATCCACAAGTGCCTTTTATTTTTTTACCACTACTATTCCTTGGTTTTTAAAATTGAAAAATGCCGCAATTTAGAAATCAGATGAAAGGTTTGGCACTGGGAAAGACTTTTTGAAAGATAAAAAGAGCATTTTACAGATGCATAACTATATGGATCAGACCAAAAATGAGGGACAAATGAGGAGGAACATTGCTCCAAATCAGGGACAGTCCCTCGAAATCAGGGACAGTTGGGAGCTATGAAGTGTGGAAGGTGAGGCCTATTCTTCCCACAGTTTACGGATCAAAAAACATGACCAAAGCATGTCAGGCTTGGGATGGAGACCTCATTTAGCTTGAGGCCCAAGGCAACTTCTCCAGGAGCCTTACTGTCACGTACCTAGTAGACGGACCCGACCTGCAAGGAGAGACCTCTCTTGCGGCTCCGACTCGAGGGCCCTGGTAGGGTATACAGGAAGCACAGGAGTCAGGAGTGGCACGAGTGCCTGGCAGGATCAACAGCAGCGGATGGATCTGGAACCCAGGAAGCACTGTGTAGGGGAACTTCCTGACAGGATCAAGAGACAGGCTGGAACCAAGAAGGAGCTGGATTGGCAGGCGGGTGCAGCAGGCTGGAACTGAGCAGCAGGCAGCAGGAACCAGGACTCTGGAGCAGGACTTCAGGCTGTAACTGGACTGCAGGCAGGAGCTGGACCAAAAACTGGAAGCTGGACAGCAGACAGGCACCAGGATGCTGAGAGCCGGGTAGTCAGACAAGCCGAATCGGTGATCAGGCGGTCGGCAGAGGTATCAGCGGATCAAGCAGGAGGGTAGTCGGGGCAAGCCGGGTCAGTAATCAGGCAGACAGCAGAGGTACCAGAGGATCAAGCAGAAGGGTAGTCAGACAAGCCGAAGTCAGGTGCCGGCGGATAGCAGGGATGGTAGGTAGACAAGCCGGGTAAGTAAACACAGGAGACAGGTTCTCAGGGTCAGGATATACACACTCTGTAGATTAGACAGCAATAGCTCAGTGTGACCGTCAGAACTAAACAGCCCATCTGGCGCCAACATGCGCTCGCGCGCACCGGTGCACAGACATGCGGCGGAAGGCCCAGACCGTCTGTCGCTGGCAGGATCTTCCTGACACTTACTCCTCATGGATGGGGCAGATTTTGCATAGTCATAGCCAAACTTTGCCTACAACTGCCCAACAGACCACCTAAAAAAGGTGCGGTGCTGGGTGGTTCCGTTTTTATCTAAACATTGCTGTAAAGGTCCAAGGCCACTCCACTTTCTTCTGTCTGTAATCTGGTGAGTCTGGAACACACCTGATGGTGATCCTGGAAAACACCTGATGGTAATCCTGGAACACACCTGATGGTGATACCGGAACACACCTGATGGTGATCCTGGAACACACCTGATGGTGATCCTGGAACACACCTGATGGTGATCCTGGAACACACCTGATGGTGATCCTGGAACACACCTGATGGCGATCCTGGAACACACCTGATGGAGATCCTGGAACACACCTGATGGTGATACTGGAACACACCTGATGGCGATCCTGGAACACCCTCCATAGTGCCTCTTGCACTCTAGGGACCGGATGTAAAGAAAATCAGTAGTGAGACACTCAGCTCCACCAATATGACTCAAACCCATCTCTTATTTATTAATATAATTGATGTTACGGAAAGCAGAGAGTAATAAAGAATGCAGGCTTCCTACTATCCTCCTACAGATCCTGTATAGAAGTGTTATTCCTAGAATGACCTATAACACAGCCTAATCAACAACATAGCGGGTTCGCCGGTCTCCATTCTGCATCACTAGCAGCACAGAGCAGGTTCCCAGTTTCCATTCTGCATCTCCAGCAGCAGGGGCGGACTGACAACTCATGGGGCCCCCGGGCAATAGGAGATTATAGGAGATTATGGGGCCCCCGGGCAATAGGAGATTATGGGCCCCCCAGGCAATCAGAGATTATGGGGCCACACAGTATACACACACAGTATACACATACATGTACATACAGTATACACAAACACACACACACAGTATAAAATCACACAGGTTACACATACATGTACACACAGTATACACAGACATGTTTCTATTGGCTGAGAAGGTACTGGAGAGTTGGGGCAGCTATAATCTCAGGATTTTTAGACCAAAAGGATGTCGGTAAGGGACATTTCAGAGACAGATGTAAAAAAAAAAAACACTGATTTTTACTTACTGTCCCTGGTTTTACTGAGGCTGGCAGTGCCCGAGTAGCCAAATGGTCAGTCCGCCCCTGCCCCTGTCCAGCAGCACAGAGCAGGTTCGCCGGTCTCCATTGTACATCTCAAGCAGCACAGCCACAGAGCGGGTACTATAGTCAATCCTTCCCATTCAATACAACCAACCTGCCCATAAATGCTTGGAATCTCGGCTGGTCCCTCCTGAACCCGGCTGACATATGATCCATCTATGGCTGGCTTTAGAGGTGGGTTTGAATCACATTTGTGTCTGAGAAATGTCTCAGTATTGATTATTTCGGATCAGTGTGGAAGGTGTTCCGGTATCACCAGCAGGCGTGTTTCAGGATCACCAGATGTCATACAGTAAAAAAGGGCAACAATGCCTGCATATGAAAAAAAACTGAGCTACTCAGCAGGTAGGCTCTGCTTCCTAGAACTACTCTAAACAGTAATCAATGCATTGCAGGAATTAGAAATATTATTAGTGGCCTTTAAGGAGAGTGACTTCTTGTCTAGCATTGAATAAGAACACTGGATAGTAATAAAAATAATGTCTTATATTCCTCTTTTTTTTTTTTTTTTTTTTAGATGAAGAAAAGACGTGAAGGCCCGCGGCACACTTTAATAAAGCTTTTTGTTCCAGGAGCGTCATGTTTTATTAATAATTACATGACCTCCTTTTCAGCTCCTTGTATGGGATGTGACCATAAATGCTAGATCGCTATGAATGTACTTCCACAGATACAATCAAGATGTCATTTACTGGTCTTTTATGTTTTGGTAGATATTAAAAAAAAAAAAATGGGACTATATAGTGTTAGGTAGGCAAAAAAAAGACAAACCTTTCTTGGAAAACACTCGATGTTTATCGGGTTACCGTGCATTTTTTTTTTGTTTACGGTTACACGTTGGAAGAAAGTTAACAACTAGGATCTGCCTGTGGCCGCTGTTCGTTATCACGTCATACCAAATAAAATATGGTTACACATCAAGACCGCAATACGTATTTATACGCTATATAGCCAAAAGTAGCGGGACGCCTGCCTTTACACACGCATGAACCTTAATGGCTCACGTGTAAGGTAAAGTCTACAGATTTGGAAATATCAGTTTGTAAATGGATAGAAAACTGGCTAAAAGACAGAATTCAGAGAGTCGTGGTTAATGGTTCTTACTCTGAATGGTCTAAGGTTATCAGTGGTGTACCCCAAGGTTCAGTGCTGGGACCCTTATTTTTTAATATCTTTATAAATGATATTGGGTCTGGGATCAAAAGTAACATTTCCGTCTTTGCAGATGACACCAAGCTATGCAGTGGAATAATGTCCTTACAGGATGTCTCCGATTTACAAGCCGACCTCAATGCTCTGTGTAATTGGGCGACTATGGGGCAGATGAGGTTTAATGTTGAGAAATGTAAAGTTATGCACTTGGAGGCTATGAATATGCATCATACATTTTAGGGGGAGTACAACTGGGGGGATCGATAGTGGAGAAGGATCTGGGGGTTTTGGTAGATCATAAGCTCAATAATAACATGCAATGCCAAGCCGCGGTTTCCAAAGCGAGCAAATTCCTTTCCTGTATTAAGAGAGGTATGGACTCCAGAGAGAGAGATATCATCTGTTCAAATCATTAGTAAGACCTCATCTGGAATATGCAGTTCAGTTTTGGGCACCAGTTCTCAAAAGGGATATCGGGGAACTGGAGAAAGTGCAGAGAAGGGCAACCAAACTGATAAGAGGAGCGGAGGAGTTCAGCTATGAGGAAAGATTAGAGGAACTGAATTTATTCGCTCTTGATAAGAGGAGATTAAGGGGGGATATGACCAACATGTACAAATATATAAGGGGTCCATATAGTGAACTTGGTGTTGAGTTATTCACTTTACGGTCAACAAAGAGGACAAGGGGGTGCTCTTTACGTCTAGAGGAGAAGAGATTTCATCTCCAAATATGGAAAGGCTTCTTCACAGTAAGAGCTGTCAAAATGTGGAATAGACTCCCTGCAGAGGTGGTTTTGGCCAGCTCAGTGGATTGCTTTAAGAAAGGCCTGGATTATTTCCTAAGTGTACGTAATATAACTGGATACTGACAGTTATAGGTAAAGTTGATCCGGGGAAAATCCGATTGCCTCTCGGGGGATCAGGAAGGAATTTTTTTCCCCTGCTTTAGCAAATTGGATCATGCTCTGCTGTTTTTTTTTGCCTTCCTCTGGATTAACTGTGGGTATAGAATTGGGTATATGGGATTGTATGATATTTTTTTTTGTGCTTGAACTGGATGGACTTGTGTCTTTTTTCAACCTGATTAACTATGTAACGGCATCCCAGTCTTAGTCCGTAGGGTTCAATGTTGAGTTGGTCCACCCTTTACAGCTACAACAGCTTCAACTCTTCTGGGAAGGCCGTCCAGAAGGTTTAGGAGTGCATCTATGGGAATGTTTGACTATTCTTCCAGAAGCGCATTTGTGAGGTCAGGCACCGATTTTGGACAAGAAGACTTGGCTCGCAGGCTTGGCTCTAATTCACACCAAAGGTGTTCTATCAGGTTGAGGTCAGGGGTCTGTGCAGACCTGTCAAGTTCCATCACCCCAAACTCGCTCATCCATTATGATCATCCAAGGTTATGAACCTTGCTTTGCCAGAGTTCAGAAACTTTGCCTAGTCTGATGGGTCTGGATTTCAGCTGCGACATTCAGATGGTGGGGTCAGAATTTGGCGCATGGATCCATCCTGCCTTGTATTACTGGTTCAGATTGGTGGTGGTGGTGTAATGATGGTGTGGGGGATATTTTCTTGGCACACCTTGGTACCAATTGAGCATCGTTTAATCACCACGACCTACCTGAGTATTGTTGCTGACCATGTCCATCCCTTTATGACTACAGTGTCCCCATCTTCTGATGGCTCCTTCCAGCAGGATAATGCACCATGTCACAAAGCTCCAATCATCTCACCACTGGACAATGAGGTCCCTGTCCTCCAATGGCCTCCACACTCACCAGATCTCATCCAATAGAGCAGCTTTGGGATGTGGTGGAATGGGAAATTCACATCAAGGATGTGCAGCGGCCAAATCTGCAGCAACTGTGTGATGTTATCACGTCACTATGGAGCAAAATCTCTGAGGAATGTTTCCAACACCTTGTTGTATCTATGCCACCAAGAATGAAGGCAAAAGGGGGTCCAACCCGGGACTAGCAAGGTGTACCTAATAAAGTGGCCGGTGAGTGTACTTGGCCTGGCTTGAATTGTGTAGAGCTGACTGGGGTAATTTCCAGTTTTTATACATTTCGTGATGGTTGCAATAGCCTTTGCAGTTGCTATACATGTGAAAAGGTTGGTGAAAGGGGTCAAATTTCTTTTCATCTGTATACTTCTTCCAAGGGAAAATAGATGCAGCCAGGGTCAGTGCTACCACTAGGAAAACTAGGCAGCCGCCTAGGGCGCACTACTGCCTAGGCTGCCCGGTCACTGGTGTTCCTACTCTCGTCTCTCTGCAGCAAGCAACTAAGTCTCAGCATCAGCAGGCAGCCGCTGCTCCATTCACACATAGTGTCAGAGGCGCAGCAGTGGGGGAGGACTGTGTCTGTGTTCCGACCTCTTAATAAATGGAAGCCAGCGAACATTCATTGATGGGCGCTGGTAGGCTGCATTGATGGGCGCTGGTGAGGCTGATGTGATGGGCACTGGTAGGCTGCATTGATGGGCACTGGTAGGCTGCATTTATGGCACTGGTGAGGCTGCGTTTATGGCACTGGTGAGGCTGCATTTATGGGTGCTGGTTGGCTGCATTAATGGGCACTGGTAGGCTGCATTAATGGGCACTGGTAGGCTGCACTGATGGGCACTGGTGAGACTGCATTAATGGGCACTGGTGAGGCTGCATTGATGGGTGCGATGGTGGGACTGCATTAATGGGAGCTGGCAGGCTGCACTGATGGGCGCTGGTGAGACTGCATTGATGGGCACTGGTGAGGCTGCATTGATGGGCACTGGTGAGGCTGCATTGATGGGCACTGGTGTGGCTGCATTGATGGGGGCGATGGTGGGACTGCATTAATGGGAGCTGGCAGGCTGCACTGATGGGCGCTGGTGAGATTGCATTGATGGGCGCTGGTGAGGCTGCATTGATGGGCACTGGTGAGACTGCATTGATGGCACTGGTGAGGCTGCATTTATGGGTGCTGGTTGGCTGCATTAATGGGCACTGGTAGGCTGCACTGATTGGCACTGGTGAGACTGCATTGATGGACACTGGTGAGGCTGAATTGATGGGCACTGGTGAGGCTGCATTGATGGGCACTGGTGTGGCTGCATTGATGGGGGCGATGGTGGGACTGCATTAATGGGAGCTGGCAGGCTGCACTGATGGGCGCTGGTGAGACTGCATTGATGGGCACTGGTGAGACTGCATTGATGGGCGCTGGTGAGGCTACATTAATGGGCGCTGGTGAGGCTACATTAATGGGCGCTGGTGAGGCTACATTGATGGGCGCTGGTGAGGCTACATTGATGGGCGCTGGTGAGGCTACATTGATGGGTGCTGGTGAGGCTGCATTGATGGGCGCTGGTGAGGCTGCATTCATCGGCGCTGGTGAGGCTGCATTTGATGGGTGCGTCATAAAAAAGGTTTCGCCTAGGGTGTCAAAAATCCTTGCACCAGCCCTTGATGCAGCTCATAGTACTGGTATGTATTGCCGGCAAAAATCAAAACGACAAAGGCGCTCAAGTCCTATGTCTTTAGGTTTATCACGACACACTTCTGCGTTTTGAAAAAAGAAAATATGTGGGTGATTCTATACTTCAGACATGTGCATTAGGAAAATTATTTCCATTATAGCAATTTATGTTTGAGTTTTACTGCTTTGTAATAACCATTACCTCAGAACAAAGAGGTAGAGAAATGTTTTGGAAGTGAGTCACCATACGGTATGAAATCTAATGAACATGTCTAGGATATACCGGAATGGCGGGGCCACACGAGTAATGGAAAGTGCAACCTCTGGACAAGGGGAGGAATTCTATTTTACATCATAAAGCATGCAAACATAAAATAAACACGGTGTGACTTGCATGTTGTTAAGTGAAACCTATTCTAGAGTAACATAGAAGCTGCAAAATTCTATTTTTATGGATATATACAGTTTAAATACGAGTTTGCGGCAAGTGTAGTCAATGCTCTTGCTCTATGAGGACTTTATGTTGAGGAGTCAAAAAGTATTGAAACAAATGGCTGTCATCCTTCATCCGTTTCTCACTGGACATGGAACCCGGAGGCAAAAATTTGGATGTTTGTGATCTTTTATCCACCTCCTACCACGGGAGGGCTGGGAACACCTGATGATTCCCTTTCATGATAGGGAAAGATTTCTGTGCGCCATAGAAATCATGCAAAGTGTGCCATTGTGCCTCATAGATTGGTAGCCATGATAAAAAGGAGGGTGTTCCTAATTAACACGGAAAATTGTAAGGCCTCATTCACTCATGCCTTTCAGGGTTGTTTCATCTACAAAGTTGAAGTCTTTGTGGACGAAACGCGTAGAGTTTGACAAGTCCTTTCCATGCCATATGGCCTTTTTGAATTTTATGCTTTTGTGTAGTTGATGCAATACATCTTGGAATCTATGTAAAGACCTTTTTATTCCAAATAAACCCGTAACCATATGCTTTTTCACTATGTGGAAGCTTTCTGTTTTTTTTATGGATGCGGTTAACCATAAACCTACAAAACGGTTCTGTGGTGGAAGGAGATTTTTTACCATCGCGGACATTGCCATCCTGATCCATATTCTCACATGCCGGGGTCGAGGTTGTCTGAGGTGGCTTAGCTGAGGAGGAAGAATTGCACCACTCGCTATCCAGAGCTTTGATATCACATGCCCGATTGGTGCTACCTTCTGGTAAGCGTATTTAATCTTCTCCTCTGGGTGGAGGATGCACACACGGCGGTGACTCCTTTAGTTCTACACTCCTGGATTCCTTCCCATCAATATATACTAATGGGCATCACTCATGGTCATCTTCCTGACATCACCAATGGGACTATACTACCAATGTTGATTTACAATTTGCATCTCCTGTCACATACCTGGTGGTAGAGCCCGATATGCAGAGGAAGGCCTCTCTTACACCTCTGACTCAAGAACCCCCGGATAGAGCAGACAGGAAGCTCGGGAGTACAGAGTGACACAAGTTCCTGACAGGATCGCTGATGTAGGGGCTTGAACTTCCGAGGATAACATGAAGAATCTCCAGCAAGGAGGATGACCTGTAACAGCTGGGAGGCTGAAGACCGGAACAGGCTGGAAGCAGGACACAGCAGTCAGCGAAATGGTGATCTGAAGATCGAAGCACAGACAAGTACAGGCAAGTACAGGCAAGCCGGGTCATACACAGGCGAGAAGATCAGGAACAGATGGAGAGGCTGGAGCAGAGTCGGGATACAAGACTGAAGTGGAGTCAGGGACAAGCCGGGATCAGATGCAGGCGGATAGCAGGAGAAGTCAGGAACAATCCAAGTGTCAACTGGAAAAGGTTTTCAGGATAAGCAGGTAGTAAGGGTCACAGGGAATGGTGTAGACATTGAAACATTGTAGCGCTGTAGCATTGAACCTGGGTGTTAGTCTCCTTTAAATAGTCTATTTGGCGCCAATGGCTGTCAGAAATTGCGTGCGCACGTCCCTGTTCTCGCACATGCACAGTCATTTGCATGTCTGCGCGCGCGCTGGACTTTTCATAGGCATATGGAGCGCTGGTTTTATCATTGGCCTTGTTTATAACTGTTGTAAGCCTTCCAATGCTTCTTCCCGTGATAGTCAACTATAGATAGGGGCAAGTGGTATACCCTTTTTGTATATGGAACACAGGCATTCTTCTGTGGTGGCCATCTTGGTTGCTGGCTTGCCCTTCCTGACATCACCAATGGGACTATACTACCAATGTTTATTTACAACCAGGGGAGAAGACTGAAGCCGGGATCAGATGCAGGTGGATAGCAGGAGAAGTCAGGGATCCAAGTGTCAACTGGAAAAGGTTTTCAGGAAAAGCAGGTAGCAAAGGTCACAACTTGCGTGTGCTCGTCCCCGCGCCTGTGCAATTATTTGCGTGTCTGCACACACGACTCTTATCATAGGGATATGGAGCGCTGAATTTATAATTTGCCTTGTTTATAACTGTTGCTAGCCTTCCAATGCTTCTTACCGTGACAGCCAGCTATAGATGGGGGCAAGTGGCATGCCCTTTTTTGATATGGAGCACAGGCATTCTTCTGCGGCAGCCATCTTGGTTGCTGGCTTGCCCTTCCTGACATTGCCAATAGGACTATACTACCAATGTTTATTTACAACCAGGGGACAAGACTGAAGCAGAGTCAGGGACAAGCCGGGATCAGATGCAGATGGATAGCAGGAGAAGTCAGGGATCCAAGTGTCAACTGGAAAAGGCCTTCAGAATAAGCAGGTAGCAAGGGTCACAACTTGCGTGCACGCATCCCCGCGCCCGCACAATCATTTGCATGTCTACCCGCGCAGCTCTTTTCATAGGGATATGGAGCACTGAATTTATCCTTGACCTTGTTTATAAATGTTGTTAGCCTTCCAATGCTTCTTACCGTGATGGCCAGCTATAGATGGGAGCAAGTGGCGTGCCCTTTTTGGATATGGAGCACAGGCATTCTTCTGCGGCCGCCATCTTGGTTGCTGGCTTGCCCTTCCTGACATCACCAATGGGACTACACTACCAATGTTTATTTACAATTTGCACAGTGCACTTTATTTAGAGACACTATCAGATGATGGCGTTAGAGTTTTTTTTTTCTTTGTATATGCTGATCACAATTTATTTTGCATATCACAGTATGCAGATCTGTCAATACTCAACTTTTGATTCTTAGCGCTGCACTGTTTTCACTTTACGCAATTCATCGCTATTCACCGCTCCCTACAAACAAAGGGGAAGTGCTTTGTAGAGTCATGGTCATTGATCCAGCAAGACACTGAGAAGTTCCCGAATCGGTCAGACGTGGTTAGTCTGGTGCGGCACATGTCTCTGTGTGACATGATATTCAACTTCTCTATTTGACAGCCGCACATTAATAATTGAAAAAAAAAAAAAACACAACATTATACCCCCCGGACGTCTTGAAATACTACAATAAGATTCACCTGTCATTGTCTCCATAAACCTTTTTTTTTTTTTTTGCTATGGGCTCCATCTACGATATACATTTCTGAAGGATTAAATTCCCTGCCGGCATTCTCCTTGGCAAGCACACTTCATGACCTCACCTGTGGATCGCAGCAACGGCGGATGAGATTACGCCTGTCAGACGAGGTTTCAAGAGGATTACTTTAATATAAATATTTCAGTCATTCTGCCGCAGCTGTGATTGAGTATTCCGCTGCCACGGAGAAAGCAGCAGCCATTACCAAATTGTTCAGTGCTGACAATGACAACTGATAAAAAGCAAAGATACCTGATCCGTTTACAGACGTACATAATACAAGGCGCTAGTCAATTTCCGGGCATAGCTGCATATCATGAATACCAACCGGCGTGTGCGCTATGCATCCAATATCAAACTGGAGGTAGAAAGCTAGAGGGGTTTTTTTTTTTTCGTTTTTTTTTTAAACACACAGATTTCATTGTGACCTGCTTGACACAAATAACTTTAATCAACCTGTTGATCTTTTAAAAAACTGTGTTCATGGTTTGTAAACTACGAAGGATCAGGGCAGCAAGGAAGCACAAGAATTGTATTGTACGGTCATGGCCAAGAATATTGGCACGCCTGCATTTCTGTCAGATAATGCACCACTTCAGCAAAATTGCTGCAATTACAAATGTTTAGGCATTCCCATGTTTTAATTTCTTTTTATTAAATTGGTACAGAGCATCCGGAAGTATTCGCAGCGCTTTGCTTTTTCCACATTTTGTTACATTATGGCCTTATTCCAATATGGAGTAAATTCATTATTTTCCTCAAAATTCTACAAACAATCCTCCATAATGACAACATGAAAGAACTTTGTTTGCTATCTTTTTTTTAATGTAATAAATAAAAAAAATAAAAAATCCCATGTACATAACTATCACAGGCTCCTCCCATGTACACAAGTATCACAGGCTCCTCCCTTGTACAAAAGTATCACAGGCTCCTCCCGTGTACACAAGTATCACAGGCTCCTCCCATGTGCATAAGTATCACAGGCTCCTCCCGTGTACACAAGTATCACAAGCTCCTCCCATGTACACAAGTATCACAGGCTCCTCCCATGTGCATAAGTATCACAGGCTCCTCCCATGTGCATAGGTATCACAGGCTCATCCCATGTGCATAAGTATCACAGGCTCCTCCCATGTGCATAAGTATCACAGGCTCCTCCTATGTGCATAAGTATCACAGGCTCCTCCTATGTGCATAAGTATCACAGGCTCCTCCCATGTGCATAAGTATCACAGGCTCCTCCCATGTGCATAAGTATCACAGGCTCCTCCCATGTACACAAGTATCACAGGCTCCTCCCGTGTACACAAGTATCACAGGCTCCTCCCGTGTACACAAGTATCACAGGCTCCTCCCATGTACACAAGTATCACAGGCTCCTCCCATGTGCATAGGTATCACAGGCTCCTCCCATGTGCATAGGTATCACAGGCTCCTCCCATGTGCATAAGTATCACAGGCTCCTCCCATGTGCATAAGTATCACAGGCTCCTCCCATGTGCATAAGTATCACAGGCTCCTCCCATGTGCATAAGTATCACAGGCTCCTCCCATGTGCATAAGTATCACAGGCTCCTCCCATGTGCATAAGTATCACAGGCTCCTCCCACGTGCATAAATATCACAGGCTCCTCCCACGTGCATAAGTATCACAGGCTCCTCCCATGTGCATAAGTATCACCGGCTCCTCCCATGTACATAAGTATCACAGGCTCCTCCCATGTACATAAGTATCACAGGCTCCTCCCACGTGCATAAGTATCACAGGCTCCTCCCATGTACATAAGTATCACAGGCTCCTCCCACGTGCATAAGTATCACAGGCTCCTCCCAAGTGTATAAGTATCACAGGCTCCTCCCACGTACATAAGTATCACAGGCTCCTCCCACATCCATAAGTATCACAGGCTCCTCCCATGTACATAAGTATCACAGCCTTTGCTCAATGCTTTGGTGAAGCTCCTTTGGCACCAATTACAGCCTCAAGTCTTGTTGAGTATGATGTATGATGAGTATGATGTATGATGAGTATGATGCTACAAGCTCGACACTCCTATTTTTGGGCAGTTTCTCCCATTCTTCTTTGTAGGACCTCTCAAGCTCCATCAGGTTGGATGGGGAGGGTCGGTGCACAGCCATCTTCAGATCTCTCCAGAGATGTTCAATCGGGTTCAAGTCTGGGCTCTGGCTGAGCCACTCAAGGGCATTCGCAGAGTTGTCCCGGAGCCACTCCTTTGTTATCTTGGCTGTGTGTTTAGGGTCGTTGTCCTGTTGGAAGATGAACCTTCACCCCAGTCTGAGGTCCAGAGCTCTCTGGAGCAGGTTTTCATCAAGGATGTCTCTGTACATTGCTGCATTCATCTTTCCACATTTTCCGCTTTCCGCTTTCTCCACATTTTGTTATGTTACAGCCTTATTCCAATATGGAGTAAATTCATTATTTTCCTCAAAATTCTATAAACAATCCCCCATAATGACAACGTGAAAGAAGTTTGTTTGAAATCTTTTTAAATTTAATACATTTAAAAAAACTAAAACAAAAAATTCCATGTACGTAAGTATCACAGCCGTTGCTCAATACTTTGGTGAAGCTCCTTTGGCACCAATTACAGCCTCAAGTCTTGTTGAGTATGATGCTACAAGCTCGGCACACCTATTTTTGGGGAGTTTCTCCCATTCTTCTTTGCAGGACCTCTCAAGCTCCATCAGGTTGGATGGGGAGTGTCAGTGCACAGCCATCTTCAGATCTCTCCAGAGATGTTCAAGTCCGGGCTCTGGCTGGGCCACTCAAGGACATTCACAGAGTTGTCCCTTAGCCACTCCTTTGTTATCTTGGCTGTGTGCTTAGGGTTGTTGTCCTGTTGGAAGATGAACCTTCGCCCCAGTCTGAGGACTAGAGCGGTCTCGAGCAGGTTTTCATCAAGGATGTCACTGTACATTGCTGCATTCCTCTTTCCCTCGATCCTGACTAGTCTCCTAGTTACTGCCACTGAAAAACATCCCCACAGTATGATGCTGCGACCACCATGCTTCACCGTAGTGATGATATTGGTCAGGTGATGAGTGGTGCCTGGTTTCCTCCAGACATGACGTTTGCCATTCAGGCCAAAGAGTTCAATCTTTGTTTCATCAGACCAGAGAACTCAACCTTTCTGTTGTATATCTCTGTGTGCCACACGGAGCACGGAGAAGAGAAAGAGCAGCAAGGTATTGTCTGAGGATTTGAGAACAAAAATTGTGGAAAGCATGGACAATCCCAAGGTTACAAGTCCATCTCCAGAGATCTTCATGTTCCGGTGTCCACTGTTGTGGGACAACACATCTTGGCATGCCCCCGTTGATTGGATGACATCAGACTGTGGAGAAGGATTGTGGGAGGTGTAGTTTCACTATGTACAGGTGGCAGTGCTCTACAGCTAAGAGGAAACAGTTCCCAGGGAGCCATGCAGTCTGAGGGAGGAGAAGAGAAGTTCTTAGTCAACTGCTCAGGGAAACTCTGGACTCTTGGCACCAGAACTGGGGAAGAGAACAGACATCTAGACTAGAGTGCTGAGTCACCTAGGCACTTGCCTAGCAGTGTGAGTTTGCTGGGCATCTTCTGCATCCAACATGTTCCAGTGTGGGTTTGCTGGCCATCTTCTGCATCCAACTTGTTCCCATGTGGCTTTGTTGGCCATCTTCTGCATCCAACGTGTTCCAGTGCCGGAAACTTTAGTCCAGCACAGCTTCATCCTCCTGTCCCTGGGCATTTTCCTGCCTGTTTAGTCAACCACAGAACACTTTAAAGCATCCACCCACGACTGCTCCGTTGGCATAGAATTACCTCTACTTCTTTTTGAACCTGGTTCCATTACTTGCTACAATTAAAGCGGAGGTCCACCCTAAAATGGACCTTCCGCTCATCGGATTCCTCCCCCCCTCCGGCGCCACAATTGGCACCTTTCAGGGGGGAGGGGGGTGCAGTTACCTGGATAATCCAGGTAACTGCACCCACTTCCGGGCTAGCTCTCTGCGGAAAGGGGTGTACATTACGCCCCTTTCCGCAAGTGCCCGCCCCTTCCCGCAAGTGCCCCGCTGCCTGCTGGGAAACACACAGATCCCAGAGGCAGCGGGGAGCGTCCTTATTGCGCAGCGCGGCTCGCGCATGCGCAGTAGGGAACCGGGAAATGAAGCCGAAAGGCTCCATTTCCTGATTCCCATATCCAAGATGGTGGCGGCAGCACTCGAGTGTCGATCTAGAGATCGGCTTCGGGTGCCGACATCGCGGGCGCGCTGGACAGGTAAGTGTCACTATTTTAAAAGTCAGCAGCTGCAGTATTTGTAGCTGCTGACTTTAAAAAAAAAAAAAAACGCGGAGTCCCGGCGGACTCCCGCTTTAAGTTCTGAAAGCAGACAGAAGACACCGAAACATAACTAGCTGTGCACAGCCATAATGGCCCAAACAGAAGCCAGCAGAAATATCTATCCTTATGCCGCATACACACCATCGGAATTTCTGACAACAAATGTTCGATGTGAATCTAGGCTTACCTGTAGGTCAAAGTGGTTTGTAAGGGTTTACAACCACTTTAAGTAAAATTAACAATAACATTTTTTTTATTTTTTTAAAGTGCCCCTGTCCCCGTGTGCTTCGACGCAGAAGCGAGCACATACGCAAGTCCCGCCCACATATGAAAACAGTGTTGAAACCACACATGTGAGGTATCACCACGAATGTTAGAGTGAGAACAATAATTCTAGCCCTAGAACTCCTCTGTAACGCAAAATATGTAACCAGTAAAAAAATTTAAATCATCCCCTATGGGGATTTTTAAGTACCGAAGTTTGGCACCATTCCACGAGCGGGCGCAATTTTGAAGCGCGGCATGTTAGGTATCCATTTACTCGGCACAACTTCAATCTTTCACATTTTGACATTTTGCAAAAAAATTGGGCTAAGTTTACTGTTTTTTTTTTTTTTTTTTTTTTAAGCATTAAACTGTTTTCTTTTTTCTTTTCTTTTTTCAACGCGTTTGAAAAATTGCTGCGCAAATACCGTGCGAGATAAAAAGTTGCAATGACCGCCCATTGTATTCTCTAGGGTCTCTGCTAAAAAAAATAAAAAATAAAACATATATAATGTTTGGGGGTTCTATGTAATTTTCTAGCAAAAAAAAAAGAAAAAATTATGATATTTACCTGTAGGAGAGAAATGTCAGAATTGGCCTGGTTGGTAAGTTGTCTAAGGTCTATGGTGACACCTGGGCCCAGTTACCTCTGGTGTTGCTTTCTGTATGCAATTTTGTTACAGAATGACTCTGTATAGGAAGTGTGTTATTACATTTTGGACACAGCTTGTATTACATTGCT
This sequence comes from Lithobates pipiens, assembly GCF_037356315.1. NCBI lineage: Eukaryota > Metazoa > Chordata > Amphibia > Anura > Ranidae > Lithobates > Lithobates pipiens. Next base: position 219,867,927 of record NW_027507789.1, read on the forward strand.
TCTATTTGACCAATCTATTTCCTAATATACATACGGCGTCGATTTCCTAAAACTGGAGAGTGCAAAATGTGGTGCAGCTCTGCATGGTAGCCAATCAGCTTCTAACATTAGCTTGTTCAATTAAGCTTTGACATAAAAAAAAGATAAAAATGGAAGCCGATTGGTCTCTAGACAAAGCTTGCACCAGATTTTCCACTCTCCGGTTTTAGTAAATCAGCCCCGTAGTGTCAATTCACTCCCAGTCTGTCCTCACCTGTTACTGGTGGCCAACAGAAGTGGCAGATAATAACAGAAATGATTTATTAGTTTTCCAAAAATAATTCTCTGCAGCCAGTCAAGAAATATGATGGATGGTAATTAATGTGTATAATTAAAGACATGTATACTCTAATACAATTTTCTATAAGAGTGCAAACAATGCAAATGATGAGAAATAATGGCTTGTCACTTCAAAATCAAATAAGCTGCATAAAAACAACATAAATACACTATACAGATCACTATTCAAGAAGCAGCAAGGGAGATGGAGAATGTACAGGCCCCCCAATTCAGCAGAAGCAAGGGGATCCTTGCACTTCGGACCATCAAGTCAGGAACGTAACTACAGGGGTCGCAATTGCGACCGGGCCCCATGCTCTAGGGGGGCCTCTATGGCCCCCTTGTACATCCGGAAAGGTGGAGCGGTGGGGGAATGGCATGTTGAGAAATCGATCTCCTCCTGCAGCTGCTGAAAAGGGTTAACCAGTGGGTGGCAGTGTAGGGGTTAAGTGTTCCTAGGGGTGTGTTACTAACTGTGGGGGGGTTGGGCTTTCATTTAGTGTACACTGATCTCTGCTCCAATCACATGGAGCAGAGATCAGCGTCACTAGTTGCTGGGCAGAATGGAAAAATGTTGTTTACACAGCATTTCCTCCATTCGGCCGCTCCGTGAGACGATCGTGGGGATGCCCGCGGCGATCGAGTCCGCGGGTCCCGCGACCGGACTCACGGGGGTCCCGACCAGCGCGGGAGTGCGCCGCCGGCGGCGCGCTCCCGATGGCAGAGCGGCATTGAATATTGGACGTACCTGTACGCCAATATGCCTGCCCGTGCCATTCTGTCGACGTACATCGTCGTGCGCTGGTCGGGAAGTGGATAAACAACAACAAAAAATAAATAATTATATTTTTTACTTTCTGCTATAAAACACATCCAAAAAAAAAAAATCGAATTTCTTCATCAGTTTAGGCCAATATGTATTCTGCTACATATTTTTGATAAAATAAATCCCAATAAGTGTATATTGATTGGTTTGCGCAAACGCTATAGCGTCTACAAACTATGGGATATTTTTATGGAATTTTTATGTATTTTTTTCCAGTAATGGCGGCAATCAGTGACTTATAGCGGGATTGCGTCCTTGAGGCGGACAAATCAGACACTAAGGGGTTTATTTACTGAACCTAGAGAGGGCAAAATTAGTCACAACAACCAGGTTTTTTTTTTTGCTAAAGCTTATTTATTTTTATCTTAACCACTTAAAGCCCCGGACCATTTGGCTGGCCAAAGACCACAGCACTTTTTGCAATTCGGCACTGCAGAGCTTTAACTGACAATTGCGCGGTCGTGCGACGTGGCTCCCAAAACAAAATTGACATCCTTTTTTCCCCCCACAAATAGAGCTTTCTTTTGCTGGTATTTGATCACCTCTGCGGTTTTTATTTTTTGCGCTATAAACAAAAAAATTGCATCAATTTTGGAAAAAAAAACGCATTATCTTTTACTTTTTGCTATAATAAATATCCCCCAAAAATATATAAAAAATTTTAGGCCGATATGTATTCTTCTACATATTTTTGGTAAAAAAAAAATCGCAATAAGCGTTTATTGATTAGTTTGCGCAAAAGTTATAGCGTCTACAAAATAGGAGATAGTTTTATGGCATTTTTATTCATTTTTTTTTATTAGTAATAATAAAAGCGATTTTTATTGTGACTGTGGCATTATGGAGGACACATCGGACGCTTTGGTGTGATTTTGGGACCATTCACACTTATACAGCGATCAGTGCAATTAAAAAGGCATTGATTACTGTGTAAATGTGACTGGCAGTAAAGGGATTAACCACTAGGTGTCGCTGTAGGGGTTAAGTGTGTCCTAGGGAGTGATTCTAACTGTGGGGGGGGGGGGGAGGGGCTGTGTGTGACACGTAACTGATCACCGCTCCCCATTACAGGGAGAGCTGATCAGTGTCACTAGGCAGAACAGGGAAATGCTTGTTTACATCAGCATTTCCCCATTCTTCCTCAGCGTGAGACGATCACGGGTATCCCCATGGACATCGAGTCCGTGGGACCCACGATCATGCTCACGAAGCTCCTGGCAGGCGCTCACACGCCCGCCTCTTAAAAGGGCACCGTACAGATACGTGATTCTGCCTGTACATGCCGCAGTATATATATATATGCGTGAGGCGGTCGGTAAGCGGTTAATTAATAATTTATCTTAATTAAGTATGGCTTAATTGAACAAGTGGCAGTTAGAAGCTGATTGGTTTCTCTGCAGAATTGTAACTTATTTTGCCCTCTCTAGGTTTGGTAAACAAACCCTGATACTTTTTTACGGACCAGTGTCACCAATACAGTGACCAGTGCTAAAAAAAATTTACTGTTACTGTGCTAATGACACTACCAGGGAAGGGGTTAACATCAGGGTTGATCAAAGGGTTAAAGGGGGTTGTAAACGCTTGTGGTTGCTCACCTCAATGCATTGAGGTGAAAAAAACGGGGCGGAGCATCGCATTAAGTGGTTAAAAAAAGGAACGTTAACATATCCTTTAAATGTGTTCCTAGGGAGCGCTTTCTAGCTGTGTGGCAGGGGGGGGGAGGTGGATTTACCGTGGGAAGACCTTTGCTTAGCAGAAACACAGGATCTCCGTCTTCCCTTGTCGCAGAACGGCGATCTGCCTTGTTTACATAAGCAGACTGCCGTTCTGCCTCTGTCGGGGACGATCCGCCGGACCCGCTTAATGGCTCAGCGGGGGTGCGTGTGCATGCTGCAAACCCAGAAGTATAAAAAAAAAAAAATTCCATACACGTACGTGATTCCGCCTGTGGGTGCCGCTGCTCCCCCCTCCCTCCCAGTACACATATGTGGGGCGGTCAGCAAGCGGTTAATTATAGCATAATAATTTTTTTTTTTTTTTCCCGTCAGGGCGTTCTGATAATTCCGGAGAACTTGGACACTTACAGTGGGGGAAGGAAGGATGTTAATTTCACTCGCCGTTCCTATTCCTAGACCTTTGTTTAGCAGAAACACAGGATCTCCGTCTTTCCTCGTCGCTGAACGGTGATCTGCCTTGTTTACATAAGCAGACTGCAGTTTTGCCTCTGCCGGGGATGATCCGCCGGACCCGCTTAATGGCTCAGCGGTGGCGCGCGTGCGTGCTGCAAACCCAGAAGTAAAAAAAATAAAAATCCCATACACGTACGTGATTCCGCCTGTGGGGGCTGCTGCCCCCCCCCAGTACACATATGGGGGGCAGTCAGCAAGTGGTTAATTTTAGCATAATAATTTTTTTTTTCCATCAGGGCGCGCTGATAATTCCGGAGAACACGGACACTTACAGTGGGGGAAGGAAGGATGTTAATTTCACCCGCCGTTCCTATTCCTAGACCCCGGCGATCGCAAGAGCGGCATTGTTTACTTCTTCGCCTTTCGTGTCATCGCTCAGATGTCTCGCTGTGCTCTAAACAGCATGCATTCCTTGAAGATTCACTTGACATTCCTGCGGGTTGTTTTGTTCCATGAACTTGTAAGCAGCCAAAAAAAAAACAAAAAAAAAAACGCTGCACAGCCACTAGCAGATCTCTTCCTTTATTCCCTGCCAGGGAAAGTGTCTGCGAATGTTAAAGGGTCTCTCCACCTAAAAATTCCGGACATGTTAGAGCTGCGCGATTCTGGCTAAAACGAGAATCACGTTTTTTTTTTTTTGCTTAGAAGATAGATCGCGATTCTTTTGCGATTCTCGCGGGGTAACATCCTCTTTCGCATTAACCGCTTGCTGACCGGCCGCCGCAGTTTTACTGCATCAGGTTGGCTCCGCTGCGTGAAATCACGTTATTGTACTTGATCTCGCGAGGCTTGGCTAACGGGCGCGCCCGTGCCCTGCTGCGAGCCCGTGCCCCGCTGTTCGATGTCCATGGGGATACAAGCAACAAGCATCTCCCCGTTCTGCCTAGTGACACTGTCACCAATTTCTGCTCCCTCCTCTAATCGGGAGCGGTGATCAGTGATGTGTCACATGTAGCCACGCCCCCCCCACAGTTAGAGTCACTCCCTAGGACACACTTAACCCCTGCAGTGCCACGCAGTGGTTAACCCCTTCGCTGCCAGTCACATTTACACAGTAATCAATGCATTTTTAATCGCACTGGTCGCTGTATAAATGTGGATGGTACCAAAATAGCACCAAAAGTTTCCACCATAATGTCGCAGTCACGATAAAAAAATAAAAATAAATCGCTGATTGCCGCCGACAGATCATGTGTTCCCAGTACAGAGGAACGCCGATCGGTCTCCTCCCCTTGTGAGTTGCAGTTATCCCCTTCACTGTCAGTGACATTTATACAGTAATCAATGCATTTGTATAGCACTGATTGCTGTATAAATGACAATGGTCCCAAAATGGTGTCAAATCAAAAGTGTCCGATGTGTCAGCCGCAATGTCATAGTCACGATAAAAATCGCAGATCGCCGCCATTATTAGTAAAAAAAAAAAAATAATAATAAAAATGTCATAAAACTATCCCCTATTTTGTAGACACTGTAACTTTTGCACAAACCAACCAATACACGCTTATTGTGATTTTTTTTTTTTTTACCAAAAATATGTAGAAGAATACGTATCGGCCTAAACTGAGGGAAAAAAAAGTTTTTTCATATATTTTTGGGGGATATTTATTATAGCAAAAAGTAAAAAATAATGCGTTTTTTTTTTCAAAATTGTCGCTATTTTTTGTTTAAAGCGTAAAAAATAAAAACCACAGAGGTGATCAAATGCCACCAAAAGAAAGCTCTATTTGTGGGAGAAAGAGGACGTCAATTTTGTTTGGGAGCCGCGTCTCACTAGGGCGCAATTGTCAGTTAAAGCGACGCAGTGCCGAATCGCAAAAAGTGCTCTGGTCTTTGGACAGCCAAATGGACAGGGGCTGAAGTGGTTAAAACAAAAACAAGAATTGGGCTAACTTTACTGTTTTTTTTATTATTTATTGAAGTGTATTTTTTTTCCCAAAAAATTGCGTTTGAAAGACCGCTGGGCAAATACACTGTGAGATAAAATATTGCAGCAATTGACATTTTATTCTCTAGGGTCTCTGTTAAAATATATATAATGTTTGGGGGCTCCAAGTAATTTTCTAGCAAAAAAATATTGATCTTAATAAGTGTCAGAAAAAAAGATTTAGACTTTAAGTGGTTAAAATTCCTGCATTTACAAGTTGTTTAAAAACTTGGCAGACTGCCTGGATTTGTTCTTTTTTTCTCACAGAAGTTTATCCCTATTGATCTAAGAAGAGTTAGTTACAATGTTTCATTTTAAAAACTTGGCAGACTGCCCGATGTTTTCTTTTGACAGCTGAGTGAGCAGAAAAGTCTCTCCACTTACATGAAAGAATCGGCAAACTCTGCAATAGAGAACGTCAGGGGGTTGAATTAAGATCACGCTTTTTTTAACGATTAATTGTGCAGCTCTAGGACATGTGGAGCGTCTAAGGCTGGGTTCACACTGCTGCGGGGGGAGATCCGGATGTGATTCGCACCGCACTGCAGTGCAAATCACATCCGATCTCCGTAGAGATGCGAGTTCAGCCATACAGATAGTATGGCTGAATTCGCATCGCTCCCGCAGCAAACTCGCACGGGACCCTTTTTTTGATCCGCAGCAGAATCGGATCGCATGGGTGTTCACACCATGCGATCCGATTCCTGTGCGAGTGTGCAGATCGCACTGCGATATGCGGACGGATCTGGGGGTGTCATTAACATATCATTGACACTCCCAGCCGTCCGCATAGGGCAGTGTGAACTGCCGCCGGGAGGTATGCGATGCGGGAAAACGCCGCGGATTCGCGGCGTTCCCGCATCGCTATAATGTGAACCTAGCCTAAGGGAGAACTGGCTGAACAGCGATTACGATCGCAACAAACTGACTGTGCTTAAGGCTAGGTTCACACTATAGCGATGCGGGAACGCCGCAAATCCGCGGCGTTTTCCCGCATCGCATGACTCCCGCCGGCAGTTCACACTGCCCTATGCGGACTGCTGGGAGTGTCAATGAAATCTTAATGACACCCCCAGATCCGTCCGCATATCGCAGTGCGATCTGCACACTCGCACAGGAATCGGATCGCATGGTGTGAACACCCATGCGATCCGATTCTGCTGCGGACCAAAAAAAGGGTCCCGTGCGAGTTTGCTGCGGGAGCGATGCGAATTCAGCCATACTATCTGTATGGCTGAACTCGCATCGCTACAGAGATCGGATGTGATTTGCACTGCAGTGCGGTGCGAATCACATCCGGATCTCCCCCCCGCAGCAGTGTGAACCCAGCCTAATTCTTCTCCCTCGCTTTTCTGTGCAAATGTGCAGAGGCCGGGGGCTTCTATCCTTCTGATTTTTTTTTTTTTGACCACTCAAGGACCCGTTTTTTCATTTTTTTGCTAGAAAATTACTTACACCTCCCCCATATTATAATTTTTTAGCCCCCCCCAAAAAAAAACCGCTGCGCAGATACCGTGTGACATAAAAATTAGCAACAATCGCCATTTTATTCTCTAGGGCATGAGACATTGCAAGACCCTGACAATCACAGGCGTGACTGCTAGAGGCAGAGGCATGATGAGATTTGTAGTTTCACCCAGAGCTTGGAGGGCCAAGGTTGCCTACCCCTGCCCTAGAGAATAAAATGGCGATCGTTGCAAATTTTTATGTCACACGGTATTTGCGCAGCGGTTTTTCAATTTATGGGGGGGGGGGGAGATACGCTTTTTAATCACTTCAATAATCGGCCCTTTTGACCCCCTTCCTGCCCAAGCCAATTTTCAGTTTTCAGAGCTGTCGCACTTTGAATGACAATTGCGCACTCGTGCTACACTGTAGCCAAATTACATTTTTATCCTTTTTTCCCCATAAATAGAGCTTTCCTTTGGTGGTATTCAATCATCTCTGCGGTTTTTATTTTTTGCGCTATAAACAAAAAAGATCGACAAGTTTGAAAAAAATATATATATTTTTTACTTTTTTGCTATAATATTATATATATATATATATATATATATATATATATATATATATATATATATATATACATACATACATACATACATACATATATATATATATATACACGTATATATTTTGTTTTTATAAAAATTTCCCTCAGTTTAGGCTGATATGTATTCTTCTACATATTTTTGGTAAAAAAAACAAAAAAAACGCAATAAGCGTTTATTTATTGGTTTACGCAAAAGTTATAGTGTCTACAATATAGGGGATAGTTTTATGGCATTTTTATTATTATTATTTTTTTTTACTAGTAATGGTGGCGATCTGCGATTTTTATCGTGACTATGACATTGCGGCTGACACATTGGACACGTTTGACACCATTTTGGGACCATTGTCATTTATACAGTGATCAGTGCTATAGAAATGCATTGATTACTGTATAAATGTCACTTGCAGTGAAGGGGTTAACTGTGTAACTAACAAGGGGAGGAGGCCGATCGGTGTTCCTCTGTACTGGGAACACATGATCTGTCTCCTCTAACCTGACAGGACATGGATCTGTGTGTTTACGATGCAGCGGGGGCACGCACGCGCTCCCCAGTCGGTCGGGAAGCCCAGGACGTCAAATGACGCCTGCCCAGGATGGGCGGGATGTGAAGTAGTTAAAGTTTAACCACTTACAGACCAGAAGGATTTGCCCCTTAGCCGGTTCCCTACTGGCTCACACAGATGTACTGTGCCAGAATGGCTCTCCTAGGCGCAATCCCGTACATCTATGGGTTTGCCCAGGAGAGCCACCGGAAGGCGCGCGTGCACGAGCGGCAGCACGGGGGTTTGTGTGTGTGTAAACACACAAATCCCTGTGCTGTCAGAGGAGATAAGACAGATTGTGTGTTTCTACGAAGCGGAAACAGCGATCTGTCATCTCTCCTAGTTAGTCCTATCCCCCCTACAGTTAGAACACACACCCAGGGAACACATTTAACCCCTTGATCGCCCCTGTAGTGTTAACCCCTTCCTTGCTAGTGACATTTACACAGTAATCAGTGCGTATTTATAGCACTGATCGCTGTATAAATGTCAGTGGTCCCAAAAATGTGTTCGACCTGTCCACCGCAATGTCACAATAATGCTAAAAAAAATTAAAAATAAAACACAGATCACCGCCATTACTAGTAAAAAAAAAATAATAATAATAAAAACGCCATATAAATGCCTTAAATCTTTCCCATAGATTGTAGACTATATAGCTTTTGCGCAAACCAATCAATATACGTTTATTGCAAATTTTAATTTTTTTTTCTAAAAATATGTAGAAGAATATATATCGGCCTAAATTGATGAAGTATTTTTTGTTTTTTTTTGGGATATTTATTATAGCAAAAAATTTAAAATATTGTTTTGTTTTTTTTCAAAATTGTTACTCTTTTTCTGTTTATAGCACAAAAAAAGAAAAGAAAAGCGCAAATACCACCAAAAGAAAGCTCTATTTGTGGGGAAAAAAAGGACGTCAATTTTTTTTCTGGGTACAATGTCGCATGACCGCGCAATTGTCAGTTAAAGTGACACAGTGCCGTATCGCAAAAAAACGGCCTGGTCATTGAGCAGGTAAACCTTCCGGGGCTGAAGTGGTTAATGATCAGGCCATTTTTTGCGATACAGCACTGCTTTAACTGCCAATTGCGCAGTCATGCGATGCTGTATCCAAACAAAACTGATGTCCTTTTGTTCACCACAAATAGAGCTTTCCTTTGGTGGTGTTTGATCACCTCTGCGGTTTTTATTTTTTGCGCTATAAACGCGACAATTTTGAAAAAAAAAAAAAACAATATTTAGAATTTTTTGCTATAATAAATATCCCCCAAAAAATAAAAAATTCTTCATCAGTTTAGGCCGATATGTATTCTTCTACATATTTTTGGTAAAAAAAAAAATATCCCAATAAGCTTATATTGATTGGTTACAAAATAGGGTCTACAAAATAGGGGATAGATTTATGGCATTTTTATTATTTATTTTTTTACTGATAATGGCAGTGATCTGCAAATTTTTAGCAAGACTGCGACATTGCGGCGGACACATCGGACAGTTTTGGCACTTGTTTGGGACCCTTGACACTTATACAGCGATCAGAGCTAAAAATAGGCAATGATTACTGTATAAATGTCACTGACAGGGAAGGGGTTGACACTAGGGGCGATCAAGGTGTTAAATGTGTTCCCTAGGGAGGTGTTTCTAACTGTGGGGGGGGGAGGGGACTGACTGAAGGAGGAGAGAGATCTCTGTTCCTGATCACTAGGAACAACAGATCTCTCTCCTCCCCGTCAGAATGGGGATCTGTCTGTTTACATACACAGATCCCCGTTCCGGCTCTCTGTGGAGGGATCGCAGGTGGCCGGCGGACATCACAGCCACGAGCATTGGCATCGCACGTGCGCCTTCTATATGTCGTAAAGTGGCCGACGTACACTTACGGCGATTCGCGCCGCTGTGCCAACCTGCCGCAGTATAATGACAGTTAAGGACCCATCCTTTTTCTGACATTTTTTTTTTTGCTTTAAAATTACTTATAGCCCCCAAACATTATATATATATTTAGGCAGAGATCCTAGAGAATAAAATGACGATCGTTGCAAATGTTTATGTCACACGGTATTTGCGCAACGGTTTTTCAATTTGTGGGGGGAAAAGTAAATAAACTTTTTAAAATGTTAATGCAAAAAAAAAAAAAACACAATGCAGAACCCAAATTTTTTTTGTACAATATAAAAGATGATGTCACGCCGAGTAAGTACATACCAAACACGTCACGCTTTAAAATTGCGCACGCCCGCACAGTGGCTTAAATATTAGTATCCATAGGCGACACTTTAAAAGCCTTTACAGTTTACCACTTTATATCTACTGAGGAGTCTAGCACTAGAATTACTGCCCGTGATCTGCCGTTTCGCGGCAATACCTCACCTGCGTGGGGCGATTGCTGTTCACGTGCATGCGGGACCGACGCACGAGTTCACCTTTTTGCACGCCAGCATGGGGGGGCACTTGGGCTTCCGGTGGGATGGGTGAGCCAGAGAGAGCCATGGAAGGCAGAGGGTGGGGAGGGGACGGGGGGACGGGGGAGGGGACGGGGGGAGGGGGCGTCACCCCCTCCCGCTGCTTGTAATAGCAACCAAGTGGCTGCTCCGGTTGCTATTACAAGAGAGCCAACCATCGGCTCGAAAAAAAATAAAAAATAAAAAAACAAAAAACAAAAAGAAAACTGGGTGATGTGTTTGTTTTCGTTTCATTCTGGGTTTTTTTTTTGTTTTTCGCTCATTCTTTATGATTGCAATTCATAAATCCGAAAATAAGGAAAAAAAATCAGAAAAACAATCCCGCCGCTGTAATTCATGCACCCGGTGTCCTGAAACGGGACGGACGTATGAATAGGGGGTGGCCGCAACTATGCATGAATCTATCCATTAATCCCTTACGGTAAAGAATTCACAGTGTCAGCTTACAGTAAGTAATACAATAATGTTGCTTTCAGAAATCAGCAGCACGGGTGGCCAGATCTCTGTAGCCACACAACGAAACTGAGACCAGACTAGATATAGTAAAGTAAATGTAATAATAGTAAAAAACGAGACATCACAACACCAGCAAACGGGAAACACAACAAATGTGAAGATACAAGTGAACCACAACCATATAATCAAAATGCCTAACTAGCATCCTAAGTAACAGGAAGCCTATCCAACAAACTATATACAATATGTACAAAATGAGATGCAGGGAACAGATGGGAAGGGGGAATCAGGACTGGGATCAGTTAAAGGGGAGCAGAATAAGGCAGCAGGGTTCAGGATGTAGGGCAGGAGTAAGATCAGAATCTAAACTCATGATAATTGGAAAGCAGTATCTGGCAGCAAAGCAAAACACTGAAGCAAAGTGTAATAGTAGAAGAGGGACTAAATACCCTCCCAGCAGCCAGCATCAGATGGACACTGATTACTGTAATATACTGGAAAACACCTGCTGGTGGGCACTGGAACTACAACCTCCCACTCTGGGAAGCACAGTGCCACCAGCAGGTGATCCAAGCCTTGACATTTAGGCTCCATACATACTAGCGTTTTTTCAGCTCCTAGAAAATAAGTGTTGTCCTATGTGTCCATGCACACTATTTTAGGGCTAGATGCAGTTTTACAGCTTCATGTGTTTAGGAGCAGAAAAATGTTTTTGTAGGGTTTTTGGGAGCGTTTTCCTGGCAGAAAAAATGCTAAACGCTTCTAAGAGCCCATTCACACCTGAACGTTTTGTAGGCCCTACGCCTGAAGCTACAAAACGCTAGAGGGGAAAAAATCCATTATTCTCAATGGAGATGGTTCACATCTCCACTCCATGTCGCCTGAAGTCCTACGCCTGAAGCTCAAACAAGTTCCGGACCCTTTTTTGTCGCGCGAATTGGGCTGATTTGGGCGTTTCATTCCCATAGAAACTAATGGAAACGCTCGATTCGAGCGTTTAGCGCGTCATCGAGCGTTTCTACGCGCGTTTTGACGCTGTATCTGCTCAAGAAAAAATAAGCAGATGAAAAATATTTTTCCTATTGGCTGAAAAAAAACGCCGAAGTTAAAAAAACGCTCTTTGTCGCGTGTTGTAGTGTGACAAAACACTAGTTGTCGCGCGTTGTAGTGTGACAAAACGCTCGTTGTCGCGCGTTGTAGTGTGACAAAACGCCCGTTGTCGCGCGACAAAACGCCGGTAAAAACGTTCAAACACGCTACGCTCAGGTGTGAATGCAGCCTAAATGCTTCCAACAGCTTTTTTTCAAGCATTTTTTTTTCTTCATGCACTGTAAAAAACACGAATAAAACACTAACACTCCTAAAAGCTTCTAAAAGCAACTAAAACGTTACTAAAAACTGACACAAAAACGCTATTATCAGCATTTTTCATTCAGCTTTTTTTTCTTCTAGTGTTTTTTGAGCTTATAAAAAACGCTAGTATGCATGGAGCCTTAAAGTGGAGTTCCACCCAAAAGTGCAACTCTCGCTTATATGCCCCCCCATACTTGGCAACTTTCGGGGGGGGGGGGAACAGGGAACCTGTTTTTGACAGTTCCCCATCAAAAACACGCCCGCTGGACAAATTAGAAAGCGCAGCGCGCTTCACGCAGTAGGGAACCAGGAGTGAAGTCGAAAGTCTTCAATGTCTGATTCCCTTATCAGGAAAGCACCCGGAAGTCGATCCCAAGATCGGCTGAGCCGACATCGTGGTCTCCCTGGACAGGTAAGTGCCCTAATATTAAGTCAGCAGCTACAGTATTTGTAGCTGCTGACTTTTCATTTTTTCACCCAGGCTGGACCTCCTCTTTTAGCCCTGTTGGCTAACAAATGCAAAGGATATTTGTGTAATGAAATGAGAGGCACTAGTAGAGGAGACACCCTCCCAGTAGCCAGCACCAGGTGGAGAATGATTAATGCGATCTGCTGGGAGACACCTTCCACCCAGGGGACCACAGTGCCACCAGCAGGCGATCCAGGTCCGGATAGCTGTGAGAGGCACAAGTAGAGGAGAAACGAAATACCCTCCCAGCAGCCAGCAGCAGGTGTTGACTGATTAATGGGATTTACTGGGAGACACCCGCTGGTAGAAACTGGAAATACAACCTTCTGCCCAGGGAAGCACAGTGACACCAGGTGATCCTGGACCTGACAGTTACAAGAGGCACAAGTAAAAGAGGAACTAAATACTCTCCAAGCAGTCAGCACCACGTATTGACTGAGTAATGGGATCTGCTGGCACACACCTGCTGGTAGACACTGGAACTACAACCTTCTGCCCAGGGAAGCACAGTGCCACCAGCAGGTGATCCAGGTCCTGAGCGTTGCACTTCTTGGTTGTGTGGAAATGTGGAAATTAAATTCACTCATGGTGTGTAAGCATATGCTAATAAGAGGAACTAAATACCCTCCAAGCAGTCAGCACTAGGTGTTGACTGATTAATGGGATCTGCTGGGACACACCTGCTGGTAGACATTGGAACTACAACCTTCTGCCCAGGGAAGCACAGTGCCACCAGTAGGTGATCCAGGTCCTCACAGTTGCAAGAGGCACAAGTAGAGGAGGAGCTAAATACCCTCCCAACTGCCAGCACCAGTTGTTGACCGATTAATAGGATCTGCTGGGAAACACCCACTGGTAGACACTGGAAATTTAACCTTCTGCCCAGGGAAGGACAGTGCCACCAGCAGGTGATCCAGGTCCTGAGAGTTTCATTTCTTGGTTTTGTGTGGAAATTAAATTCACTCATGGTGTGTAAGCATATGCTAATAAGAGAGGAGAAGGAAAGAAATCTCAAAAGCGTTTTCACTGGACTAGAAGTGACCGGGCAATGCATTCAAGTCTGCCAGTCAAGGAGCGGGCATCTGCTTCTGCGATAGATACGAGATCACTAGGAGATATCATGACCATTATCTCACATCACGGTAAGAATTCACTGCCTGACGACTTATATTTAATCCACAGCGTGACTACCCTTACAGTAAAGAATCCACAGCCTGATGTCTCCTCTAGTCATAAATACACAGCCATCTACTCACACGCAAAAAAAACTCGCAGTTTGAGCACCGATATTAAGGTTTTAGATTGCCAGTGGCTTTAATTAATTGCTTTTGTTTATCTTATCCTCTTGCATGAAGCCAGAAACTGATAAGGATGGCGAGTGGGATATATTTATAAAAAAAAAAAAAAACAGAAGAAAAAAAAAAGAAGATAGAAATGATTAAAAAAAAAAAAAAAAAAAAACTTTGCTTAGGTTCCGGAGCTTTTGTAAAATTCCATTATTTTGATGGAAGAGGTATTAAAACTTGGCTCAGCGTGGTTAAAATTCCTCGCTGTGCCAAGCAATCTTCCTCCAATATTACTCCAAGTAAAAAACAATTATTTACCGAAGGTGTTTAGAAACTTATATTTACCCAACCCGGGTTTATTAACGGTCGGCTGCGGGATGCACGACGCTACGCATCTAATAGGCAAAGCACTGCGGAAGAACGTTTTATTTTTTGACTTGGCCATTATTAGGAATAGGAACGTGGAATATGGATTTGTCTTTATTATTTGGGTATAATAGATGCACCGCTACAAGGCTCTCTTGCACGGTATGCAAGAAATAGGGGGGAGGAGCTAGAACAGCCCACAGCCAATGGAAGCAGCGCAGTTATAGTACCTCCAAATCTTACAACTATAATATATAGCTCATATGATTAAGCACTGTTTATGGTGTGAAACGCGTCAGTTTTTCTGTCCGCTTTGCTGTGGCATGTATTTTTGGAGTGCAGTTGTCCAGAATTTCTTCCCATTTTATTGCTGCTGACATAACAACGATATTCCTTTTCAAACTTCAGAACATATATTGGCGTGCGGCGGTCTGTAAGTGGTTAAGGAGTGGGGTTGCCGTGTCCTCAACAACCCATGACTCATTCTGTTGTCACTGGGGTTCCGACAATTGGAGCTGTCAGGGAAAGAAAAAAAAAAAAACAGCGGGGCAATGTTTATCAACAACATTGCTCAGCTCACAAATAAAAAGAAACATTGTTTCTTTTTGTATCTTACTGTTTTTCTTCATCTGCAGATCAAAGGAGTGAACTTAGAACCGGTGTCCGATCAGATAGTGTCCCCCATCACATAGTGTCTGCCCTGTACTGTGCTTGCGCAGTACGGGGGGCAAGGAGAAGCCGAACATCTCTGAAGATAAATGGCACCATCCAAGCCGAACATCTCTGAAGATAAATGGCACCATCCATGTGGACATAGAGTTAGAATATAAAAGAGCCGAGCAAAGCGAGGCCATGCCCGAAGCGTGGCGAGGGGCCCTGTTACTATGAGCAACCCTATGTCCACTTGGATGGTGGGGGCTTCAACCTGGACTCAGTGCACAGGCGCCGTTCTTCTTCGGAGATGTTCAGCTTCTCCTTGTCCCCCGTAATGCGCAAGAGCTGCGCCTGCACAGTACGGCCCGGACACTATTCGATAGGCGGACACTTTGTGTCAGAACACCTGCTCCATTGAGAGGAAGCAAGGCCCATAAAGACACAAATGGGCGAGCTTGGGGTGGAGGAACTTGACTGGCCTGATGTTGTACAAGAAGGCCCGGCTCGCAGTCTCAGCTCTAATTCATCCCAAAGGTTGAGGTCAGGACTCTGTGTAGGCCAGTCAAGTTCCTCCACCCCAAACTCGCTCAATTATGTCTTTATGGACCTTGCTTTGTGGACTGGTGTGCAGTCATGTTGGAACAGGAAGGGGCCGTCCCCAAACTGTTCCTACAAAGTTGGGAGCATGAAATTGTCCAAAACTTCTTGATATGAAGCGCAGTTCCACCAATTTATTTTTATTTTTTAAAGTCAGCAACTACAAGTACTGCAACTGCTGACTTTTAAAATATGGACACTTACCTATCCAGGGCGCCCTCGATGTCGGCACCGGAAGCTGATCTGCCCCTCGGCTCTTGGGTGAAGGCACCTTGCGGCTTCACAGCCTGGTTCCCTACTGCGCATGTGCGAGTCCCTCTGCGCGATCCCACTGGTCCCTGCTGTCTACTGGGAACTGTGTCCCAGAAGACAGCAGGAGGCACCGGATATGGCTTAGATATCCGCGGATACTGCGGCTATCTATGCCCGGAAGTGGGAGTGAATACCTGGATTAGACAGGTATCTGCTCCCCCCTCCCCCCTGAAAGGTGCCAAATTTGACACCGAATGGGGGGGGGGGAGAGATTGCGAAAAGTGGAAGTTCCATTTTTGGGTGGAACTCCGCTTTAAGATTTCCCTTCACTGGAATCAAGGGGCCGAGCCCAACCCCTGAAAAACATCCCCACATCATAATCCCTCCTCCACCACATGATTTGAACCAGTGCACAAAGCAAGGTCCATAAAGACATGGATGAGTGAGTTTGGGGTGGAGGAACTTGACTGGCTTGCACAGAGTCCTGACCTCAACCCGATAGAGCACCTTTGGGATGAATTAGAGCGGAGGTTGTGAGCTAGGTCTTCTCGCCCAACATAAGTGCCTGACCTCACAAATGCTCTTCTGGAAGAACGGTCAAACATTCCCATAGACACACTCCTAAACCTTGTGGACGGCCTTCCCAGAAGAGCTGAAGCTGTTATAGCTGCAAAGGGTGGGCCAACTCAATAATGAACCCTCCGGACTAAGACTGGGACGCCATTAACCACTTGCCGACCGGCTCGCGCACATATACGTCGGCAAAGTGGTTTGTTCCTGCGAATCGACGTGCCCGTACACCGGCTCCTTTAAGCGCAAAAGCAGGGGTGCGGCCACCCACGATCGCGGGCGCGAGAGCCAGAAGAGTTGAAGCTGTTATAGCTGCAAAGGGGCGGGGCCGACTCAATATTGGACCCTACGGACTAAGACTGGGGCGCCATTAAAGTTCATGTGCGTGTAAAAGGCCGGTGTCCCAATACTTTTGACAATACCGTGTATGTACTTCATTTAGCGCTGCGTGTTTTCAGTTACTCGTGCTCAATGTACAGTTATCTATAGAGACGCAATGCTGCCAGGCTAGGACAGGACTACAGATCACCCCCCCCCCCCCACTTGTCCTCTCTGTGACATACGCAGAGGTGCCATCTGTGGTCCGTAGTCAATATACAGTATATATATATATATATATATATATATATATATATATATATATATATATAAAGTAATCTTTATTCCACCCAGTAACAAAGCTGCGGGCCGTTATGTTTTTATTACGAAGCAAATTCAATTCCAGGACACGGAACGCGGTTTCACGCCGTTAATAATATTTAAATGACTAAAGGTTCTAAAGATGTTTGTGCTTAAATACCCATAAAACACGACCCACGTGCGCGCATTAAATGGTGCGGCGGCATACGTACCCTTGCCTAATAAATGCACATCTTTTACTACAAAATAATATCTCTGAGGAGGAACAGCGGAAAAACAGCAATAAAAGGATAAACAAGCAGAATGTATTTTAATTGTATTTATTCTTCTTACCTTTATTTGCTTAAAGTGCGGTAGTTAAAACAAAAACATGATCTTGTCTGCGATTTATAAAATACCAGAGGGGGGGGGGGGGGGGGGGGGGGTTTGCGGTTCTACTTCGGGAAGGCGGGGACACCTAGTGGCCTGAATGGACAACTGCAGCAGCCGGTTATGCCACAAGTAAAAAGAGCCGCAACCTCTCCATTGCTTCTCAAGCCCAAACCTCCTCCCCTCCGGTGTCCTTCGCTTAAAGTGGTTGCAGTCCCTTCCATATACCCAGTGCAGTGACCGGCCTCGGGTCATACACAGGGATGGAACAAATCCTCCTACACGAGTTGTACCCATTTATCTGCAGTCTTCTCTTCTCTACATCCCTGCTGCCCTGTACACACGGTCGGACATTCCGACCACAATAATTTTGGCCGAAACTTGTGTTGCATACTCACGGTCGGACAAAGTTGTCGGGGAAAATACGATCATTCAGAACAAGGTGACGTTTGTTGCGTACGACGGGACTACGTAGAGGCCAGTAGCCAATAGCTTTGGTCTCGTAATTCGATCTGAGCATGCGTGGCACTTTGCCCGTCAGAAATTCTCTACAAACGATCGGAAAAAGTCCGGATCGGATTTTGTTGTCGGCAGATTTGAGATCCTGCTCTCAAACTTTTTCCGTCTGAATTTCAGACGGAAAAAGTCCAATAGAGCCCACACACGGATTTTCCGACAACATAATGCGATCGGACCTTTTCCGTTTGGAATTTCCGACCGTGTTTTACAGGGCATTAGAGTTTTAAAAAAGGGGGGGGGGGGGACAGAGAGGTTGAAGTTACATTCTGCAGCGCTCAGAGATGAGAGCCAATTGGAAGGAACGGACAGCAGAAGAAGAAAGCAGCAGACAGAAATGACGCTTAGAGTGCTCTGGAGTGAGATGAGTACACACTATAGAAGGATATGCTTTGTTCATATTTCATGTCTGAGGTTTACAACCACTTTAAAGACTTGCCGACCAGCCGCCGCAGTTGCGCGGCTGCGCGAATCGCCATCGTTGTACGTCACGCCGTCATTGTACGTCGGCTGCTTTAAGAAGCTGTAGGGGGGGGCGCATGCGCGCCGCCACGCAGGAGGATCTGTCAATGTAAACAGACAGATCCCCCTTCTGACAAGGAAGGAAGGAAGGAAGGAGGGAGGGAGAGAGAGAGAGAGGGAGAGAGAGAGAGAGAGAGGGAGAGAGAGAGGGAGAGAGGGAGAGAGGGGGAGAGAGGGAGAGAGGGAGAGAGGGGGAGAGAGGGGGAGAGGGAGAGAGAGAGGGAGAGAGGGAGAGGGAGGGGGAGAGAGAGAGAGAGGGAGAGGGAGAGGGAGAGGGAGGGGGAGAGAGAGAGAGAGAGAGAGAGAGAGAGAGAGAGATCTGCTGTTCCTAGTGATCAGGAACAGCGATCTCTCTCCTCCTCTAGTCTAGGGACTTGAAGGGGCATGACTCCCGCCGGGCATAGACTCCGGTCATGCCCCTTCAAGTCCCCCCCCCTCGCTGTGTTCTGGGAAACACACAGGTACCTGAACACAGCGGGGATCAGTTAGGACGCGCATGCGCTGTAGGGAACCGGAAAGTGAAGCCGCAATGTTTCACTTCCCGATTCCCTCACCGAGGATGGCGGCGGCAGCTGCCGAGAGCCAAGCGATTGATTGGCTTCGGCTGTCGACATCGTGGGTACCCTGGACAGGTAAGTGTCCATTTATTAAAAGTCGGCAGCTGCAGTATTTGTACCTGCTGGCTTTTAATATTTTTTTTTGAGTGGACCCCGGCTTTAAGACCTGCTTCCTGATTGGCTGGGAGGAGAAGCAGGAGGACAATCTCGAATATTAATTCACTATTGTCACACAACTGGTTGGGCTCAGGGGGCAGTGCCGTGCGCCCCCGAGCTCACCCTTTTTTAAGCCAATTAGAGCCTCTGGCTCTTATCATATGCTTAAATAAAAATAAAAAAAAACATTGAAATCCATGCGTCCGGTGCCCCACGTGTAGATTAGGGGCTGGGTGCATGGATTAGGGGGTGCCCCTAATGGACGGGCTGCCACTGCATTAGACTCATGTATGGAGTCGATTTTTTTTTCTATCTGTTGCAATCCTGTAAATAAAAAATGTAAAAAAAAAAAAAAGAGAGAGAAGGAATGTTCTCTGTTTGGAAGCAGAGGTCTTTCTGCAAAGGTCTGACATCCAGCTTACTGAGTAGGAGGTTTCCAACCAGCAGGGAGCACAAGAGCATTGCTGATTGCAGTTCCAACAATTCCAGCTAATTAAACCATTTGTTTATGGCTGGTTTGTGCACAGAGACACATTCACACTGGAAAAGAAGAGGGGCCCCCTGCCCCCCCCCCCCCCCCCGCCTCCCACCAAGGTGCACAATTGTTCTAAATATCTTTGCATGCTGTAGATTTAACAGTGATGTTGTATAGCAGTGTGCTTCATTGTATGTGCCTGTGAACAATAGGTGCAGCTGACACACCTAAATCATTAGGAAAGATGTTGCCATGCGTTTGGTGTATATCATATACTAAACATTGATAAATGTTTTTTTTTTTTTTATATCCAGCAGATATGTTTTGCATTTATATTGTAGGACCTCTTTTAATAATAGATCACAGTTGCTTCTTTAATCTAAAACAAGCTACACCTGCCATCTAGTGGAAGAATGGAGTTTCACATTAAGAACCTAGAAGGATGCTTGAAATTTTGGTTTTGAGTTGTGCTTATAAATTACAACAAGAAAACGAAAAACAAAAAACAAAACAAAGTATCAACACATGCAAAACAAATAAAAAAAACAAAGTATCAACACATGCAAAAAAACAAAGTATCAACGCATGAAAAAAAAACAAAAAACAAACAAAGTATCAACACATGCAAAACAAATAAAAAAAAATAACCAACAAAGCTCTTGTCAAGTCTATGGCATATGATGGAACAGCAACACACATATCTCACCGGAGATTGGGCGTTTGCTGGAATCCAGGCATGTACTGGCCATTGGGACTACAGGGAGTTTCCCGGTGGGCCGATGGCTCAGTGGGCCGGTTTCAATGACAAAGTAATGACTGCGTGGCTCGCCCTCAACTTCACGCAATGATAGGAGAAAAATACAGAGGAGAATAAGTGAAATAATAAGAGGTTAGTGAGGACTCCTTATGTTACACTACTTATGTTTTTTTGCACAATTGCGTATAGTTTTATAAGTTGTTTTTGTGCTTGTTTGCAAAATTAAAGTGGGCTGGTCTGGATGAAGTCCAGGGCCAAATTTTTGTTCCAGTCCAGCCCTGCTGGAATCTGACTCCAGAAGGGGTCTAGACAATTAACAGTTGCATTAAGAAATTATGATGTCAGAAGAATTGGTGCAAGCCGGATAAAATTTTTTCTAAAAGATTAATCCTATATCGTCACGGTTAGGAGTTTGCGTAAATCTCTGCGGCTTGACCTGTTAGTTCAGAATTCAATAGTTATTTTGGGGTCGATTTACTAAAACTGGAGAGCGCACAATCTGGTGCAGCTCTTCATAGAAACCAATCAGCTTCCAGGTTTTAGGCTACTTTCCCACTGAGGCGCTTTTGCAGGTGATAGAGTGCTAAAAATAGCGCCTGCAAAGCGCCCTGAAAGTGACGCTCAATTCACTCCAATGTGAAAACCCCGAGGGCTTTCACACTGGAGCGGTGCGCTTGCAGGAACGGTCAAAAAAGTCCTGCAAGCCGTATCTTTGCAGCGCTGTAGGAGCGGCGTATTCACCGCTCCTAAAGCGCCCCCTCCCCATTGAAAACAATGGGGCAGCGCCGCAAACCCGCCGGTAAAGCGCTTCTGCAGTGGCGCTTTGCGGGCAGTTTTAACCCTTTTTCGGCCGCTAGCTGGGTTTAAAACCGCCCCGCTAGTGGCCAAATAGCGCCGCTTTACCGCCAGCGCCCACCCACCCCAGTGTGAAAGTAGCCTAATTGAACAAGCTGAGGTTAGAAGCCGATTGACTACCATGCACAGCTGCACCAGATTCTGCACTGTCTGCATTTACTTTCTATCTGCTCAAAAGACTACTTCACTACTGCCAGCGGACTATAAACGGGATGCAGGTTCATCAGGAGTGTTAAATGCACCAATGCACCTTAAAGGGCCCCAGCGATAGCCGGCAGAAGTCTGCCCCGGTAACACAACGTGCCTATAAATCCTGCCTTGTCACCACTCACCTATTCCTTATATCTTAAGCATTGATAGTGTTTACCAGATGTTCTTAGGCACATACATTATGACCAGCTGCACAATGAAACAGGCCCATCCATAGGGGTTGCAAGGGCACCGCGCCCCCCTCCCCATCCATGCATCCGGCCCCCTGATCTGAATTCTGAAATTTCAATTGTTTTTTTTTTTAAGCACGTGATTAGAGCCAAAGGCTCTAATAGGCTTCAAAAAGGGGTTGGCTCGGGGTGCAGAGCACTGCGCCCGAAGCCCACTCAGTTGTGTGGCAATAGCGAATGATTGCTCTCTATTGTAAACACTGATATTCCTCCAGGCCACTCAGGAAGCGGGTCCTGAAACCCATCACCCAATTGGCCGAAAGGAGATCCAATCAGTTTGCCAGCCAGGAGGAGGAGGGGGAGGAGGAGGAGGAGGAGGAGGAGGAGGAGGAGGAGGAGGAGGAGGAGGAGGGAGGAGACCCGGGGGAAGCGAGGAAGCAGCCGCTCCCAGCCCTGATTGCTCACTGACTGACCCAAGGGGGGGGGTGCTGCCTGTGACCCGGCCATCCAACCTAAACGGGGGAGTATCTGTGACCCAACTGAACAGGGGGAGGTGGGGGGCAGCAGGTGGATCGTTTGCTGGCCCCTCAAAAAATAAATAAACACCAGCTACCACTGGACTGGAAACAGACAAGCGATAAAAAAATTATGCTATGGCTTGGGTAACAATGATATGTCTTTAACGACAAAAGAGTGCCCCCCCCCCCCCCCACACACAAACACACACACACACAAACAAAAAACAAACAACAACAATAGGGTTAAAAAATAAACCTTCAGCAAATAATAGATCTTGTTAGATCAGAGCAGACACAATTGTCCGGGTATACACTTCTACCTTATGTTCTTATTCAGAGTGATTACTTTTTTTATTGGATACTTCATGACCAAATATTGTTCACTACAGTTTTCTTTCTTTTTGTTTGCAGTTCTGCGGATTGTCTCTGGCTCCATCCCCATAGTGTCACCTGTTACAGTATGATGGATGAAACGGCTGCAGGTGAATTCTCTATCTAATTTACTTCTCCTCCTCCATAACATTGGAACAGATAAAGTTTAACGCCGAGAAAGACTTGTGGTGGATACTCAGAGTTCGGCCGTCTGCTTCTCCAAAAGTTTGGGAACATTTTCCGCAATAAATACAGGAGTATTCGTTTTTTTTTTGGTTGTTGCTTTTTTTTTGTCCAAAAATGTTTTTTTTATTTTAGATACAGTCCAAAGATCGACAGTAGTCCTTGTTCATCATATATACAAGTCCAATATCCATTGGGAACATTACATAATCATCGCAGCCACCATCATCATAGAACATGCAGCTTAAATCCGTAGCCCACCTTAGCGTGCATGAGGAATAGAAGTAGCTTTGCCTCCCTCCCAAATTCCATCTTTCATCAAGGTGTCTACATTATCCCACATTCAATCCCGGAAGTCTGTCCATGTTCAGATCCTCCCAGGAGCAAGCCCCAGGACAAGCCCCTACAACTACGGGGCCCCATAGCTTCTCAAATTTTATGGTGCACACATCTAGTTTACACATTTCTAAAGCCCTTCTCTGGGTACAGTTAAAACCCACCCCACTCCCTATGACTGTCACCCATTCAACAATTTAACAAAAAAAAAAATTATAATAATTTTCAAAATTGAGAAGACAGTGGGCAGTCCATATCTGGCGCTGACAACCTTTTTGCCCTTCCCTGTGAAAACCCGCTGATGGACCGCAATGGGAATTGTCCAAGTCTCCAGGCAGCGATATGGGCACCCAAAGACAGACCCTTCCACTCTGCACTGAAGATTTGGAACCAGGTGCATCACATGATCATGGATTCAGGTAAGTATTTGGGGCATATTGTTTTTCTTTTTGTTTTTTGTTATTGTTTTTTTGTTTGCTTTTTAAATAGGGGAATTTTTAATGGGGGAAACCTTCACTGGAAATTAACTTTGAATTATCTAGAAAGAACCATTATGGAGGAAAAACTCAATTTGTTGTTGGTGCCACCATCCCAAATATATTGTATGTAAAGAATAAGTACCCCCCCCGTACAAAGGGACTTTAAAGTGGTTGTGAACCCTCTGGGATCACTTTAACCGTAATCTAGGCTTACCTGTAGGTGCAAGAAATATCTCCTTAACCTACCTACACAGTTGAGATATTTTACAAAAACCGGGCACCGATGTCTATGGCACATGAGCATGCCGTTAGTGAAGGCTGACATGCCGTCACTGACGGCTCCCATGCGCATTCGCCGGAGTGACATCATCGCTGCTCCGGCCACTCACAGCACCTGAGCGGCGATACCCGGAAGGAAGATGGACGCTTCATGGAAGAGGGGACATCAGTGACATCGCTGGCTCCTGTGTCAGGTAAGTGACACATAATGGGCTACTATGCGATGCATAGTAGCCCATTATGATTTACCTTTGCAAGGAAACAAAGAGGAAGTAACACTCATCAGGGTTTACTTCTTCTTTAAGGGCGAACTTTTGAAAACACTATATTTAAAAAAAAAAAATAGAAAAATTTATTGTTTCATAAAATAACGGTGTAACAGTCAAAGATAACAACCATACACAAAGTGATACATAATATCCGTATATAGTATATAAGAAAAGAGCACTTCTCCTATGGACCGCCGCGTTTTCGGGAGATTCAAGATAAATCCCTTCTTCATGGACATGAAGGAGATGATAGTTGGTGATGCTCAATACTACATTCATGGAGTCAAATATTTGTTAAAAAGATTATTAGGATGGTGCTGAACAAGAATGGGGGACACATATCCAGAATGAAAAAAAGTCAAAGATAAATCCTCAAGGCTCGAGAGATCCCTCACAAGGATCCCCAAAAAGGTAGGTCCCAGCAGCGGGTTGGTGCAGAACAATATGTGACTGGAAATATGGGGATATCAATCCTTAGTGAAGAATGATAACGTTTGTCTCTCCGAGAACCCCAGAGCAACAGCCATTCCCACCCACCAGCCAGATCTCTGTGGTCTGTAGACCAGTGCTCGTCTCCTGTTGTTTTACCCCTCTCTGGTACTGCGTGAATGATCTCCATCTGTTACGGGGAATGCGCCCATTTGGCAATCGCTTAATGCATTACGGGACCGAAAGAGAACATATAAGGGTTGATTACTGAGGTGGGGTTCACACTGGTACAACACGACTGTGGATGCTACTTTGCCCTGCGACTTCATGTCCGACTCCCGTTCAACTTCAATGAACGGGATCTGACTTTGATCCCGACAATAGCATGCCCTTTGAGTCTGATTTAAGGCAGCCAAGCCAGCAGTCTCATGCTTGTGATATTGCATTTGTAACACACACTCCAAGCTCCCTGTTTGTCTGTCCTGCTCTGCTGTTTGGATTCCCTTGTTGACAACCTCAGATCGGATATTGACTGCTCTCTGAACTCTGCCTGTCTTTTGACTACAGATTTGACCCTGACTATTCTGTACCTTGCCTGCCTTGTACCTTGACTGTCATTGAACCACACTTGCCTGTCTGCCAACCACAAGCACTTGTTTGCTTTGGTCAGTTTGCACCTGCCCCAGTGTGGTGGCACTATTACATTGTGTATAAGTCCTAGGGGCAACCTAGTACCAGTAGGCCTGCTTGCCTTATGGGAAAGGGGCTGCTATAGGCAAAGAACACAGAAGTCAGCTTCAGTGCCTGGCCACCTGCGTTAGGGTGTATATGTGACAGTGGGCCTGTGGGGTAAGGTACTGTGGCCAAGGCTGAGTCATATTGTCTGAAGGACCAGTGTAAAGATTGTCTGAATTGAGAGCCAGGTGGCTCTGTATTTTTCTATTACCTGTTTCGCTGTGTGAAACTGAATGCCCTGCATGGGCAAGTTTGTGGACTTAACTTTCATCTGTTTTAATAAAAGTGGGCTGACGAGCTGGTAAAACATAATCCGCACTGTAATAATCTGCCCAAACCATTGTGACTCCATTTTGATATGCTTTGCCGTTTCAACTATGAAAGAATGCTTAAAAAAATAATTGCACAAGCACTGTACGCGATATAGATTATATATATATAATCTCATTGTGGTTGGTTTGTCCTTTCCTGTTCTCTGTTCTGTAGGACATGGGACAGGATGCATGACTTATGACTTATAACCAGATGGCCTGTTGACTCTTGTAACCTCATGATAAATGTATTTTAGGGGTCACTGACTTGTATAACTATATATTTTATACCAATACATCATTTACTAATGTCAGAGAAACAATCAATCCAGCCGCATCAGCCGTGTCCCTGCATGCATGCGCTGGGCAATGGCGCTCTGGTGCATGCGTGGCCCGATGGACGTGCGCGCATGCGCACAAGTGCACGCTCAACATGACACTCTGGCCGGCCTATAAAGGTTGCTCAGGTGCTCAGACAGGTTGCTGGTTTGTCTTCAGCTTCCTGTCTGCGTTGGTTCCTGTTTCCTGTATCGGATTACTCGTTGTGACCCGGATCGACCCTGACCACTCTGCTCTTCTCGTGGACCCGACCCTTGGCCTGTTAACAGACTCTGCCTTGCCTCTTGTTTACAGTATTTGACCCTCGGTTTGTGACTTGGATTTGCCTCTTATCTCCAGTGTTTGACCCTCCGCCTGTTCTGGACTCTCTGCTCAGTTCCTGCCTGCGGGTCATCCTATCCACCAGTCACTGCACAGCTGCCATCTCCGCAAGGACTACTTCTACAGTTGTATCCCGCCTGCTGGTAGCCTGTGCCTCTTCGTGCCATCCACTCCCTGTATCACCCCCACGCGGCGGAGTGCACCTAATCACAAGGACGAACCGCTCTCGGCATCTCAGTACTTATCTGACAACTAACCACTCCCCCCTCCCCTCTTTCTATTGGTATGTTGAACCATATATAAGGTGTAACGCACCCAATAAAAGGCAGACATTTTCCGAATGCACAACCTGCCTCTCGTTTCATTCCGTGTCTCCAGATATCTGAGGGCCCTGTTGGTGTACCTATAGACAGGTGGTCCTCCAGAATACCTACTATTTCCTTTCAAATGTGGGCTCGTCCGGGATAAGACAATCATCCATGGTGGGTAGACCTTTGTCTATTTTGACGAATTCTCTCTTACCCTGGCTCTGATAAAGTCTTAGGCCGCGTACACACGGGCGGATTGTCTGTCCAACTTAGTCCGCTGAACCGTGTTTCAGCGGACAATCCGCTCGTGTGTGGGCTTCAGCGGACTTTTTCAGCGGACTGTCTGACGAACAAAGTCTTACGGAATTTCCGTAATTTTGTCCGTTCAAACTTGGTTTTGTCCGTCCAAACTTGGTTTCAGCGGACAGTCCGCTCGTGTGTAGGCAAGTTGGACGGACTAAGTATGGCGCATGCTCAGAAAGGATTTACACGGCCGAAGGTTGCATTGCAGTGTATTGGACGTCGTTTTTCTAGTCCCGTCGTACGTGCTGTACACGTCATCACGCACGCTTTCAGCGGACTGTCTGCTCATCGTGTGTGGTCAAGTCCGTTCATTCAAATTTTGAACGGACTGTCTGTCGGATTGTCTGACGAACTTAGTTGGGCAGACAATCCGCCCGTGTGTACGCGGCCTTAGCTTTTTAAATTTAAAGAGAAAGGAAGAACGGACCACGCCTTAATAGCTTGGGGTTTCTATGATGTTATGCCCAGGTTGGCTTTAAGCATTTTGGGAATGGTGTGAAAAAAAGTGTACACGCCCATTAGAAGCTTGGTGCTCGTGGGAATAAAGGTGATCGATCAGGTAGGTAGGAATATTAGTCAGAAATGGGGACAAAGTACTGTATATACTCGAGTATAAGCCGAGTTTTTCAGCACATTTTATACTCGAGTCAAGCACTTTTCGGCAGCAGAGAATTACATTTTCCGACCCGACTCTGGGGCCCCATAACTCGGGGGCCACTTGGTGCTAGGAACCCCAAATTTGGTGTGCAAACCCAGTGGAACTAGCACTACAACATATCCAAAGTGGATACCAAGTGGCCCCTGAGATAGGGGGCTCCAAAGTCGGTCAACTGTGTCCATCTGCAGCAATGTCATTTCGGGACCCTTCGGGTCCAGAGACCCTGAATTTTGGCTGCAGCTAGGGGGCATCTAGGAACCCTTAACTACCAAGTTTGAAGCTCGGGGGACCTATGGGTGCAAATGGGAACAGTGAGGCATGCAAATTGGCACAGTGAGGCTGCACATGGGCATTGTTGACCCTCTTTTCCACTTACAGTAGCTGCGCATTTCTCACCCTAGGCTGATACTCAAGTCAATACGTTTTCCCAGTAAAATGAGGTGCCTCGGCTTATATTCGGATCGGCTTATACTCGAGTATATAGGGTAAATGAGAAATCTCCCTTTGTCTTGTCTTGGAATTCCAATTTAGAGTATAAGTTGTTTTTTTCTTCTGAATGCAAATGGATTGTTAGGTAGTTGATGTATGTCTATTGAACCTGCCAAGACGGAGAGCGTTGCTAAAGTGGGCAGGTGAGAGGTACAGAGTAGGGTACTCATCTGTGGGTGGTGCTTTAAGAGGATTGATTTACGGATTTGGACAAGGACAAGTTACTATTTCAGTGAATAGCATGGAATTCACTAACAACGCATCTACAACCGAGCTAACCAACCCCCATATCACAGGTGCATACATACCAGCCACCTTTATGTGGAGACATTTCCATTTATAGTTAATGTAGCAGCTCTGCCATTCATGTATAGGTTTTTATTTTTTATTCCTTTTGGGAACGGTGCTCCTTCGTGCTTCCTATTTCCCTCTGCCCTTTGGCTACAATAACGGCATGACAGACAAGTGTAATTGTCAGTGCTGAGCGTTCAGCTCTTACCCCCGGGGGGATCATCGAACACAAGTGTCGCTCACCTTCAAACTAATCCTTTTCCTATTTTGATCTTACAAAGATCTCCGGCTGTCTGTTTTTCGGGGCTGAAAGTGGTTTTGAATAATAAAAAAAAAAAAATATTCTGCGACTCCAGTCATGAGATTCACGATTCGGTCTGTGATCAGAGAATCATCAAAGTGAATTAACGGTGTAAAATTCGGCTCAGATGTGAAATGCCGATGTTGGTGAGAATGGTCATTGAGCAGCTTCTAGCTGAACCTGAAGAAATTGCAAGTCCCCGGCAAATACGTCAGTACATGTTTTTTTTGCCCATCAACAGGACTAAAGCTGCCTATGGACACTCCTTTGCCATTTCACTGGGTACAACTGTCTAGTGTCCATAAAATGGGAACAACAGCAACAATACTTTACACCAGCCTTTCTCAACCTACAGAGGAACCCTTGAAAAAGTTCTCCAGCCTCGGGAAAACCTTGCTAAAAATTTGAAATCTACAACTCATGATACATTAGTGTGATGGTCCTTACACTTGTGGTCATTGGGAAGAACTACCTCCTTACAAATAGCTAGTAGTTAGCTAGATAGTTGAAGGAACCCCTAGCAACGTCTGGAGGAACCCTGGTTGAGAATCACTGCTATACACTGTGGTCTTCATTAGATGGTTATTTGGTATTACGGGGGCCCAATGTACTACAGTTCCTTGAAGGTCTGGTGTGTACAGCCAGGGGCATGGCTCATCTCGTCTGTCTACAGCACGTCGCACACACCAGTTTACGGATTCTTGGTGATGGCCAGTGCTCACATCAGTACTGGTGCACCTTTTTGCTACCAGCATTACCCAGCAGGACACTGGAGGACCTTTTGAGTATATTCAATCATGGCCATATGGGCTCCTTCTATAGCCACTGACTGACCTTGGACTGTGGGTGTGTTTGGTAGGGATACGAGTAGGCTGGCTGTTTTGATCATGGTTATGCACCCTTTTCTCTACTATGGGGCAGTGCCTTATTCGCCCATTGCGGCTTTAAGATGGGGCACTGCTCCCAGTGGGAGCGGGTTCATACATGGTCCCTAGCTGGGTGGTTTAGGGTAGGGTTGCCACCTGTCCGGGATTCAACCGCACAGTTCGGGTTTTGAATCATGTGTACGGGTTTCAGACCGCCTGAAACCCCGGACACATTATTCAGACTGGACTATGGCTTTCCAACTGGTTTGCTGGCTGCAGTTGTGTAAGCTGAGAGTGTTTGTTGCACTCCCTTTCACGCTGCCCAAAGCCAGCACTAACAATTACCCCTCCCCCACACAGACGGGAGAGGAGAAAGGGCTCGATCTGCTCCTCTTCCTCCCGCCCCAACAACTCTGTCTGCCCACACTCTAGCAGCCTCCGATACATCTGGATGAGAGGGGCTGGCAGCCAAGGGGTGAGCGAGCTCACCATCCATTCCTGTCTGTGACTGAAGCCCCCCCCCTCTTCTCTCTCCTGCCCCTAAGTGTGTACACTAAGGTAAATCAGGGTTCTCAGAGTGCCCCTTTACACCAGAGGCCACAGTGTACCCCCTTACATCAGAGTTCTCAGTGTACCCCCTTAAATCAGGGTTCCCCGAGCATCCCTTATGTCAGAGTCCCCAGTATAAGGGAACTCTGCGAGTTCAGATGTAAAAGGGGAACTCTCTGGACTCTGATGTAATGGGGGACTCTTGTGATTAGCTTCACTTGATTAATATATGTATAGCTCATACTATAAAAAAAAAAGTTTTCTGTGCACCGCTAAAGTGTTCGGGTTTGACTTGAAGAAAAGGTGGCAACCCTAGTTTAGGGCCTGTATACGGGGGGTGCTTTTGGGGAGGGTGGGCTCAGCTCCTTGTTGGGACTGCATCCCCCACCACTCGTTGTAGTTTGCGAGGGGTAGCGTTTTATGGTCCCAGTCGTAGGGTGGGGTTTAGTTGGGTGGCTTTCTTGGGGGATCGCGGGGATATGAGGGGTTTTTGTTGTGCTTGTACATATCCTTTAGTGGTTTAATAAATATAAATTTGTAGTTAACTCAGTTTTGTTATGTATAGTCTTCTTGTTTGCTTTTGTTTTGTTTTTTGTTCACATTAGTAGACATGTGAGGCTTGTTTCGTTCCGATTAAATATTTGGACAAATTTCTCATTATTCGGATGTGTCGGAATACCCGAATTACCGTATAAACAAAGTTTGTCGAATGCTCAGAAATAACAAAACAAAATTTGTCAGAATGTTCTGAAATTTCGAATTGAAATTTGAATTTTGCATCGAGTTCCAGTCGAATTCGAGCTGTAAACATGTTTCTGAAATCAAAGGCTGTGCGTGTTGTTAGAGTTCCATTTCAAAGTTTTAGTTAAGCCAAAAGGTGATTTAGAGAGTCACTAATCATTTGATGAAGATTTTTTCCTTTGTTTGTTCACTTTGCCACATTCGGATCGAAAAAAAATTAATCTAAAGTTTTTCGATTCGGCCGATTCAAAATGAATCAATTCGAACGCTTCGAATTGAAAAAAAAAGGGTAAATTGGAAGAAAATTCGAAAATAGACATGAAAAGAATTCCGAATATGAATTCAACTAATAACTAGAATGACGAATCAAAACGAAACAACGCTTTCGTCGTGCACATGTCTAAATATTAGTATGTAGTAGCACACATCTCTGAAGCTGGACATGCTCACAGGCCTTGGAGAATATTTAAACTCTTTCCCTGGTGGACGATGTTGTGTCTTCTTGCCAGTTATCTTGTGCATTTGACTTTTATTGTTTCTGATTTGCCTTTTTCCGACCAGGACTGGCCAACCTTGCTTGTGTCTTCTGCCCCTGTTGCTGACTCTGCCAGTTCCCAGTACTCTCTTGCTGACCTGCCTGCCTAGATCTTTGCATGGACACCAACTATGCTCTTGCATGCCCTGACCTCTGCTTGTGTTCTGACCTTCTACCCATTCCTAATTTGTCTTCGCGTCATAACCACTTTGTCTCTGCAATTCCTTGGTGGTGCAGTCCAGAGGGCTGCGACTTGATGATGGCTCACAGGGAAGTAGCCCATGGGCCACCAGCCTGTAGGCAGTTTGCCTACAAAAGTGTTGGTTTTCTTTAGTGGCTGGCCCAGGCTATGGCTTTTTGGAACCAACCTACCTACCGTGGTATAAAAATGGGGGAAGGCTGGGTTCGAGATTCCTTATGCGGGCCACATTAAGCAGGACTGCTGCGCTTGATGTCCGTCAAAAGCACTGGGAATCTGGAGACCAGCCAACACTTGAACGCTTAAATGAATTACTACCTTTTGTAGGTATGTCTGGAGAGCCAGCTAGGGATAGACAGGATTCTTCTAATGCTAATATTCACCATAAACAGTAATGCTAGAAGACTTAAGCAAAGTTGCAACAACTGTTTGGAGCCTGGTCTGAAGTGCATGCAGGAGTGCATGCAGGTTCTGGCATATCAAAAGAACTTAGGTCAGTAAAGCATACATGGGGTATGAAGCAAAGCTACTGAAAAAGGTCTACTTAGCAAGACAAAGAAGAAGATTAATGTAGTTGCTATGGTTAACCAAGAACTAGCAAAAGTCCCATGCAGCCAGTCACAAAGCATGGTACCTGGTGCAGGTGATAGGTCCTTCAGTAGTGAGGGGGGGGGGGGGGTGGTGTTCTGGCTCCCTCCCCAGCAGTCGGTACCCCATAGCAACTGGGACCAAACACGCATTATGGAAGCCTTTAACCTGGCAACACAGTACAGGAAGGAAGGTGTTATCAAGTGTATGCATGAGGGCCGTGCACAGTGGGACTGTATTCTGTCACTGGGAGTAAGGTGGTAGAGGTATGTTGGACTGGTGATGAGGGTGTGGGCTTAGCAGCGTCCCTCCTAAAGGGGGCATACATCAGACAATGACATGGGATAGCACTTTTCAGAGGAACTCTGTACTTATTACTATGCATAGTGACATGGGGGAACTGTTTTAAGGCTAGTTTACACTTCGCTTAAAAACATGGCTTCGGATACGTTTTGTTAAAGCTCTCTGAACGCCAATCAAAGCTCCTGTCACTAAATAAAATGGTTATCTTACAGTCTCATTTACACCTTGCTTTTGCTTGGTGCTTCGATGAGGCTTCGGTGGATCTTCGATGGGGCTTTGATGAGCCCTTGTTGGGGCTTTGATAAGCCTTCGGTGGGGCTTCAAGCGAGCTTTGCCATAGACTTTCCCTGGAGGCTTTGAAGACTTAGGGCTCATTTACACTTGCTTTGGCTTCAACACACATTAACGGCTAGTTTACACTTGCTTCAAAACAAGGCTTCGGACAGGCTTTGTTAAAGCTCTCTGAACGCTAGTCAAAGCTCCTGTCACTAAATAAAATAGTTAGCTTACCGTCCTGTTTACACCTTGCTTTTGCTTTGCTTCGGCTTCACTTCAAAAATTATACCCCATGTAGCTTTAGTGGTGCTTCAAAGAGTCTTCAAAGCCTCCACAGAAGTCTATGGCAAAGCTTGCTAGAAGCCACAGGAAGCCTCATCGAAGCCCCATCGAAGCTTCACCAATGCCCCACCAAAGCCCCAAAGGTTTATCAAAGCCCCATTGAAGCCCCACCAAAGCCTCATCGAAACCCCACCAAAGCCTCATCGAAGCCCCACGAAGCACCACTAAAGCCTCATCCAAGCCTCACCAAAGCCCGACCAAAGCCTCATCGAAGCCTCATCAAAGCCCCATCAAAGGTTTATTGAAGCCCCATCAAAGCTCCACCAAAGTCTCATTAAAGCCCCACCGAAGCCTCATCGAAGCCCCACCAAAGGTTTATCGAAGCCCCATCGAAACTCCACCAAAGTCTTATCGAAGTCCCATGAAGCCACACCAAAGCCACACCAAAGGTTTATCGAAGTCCCATCGAAGCTCCTCCAAAGCCCCATCGAAGCTTCACTGAAGCCTCATCAAAGCCACACCAAAGGTTTATCGAAGTCCCATCGAAGCTCCTCCAAAGACCCATCGAAGCTTCACTGAAGCCTCTTCAAATCCTCATGGAAACACCAAGCAAAAGCAAGATGTAAACAGGACTGTAAGCTAACAATTTTATTTAGCAACAGGAGCTTTGACTGGCGTTCAGTGAGCTTTAACAAAGCCTCTCCGAAGCCTTGTTTTGAAGTAAGTGTAAACTAGCCCTTACTGTTTGATTTTCACGTGACCTCAGTCCTAGGCACTGGCAAGT
This sequence comes from Lithobates pipiens, assembly GCF_037356315.1. Taxonomy (NCBI): domain Eukaryota; kingdom Metazoa; phylum Chordata; class Amphibia; order Anura; family Ranidae; genus Lithobates; species Lithobates pipiens. Next base: position 219,901,523 of record NW_027507789.1, read on the forward strand.
GCTTTCATGGCAAAAGGTATCCACCACGTCACAGGGCGAGTAGGCCCCACCCTCAAGCCCACCGCTCTTTGCAGGGAGTGCTGGTAAAGACAGAGTTGCCATTTAGCCTTGGATGAGCCCATGCTACCAGCCAGGGCTCTCAATATCAACATAATATGTGCCAAGGAACCCATACCATTACACTCCCACCAGTCTGAACCTCTGGGAGGATTTCTTCATGAACTCATGCTGTGTACACCAGATTCTGGTCCTACAGGTTGCATGCCACAGCCCACCATAACATGACAAAACATCCAGTTTGAGTAATTTGGTGCCCCTGTGGTAAAATTTCATGCGACTCATAAAAATTCCTCACCCCGTCACTTCCGGTGAGGCTCCGTCACTCTAACAGCTGACAGCGGGCCTTTACTGTGCATGCGCCAAGTCCGTGATCTGAACGGCGCATGCACAAGATCGTAAGTTTAGCGGTGGTTAAAAATTATAGACAGAGAAATGCTGGTGGGCGGGCGGAGCTGAACAGATGCTCAGGACGTCAGCAGCAGCCCCATCAGCAGTCCCGCCCACCCCACTAAGATGCCCCTTAAGCGCTGGATGTTGTTTATGGTCGAGAAAATTTATGGCTTCAGCTGCTATTAACAGCAATCGCGTATGCGCGAGATTTTTGATTACTGACCAGAAAAATTATGCACTCACTAATGATGGCTTTATTATATCATCGGCAGCACCAATATGTATAGTATTTATTAAATCTGAACAATAAGCAGTGTATTTATTAAAGCTGAACAATTAGCAGTGTATTTATTAGGCTGCTTTCACACTGGGGCTGTGAGGGCGTCGGCGATAAAGCACCGCTATTTTTAGCGGCGCTTTACCGTCATTTTAGCGGCGGTCTGCGGGCGCTAGCGGGGTGGTTTTAACCCCCGCTAGCGGCCAAAAAAAGGGTTAAAACCACCCGCAAAGCGCTGCTGCAGTGGCGCTTTGCCGGCGGTATTGCCGCACTGTCCCATTGATTTCAATGGGTAGGAGCGGTGAATACACCGCTCCTTCACCGCTCCAAAGATGTGGCTAGCAGGACTTTTTTCACTGTCCTGCCAGCGCACAGTTTCAGTGTGAAAGCCCTCCGGCTTTCACACTGGAGTGACAGGGGGTGGTTTTTTTCAGGCGCTACACAGGCGCTATTTTTAGCGCTGTAACGCCTGAAAACCACCCCAGTGTGAAAGGGGCCTTAAAGCTGAAGAATATGGGCACAATATTGGGGACAGTGTGTGCGTTTGGGGACAGTGGCTGCATTTGGGCACAGTGGCTGCGTTTGGGGCACAATGTCTGCGTTTGGGGACAGTGTGTGCGACAGTGTCTGTATTTGGGCACAGTGGCTGCATTTGGAATGATCACAGTCAATTGCGTGGTAAACGGCCAATGGATGTTTACCAGCATCAGTGGCGAGCAGTGTTCCCGGGAACACGCCGCCACCAACTTGCCCGCGCAGAGAGCGCCCGCGATTGCCGTGGAGATGTGGGGCGGCCACCAACGTACACGCGCAGAGCGCGCCCGCGATCACCATGGAGAGGTGGGGCGGCCACCAACGTACACGCGCAGAGCGCGCCCGCGGTCGCCGTGGAGGGGTGGGGCGGAACCATCTGTGATCACGCGGTAAACAGCCTCATGGCTGTAATGGGGCCTAGTCCTCATGTGATGGGGACCAAGGCCTGATGTGATGGGGGGTCCTGTGATGTGATGGGGGGTCTTCTGATGTGATGGGGGTCCTGTGATGTAATGAGGCCTAGTCCTCATGTGATGGGGACCAAGGCCTGATGTGATGGGGGGGGGTCCTGTGATGTGATGGGGGGTCTTCTGATGTGATGGGAGTGTCCTGTGATGTAATGGGGGGCCTAGGCCTGATGTGATGGTAACCAAGGCCTGATGTGATGGGGGGTCCTGTGATGTGATGGGGGGTCTTCTGATGTGATGGGTGTGTCCTGTGATGTAATGGGGGGCCTAGGCCTGATGTGATGGTAACCAAGGCCTGATGTGATGGGGGGTCCTGTGATGTGATGGGGGGTCTTCTGATGTGATGGGAGGGTCCTGTGATGTACTGGGGGCCTAGGCCTGATGTGATGGTAACCAAGGCCTGATGTGATGGGGGGTCCTGTGATGTGATGGGGGGTCTTCTGATGTGATGGGTGTGTCCTGTGATGTAATGGGGGGCCTAGGCCTGATGTGATGGTAACCAAGGCCTGATGTGATGGGGGGTCCTGTGATGTGATGGGGGGTCTTCTGATGTGATGGGAGGGTCCTGCGATGTAATGGGGCCTAGTCCTCATGTGATGGGGACCAAGGCCTGATGTGATGGGGGGGGTCCTGTGATGTGATGGGGGTCTTCTGATGTGATGGGGGTGTCCTGTGATGTACTGGGGGCCTAGGCCTGATGTGATGGTAACCAAGGCCTGATGTGATGGGGGGTCTTCTGATGCGATGGGGGGGGTCTTCTGATGTGATGGGGGTCCTGTGATGTAATGGGGGCCTAGTCCTCATGTGATGGGGACCAAGGCCTGATGTGATGGGGGGGGGGTCCTGTGATGTGATGGGGGTCTTCTGATGTGATGGGAGTGTACTGTGATGTGATGGGGCCTAGTCCTCATGTGGACGTGTGATGTGTTGCCCTGAGTTGCTAGGTCACATGGCTAGCTTCTATCCCAGGGACATCTGGCTGCTAGGCTGCCTGAGGGGCATTGTGGGAGAGCAGCGTAGGGTTGGGACTTACAGCTTGTAGTCCAACCAGAAGCAACAGTGCTCCTGTCTGGGAAAACAAGCTGCGGTCGGGAGGTAAAAAGGAACAGCTGTCGCCACAAAGGGACCGTACACCGTGGTACCAGAGACCATTGTGAGTAACTAAAGCCATTACCCAAGCAGTCTTCTCACTAACCAGAGATGCTGAAGTGGGAAAACTTGAGTTAGTGCCAAGCCAGGGACCTATCTGAGGAGACGCTTTGAGAGCTCCTTTGAGTGCTGGTCACCTGAGAAGGTCGGAGATGCTACACTGTATCCAAATTAAATTTTTATCATTTTTTTTCCCACAAACAGAGCTTTCTTTTGGTGGTATTTGATCACCTCTACGGTTTTTATTTTTTGCTAAACAAATAAAAAAAAAGACATAAAAGTTTTCTCCTTCACTGATGGGGCTGCAGTGACGGGTACCGATAAGGCCACACTGATGGGCACTGATGAGGTGGCACTGATGGGCGACACGGATGGGCACTGATAGGTGGCACAAATTGGCACTGATAGCTGGCAAGGATTGGCATGGATAGGCGGCATGGACGGGCATGGATAGGCGGCACAGATGGGCATGGATGGTCACTGATAAGCGGCACTGTATTGTATTATATAGTACTGATGGATGCCAATCAGTGCCAAACAATAATGCATACCAATCAGTGATGCCCATTGTGGGCACTGATTGGCATCCATTGTGGGCACTGACTGGCATCCCTGGTGGTCTAGGGGGTGCATACCTGGTGCTGGGCATCCCTGGTGGTGTCCCTGGTGGTCCAGTGTGGGCATACTCGGGGGAGGCTGCAATGATAATCGATCAGCACAGACCCCCCCCCTGTCAGAGGAGCAGCCAATCGACAGACGCAAGTGAGGAAAAGCCGATCAACGTCTCTTCTTATTTACACTGTGATCAGCCATGATAGGACACGGCTGATCATGTGGTAAAGAGACTCCGTCAGAGGATCTTTATCGAGATCGTAGTTGCGGGTTGTCAGACTGACACACCGCAACAACGATCGCCGCGATGCACGCCCCTGGGGGTGCAAAGTGGATCAAAATCATGAGGACCTCATATGGCGCCCGGTCAGGATTTTGAAACCACTTTGCCGCTGTCATTTTGCTATAGGCCAGGCGGCAAAGTGGTTAAGAGACAATAAATCTCTGTGCATTAAAAAAGTGTCTAGTGCCCATCAATTATTTTTGCACTGCACCCAACTTGCCTTTTAACCCACTCTACACAGAAGGATGTCAGCTGTCCCTAACTCTTAAAGTCACCAATATGCCTCCAAGAGCCCAGGACTCTACTACAAGAGGAAAGAGCGCTACACAGAAACCCAGGTATTAGTACAAGTACCACAAGTAGGTGAGGAATCTTTGGAGTGTGGCACAGTGCACACACTCCTAAACACTAAAAACTTCCTAACAGCAGCATCAGCCACACTGTGATGTAATGGGTTCTTGATACACCAGCTAGTTGCATTGATCGAAAAACAATCATGATTTTTGACCATCTGGCCCCCGGAACAGTACGCCCTTGCTTCGCTGTTACAAGTCTCCTATCACTGGACAATAGGGGTGCAACGGATCCAAAAAACTCGCGGACCGGATCGTTCCTCGGATCTGAGTCACGGATTGGATCAGTTTTCGGATCAGCCAGTAATAATTGAATTTGCAAAAACCTGTTTAATGTGATTGTAGCCGTATTAGTGCAATTGTGACAGAGAAAATTGAGTACTGTCCGTGATACTTTTTTTATTTGCACTAACATACAATTTTTCAGGACAAGCTTTCGGGGTATGTCCCCTTCTTCAAGGTCCAAGCAGTACTGATTTACAAATTTTTAAAAATTTGTAAATCAGTACTGCTTGGACCTTGAAGAAAATTTGTAAATCAGTACTGCTTGGACCTTGAAGAAGGGGACATACCCCGAAAGCTTGTCCTGAAAAATTGTATGTTAGTGCAAATAAAAAAAGTATCAAAAACCTGTTAAAATTCCACCACAAAATAGTCCCCACTGTAATATATATCTCCCCCACTGTAATATTGGCTGAGCATGGCTGGGTACGGCTGGCTACCGCCGAGTATGGCTGGATATTACAGGGTATGGCACAGTATTTGCTGGGTACGGCAGAGTATTGGCTGGGTACGGCAGAGTATTGGCTGGGTATGGAGGGATGGCTGTGACTGCACTTGTCACAGAGCAGTTCTGTGGACACAACAGATGCAGCCCGCAGCGCTGCTGCCTTCCAATTTCTCCCCTCCACTGTACAGATCAGTACACAGAGGGGAGAGAGGAACTGGCGTCACTATGACGCCAGTTTGTTTACAAGTGATCGCTCCGTCATTTGATGAAGCGATCACATTGTAAATGGGCGCACCAAGATGGCCGCCGCTACGGAGCTAGGCCGAAGCCACGGCCTTTCCTAAGGCCGAGGCTGCCGGGGCAGTCCGCGGATCGTGGCGTGTGCTGATCTGAACAGGGTGACCTGTTCGCATCACGGATCGGTGATGATCCATTGCACCCCTACTGGACAATGCAAGTGCATTCCCTTCCCCCATCACATCAGGCCTAGGTCCCCATCACATGAGGACTAGGCCCCCATTACATCACAGGACCCCCATCACATCAGAAGACCCCCCATCACATCACAGGACCCCCCCCCCCCATCACATCAGGCCTTGGTCCCCATCACATGAGGACTAGGCCCCATTACATCACAGGACACTCCCATCACATCAGAAGACCCCCCATCACATCACAGGACCCCCCATCACATCAGGCCTTGGTCCCCATCACATGAGGACTAGGCCCCATTACAGCCATGAGGCTGTTTACCGCGTGATCACAGATGGTTCCGCCCCACCCCTCCACGGCGACCGCGGGCGCGCTCTGCGCGTGTACGTTGGTGGCCGCCCCACCTCTCCATGGTGATCGCGGGCGCGGTCTGCGCGTGTACGTTGGTGGCCACCCCACATCTCCACGGCAATCGCGGGCGCGCTCTGCGCGGGCACGTTGGTGGCGGCGTGTTCCCGGGAACACTGCTCGCCACTGATGCTGGTAAACAGCCATTGGCCGTCCCCATCACATGAGGACTAGGCCCCATTACATCACAGGACACTCCCATCACATCAGAAGACCCCCCATCACATCACAGGACCCCCCATCACATCAGGCCTTGGTCCCCATCACATGAGGACTAGGCCCCATTACAGCCATGAGGCTGTTTACCGCGTGATCACAGATGGTTCCGCCCCACCCCTCCACGGCGACCGCGGGCGCGCTCTGCGCGTGTACGTTGGTGGCCGCCCCACCTCTCCATGGTGATCGCGGGCGCGCTCTGCGCGTGTACGTTGGTGGCTGCCCCACATCTCCACGGCAATCGCGGGCGCGCTCTGCGCGGGCACGTTGGTGGCGGCGTGTTCCCGGGAACACTGCTCGCCACTGATGCTGGTAAACAGCCATTGGCCGTTTACCACGCAATTGACTGTGATCATTCCAAATGCAGCCACTGTGCCCAAATACAGACACTGTCGCACACACTGTCCCCAAACGCAGACATTGTGCCCCAAACGCAGCCACTGTGCCCAAATGCAGCCACTGTCCCCAAACGCACACACTGTCCCCAATATTGTGCCCATATTCTTCAGCTTTAAGGCCCCTTTCACACTGGGGTGGTTTTCAGGCGTTACAGCGCTAAAAATAGCGCCTGTGTAGCGCCTGAAAAAAACCACCCCCTGTCACTCCAGTGTGAAAGCCGGAGGGCTTTCACACTGAAACGGTGCGCTGGCAGGACAGTGAAAAAAGTCCTGCTAGCCACATCTTTGGAGCGGTGAAGGAGCGGTGTATTCACCGCTCCTAAACTGCTCCTACCCATTGAAATCAATGGGACAGCGCGGCAATACCGCCGGCAAAGCGCCGCTGCAGCGGCGCTTTGCGGGTGGTTTTAACCCTTTTTTCGGCCGCTAGCGGGGGTTAAAACGCCCCCCTAGCGCCCGCAGACCACCGCTAAAACGACGGTAAAGCGCCGCTAAAAATAGCGGTGCTTTACCGCCGACGCCCTCACAGCCCCAGTATGAAAGCAGCCTAATAAATACACTGCTAATTGTTCAGCTTTAATAAATACACTGCTTATTGTTCAGATTGAATAAATACACTGCTTATTGTTCAGATTTAATAAATACTATACATATTGGTGCTGCCGATGATATAATAAAGCCATCATTAGTGAGTGCATAATTTTTCTGGTCAGTAATCAAAAATCCCACGCATGCGCGATTGCTGTTAATAGCAGCTGAAGCCATAAATTTTCTTAAATGCGCTTAAGGGGCATCTTAGTGGGGTGGGCGGGACTGCTGATGGGGCTGCTGCTGACGTCCTGAGCATCTGTTCAGCTCCGCCCGCCCACCAGCATTTCTCTGTCTATAATTTTTAACCACCGCTGAACTTACGATCTTGCGCATGCGCCGTTCAGATCACGGACTTGGCGCATGCGCAGTAAAGGCCCGCCGTCAGCTGTTAGAGTGACGGAGCCTCACCGGAAGTGACGGGGTGAGGAATTTTTATGAGTCGCATGAAATTTTACCACACCCCCATGTAGCCTCTTTTTCCTGCTCTTAGCAGGTACATCCGCTTTAAGAAGTGGCATTATGGACGTGCGCGCCCGCCACGTGCTCCGTGACAGTGCCCGAGGACTCTATGTCTGCCGGTGTCCCGTTATAGTGTCACAGAGCCGCATAACGGGGAGATGCCTGTGTAAACAAAAAAATTAGTCTGGGCAGGAGGGGGGTTTAAATGCCCGGTAAGTAAGTGGTTAAGAATGTTTAAAGCATTACCTTTGGCAATTTTTAAATGCCGTAGTTTGTCACCATTCCACAATTTTAAAGCATGACATGTTAGGTATCTATTTACTCGGTGTAACAACATTTTTCACCTTCTCAAAAAAAAATTGGGCTAACGTTACTGTTTGTTTTTTTATTTTAAAAAAAGTGTATTTTTTTCCCAAAAAATTGCATTTGTAAGACCGGTGCGCAAATACGGTGTGACGTAAAATAATGCAACAATCACCATTTTATTCTCTAGGGTCTTTGCTTAAAAAAATAAAAAAATACAGTGCCTTGAAAAAGTATTCATTCTTAGTGATGGACGAACTTCCGACGGGACGTTTCGCGAACGCGGACCGCGAACGAGGCCGACCGTTCGCGAAACCGAACGTTCGCCGCGGGCCCCATTGACTTCAATGGGAGGCGAACTTCGCCAACCTTTAGGTCAAATTTGCAGCCACGAGATAATTATTAGCTGGGCAAACATAGTCCCACCACATGGCCAATGACATAATACATGTATGAGGTGAATTTGGGATCGATAACTACAAGCATTCTTTTTTTATATGGGAAATTGTTCTGACAATTCAGGACCGTGGAGCGCATGAAGGCAATGGAGGAGAGGGAAGGTCAGGGACCAGGGTAGGCAAAGAAGAGGGTGCAGGAGATGATCACCAGCAGCGTGACATACAGCAATGACACATGCACCGTGATAGAGGCATCTGACAACAGCACCGTGATAGAGGGCACTGACATCAGCAGCGTGACATAAAGCATTAACACCAGCACAGTGATATACAGCACTGACAGCAGCACCGTGATAGAGAGTACTGACATCAGAAGCGTGACATTAAGCACTGACATCAGCACCGTGATATACAGCACTGACAGCAGCACCGTGATAGAGAGCACTGACATCAGAAGCGTGACATACAGCACTGACATCAGCACCGTGATATACAGCACTGACAGCAGCACCGTGATAGAGAGCACTGACATCAGCAGCGTGACATACAGCACTGACATCAGCACTGTGATAGAGAGCACTGACATCAGAAGCGTGACATACAGCACTGACATCAGCACCGTGATATACAGCACTGACAGCAGCACCGTGACATTAAGCACTCACACCAGCACCGTGATATACAGCACTGACAGCAGCACCGTAAGCAGCCCCAGGAGTAAGTCAGGACAGCACAGGGATGGTGTGATCCCCTCATAATAAGAACCCCCAGGAGGAAGTCAGCACAGCACAGGGATGGTGTGATCCCCTCATAGTAAGCAGGCCCAGAAGAAACTCAGCACAGCACAGGGATGGTGTGATCCCCTCATAATAAGAACCCCCAGGAGGAAGTCAGCACAGCACAGGGATGGTGTGATCCCCTCATAATAAGAACCCCCAGGAGGAAGTCAGACCAGCACAGGGATATCATAAGCAGCCCCAGTAGAAATATGACACCGCTCAACCTCTTCAAAGAGGAGGGTAGGGGCATATAGTACGGTGTGCTTTTTTGGGACAAGGAAGTGAGCCAAATGAAGAAAGAAGGTCTGTGTGCTTGATTAAAAAAATAGTTTATAGACATATACATGGTCTACTGGTCACATGTGTTGAATTCCTCCGAGATCCATGCCTCATTCATTTTTAGAAATGTGAGGTAGTTAACACTGTCGTGAGCTAGGCGAGTACGCTTATCGGTCACGATCCCCCCTGCTGCTCTGAACGTCCTTTCGGACAGGACACTGGATGAGGGGCAAGCCAACAGTTTGATTGCAAATTGGGCAAGCTCTGGCCAGAGGTCAAGCCTGCCCACCCAGTAGTCCAGGGGTTCATCACTCCTCAGAGCGTCCACATCGGCCGTTAACCCAATGTAGTCGGACACCTGACGGTCTAGGCGTTCCCTGATACTGGATCCGGATGACACCTGTCGATGGGTCAGCTGAAAGAATGACCTCATATCCGAAGTCACCAACACATCTTCAAATCGGCCTCTTCTTGCAGGCGCTGTTGGATTGGTACCCGCAAATCCTTCTCTGGGAGTGGGAATTGCTCCTCTGCCAGCGCACACAAAAGCAGAATGCAGCATTTCTCGAAGCAAGGCCTGGAAGTGCTGCATTCTGACAGCCCTCTGCGACGGCGGTAACATTTCCGCCATTTTGTGTTTGTACCGGGGGTCTAAGTACGTTGCCACCCAGTACTGGTCCTTGACCCTTATGCTTTTTATACGGGGGTCCCTATTAAAACACTGGAGTATGAAGGCCCCCATTTGCACTAAAGTGGAAGCGGTGTGGTGGCCTGGCTCCTGCTCATCATCCAGGATAATGTCGTCCTCTTCATTCTCCTCTCCCCATCCACGCACAACAGGGATCCCAGAAAGGTTTAAAGCATGCTCTTCTTGCTCCTCCTCATCCGCCCCGCCACCATCCTCCTCTGACTCCTCATCAGACTCCTGTTGTTGACTTGTCTCAGATAGAGTAGCCCCCCCTGGGAATTCATCCAGCATTGCGACTTCCTCATCTTCCTGCTCCTGCTCCTCCACAGCCTGATCAATGACACGACGCAATGCACGCTCCATAAAGAAGGCATAAGGTACCATGTCACTGATGGCGCCATGGCTGCGACTGACCAGTTTGGTGATCTCCTCAAATGGCCGCAGAAGTCTGCATGTGTCGCGCATGAGCAGCCACTGGCGCGGTGAAAAAAACCCCAGCTCCCCAGAACCGTTTCTTTCGCAGAGTTCATACAGGTAGACGTTAACTGCACGTTTCTGCTGGAGCAGCCTATCAAGCATATAGAAGGTTGAGTTCCATCGCGTCGGGCAATCGCAAATAAGACGTCTGACCGGCAGATGGTGTCGCCGCTGAATGTCAGCAAGGCGAGCCATGGCCGTGTAAGATCTTCTGAAATGGGCCGAGATTTTCCTTGCCTGCCGCAAGATGTCCTGGACCCCAGGGTATTTGACAAGGAATCGCTGCACGACCAAGTTTAAGACGTGTGCCATGCATGGCACGTGCGTGATTTTGCCCTGTTTCAATGCGCTAAGCAGATTGGCACCGTTGTCACACACCACTTTACCAACTGTCAAATTGAGCGGTGTTAGCCACTGATCTGCCTGTGAACGCAAAGCTGAAAGGAGTGCCGGGCCAGTGTGGCTCTTGGCTTCCAGGCACAACAGACGCAGCACGGCATGGCAACGTCTCACCTGGCATGTGGAATAGGTTCTGGGGAGCTTGGGCGGTGCAGCGGAAGAGACGCTAGCAGCGGAAAAGGAGGAGGCAGCTGAGGAGGAGAGGGAGGAGGATGGAGTAGGAGGAGGAGGAGAAGAAGAGTCAGGCCTGCATGCAATCCGTGGCGGTAAAACCAAATCTACACGGGTGCCACGGGTTACATGCTTGACGGCCGTCAGAAGGTTCACCCAGTGGGCAGTAAAACTGATATACCTTCCCTGCCCGTGTTTGCTAGACCACGTGTCTGTGGTCAGATGTATCTTGGCACCGATACTGTGTGCCAGAGATACATTCACTTGCCGCTGAACATGGCCATATAGCTCTGGGATGCCCTTCTCTGAGAAATACTTCCTTCCTGGGACCTTCCATTGTGGTGTTCCAATGGCCACAAATTTGCGAAAGGCCTCCGAGTCCACCAGTTTATATGGCAGTAGTTGGCGGGCTATCAGTTCTGACAAGCCAGCCGTCAACCGTTGGGCAAGAGGGTTATCCGGCGTCATCATTTTTTTACGCTCGAACATTAGGCCCACGGAAGCCTGCCTTTTTGCAGAAAAACGTGAGCTTGGCGTGATGGAAGGTGGAGTGGAGGACAATTGTGAGGAGAGAGGAGAAGGAGAAGTAGAAGACGAGGCTGGACCGTGAGAGCCTGCAGTGTGGCTTTGTGTGTTCCGTTGCTCCCACTGGGCTCGGTGATGGCTGCTCATGTGCCTTCTTAAGGCGTTCGTCCCTAGGTGAGTGTTGAGCTTACCGCGACTAATGCGTTGACTGCAAAGATTGCAGATGGAAACGCTATTGTCAGCAGCGGACACGTTAAAAAAAGCCCACACTGCGGAGCCATGTGCCGGTGTCCTGGGAGCGCCAGATGTGACCGTACATGGTCGATGACTCGCTCCTGATACATTTGCAGTCTGCTTTGTCCCTCCTGTGCAATGTAAGTTATTCCTGCTTCTCCTCCCTATCTGCTGGTCCATATCTCCCTCTGAACTCCCCTCCTCTTCCTCTCTTGTGGGCACCCACGTGACATCACTAGACACGTCATCATCAACGTCACCTTCCCCACCGCTATAAGTAGAGATCTCGGAGTAGGCAGCAACACCGGGGACCAACCTCCTCCTTGGGCTGATCTGGGTACTGTCGTCAGACTGCTGAGTAGCGGTTGTTGCTACCTCCTCTTCCTGATGCAATACCAAGAGTGGCTGCGCATCAGAAATGTCCTCTTAATATGGATCGGAAAATAAATTCCTGTGACTCAAGCGGAAGGTATGTGGTGGTGGTGTTGTTGGTGGTAGTGTCTTTGGGGGTGCACATAGCAGAGAGTGAAGAAGAGGGTGCAGATCGAGAGGATGAGGAGGGTGCAGAAGAGTAAGGCTGAGTCAGCCACTCAACCAAGTCTGGTGCGTCCTTTAAAGCAGGGGTACTGAATTAAAATTCACGGGGGTCCGGTCAGTAAAATTTTCTTCCCGCGGAGGTCCGAATGTCATATTGGTCATGACTCCGATCCTTCACATTACAGCCTCCCGTGCACATCACAATTGTTTTCTATTGCCCTTGTAGATACCTGGGTTTTTCTAGGGCAGAAAAACAGATCTCTGCACAAGTGTGGACAAGCCCTTACATCAGTGCCCTCAGTCCCCCCTTCACAGCACATTTCTCACTTTTACATCACAGTCCCCCCATCAGAAACCCCGCAACCCATTACAGACTCATCACAATGTGTCCTTTTAAAGACCCCGTCACAGAGCCCCCCACCTCATTACCGACCCCCCCACAAACACAGATCCCCCATTACAGATCCTCTTCACCACAGACCCCCCCCTCAGCACAGATCCTCACTCCATCACATATCCCCCCCCCATCACAGACCCCACTCCATAACAGATCCCCCCCTAATACAGACCCCACTCCATCATAGATCCCTCGATCACATATCCCCCCATTACAGACCCCACTCCATCACAAATATCCCCTCCGATACAGATCCCCCTCCATCACAGACCCCCCCCGATACAGATCCCCCCTCGATACAGATCCCCCTCCATCACAGACCCCCCCGATACAGATCCCCCTCCATCACAGACCCCCCGATACAGATCCCCCTCCATCACAGACCCCCCCCGATACAGATCCCCCTCCATCACAGACCCCCCCGATACAGATCCCCCTCCATCACAGACCCCCCGATACAGATCCCCCTCCATCACAGACTCCCCCCGATACAGATCCCCCTCCATCACAGACTTCCCCCCGATACAGATCCCCCTCCATCACAGACTCCCCCCCGATATAGATCCCCCTCCATCACAGACTCCCCCCCCGATACAGATCCCCCCCGATACAGATCCCCCTCGATACAGATCCCCCTCCATCACAGGCCCCCCCCCGATACAGATCCCCCTCCATCACAGACCCCCCGATACAGATCCCCCTCCATCACAGACTCCCCCCCCCGATACAGATCCCCCTCCATCACAGACCCCCCCGATACAGATCCCCCTCCATCACAGACCCCCCCGATACAGATCCCCCTCCATCACAGATCCCCCATTAACGGCCCCACTCCATCACAGGCCCCCCGTTACAGACCCCATTCCATCACAGACCTCACTCCATCACAGACCCCTCTAATACAGATCCCACTCCATCACAGACCCCATTCCATCACAGATTCCCCCCCAATGCAGACCCCATTCCATCACAGATCCCCCCCAATGCAGACCCCACTCCATCACAGACCCCCGTAATACAGACCCCCCATTACAGATCCCACTCCATCAGTCCTCCCTCAACATTACAGCGTCCGAATGTCCCTTTCATCATCGCAGCATTCCCCCTTCCTCCCCACACTGCCCTACCTTATTCACACAAGCCGGGAAGCACGCATGGCAGGTCCGGACAAAGGGCGGGACTTTTCAAGTTAAAAGGGGGTGATTGGTTGCTGGGACCGCCCCACTGCCTAGCAACCAATCACCCACTTCGTAACTTGATAAGTCCCGCCCTTTGTCCGGACCTGCAGCGCTTCCAGGCTTGTGTGAATAAGGAAGGGGAGTGATGCAATGATGAAAGGGAGACACCTGCCAAGCCTCACGTGTAAATCAAGGATTTTAGCGGCAGCGGCGGGCTGGCAATCCGGCAGGGGATAGAAAACACACAGGCAACTATTTGCGAGTCTGCGGGCCGGATATGGCTGCTACTGGGTCCGGATTCGGCCCGCGGTCCGCCATTTAGTGATGCCTGCTTTAAAGTAATTGAACGCACCTTCTGCAACTTCCCACTTTGGCTCAAGGCTGTTGCTCCTGCCCTACCCCTACCACCCCTGCGGAAGGGCCTGCCTCTTCCTCTGCCTGTCATTTTTTAAATCACCCTGTGACAAAACTCTTAGTCCCTATACCGCTGAAGGACTGCTGCAGTATAGGGCAGCGGTCAGCAGTGGTGCACCTCAACCCTATCTATTGTGGACCGATAGCGGTCCTTACAGAACAGCAGACTGTACCGCACTCAACCCTATGTACTGTAGCACCCTAGACCAAGTTACCAGTCCTTATAGGAACTTTTGTGGACCAAGCAGGTTATGTGTTAGTGATTAGCAGACTGTACTTCAGTCCCTATACCAATGAAGGACTGCTGCAGTATATGGCAGCAGTCAGCAGTAGTGCACCTCAACCCTATGTATTGTGGACCGATAACAGTCCTTATAGAATAGCAGACTGTACCTCACTCAACCCTATGTACTGTAGCACCCTAGACCAAGTTACCAGTCCTTGTAAGAACTTTTGTGGACCAAGCAGGTTGTGTGTTAGTGATTAGCAGACTGTACGTCAGTCCCTATACCAATGAAGGACTGCTGCAGTATAGGGCAGCGGTCAGCAGTGGTGCACCTCAACCCTATCTATTGTGGACCGATAGCGGTCCTTACAGAACAGCAGACTGTACCGCACTCAACCCTATATACTGTAGCACCCTAGACCAAGTTACCAGTCCTTATAGGAACTTTTTGTGGACCAAGCAGGTTGTGTGTTAGTGATTAACAGACTGTACTTCAGTCCCTATACCAATGAAGGACTGCTGCAGTATAGGGCAGCGGTCAGCAGTGGTGCACCTCAACCCTATCTATTGTGGACCGATAGCGGTCCTTACAGAACAGCAGACTGTACCGCACTCAACCCTATGTACTGTAGCACCCTAGACCAAGTTACCAGTCCTTATAGGAACTTTTGTGGACCAAGCAGGTTGTGTGTTAGTGATTAGCAGACTGTACGTCAGTCCCTATACCAATGAAGGACTGCTGCAGTATAGGGCAGCGGTCAGCAGTGGTGCACCTCATCCCTATCTATTGTGGACCGATAGCGGTCCTTACAGAACAGCAGACTGTACCGCACTCAACCCTATGTACTGTAGCACCCTAGACCAAGTTACCAGTCCTTATAGGAACTTTTGTGGACCAAGCAGGTTGTGTGTTAGTGATTAACAGACTGTACTTCAGTCCCTATACCAATGAAGGACTGCTGCAGTATAGGGCAGCGGTCAGCAGTGGTGCACCTCAACCCTATCTATTGTGGACCGATAGCGGTCCTTACAGAACAGCAGACTGTACCGCACTCAACCCTATGTACTGTAGCACCCTACACAGACCAAGTTTCCAGTCCTGATAAAGAGCTTTGTGGAAAAAGTGAGTTGTGAATGATTAGCAGACTGCAGCAGAAGGGCAGCAGTCAAGTATAATATTCTTTCTATATTTGGAAGAAAGAATATTATACGTTTAAACTGACCCTCACTGCCTGACACACTGCTTCCTTCCTGTCCCTATACAAAGTGGCAAAAAAGAGGAGACTGGAACGATTAGTGGTTACTGGAATAGCTCTTTTGTGGACCTGATAGTAACAGCTAATGATGATGATGATGATGATGATGATGATGATGACGACTAAACTGACTCTCCCTGTAGCACACACCGTTCTTTCCCTTTCTCTAAACTGACAAAAGACACTCAGGCTGCTGCAACAATCAGTAGCACAGCAAACCTATATACACCTAACACCTATACCAGTCCTGAAAAGAACTTTTGTGTACCAAATATCTAGCGATTTATCTCTCCCTACTCCACACAGCAACCTTTCCCTATAGTGACAGAAGAAAGAATGTAAAACGGCCACCGGATCGGGTGTATTTATAGGTTAGGGGGAATGTCCAAGTGTCCATGTGCTGTCATGTCTCAGTTGGCTGTCCTATACCCCATGATAGACGTGTCATCATAGGTCAAAGTTCTTTTACACATTAAACACGTAAGTCCGCCGGGGCGAACGACGGCAAAAGGCGAGCGAACGAGCGGACCGCGAACGGCTGAAATTCGCCGCGAAACGACCGCCGGGCGAACCGTTCGGCCATCACTATTCATTCTACTTGAAATCTTCCACATGCTGTCATGTTACAACCAAAAATGTATTGTTATAGGGATTTTATGTGATAGACCAACACAAAGTGGCACATAATTGTAAAGTGGAAGGAAAACGATAAAAATAGTTTTCAAATTAATACAAATAAATATGTCAAAAGTGTGGGGAGGGGCATTTATATGGCGCCCCCCGAAGTCAATACTTTGTAGAACCCCCCTATTCACTGAAATTACACCTGCAAGTCTTTTTGGGGGTGTCTCTACCAGCTTTGCACATCTAGAGAGGACATTTCTGCCCATTCTTCTTTGCAAAATATCTCAAGCTCTCAGATTGGATGGAGAGCGTCTGTGATCAGCAATTTTAAGTCTTGCCACAGATTCTCAATGGGATTTAGGTCTGGACTGTGACTGGGCCATTCTAACACATGAATATGCTTTGATGTAAACCATTCCATTGTAGCTCTGGCTGGATGTTTTGGGTCGTTGTCCTGCTGGAAGGTGAACCTCCGCCCCGGTCTCAAGTCTTTTGCAGACTTTAACAGGTTTTCTTCTAAGATTGCCCTGTATTTGGCTCCATCCATCTTCCCATCAACTCTGACCAGCTTCCCTGTCCCTGCTGAAGAAAACCATCCCCACCACATGATGCTGTCACCACCATGTATCACGGTGGGGATGGTGTGTTCAGGGGGATGGGCAGTGTTAGTTTCCCCCACACATAGCGTTTTGCTTTTAGGCCAAAAAGTTGAATTTTGGTCTCATCTGACCAGATCACCTTCTTCCACATGTTTGCTGCCCCCTCCCCCACATGGCTTCTCACAAACTACAAACAGGACTTCTTATGACTTTCTTTCACCAATGTCTTTCTTCTTGTCACTCTTCCATAAAGGGCAGATTTGTGGAGAGACGACTAATAGTTGTCCTGTGGACAGATTCTCCCCCCTGAGCTGTGGATCTCTGCAGCTCCTCCAGAGTTATCATGGGCCTATTGGCTGCTTCTTTGATGAATGCTCTCCTTGCCCGGCCCGGTCAGTTTAGGTGGACGGCCATGTCTTGGTAGGTTTGCAATTGTGCAATACTCTTTCCATTTTTGGATGATGGATTGAACAGAGCTCCGTGAGATGTTCAAAGCTTGGGAGATTTTTCTTTTATAGCCTAACCCTGCTTTATACTTCTCCACAACTTTATCCCTGACCTGTCTGGTGTGTTCCTTGGCCTTCATGATGCCGTTTGTTCACTAAGGTTCTCTAACAAACCTCTGAGGGCTTCACAGAACAGCTGTATTTATACTGAGATTCAATTACACACAGGTGGACTCTATTTACTAATTAGGTGACTTCCGAAGGCAATTGGTTCCACTAGATTTAAGTTAGGGGTATCAGAGTAAAGGGGGCTGAATACAAATGCCCCCCCCCCCCTCACACACACACACACACTTTTCACATATTTATTTGTAAAAAACATTTATCATTTTCCTTCCACTTCACAATTATGAGACACTTTGTGTTGGTCTATCACATAAAATCCCAATAAAATACATTTAAATTTTTGGTTGCAACATGACAAAATGTGGAAAATGTCAAGGGGTGTGAATACTTTTTCAAGGCACTGTATATAACGTTTGGGGATTCTAAGGCTGGCCATACACGGGTCAAATTTTTAAAGAATTTTCTTTCGAAAAATCAGAAAATTTGTGCGTTTTGTGATCCGATGGTGCTACCATTGATTTTCGAAAAATTCGACCAACCAAGCCTTCAATTTCACCTTATGTTGCTACAGAAAATAATTTTCCTGGCCGGGAATCTTCTTTTCTTTCCGAGAATTTTCTTTTCTTGCGTATTTCTTTTTTTTCCTCGCACGATTCTCCCATCATTGATTCGAAAATCGTTCGTTTTTAAAAAAAAATTCCAACATGTCGGATCGCTCGAATTCGATGGCTGCAGGAAAATCGGGCTCCCACTAATGCCCTGTACACACGGTTGGACTTTCCGACGGAAAACGTACAATCGGATCGCGTTGTCGGAAAATACGATGGCGTGCGGGCTCCATCAGACTTTTTCCACCGGAATTTCCGACACACACGACGTTTGAGAGCTGGATCTTAAATCCGATCGTTTAAATTCTGATCGTGCGTAGACAAATTCCGATGGACAAAGTGCCACGCGTGCTCAGAATAAAATTACGAGACGAAAGCTATTGGCCTGTTTAACCCCTTCCCGCTGAGCGTACACAGATGGCCGTACTCGGCTTCCGGGGGGTATACCGGATGATGCCCACACCTGCAGGCATCATCCCGGTACCGTTTTTTTCAGCAGGCGATTGGCTTTCCAGCCATAACAACCGATGCGGCTAAAAGCCATTGGGCTGTTATGCCGGAGGAGCAGGAGGGGACATCCCCCCCTCCCGCCACCTCCCGCCGCTGTTACCGTTGCTCCCGCTCGATCAGGAGCACCGATTCCATGTCCGCTGCCTCCGGCTGCTGGGGAGGAACTGGAATGAAGCCGTAATCGGCTTCGTTCCAGTCTCCTCATAGTAAACACGGAAGCGACGTCATGACGTCACTTCCCGTTTACTCGGCTGCAAATGGCGCCGGTTTTTAAAAAAAGGTATTCAGAATCGCCATTTTCGGCGATCTGAATACATTGAAGTGTAAAGGAGGGGTGGGGGGTCTTTTAGACCCCCCGATCCCTCCATAAAGAGTACCTGTCACCACCTATTACTGTCACAAGGGATGTTTACATTCCTTGTGACAGCAATAAAAGTGATCAAAAATTTTTTTATTTTTTTTTAAACAATTTAGTCATTTTAAAATAAATAAAAAAATATATATTTTTTTTTAAAGCGCCCACCGTCCCCGCGAGCTGGCAAAGCAAAGAAAATGCATACGGAAGTCGCGCCCGCATATGTAAACGGTGTTCAAATCACACATGTGAGGTATCGCCGCGATCGTCAAAGCGAGAGCAATAATTCTAGCACTAGACCTCCTCTGCAACGCTAACCTGGTAACCGTAAAAAAAAATTAAAGCGTCACCTATTGAGATTTTTAGGTACCGTACTTTGTCGTCAATCCACAAGTGCGCGCAATTATAAAGTGTGACATGTTTGGTATCTATTTACTCGGCGTAACATCATCTTTCACATTATGCATAAAAAATTGGGGCTAATTTTACAGTTTTTTTTTAATTCATGAAAGTGTCCCTTTTCCCAAAAAGTTGCGTTTAAAACACCGCTGCGCAAATACCGTGTGACATAAAATATTGCAACAATCGCCGTTTTATTCTCTAGAGTCTCTGCTTAAAAAAATATATATACAGTGGTGTGAAAAAGTGTTTGCCCCCTTCCTCATTTCCTGTTCCTTTGCATGTTTGTCACACTTAAGTGTTTCGGAATATCAAACCAATTTAAACAATAGTCAAGGACAACACAAGTAAACACAAAATGCAATTTGTAAATGAAGGTGTTTATTATTAAAGGTGAAAAAAAATCCAAACCATCATGGCCCTGTGTGAAAAAGTGATTGCCCCCTTGTTAAAACATACTCTAACTGTGGTTGTCCACACCTGAGTTCAATTTCTCTAGCCACACCCAGGCCTGATTATTGCCACACCTGTTCACAATCAAGGCATCACTTAAATAGGAGCTGCTTGACACAGTAAGGTCCACCAGAAGATCCTTAAAAGCTACACATCATGCCGAGACCTAAAGAAATTCAGGAACAATTGAGAAAGAAAGTAATTGAGATCTATCAGTCTGGAAAGGGTTATAAAGCCATTTCCAAAGCTTTGGGAATCCAGCGAACCACAGTGAGAGCCATTATCCACAAATGGCGAAGACATGGAACAGTGGTGAACCTTCCCAGGAGTGGCCGGCCGCCCAAAATTACCCCAAGAGCGCAGCGACGACTCATCCAAGAGGTCACAAAAGACCCCACAACAACGTCCAAGGAACTGCAGGCCTCACTTGCCTCAGTTAAGGTCAGCGTTCATGCCTCCACCATCAGGAAAAGACTGGGCAAAAATGGCCTGCATGGCAGAGTTCCAAGGAGAAAACCACTGCTGAGCAAAAAGAACATCAAAGCTCGTCTCAATTTCTCCACAACACATCTTGATGATCCCCAAGACTTTTGGGACAACATTCTGTGGACCGATGAGACAAATGTGGAACACTTTGGAAGGTGTGTGTCCAAGTATATCTGGCGTAGAAGGAACACTGCATTTCAGAAAAAGAACATTATACCAACAGTAAAATATGGTGGTGGTAGTGTGATGGTCTGGGGCTGTTTTGCTGCTTCAGGACCTGGAAGACTTGCCGTGATGAAAGGAAATATGAATTCTGCTGTCTACCAAGAGATCCTGAAGGAGAATGTCCGACCATCTGTTCGTGTACTCAAGCTGAAACCAACTTGGGTTCTGCAGCAGGACAATAATCCTAAACACACCAGCAAGTCCACCACCGAATGGCTGAAGAAAAACAAAATGAAGACTTTGGAGTGGCCTAGCCAAAGTCCTGACCTGAATCCTATTGAGATGTTGTGGTATGACCTTAAAAAGGCCGTTCATGCTCGAAAACCCTCTAATGTAACTGAATTAGGACAATTCTGCAAAGATGAGTGGGCCAAAATTCCTCCAGGACGCTGTAAAAGCCTCATTGCACGTTATCGCAAACGCTTGGTTGCAGTTGTTGCTGCTAAGGGTGGCCCAACCAGTTATTAGGTTTAGGGGGCAATCACTTTTTCACACAGGGCCATGATGGTTTGGATTTTTTTTCACCTTTAATAATAAACACCTTCATTTACAAATTGCATTTTGTGTTTACTTGTGTTGTCCTTGACTATTGTTTAAATTGGTTTGATGTTCCGAAACACTTAAGTGTGACAAACATGCAAAGGAACAGGAAATGAGGAAGGGGGCAAACACTTTTTCACACCACTGTATATATATAATGTTTGGGGGTTCCAAGTAATTTTCTAGCAAAAAAAATATGGATTTTAACTTGTAAACACCAAATGCCAAAAATAGGCTTAGTCATGAAAGGGTTAAAGTCCCGTCGTACGTGTTTGACATCACCGCAATCAGAACGATCGATTTTCCCGACAACTTTGTGCGACCGCGTGTATGCAAGACGAGTTTGGGCCAGTTTTTTTTTTTCTCTTGTCGGAACGTCCGATCGTGTGTACGGGGGGGGGGGGGGCATGGTGGTGCGAAATACAAAGGAAAATTCTTAGATAAGGTTTTCGAAAAAGAAAATTCTGTCGAAATTCGACCCCGTGTACGGCCGGCATAAGTCATTTTCTAGCAAAAAAAAAAAAAAAGTATCAATATTAAACTTGTTGTAAGCAAAAAGTTCCAGAAAAGGCCGGGTCTTTTGACCACTATACAACTCTTCGCTGGATGTTTTTTCATTGTAAAGTTTGGCTGAGCAATTACTGAACTTCCTGACCATGCCTGCATGTTTTAGCCGCAGAAGTACATTTCATTGTTTACCTGTTCATGATAATGAAGGGATAGGGGAGAGAAAACGTCCAGCCGCGCACAGTGCTGGATCGATTGAGGTAAGTGGGAGAGGACAGAAAGCCGTAAAACATTTTCTTTTTTTTTTTACCTTAATGCAGCGAATGCATTAAGGTAGAAAAGTTTTAGAATGACTTTGTGAGCTCTCATGAGGGGGGCCCCCTATGACCCTCTTGTGTTGTAACTGTAAAAGTGCTGTGCAATCGTTCTATACAAACCCTGTATAATATTAACCGATTGCCAATGTAAACATCCCTTGCGATAGAGAAAAAAAAGCATGACAGGACCTCTTAAATATGAGATCTGGGGTCAAAAAAGACCTCACATCTCATTTTAATCACCCTTCCCGCTGAGCGTACGCAGATGTGCGTACTCGGCTTATAGGTACCGTTTTTTTTTAGAGCGGGCGATTGGCTTTCCAGCCATAACAACCGATGCGGCTAAAAGCCGCTCGGCTGTTATGCCGGAGGAGCGGGAGGGGACGTCCCCCCTTCCCGCCGCCTCCTGCCGCTCTTACCGGTGCTCCCGTTCAATCGGGAGCACCGATGCATTGTCTGATGCCTCCGGCAGCTGGGCAGGGACTGGAATGAAGCCGTAAGCGGCTTCATTCCAGTCTCCTAATAGTAAACACGGAAGCGACGTCATGACGTCACTTCCCGCTTACTCGGCTGCCAATGGCGCCGAATTGAAAAAAAAATATACAGGATTCAGAATCGCAGTTTTCCTACTTTGAAGTGTAAAGGAGGGATCGGGGGGTCTTTTAGACCCCCAATCCACCCATAAAGAGTACCTGTCACCACCTATTACTGTCACAAGGGATGTATACATGCCTTGTGACAGCAATAAAAGTGATCAATTATTATTATTTTTTTTAAAAACAATTTATTAATTTTAAAATAAATGTAAAAAAAATAATTTTTTTTAAAGAGCCCGCCGTCGCCGCGAGCTTGCGAAGCAAAGTAAAACGCATACGGAAGTCGCGCCGCATATGAAAACGGTGTTCAAATCACACATGTGAGGTATCGCCGCGATCATCAGAGCGAGAGCAATAATTCTTGCATTAGAGCTCCTCTGTAACTCTAACCTGGTAACCGTAAAAAAAATTTTTTAAAGCATTGCCTATTGAGAATTTTAGGTACCGTAGTTTGTCGTCATTCCACGAGTGCGTGCAATTATAAAGTGTGACATGTTTGGTATCTATTTACTCGGCGTAACATTATCTTTCACATTATGTAAAAAAATTGGGCTAATTTTACTGTTTTTTTTTTTTTTTAATTCATGAAAGTGTCCCTTTTCCCAAAAAGTTGCGTTTAAAACACTGCTGCGCAAATACCGTGTGACATAAAATATTGCAACAATCGCCATTTTATTCTCTAGAGTGTCTGCTAAAAAAAGATATATAATGTTTGGGGGTTACAAGTAATTTTCTAGCAAAAAAATATATATTTTAATTATAATTTTAACTTGTAAACACCAAATGCCAAAAATAGGCTTAAGCCGCGTACACACGGGCGGACTGTCTGGCCTACTTAGTCCGTCGAAACACATTTCAGCGGACAGTCCGCTCGTGTGTGGGCTTCAGCGGACTTTTTCAGCGTGCAGTCTGGCGTACCAAGTATTTCGGAATTTCCGTAATATTGTCCGTCATACTTTGGTTTCAGCGGACAATCCGCTCGTCAGTAGGCTAGTTCGACGGACTAAGAATGGCGCATGCTCAGAAAGGATTTACACGGCGGAAGGTTGCATTGCTGTGTATTGGACTTCCTATTTCTAGTCCCGTCGTACGTGCTGTACACGTCATCGCGCAAGCTTTCGATGGACTGTTTGTGCATCCGTGTGTGGTCAAGTCCGTTCATTCGACGGTATCCTCTTCAAAGTAGCGACGTAAAACAATGGCGGACGGTCCAGAAGTGGTTAAAAGGAGGGTGGTGCTTGAAATGATTGTTCTTCTTCTGTTAAAGCTGTAGTAAACTCAGTGTAAAATAACACTTACATTCCCAGCATGCCGGAAATGCTAACTTTCACATTGGTTGTGCTCTCAACCAAACTTTCAAACCATCCAATGTCTGGTTTCATAACTGATCACATGTCCAGCATTATGGCAGTTGAAGAATCATTAGAGGCCAAGATGGCAGCTTCATTGACTGAAAACAATAGAAGGGTTTACTTCCACTTTAACTATAGTTACCTGCAGGGCTGTCTTTAATATTGATTGGACCCTGGGCAAAACTTTTTTGGGGGCCCCCCCTATGCAGTGTTGCTCTCCACCTTCTCTACAATAAATAGCAGCTAGACTCAAAATCAGTTTACTGAATCAGGCAGCTATTACGATTGGTTGCCAGAGGTTACAGTGTATCATTACCGCTCACTGACTGGTTACTAGAGGTTACAGCACACATTACGGCTCACCGATTAGTTGCTAGAGGTTACAGCACATGATTTCTGCTTGTTAATTGGCTGCTAGAGATTTCTGTGGATATGACCTACATATCAATGCCACTGGCCGCCGCTATTTACATATGAATGCTGGTAATTTACATGTAAACACAGGTCTGCAAGTGAGTCATCTGTCACAACAAAAGGGCAGAGCTGGGCAGCATTAGTAGCAGCACTTCACACTGAGATATCGGGACACAGCACCGGACTAAAACCTCTAGGGACAAGGGAATTTAAACCAGGATAGTTGGCAAGAGGCAACTGCTTTGGGCCCCACAACAATGACAGGGCCCAGGGCAGCTGCCCCTTTTGCCCTGCCTTAAAAACGGCCCTGGTTACCTGCAAGGAGAGACACGCAGTCATCATTGCTTTGCACAAAAAAAGCGATTCACAGGCAAGAATATTGCTGCTACTAAGATTGCACCTTAAGCCCCATACGCACGATCAGAAATTCTGCCAGCATAAGTCGGATGTGAGCTTTTGTTTTGAAATTCCGACCATGTGTACGCTCCATCGGACTTTTGCTGGCAGAATTCCAGCCAGCAAAAGATTGAGAGCAGGTTCTCTATTTTTCGGTTGGAAAAAGTTCTGATTGGAAATTCCGATCACCCGTACAAATTCCGACGCGCAAAATTCCTACGCATACTCGGAAACATTGAACTTAATTTTCTCGGCTCGTCGTAGTGTTGTACGTCACCGCGTTCTTGACGCTCAAAAGTTCCGAGAACTTTTGTGTGACTGTGTGTATGCAACTCAAGCTTGAGCGGAAATCCGTCGGAAAAACCATCCAAGTTTTTTTCCGATGGAAATTCCACACGTGTGTACGGGGCATAAATCAGCCATTTATCAGATCATCAAGAACTTCAAGGAGAGAAGTTCAATTGTTGTGAAGAAGGCTTCAGGGCGCCCAAGAAAGTCCAGCAAACACCAGGGCCGTCATCTCCTACAGTTGATTCAGCTGCAGGATTGGTGGTACCACCAGTGCAGAGCTTGCTCAGGAATGGCAGCAGGCAGGTGTGAGGACATCGGGATGCACAATGAGGAGAAGACTTTTGGAGGATGGCCTGGTGTCAAGAAGGGCAGCAAAGAAGCCACTTCTCTCCAGGAAAACCACCAGGGACAGACTGATAATTCTGCAAAAGGTACAGAGATTGGACTGCTGAGGACTGGGGGAAAGTAATTTTCTCTGATGAATCTCCTTTCTGATTGTTTGGGGCATCCAGAAAAAAACCTTGTCTGGAGAAAAAAAGGTGAGGGCTACCATCATGTCATGCCAACAGTAAAGCATCCTGAGACCATTCATGTATGAGGTTGCTTCTCAGCCAAGGCAGTGGGGCTCACTCACAATTTTGCCTAAGAACACCGCCGTGAATAAAGAATGGTACAAAAACATCCTCCGAGAGCAACTTCTCCCAACCATCCAAGAACAGTTTGGTGAGGAACAATGCCCTTCCCAGCATGATGGAGCACCTTGCCATAAGGCAAAAGTCATAACTAAGTGGCTAGGGGAACAAAACATCGAAATTTTGGGTCCATGGCCAGAAAACTCCACAGACCTTAAAACCATTGAGAACTTGTGGTCAATTCTCAAGAGGCGGGTGATACCCCCCACAAATTCTGCCAAACTCCAAGCATTGATGACGCAAGAATGGGCGGCCATCAGTCAGGATGTGTCCCAGAAGTTGATTGACAGCATGACAGGGGAGAATTGCAGAGGTCTCGGAAAAAGAAGGGTCAACACTGCAAATATTGGCTCTTTGCATAAACTTCGTGTCATTGTCAATAAAGGCCTTTGACGCTTATAAAATGCTTGTAATTATACTTCAGTATCCCATAGTAACGTCTAACAAAAAGACGTAAAAACACTGAAGCAGCAGACTTTGTAAAAATGTATATTTGTGTCATTCTCAAAACTTTTGGCCACGGCTGTACACTGAATCACCAGCTAGGCACACAGTTAACCTTTTGATCACCCCTGATGTTAACCCCTTCCCAGCCATTGTCATTAATACAGTGACAGTACATATTTTTAGCACTGATCACTGTATTAGTGTCATTGGTCCCCAAAAAAAAGTGTCAGGTGCCCAATTTGGCTGTAATATCGCGGCCCTGCTATAAGTCACTGATCGCCATCATTATTAGTAAAAAAAAAAAAAAAAAATGAAAATTCCATTTATATATATCCCATAGTTTGTAGACGCTATAGCTTTTGCGCAAACCAATCAATATACACTTATTGAGATTTTTTTTCTATGAAAAAAATGTAGCAGAATACATATTGGACTAAATTTATGAAGACATTAGATTTTTTTTTTATTGGATAGGTTTTAGAGCAGAAAGTAAAAAAAGAAAAAAAAAATATTATATATATATATATATATATATATATATATATATATATATATATATATATATATATATATATATATATATATACACACACACACACTTTTTTTTGATGGTCTTTTTTTGTTTAAAGCGCAAAAATTAAAAAAAATGCAAAGGTGATCAAATACCCCCAAAAGAAAGCTCTATTTGAGCTTGAAAAAAAAAAAGACATATTTTTTTTGGGTACAGTGTCGCACAACCAAGCCTGCTGAGGATTATCTGTCACATAAACAGGAATTACTGGATTCATGCCAGCATAAATTAACAAAACATGTTTATAAAATGTGAGACACAAACCTATACACACACACATCCCCATACAGTATATGAATTCCCCACTAGATGGCAGCCCATGAACACTGCTGAAGCAAGGTGTAGCATGAATACCCTGTATATATTGCACAGTTACTAGGACAGACTGCAGTAAAGTGACACACCAGTGCTCTGCATAGATATATAAATGAATACAGAGGAACCGATTATTAAAGTGCGGTGCCCCCTAAAAAAAAAAAAAAATTAAAGTCAGCAGCTACAAATACTGCAGCTGCTGACTTTTAATAGTCGGACACTTACCTGTCCCAGGGTTCAGCGATGCCAGGTAACGAATCCCCCCCCCCCCCCTCGTTCCTCGCTCCACTTGCGGCGCCGTCATTCTTAATGTGGGCACCCGGCTGTGGCTTCACAGCCGGGCACCCACTGCGCATGCACTAGTGGCGCAGGGCGCCGTGATACGCCGCACAGTCATCTGGGACACGTGACAGGTCCCAGATGACTGTGCGACACGAGGGGAAGTGATGTCACCAGCCCAGGCAATGAAGAAGGCAGACTACGAGGGACACCCTAGCAACAGGCATTTAGGAGGTGAGTAAAACATTTGTTTTTCCAATTATTATTTTTTTTTTTTTTTTTTTAAGAATTTTAAACAATTTTTTATTTTTTGGTGGCAACACCACTTTAAGAACAAACTTCAGATGTGCCAAGAATAACCCCACCTTTGCTGACAAAATCACCTTTCTGAAAAGACTCACCAACATCTGAACCTTCTTTATGCTTTCAAATTCAACATTTGATTCTGTAATGTTGGCCAAACTAATTAGACTTTCCAGAGATCCCCTTCCCTCTTCAGGTCATGGTTTGACCTGACAAACAAAGGACCTGAGAAAAGCTGGTCTAGAGCAAAGAACTGTGCACAATATTATGCACAGTACTCATTTGTTTAATAATTTACTACAATGGTCTCCAAACTAGATGCAGCCCTTCGCTTGCCTTTATCCAGCCCTTGCAGCACCATTTTCATCCACCAATTCAAACAATGGGGCAACCCCCCCCCCCCCCACTGACAACAATGAAGAGGTACTATTCCTTCCACTGGCACCAAAGATGGGGCATTGTTTAATCACAGAAGCCAGTAAATCCCAGTAATTAGTCTACACCTGATGCTGGCTGCTGGGAGGGTATTTAGTCTCTCCCTCCTCTACTATTCCCCAGCACTTTTGTTTTTTACTAAATGACACCAAAGATCGGGCACAATTCCTCCCAATGACACCAACAATGTGGCACAATTCCTCCCAATGACTAAATCCAGAGAATGGCCATTCACAGCTGGATGTTCACTCAAGTTGGATAGTCCCTCTGTCACAAGGCCTAGCAGCCAACAAGGTGCTTAAAGTGGTTGTAAACCCTTACAACACACTTTGACCTACAGGTAAGCCTAGATTAAGGCTTAACTGGAGGTCCAAGAAATATCTCCTAAACCTACACGGTTTAGGAGATATTTGCCGAAAGACAGGCACCGCACTGAACGCGCCGCGGTCAACGGCGATATGCCTGTGTCAGGTAAGTGACACATAATGGACTACTATGCGATCAGGAATAAGTCTCTGCCACAGACTTAGAGATAGGGTTAAAGTTCATATGTCAAAGGTTATTTGGGGTTAGGACTTAGGGTTAAGACTTAGGGTTAGGGTTATGGTTAGGGTTAAGAGTTAGGGTTAGGGCTTAGGGTTAGGGCATAGGGTTAAGGGTTAGGATTAGGGTTAAGAGTTAGGGTTAGGGCTTAGTTTCCTTGTCTCGGGCTAGCCAGCCCCGAGACAAAGTTGGGTGGATCCGCACCCAAGGCCATAGCCTTCCTGGGGGCTGGTCAGGAGGACCAGGACATACTACTGGACCGGAACCCCAAACCACGTGACATCCGCATCTTAAGTACCCTCTCCCAGAAAGCACAGCAAGAGTGACACTCCCACTGGGCTGGCTCAGAGAGAAAGTAACCTTAAAGCAGCCAACCAGACTGTGGTTCCATGCCTGCCAGAAGAGACAGTGCCCCCTATGGCCAGGCTGGACACCCTATAGTCCAGTCAGACTGATGCTGAGGTCCAAATTTGCAATAATTATAGGTGTAACATTAAATTAAAAAAAACGTGTTTTACTCTTCAGGAGCCGGCACTACATATGCAATGAAAAAAACAGTATGTTTTGTAGTACAATTGCTACAGTGGACACCATGCCAACACGTTGCATACAGACACAAGGTGTGCCTGGCTGTAAGAAGCTTAACCCATAACTAAGCCCACATTTGGTGTTTACAAGTTAAAATCCATATTTTTGCTAGAAAATTACTTAGAGCCCCCAAACATTATATATATATATATATTTTTAGCAGAGAATCTAGAGAATAAAATGGCGATTGTTGCAATATTTTATGTCACACGGTATTTGTGCAGTGGTGTTTTAAATACAACTTTTTGGAAAAAGGGACACTTTCATGGATTTTAAAAAACAAAACAGTAAAGTTATCCCAATTTTTTTGTATAATGTGAAGGATGATGTTACGCTGGGTAAATAGATACCAAACATGTCACGCTTTATAATTTCATGCACTCGTGGAATGGCGACAAACTTTGGTACCTAAAAATCTCCATAGGCGACACTTTAAATTGTTTTTACAGCTACCAGGTTAGCGTTACAGAGGAGGTCTAGTGCTAGAATTATTGCTCTCGCTCTGAAGATCGCGGCAATACCTCACATGTGTGATTTGAACACCGTTTACATATGCGGACAACTTCCGAATGCATTTTCTTTGCTGCGTGAGCTCACGGGGATGGGGGCTCTTTAAAAAAATATATATTATTTTTATATTATTAAGTTGTGTTTAAAAAAATATATATATTTTTGATTACTTTTATTGCTGTCACAAGGAATGTAAACATCCCTTGTGACAGTAATAGGTGGTGACGGGTACTCTTTATGGAGGGATCGGATGGTCTAAAAGACCTCCAATCCCTCCTTTGCACTTCAAAGTATTCAGATCGCTGTTTTCGGCGATTCTGAATACTGTATATTTGTTTTTTAAACCGGCGCCATTGGCAGCCGAATAAAAAAAAAAAGCGACATTGTGAAATTGCTTCCGTGTTTACAATCAGGAGGCTGGAACGAAGCCGTTTCCGGTTTCATTCCAGTCTGTCCCTAGCTGCCAGAAGCAGCGGATTGTCGATCGGGTCTCCCGTGCCACTGGGAGGCCCGGGAAGAGCGGTGGAAGGGGGGGACGTCCCCTCTTGCTCCTCCGGGATAACAGCCAAGCGGCTTTTAGCCGCATCGGTTGTTATCCCTGGATAGGCGATCACCCGCTCTAAACAACAGTACTGGGATGATGCCTGGAGCTGCGGGCATCATCCCGGAATAACCCCCCAAAGCCGAGTACACACATCTGCGTATGCTTGGCGGGAATGGCTTAAACATGTATTGTAATGTGTGATGAACTAAAAAAAATCCCTGTTTTCCATTGCGCAGTTTGCTGGAGAGGGTGCATAGCAGTGTGCAGAGGGTCCATCTAGAA
Organism: Lithobates pipiens; assembly: GCF_037356315.1. Taxonomy (NCBI): domain Eukaryota; kingdom Metazoa; phylum Chordata; class Amphibia; order Anura; family Ranidae; genus Lithobates; species Lithobates pipiens. Next base: position 219,931,896 of record NW_027507789.1, read on the forward strand.
TTTTTAGTATTAATATGTGGTCACACCCCTTTAGCACCTGATAGTTTAACCACTAACCGCCCGCCGGCCGTCATATGACGTCCTTGACTTTGCGCGGGTATATCTGAATGATGCCTGTAGCTGCAGGCGGGGACTGACTAGAAGAAGTTACGGATCGCGGTTCCCAGCTAATAGGAACACACGATCTGTCACTCCTCGGAACAGAACAGGGAAGTGTGCGTTTACACACACTCGTCCCCGTTCGTGGCCCGGCGGTCATCGTGGCCCCGGCGGTCATCGCGACCCTCGGCACCCCCCCCCCCCCCGGCTGGGCAGCGGGCGCGCCTGCTATCCCGATCCCGCAAGCCGACGTATAGCTACGCCGGTTGGCGGGATGGCGCCGAACCGCCGCAGTAAAATGACGGTGGCTGGTCGGCAAGCGGTTGAGAAAGCTCGTATGGAATTTTAATGATTCGCTGATTATTTACGTCCGAGGTCAAATGTTCAGTCTTATTTCTGTGACTTCACCAATAAAGTCCGTGAATAGTATTTGATTTTTATTTTCTTTATTCTGGTTTTTGGTTTGATTCTAGTTATAGTAGCTATTACTGACTGCAAATTAAAACAGAATAGTAAGTTTTAATAACAAATTACAAAATGATTGTGGAGCAATTATATCATTTTTTTTCTTAACAAAACTGGAATTTTCCTTTTTAAGTTTTGGCATGCATCTCATATTAGCACAAAGCCTACAGAGTAAAGACCGCTGGGAAAGTGCCAGGGAAGGAGTGGGGAGTCAAGGCGCACCGGCTATAATTACATAATTAGTGGTGTGTGTGTAATTACCATATTACTATTCCTGGCAGGAGTAAATACCCATTTCTCACTGCGGGCCATGCAGCATCTTACTGCCCGAAGGCATTTATTTCTTTTTTTTTTTTCTTTTTTTTTTTCACACTGGTAATGAATCTGAGAATTATGATTTACATAGCAAACCTACTGAAAAAAAAAATCAGGGGCTTTACGTAAGTGCTTTGCTGAGTGCTGTGTGCATTACAATAAGGCTAAAATATCCTATCATTATCATTGTAGGAAATAATGAAATCCTTTCTGCGAAAAATAGGATATTGTCTCTGCCAGACGCAGGAGAGTAAGTGTTTATTTTTTTTCCCTGCTTAGCTTAAATTACACAGAGGCGGATTTCCATCATTGTCGCCTGCAGGCGCACGGCGTTTGTTGCCCTAAACCCGAGTCGCCTCATTTGCATAGCACGATTGCCTGTTTAGTGCTCATCGCCGAGCCTGAAAATACAGGTAGCAATGGAAGCTTTACCTGAGAGGACTGCAGAAAAGCTGTGCTTTTGGCTACATGGCCAAACGTTGTTGGCTCTAGGGCTGCCACCTTTTCTTCAAGTCAAAAATTGATGTGCGCCGCAAAGCGCTTTTTGGCGGCGCACAGCGATTTTTTTTTTCCTTTTAGTATAAAACCAGAGCTGCACGCAGGTCCGGGACAAGGGGTGGGCAGGAGGGCCGGTGATGTATCAAATAGTGTCCCCCCATCGGATAGTGTCCGCCCTGTACTGCGCTTGCGGAGGACAAGGAGAAGCAGAACATCTCCGAAGATAAACGGCGCCTGCGTGTGCCGAGTCCAGGTTTAAGCCCCACCATCCAAGTGGACATAGAGTTGGAATAAAAAAAAAGAGGCGAGCGAAGCGAGGCCGTGCCCAATGCGCGGCGAGCGACCGTATGTCCACTTGGATGGTGGGGCTTCAACCCGGACTCAGTGTGCAGGCGCCGTTCTTCTTCAGAGACTTTTAGAGTTTCCTTCTCCTCCGTACTGCGCAAGCGCTGCTCCTGCGCAGTACGGGGCGGACACTATTCGTTGGCTGGACACTTTTTGACAAAACACTGGCTGCCCTGGGCACTGTGGTTTCATGTGAGGTTGGTGGGGGGGGGGGGGGGAGTGGGGCACTGCAAAGAGATTGAGGGGAGAATTTGGGGGGCAGCAGGGGATAAGAATTGTTATGGAGGAGAAATTTTGGGGAGGGTGGTTATTTAGGGGGATCTGTGTTGGGAGAGGGAATTGAGAAAGAGGATTTGCGCTGGAAGGGGGGCTTTGAAGAGTCTGTGCTAGATGACGTGATATGGTAGATGGGGGGGGGGTGGGGACTTGGTGGGGTCGTGCTAGTAGGGATGATTGGGGGATTGGGAGATATTTTTGCTAGGAGGGGGAATTTGTACTGGGAGGGGGGGATTGAAGTGAAGGGGGGGAAAAGGATGTGTACTCAGAGGGGAAATGTGAGGGGTAGAGGATTTGTGCTGTGGGGATTTGAGGGATGGGAGGAGGGATTTCAACAGGGAGGCAGATTTGTACTGGGAGGAGGGGGTTATGTTTAGGGGGTAAGCATGCAGATTAGTGCTCAATTTTTTCTGGGGGGGGGGGGATAATTTTTACTGACCTATAATGCATACATCTCGGTGAGCGGGGGTGGGGGGGGGGGGCACATGTCTGCCCTGGGCTCTAGATCATCTTGCCCGAGCACTGGCTGCACGATTTTGGCTAAAATGAGAATCACAATTTTTTTTTATTGCTTAGAATAAAGATCACGATTCTCACAGTGTAACACCTTTCAAATTATACAAAAAAAATTGGTCTAATTTTACTGTTTCGTTTTTTTATACATTTTTTGTAAATTCATTAAAGTGTATTTAAAAAAAAAAAATTGCGTTTGAAAGAGCGTTGCGCAAATATGGTGCAACATAAAATATTGCAACAAGCAACATTTTATTCTATAGGGTCTCAGCTAATATATATAATCATCAAATGTGATCAACAAAAGTCAGAAAAGGTTTGGTCTTTAAATGGTTAAACTTGCTTCATTTACACGCTGGAGTTCTTTACTTTGATATAAGAATGAAAAGATACTTTGTTTCTACTTATTTGTGTGTTGTGATTAAACTTGGCAGGCTGACTGGATTATGTCTTTTTTATTTTTATTTCCCAGCTGTGAGAACTCTCTGCACTTGTTAGAAAGAATCGTGACATGCCGTTTTGAAGATCGGGAAGAGAAAAAGAACGCAATTTTGATTCTTAGCGATTAATCGTGCATATAATTTGCGATTAAATAACATTTCTAATCAAAAAAAATTGGGCTAACTTTACTCTTGTCTACAGAAAGTATTGAGATGACTGCCATTTTATCACCTAGGGTGTTAGAAAAACAAAAAGTATAATGTTTGGGGGTTCTAAGTAATTTTCTAGCATAAAAAAACTTTATAACTTGTAAACACCACATCTAAAAAAGAGGCTCGGTCCTTAAAGCGGGAGTAAACCCGCCAAATTATGACTATTATTATTTTTTTTTTTTTATACCTGCACCGCATACTAGCTCATTATGAAATACTTACCTTACCTTAGAAGAAGGTGCCGGCATCTCACTCAGTCCACGCCGAGGGAGCCGACATGTTCCCTCTGCGTGTTTCCAGGGTATCGCGGCTCCGGCCACCCACAGTCGTCACTCCCGCGCATGCCCGCCGGAGTTTTCTTCCCAGCAAGGTCTGGCGTCTGCCGGACTTTTAGCGGAGAATCCCCTGTGCGCATGCGCCGCTGAAGTCAGCGGCTCATTGCGAGGGCAATATCTCCTAAACCGTACAGGTTTAGGAGATATTCTTTTTACCTACAGGTAAGCCTTATTATAGGCTTACCTGTAGGTTAAAGTCAAAAATTTGACTATACAACCGAGGAAGTAAAGGCTATTTAAAAAATAAAAAATAAATGCACCTGCAAGGCAAAGGCATAATGAGCTAGTATGCATAGCATACTAGCTCATTATGAATAACCTACCCGAGAACGAAGCTCCCGAAGCGGTCCTCCGTCTTCATGTTCGCCGCTGCCATGTATCCCGGAGTGACTTCCGGGTCTCACTGCTCCGGCGCGGTGATTCGCCGGAGCCGCGATTACGTCACTCCCGCGCATGCACGCGGGAGCCGCCACGAGCGGCATATCGCCGTGATCTGAGGCCTGCCCAGTGCGCTTGTGCGCCGCTGTCTACGCCGCATGCGCCGTAGACAGCTGTGGCTGTCTTTTTGTAAATATCTCCTAAACCGTGTAGGTTTAGGAGATATTTCTTGGACTTACAGGTAAGCCTTAATCTAGGCTTACCTGTAGGTCAAAGTGGTTTGTAAGGGTTTACAACCACTTTAAGTGGTTATTAAACCAAAGATGAGGCAATGTATATTACCACTGACACCGGGACGTTATCTACTCCCACTAGCCGCAGTCCGACCCCCCCAAAGCCTGATGGACAGTAAACTGGTTCAGAGAGTTTGGAGAACCCTGATCTACAGGAACGATGGAGGTGGTACTGCGTTTCAGATGATGTTTATGTTACAGTAACTCCCCCATCATTGCTAAGACTTCCTTCTCTGTAGTCACTTTGCTATCCTGTGGCCACTCTTGAATTATTTATTACCGGACTTACCCTTTACATTTTCCATGTCTGCAGAATTATTACCCCCTTGAAACAAACCTAAGCCCATTAGACTTGAAACACAAACGACTCCTCTCTCAGCACCCTAATGATTTCCTATAATTGTCCCCGGAGTTTACTGGGAATTCATCATGGAGTCCAGCAATGCACCATTAATTGTATGGCAATGTCACCAGGTTCAATAAAGCGCCAAACAAAACAGTCAGATTTATCCATTTCCCAATGTATTATCGATCAGAAATTCCCAATAAAGAAAACTCTTTGTTATTTTCAAAACATTTCCTAATAAGTCATTGTTGATCCTTTTCCTGAGCTTCGGTCAGGAAGGACTTCTGAAAATAATTCTACTGAGCAGTTCACAGCGCTGTTCCTGAATAATTGACTTCGCGAAGACAAACCCTATTGGGCAATTGCGATTGAGTGTTCTTTAACGAAGAATTTTTCATACCCCTGAATTTAAAATGTGGTCAACAGTGAACTAGCAAATGACAGTTGAGGTGGGCCTAATTCTGGTAATCATTCTGTTAGAGATTTCGAGTTTATTACTATTTTTAGTGATAAAAGTTTCTGAAAATATATGAAACACGTGAATGTTATAATGTAATTGTAGTGGGGGTTTCTGAAGGTTGCTGACAAATGACAGAGAGAAGTGGTTTTGCTGTGTAGGTACTTCTATTCTGAGTTACTATGTCAGGACAATGGGTGGAGTTATGCAGCGTAACTATAGACCAGGCACGTCCAAAGTCCGGCCCGCGGGCCATTTGCGGCCCGTGTTCCGGTTTGATGTGGCCCCACACTTGGAATTTGCATAATATATATGCAGGGCCCTCTAGTCCCTCCTGTATTGATTTGTATTGTAAGTGTACTGTCTGCCCTCATGTTGTAAAGCGATGCGCAAACTGTTGGCGCTATATAAATCCTGAATAATAATAAATAATAATAATATATATACACACACATCTGTGGCCCCCAAAGCTCAAGCGTGTTAGGTTTTTTATGCTGTTAATATATCCATCTTCTTTAGCCTGACAAATCCTGAGCGAGGCGCTCATTCTTAGTATGAGCCGGGGCGCGTGGCTGGGCGTGTTCACAGGTCTATGTGCCCGAGCCGATATGAAGCTGACGGCAGGAAGAGCCAATCAAAAGCACCGTGACTATTCCAGATCTCTGCATCTGCGGACTGCAGATGCAGAGATCGGGGGAAATGTCACAGTGCCTGTGATTGGCGGTGGCGGTGGCGCTGCGCGCAGTCAGATTCCTTGCAAGCCTCGGGCACATAGACCTGTGAACACGCCCAGCCACACGTCCCGGCTCATACTAAGAATGAGCGCCGCACACGGGATTTGTCAAACTAAAGAAGATAGATATATTAACAGCATAAAAAAACATAACACGCTCGAGCTTTGGGGGCCACGAATTGATATACTTGGGGGGGGCCACGTCAAACCTGAACGCGGTTACTTTCCTTTTGCAAGAGAGAGAAAGAAAGAGAGAGCGAGAGAGAGAGAAAGAGAGAGAGAGAGCGAGAGAGAGAGAGAGCGAGAGAGAGAGAGAGAGCGAGAGCGAGAGCGAGAGAGCAAAAGAGAAAGAGAGAGAGCGAGAGAGAAAGAGAGCGAGAGAGCGAGAGAGCGAGAGAGCGAGAGCGAGAGCCCGAGAAAGAGAGAGAGAGAGGGAGAGAGAGAAAAAGAAAGAGAGAGAAGGGGGAGAGAGAGAGAGAGATAATAGAGAGGGAAATAGAGAGAGAGAGAGAGAGAATGGGGGAGAGTGAGAGAGAGAGAGAATAGAGAGAGAGAGAAAGAGAAGAGAGAGAGAGAGAAAGAGAATAGAGAGAGAGAGAGAATAGAGAGAGAATAGAGAGAGAGGGAGAGAGAATAGAGAGAGAGAGAGAATAGAGAGAGAATAGAGAGAGAGAGAGAGAGAGGGAGAATAGAGAGAGAGAGAGAGAGAGAGAGAGAGAGAGAGAGAAATAGAGAGGGAAATAGAGAGGGAGAGAGAGAGGGAGAGAGAGAGAGAGAATGGGGGAGAGAGAGAGAATAGAGAGAGAAAGAAAGAGAAAAGAGAGAGAGAATAGAGAGAGAATAGAGAGAGAGAGAGAGAATAGAGAGAGAATAGAGAGAGAGAGAGAATAGAGAGAGAATAGAGAGAGAATAGAGAGAGAGAGAGAGAAATAGAGAGGGAAAGAGAGAGAGAGAGAGAGAGAGAGAGAGAGTAAAATATTTAATTTGCATTTAATTTTAATGGTTCAAAAAATGTCAGGCAAAATGGTCGGCCCTCACGCATGTTCACTTCATGAAATCTGGCCCTCTTTGAAAAAAAGTTTGGACACCCCCGCAGTATAGATTGAAGCCATATAAGCATATATGTAAGAATGGGTGTTACTCTAGTGAAATGTTGACATAACATTATGAAACAGTATAAGAATCCAAGAGGGTTGATTGGCTAGTCAGGAAGAGAGGGGAGGAACCCTACACTATGGAGGAGAATCTGATACCTCTTGCTCCATTTGAAGCCTTCACCTTACAATATGTTACAAGCTATCATTATGTAAGTTTTGTCTTTACTTATCTTTTTGAAGAATAAACAACTTTTCTTGAAGTATTGTACGAACTAAAGGATTCTTCAATTTCTACTAGGAAACCAAGATTTTGGTGGAGATGTGGCCCTGCATAAAGACAGACACACTTCTCCTTCGCACACCCCCTAGGAGAGATGACACATGAGACATATTTACACAAAGACTTTTGCCGTGTAACCACGACCAGACTTTGACAGACTGAATTCAGTCGGGCTTTGACGGACTTTTGAGGAACTTCCATCGAATCAGACTTGTCTACACACAATCACACCAAAGGCCGGTGAATTCGACCGTGCAACGTACGACCGGACTGGAATAAGGAAGTTCATAGCTAGTAGCCAATAGCTGCCCTAGCGTCGGTTTTCGTCCGCCGGACTAGCATACAGACGAACTTATTTTTCGACCGGACTTGAGTCCATCGGTAAGATTTGAAATATGTTCTAAATCTAAAGTCCGTCTGATGTTTTGACAGCAAAGGTCCGATGGAGCCCACACACGATCGAAATTGTCCGACGGATTCATTCCGTCAGACCTTTGCAGTCGAAAAGTCCGGCCGCCTGTACACGGCATTTGACAAGTTGGAATGTTATTCAGCCAGAAAACACCCTTGAGATAGAAGAATACTAGAAATTATATTATTCTTCACACGCCTCTCAAAAATGGGAACTTCCGTTTAAAAGGGATAATCTGAAGAACGGTAAAAGGTTTGTTTGTTGCCACAGCCACAGATGAAGAGTTTATTATACAGCAATACATCAACTGTGGCACAAATGTGAACTACCTGATCACCTGTATTTCATGCAGCCTCCAATATGTAGGTTGTACCACACGTCCTTTGATAGCCCAGATAGGGGGGAATATTACTTAAGACAAATAACCCAAATAGAAATATTCTGAATGCCACACGTCACTTTCGAGGATGTCATCAGGACGATCTTTTCTCATTACGCTTCAGAGGAATAGAACGATTGTCTCACTCGCCCAGAGGAGGTGATAGGGAGAAGAAGGCTACTGGGGAGAGAAGCATGGTGGATTTTTAGATTAAAAACTAGATCTCCTCAGGGGTTAAACCTGAGGTGGGATCTGGACCGGCACTTACATTAAGAATGCCTCTCCCCGGAGCCTCCTCTCTCTTTTTTCCTTTCTCTCTTCTGGGCTTTTTTCACATACCTGGATTATTATTTTCATCCTTTTTTTATTTAATGTTTTTGGAATTTTATGGTGTGCTTCTATATGCATATGTCTATACGTGTATGAATGTATGCATGTGTGTGTACATACATGTGCATATTGTCACTACAAGGTGTGTGACAATTAGTGGCATACTCATGGATCACCCTATATGTATTGCAGCTGATTCTCTTTTTTTGGGATAATTGCCTGCGGCCAATTAAGACAATCAATGGGTGGAGCCTGTGATCTTTATTTATTTCAAAGTTTTATGTCTGTAATGTGGTTATGACTAAGGCCTTATGGGCTGAAACGCGTCAACTGACTTAATCTGCTTTTGTTCACTGTGGCTGTTCAATAAAATGAAGACATTTTATAAAAGCAACAACCGGAGTGTGGATCATTTTTTCTACAATAATCTGAAAAACTCTTTAACCACTTCCCGCCCAAGGACGTCATATGACGTCCTGGACTTTCAGTGGGAATATCTGAATGATGGGTGCAGCTACAGGCATCATTCAGATATCCTTGTTTTCCGACGGCGTTTCTGGGCACCATAAGAATGATCATAGCGGCAGTTCCGCGGCTTCATCTTTCTTACAGGGGATGGGAGGGGACATCCCCCCTACGGCCGCCATCCGGTGCTTCTCTGGGCTTTCCCGTGCCATCGGGGACCCGGAGAAAGAAAAGCCCACCCCTGGATAACGAGCATAGAGATGACCGGTGATCAGGTGGTCACCGGTCAGCTCTATGACCATCGGAGGCCCGGAGCGCGACATTATGATGTCATGTCCGGGCCGCGGTTGTAAACAAAGCCGCGGTCGCAGCTGCCAGCATGAGATCGTGGATTTTTTTCCCCGATCTCATGCTTTCCAGCCTGGAGGAGAGGAGAGATGTGGAGTTTTATTGACCCCGCATCTCTCCATAAAGAGGACCTTTCATAAATTAGTTTCCCACTTCCTCCTTGGTGGCCAATCGGGAGTCTTCTATTGAGGATCATTGTTTCAACAGCGAATATTAGTTCACTGTTGTAACACACCTAGGTGGGACCGGAGCCCGTTCCCTGCGACCCGAGTCCATCCTATTTTGAAGCTTATTAGAGCCTCTGGTTCTAATCAGGTGCTTAAAAAGAAAAAAACCACGCCGCTGTAATTCATGCGCCCGGTTCCCCGAAAAGGGATTGGACGCAAGAATAGGGGGTGTCCGCGGCGCCCGTGGATAGATTCATGCTATGCATGAATCTATCCACTGCATATAGGAAGTGGCATGGAGAAAGGGGGCGGGACCTGGGCCGACACTGATAGGGAGAATAGCGCAGGAAAACGACACTAGACGGTAAAAAACGAAAACACTATCAAATGAAGTCCATATAGAATTATATCATGCTAGCAGCAGCTCCCTATAGAGTGAAGCAAACCTCTGCAAAAACAAAAAGGGCACAGACAGGGGGCACCAGCCTAGGTGTAGTAGTTAAAATACAAATTTATTTGTAAAAAGTATAATAGCTACTGACAAAATTAGAACTTTATAGGTCATATCTTGAATAAAAGTGTGTGGGTCAGATTGAAATGTCCTGGGATCTGTCACAGGTGGTATAACGCTCTGGAGACTTAAAAACCTGTTATAGCTCAACCAACCCTTGTGGTAGAACATGTCTATGACTCCACTCACCATACAACCAAGACTGCAAGAAAAACTACTTTAATGATATAAAAAAAATGTAGAAAAACAACATCATAAAAACATCATACATACATAGCATAGGAGTTATAAAAAACATTTGGTCCATCTCTGGAAGGTTGCATAGTAGGTGAGGTCGAAAAAAGACTCAAGTCCGACCTATGTGTGTGATTATATGTCAGTATTACATTGTATATCCCTGTATGTTCTGGTCGGTCAGGTGTTTATCTAATAATTTGACACTATCGATGCCCCCCCGCTGGGACCACTGCCTGTGGAAGGGAATTCTACATCCTTGTCGCTCTTACAGTAAAGAACCCTCTATGTAGTTAAAGGTTAAACCTCTTTTCTTCCCATTTATTGAGTGGAAGGTTTAATATGTAACCACCCAGTACTACAGAAATGGGGAATACTGTAACATATGTAGTAGTTGTATCCCCAGGCTCCAAAAGCCTATTGAGGGTGTGTAAATGACCTTTAGGTAGCTGGGTTGGACCGATGAATTAAGGATGGGAAAATGGGGATATTGTCACTCCATAGTGTAGAATCAAAGGGATGAGTTCAATTAGTGTCCCGATCCATGCTGGAAAACTTTGAAGAAATGATGGTTGTTGTGGTAATGGTAAATGATATGAAGAAATAACTGGATAGGACTTGGTAACAATGTTGTGTAGACAGAATGCAGTGGTGAAATTATCACTTGAGACATGAATTATTGACAGTCCTCCATAGCCTCCCTCTCACTGTACCAGAAACATCCTGTACAGACTTGCTCAAGCTCCCAATCTCAGACAAGTCTGAATAAAACAGGGGTGTAGGTCAAGGAACTAGTCCATTCCAACTGACCAACGATCAATATACATATCAGTTCTCGTCAAATCCATAGATCCAATATCCCAGAGTGCATTCCTCTCATCTCATTGAAAAACACCAACCTTCCTAATTATGATGAAAGTGTGATGATGTCAGAAACCATGAAATCAGGCAGAGACAGAAGTACAGTTAAATCACACTTGTTTAATAATCAAAGTAAAAAGAACAAACGTAGTCAAAACATAGCCAATGTTCAGTAACCGGAACAGATAGTCAACCAAGCCAGAAGTCAGGGATCAATGTAGTGGAACAGCAAGCAGGATCTGGAGACAGAAGGGATGTCAGCAAAGCAAGTCTTGAACAGGATCGCAGGAGAGCGTTTCTGTGATGTTGACCAAGGCGAAGGCAGAGAACCTCTGGACTGGATGGCTTAAGTAGGCAGGACTGACGAGCAGGATCATCAACAGCTGAGTAACTGTGGAGAGATAGGAGCTGGCAATTAGCTGACAGCTGAGCGGCCAGCTCAGAGAAGGAAGGGCTGAGCCCAGCCCTGATAGATGAGGCCAAATGTTGTCATCCAGAGATGGACCCTGTTAGCCTGACCGGTTTCGCCTACCTCTGTCAGCTGCTTCAGAGCCTTTTAATCATTGCGGTCCCGCTCTGGAGCCTGGTATGTCTGTACCAAAACAGAAGCTGTCAGCCGAGCGAGCCACAACCAGCGTGGAATGCACTACGGGCCGCGCCAGGGGCGACGTCCAATGGAAGACCTCAAAAAAGTCAGGTGACACATTTGCAGGCTTCTGCTTCTTCTTCAGACCTCATTCAAGAGATAGTTCTACTTTTGTGAGTAGCAATTATACTTTTTTATTAATAAATTTGTCTACGCCTAGGCTGGCACCCCGTATGTCCCCTTCAGGGACAGGAAGTGTTTTATTTTCATATTTACATCAGCTATATTACATTTTTGTTTCTGCATTTAGATATGCTTTAAAAATGCGATTGTCTTAATGAAAAAAAAACAATGACTCCAAGGTTTACAGAACTTAAATTTATTAAAATAGTATAATGAATGTTTGTATTTCACTAAATCTTAAGAACCTGTAGTGATCTATATCACAGAAGTTTATGTTTAAGACAGCATACAACAAAATAAATGATTGGGGTAAAAAGGCGACCAAAGGATATTTGATTTCTAATGCCGCGTACACACGACCGGACATTTTTCGAGGGACTAGGTCCGACGGTCTTCCTGACAGAGTTTCGACTGAGTTCCGACAGACATTCCGAACGAACGGACTTGGCCACACACAATCACACCAAAGTCCAACGGATTAGAACGTGATGACGTACGACCGGACTAGACTAAGGAAGTTCATAGCCAGTAGCCAATAGCTGCCCTAGCGTCGGTTTTCGTACGTCGGACTAGCATACAGATGAACGGTTTTTGCGACTGCACCCGAGTCCACTGGAGCCCATACACGATCATTATATCCGATGGATTCATTCCATCAGACCTAGTCCATCGAAAAGTCCAGTCGTGTGTACGCGGCATAAGAAGGAACTTTAAATTATTTTCAGCCTAGTAGAATTTTTATTGAGTTTGACTGGGGGGAAGAGGAAAAAAAATGTCTTCCAAGACTTCCTATGTGAGGTAAAAAAAACTCAAAAACATTTGCACTTCATCCTAATACCTGGAGGACAAAAATCAACAAGATTATTAAGATAATATCACCTGGGTATCTCAGACATCCACAAAACCTAATTGTATTATTATATACAGTATTAATTAAAACAAACTTTGCTGCGAGAAATCGCTGATAAGCTCAAGCAGTCTTTTTCTGAGAATGCCGCTTTAGCAACTGTATATAATATAAAAGGGTAAGTCCCATGTCAATGTGTTATTTACTATGAAGTATAAATTATTAAAATGGTGCCAATGCGTAAAAAAACAAAACAACTAAAAGCCTGAATTAAAAATCAAAATACTAAAAGGTTTGTTTGTCGGCTAAACCATCTGTTTGCCTGCAAGTGCTGTTCGGGTATTCCGATAGCCATGGGTGCCACACCCAGAGATTTGTTAATTCTTGATAGCGCTGCATTGCAAAAATCTAACCATGTGTGTCTAATTTAGGATAAGGCCGCTAACTTTGAGACACTCTGCACTGTAATATCAACAAGAAAAGCCACCTTACAAAAAAGGTCAGACGATGGAATATGCCTATCCCTATTAAGTTCAAAAGGCAGCTTCCAGAGAGCCAGGAGAACCAGTTTGAGGTGCCAAGGGGTGACGGGAGAGCACACAACTTCACTAAGGAGTGAGAAGCCAAAGGTCTCTGAAACAAAACAGCTTAGACCGAGATTAGTCCTTCAAAATGGTACTCATGCCAGATGCTGGTCCAGGCCAGACTAGAAGTAAGAGAATACGTCCCATGGAGTACTTTCTGGGTTCTTTGATTCACGCCAAGCAAAATAGGCTTTCCGGGTGCAATGGCAGACTGTGAGAAGCCGATTTCCTAGCATTTAGGAGGGTAGAGATGACCATGTCCAAAAGACCCCTGTCCCAACAACCATACTCTTAAAGCCAGTGACTGAGAAGCAGGGTGCAACTCTGGCCCGTATAACAGAAGGTGCAGATGATTCAGAAGAGCCCACAGAGTGTCTGCCAGGAATCAGATTTTCAACTTTTAAAATCTGGCAACTGGGAAAGCCTGCCACTTTTCCATGTCTGGGATGTGAACAGTGTACAGGACTGAATGCGCAGTTCTGCTCAAGAGGGTATTAAGTCCATTTCCTTTTGTGTATTGTGACTTGTGGTGCCTCCTTGATGGTTGATATTGCCCATGGGTATGACATAGTCCTCCTGGATTCTCAACAGGTGTCCTCACAACAGAGAAGGAAAGGTGAGCTTCCTCCAACCAATATATCCCCTACACTGAGAGGTCGTTCGGGCCTGCTCCCCAGCTCGGCAGGCTGGCTTATGTCATCAGAACCTTTCCCATCTTTGAAGGAAAGGGCTTCTCTTACTCCAGTGCTGGGTTGGAAATCAATCTCACTAGTAACAGCCTGGCCTTGGAGTCAAAGGACCACGTCTGTTTGTCTCACAGTTCCAGAATGATAAGTTGCAGAATTCTAAAGTTAAACTGAGTGTAAAGTACGGCGTAGAAGGGGGCAACCATTAGGTCCAAGACCTTTGATGGGCCCAGTCATGGGAGTTGAGGGACACAAGTTTGTTCCAAGGCAGGAAGATCTAAAACAGGGCCTTGTCTAACATCAGACCCATGTACTCCAATGTGTGAGATGGGTCCAGCAATGACTGCCTCAAATTGAGGATCTAACCAAAGTTATGCAGGGTCTTTATTGTCTGTTGGATGTTCACCAACAGGGATAGGGAGGACTGGTCCCTTAACAAGCTCAGTTCAGGTACCCCAAAATATTAACCCCCTGGGCACAGAGCAGAGCCAGAACCAGGTGAAAACTAGTAGAAATGCAGAAAGGCTCAAAAGGGAAGGGCAGAAGATTGGTAATTTTGATCATCCACTGCAAACACAGATATGAGGTGAAAAGATGGAGATGAGCAAGTAAGCAGTCTAGATGTCTATTAAGGCCAGAAAATTGTCTGGAAGGAGATAATTCTTGCAGTTTTCATGCAGAAATGTTGAACCATAGGAACAATTTGAGAGTCTCTAGAATGGGACAGACTCCGCCATTCGGTTGGGGAACCATAAAAAGGTTTGTGTAGAGACCTCAAAAGAATTATTTTTTGGTACAGACGTAATGATCCTTTAAGACAAGAACTGCTAGATGGCAACAGCAGATTCAACAGCTGTGAAGGAGAAGGACACAAGCATGAATTGGGGAGAAAGCTGAGTGCAAAACACCAGTCTGTATCCACTGGAAACTACACTCTGAGGGTCTGAGATTTTCTAGGACCAGAAGCCAGAGAAGATTAACACATGCCTCCCCATTCTTAGGAATGGTGGTGCCCAATCACTGAGAAGGGGCCTTGGAACCAGTTCTGTCTTGTTTGGAGGGCCATGTCTTCTTTTAAAAGTATGTTTCAGTCTTATACTTGGCAGTGGAACACAGAGGGACAAAAGGAATCTTTTCCAACGTCAGGAGCAGAAGTCCTACTGGTAGAGCAGTGAAAATTTTTCTGATGCAGGAGCGTACTCTAACCTCCTGTGATCTCCTTGACATAATTATCCAAGGAACGACCAAACAAACATTCGTCCTAAAACAGTAACAACTCAAGGCAGTTTTTCATGGGAGCTCAGCTGATCAGCATTTAAGCCAAGAGATTCTGTGCATGGGGATGGAGAGAAGCCTGGGGATTTGATTAAGTGTGTCTACTAAGTCGTTCACGCAATAACGTAAGGCCATGGGTAAAAAGGTAAAAAGATTGTGAACAGAGACATCCATTAGAATGGATCTTGGACTTCGGTTCATGTCCAAACAGCAATTGTCTAGCCCTTTGTCTACCGGGTCTTTGCACAGGATATTATACTCAATCGGCACCATTAGGGTCTTGTTAAGACAAGAATTGGCCAGATCTACCACAGGGGCCACACACAGAAGAGTGAAGCATTTCGAAGGAGTAAATATCTTCTGTGGGTGATACCAGTCTCCATACAGGACCAGTTCAACTAGCGAGTAGACCAAGAAAGTCTTAGCTGGTTTGGGCAATTTAAGGGATCCCATGCTGGATATTATGTGGTGAGAAGACCTAGGCTGCTTTAATGCAAAGCTGGAGCATACAGCATGAAATAAGGGTAGTTTCAGCATCCTTAAGCTTGGATGAAAGTTTTGCTACAGGAGAGGAATTATCCTCAACTGCCACACCCTCCTCAGGTAATGTGTCTGGCTCAGGGGCAAAATCAAAGACCCCGGAGCTGAATGGGGCATGGCTGTAACCCCCCTTCTGTCTATGGCCTCGATAAGGCCTTAAATGTCATCATGAAATCTTACATTTTGGCAGAAAGTTCCACTCTAGACAGTTAAGAGGAAGCTGGTGTGTCAGATGGGCCAGCAGATAGATGAGAAGGCAGGGGGTCAGACTGGGGGCAATCGTCAGAGACTCTTAGTGGACAATCTACAAGCCACTTAACGACCAAAAACTGAGCCTGAGCTTGAAAGTTTCACTTGTGCTTGCCATCTGCCATGCTTGTAAATATCATCCATGGGGAAGGGATATTGATGACCACCAGAGCTGTGGGGAGAGGAATTCCCTGGTACCAAACACTTGTAGGCTGCAATAAACCCAGGCAGCGAGGTAACAACTGCTATACTGTGCTACCAAGAGAGAGCCCAGAGGTGTTGCCAGTCCAATGTCATGCCCAGAAACAGGAGGAGGCAGGGCATTTAGCTGCAGTAACTCAAATGGAAGTGAGGCAAGGCAGGCGCAGTAGGTGCCCAGTAGGTGCCCATGTTGTGCATGTGCATTAGGCACTGCCAGGCGAAAGTGCACAGGTGCAGTAGCGGGGTTCAGGTCAGCAGTATTTAATGCCGCTATTTTAAAGGAAACCAGTCCCTCCAAGTTATCATCCTTCCAGTGGTCAGCAGCTCCCATATACCCAAACAGGGATCCAGAGAAATACAGAAGGCAAATTTGGCTGGATGTTTGAAGGGCTACCACCCTGCACTCACCATTGGAAATCTTCTAGGCAAAATTAACAAGGGATATAATCCAATCTGGCTTTGCCCTCCACAATGAGCACACACCTGCAGGGGTCTTCAGGGACTTAAGGCCCTAGACCTGTAAAGCACCCTGCGGCTAATTCCGCACTTGCACTATTTGCCAAGGGGGAGCACCTACAACAGAATCCAGTGCATGGCAGCACCATTACATGCCAAACCCCACATATTTCATCCAGTGGGGTTCGAGTATGGTTCCCCAATGCTCTGCCAAAGAATCAACTAACCTGGAAGCTGCTTTAGAAGCCACGGTGGCTATCATGGTGAAATATCATTATCAATAGAGAGGAACCTACATTGAAAGAAGGTAAGCTTTTCTGAGTACAGAGAGGTCCATCACCTACTAAGGACACTGGAAAATAACTGAAGCTAGCTGGGAATGGGGGGGGGGGGGTAATATAAGGGTATGTCCAGAAGCAGCCTTCTTTTTTTGCCATTCTTCAGTCACCTGAAGGTGAAGCTGCATATAACTATATGTCATAATGATCAAAGCGCCTGTGAGATGTACTGTATGACTAACAAATTTATTTTTAGTCTGGATGTTATTTTCCCTTCACAGCATAATCACAAACAGCAACCTACAAACGTATTTTTAAAGTACTTGTACAATAAAGAAAAAATGAAGGCTGGAGGGTTAACAAGTTCCACAGCATCTGTAGCCAAAGCTAGGTTTAAATGATCTGAAGAGGACAAGTCCTCAAAAGGTAAGGAGGGCATACAAGAGTGCAGTAGTTGTAGTTCAACACCAGTAATGTTCAAAACTGTAATGTAAGTGTAACAAAAGCAAATTATATTGAACAGGGTGCCTTACCGTTTTTTTGTAGGTGACCACACAAAGACCATACATACAAAATATTACTTGCAGAGCTATATTTCCCCACCAAAAACAGGTTTCTAAAGTTTCGGAACAAACAATTCAAAAAGACGAGTGAGTGACCAACTTGAGCGTTCCTGGTGAACAAGGCACAGCGAGTAAAAATGTACAGATACGGCATGATGGGTCTTTTTGAAACACCAGACAACTTAAAGATTAACTTGACAAAGTCTAAAATGTGGACAGTTGCACCTCTGGAATGGCAATTTTAATATTGTCTAAATAAAATGTTTATTTTCCCTTATATTTCACAAATTGAATGCAGTTTGTCTAGCTCTTATCTTTGGACATTACAATCTATTATTTCTTGAAATCACTATTACTCCCCTCAGAGCGAGGCAGAACCATTTTAAATAATGCTGCATTCAGTTCTTACCAGGAACATGTCTACATGTATTATGTATGCTGTCCCACCCCCAATATGAAAAACATATTGCCAGGTTTTTGGCATCTTACCTAAATTAGTTCTGGTGTGTGTTTGTAAGACTGTGGTAGGACCATTAAGACTGCAAGTTCCCCTAAAGCAGGGATCTTAAAACTACAGCCCCCCCCCCCCCCCAGCTGTTGCAGATTCACAGAACATTCACAGACATGACTAGACATGATGGGAATTGTAGTTTCTGAGCAACTGGAGGGCCATAGTTTGAAGACCCCGTGCTCTAAAGGTAGGTAATGATTTAGAATGATGACTACTGTGGAAAAGGTTAAAGTTGCTGTGTCAGGACCTTGATCATCTGCTGGTGGCACTGTAGTTCCCTGTATGGAGGGTTGTAATTCCAGTGTTCACCAGCGGGTGTCTCCCAGCAGCCAGCAGACCCCAGTGATCAGTTTCCCCCTCATGCTGGCTGCTGGGAGGGTATTTAGGCCCTCTCCACAAGTGCCTCTTGATCCAGTTCTTTCCTGCTACTAGATTCTGCCACTTATCCTGAGCCTAGATCCTGAACCCTGCTGCCTCTTTTCTGCTCCCCTTGTACCTGATCAGTGCCAGGACAAGGCTATCTAGCGCCAAGGGCAAACTAGGGGGGGCCCAATTTATGCCTAACTGGGACCCCCCTTCCCTTAGGTCCCATTCAGACCTGAGTATAGCGTTTTCAGGCAGAAAATTGCGATTATGCAGCTTTTTTACCGCAATTTTGCTGCAGTTTTTTTCCTGTGCTTTGCCACGATTTTGTGCAGGGCAAAAAGTCACCAATGTAAAAAGAAGAAAAACGCTCAAATCTGCCCAATTCGAGCGACAAAAAAGGGTCCAGAACTTGTTTGAGCTTCAGGCGTTCGGCTTCAGGTGACTTGGAGTGGAGATGTGAACCATCTCCATTGAGAACAATAGATTTATTTTTTTTTCCCCTCCAGCGTTTTGTAGCTTCAGGCTTCAAGCTACAAAACACTCAGGTGTGAATGGGGCCTTAGGTTTAGGGTCAGGCCACCCACATCCCTGCAATAAACCATTGCACCCAGGGCAGCCGCCGCCCTCTTGCCCACCCTTTGTCCTGGCCCTGTATCTGATCCCCCTTCCCACCTGTTCCCTGCATCTCCAAAGTTCCCTGTTTATCCATGTTCCTAATTTTTGTACATATTGTATATAGTTATATAGTTTGTTGGTTAGGCTTCTTGCTACTTAGATAGGTTGCTACTAGTTAGGCATTTTGATTGCATGATTGTGGTTCACTTGTATCCTCACGTTTGCTGTGATTCCTCTTTGCTGGTGTTTGGATGTCTTTTGTTTTGCTATTAATAAACTGACTTTACTATATACTATATAGTCTGGTCTCAGTTCCCTAGTGTAGCCACGCAGATCTGGCCATCCCTGCTGCCGATTCCTGACATGCTAAATTCTAAGCCTTTGTACACATGGTCATAAATTCCGACGGAAAATATCCGATCGGACCATGTTGTCGGATAATCAGACGGTGTGTGGGCTCCATCTGACTTTTTCCGTCAGAATGTCCGACCAACAAATCTTGAGAGCTGGATATAAAATTTTCCGACAACATGATCCGATCGGACTTTGTCCGAACATTTGTAGAGAGTCCCGATCGAACAAAGTGCCACTCATGCTCAGATCAAATTACGAGACCAAAGCTATTGGCTACTAGCCTGAATGTAGTCCCGTCATAACGAACGAACGCCATCACGAATGATTGGATTTTCTGACAACTTTGTCCGACCGTGTGTATGCAAAACCAGTTTTGGACAAAATCCGTCGGAAAAGATCCAACGGATTTTGTGGTCGGAATGTCCGACGGTGTGTACAAGGGCTAATGACTGTTACCTCTGACGTCCTCCCTATTACTCCCTGTTCTTGTCATTTGCTTTGCTGTGTAATGGGCTGCAACTGTTATCTGTTCCATGCTTCCCTGTGCCCCACCATGTAAGAAGCCTCCTAATTACGTAAGGTAAGCCTTACCACTGAAAATCTGTAAATTTAGAAATAAAATGATTATGAATGAGATTCTCCTCTAGTTTTGCCATAATTAGCATAAAACACAAGAGACTGGTAGATATAGTGTAGGAACATTTTGCATCACAGGTAGAATTTTCTATTTTAGAATTTGGAGAGCCAAAAAACGAACCCAGTGCACATGCAGGGGTGGAAAAAAAACAAAAAAAAATCCAATAAAGTTAAGGACTTCTAATAACATTTCAGAATGTCACAAAAACAAACAAAAACCCCCAAAAAAACACAACAAAGTACAACAAGACAAACACCCAGAGCAGGTTTTGGCCACCAACAGGTCTCCAACTCTGTGTGCCTTCTTTCCCATTCAGAGAAGATGCAGGTCATCCAGCTAAAACCCTACAACACACTTTGCGAGGACGATGTGAGATATAAACCATGAGATATGCCGTTCTCCAATCCAATGTGGTCAAACGTGGTGAAAAATGTTTTCCTTCGAATGGCAAAAAAAAAGCGCATTCTTCTTAAAGAGTTAAAAAAAAAAAAGTTACATCGAAGAGTATATAAATATTCCAGCTTGTTGGTAATGTTCTATGAACGTCTAGCCATTCATAAGAGATAAGAAATCGGATTGCCAGTTCAAGACCAAAAAAAAAAAAAAAAAAGTTTATATATAGAGTAAAACAAGTCCCATTCAGTCTTCATCAGTGCTCAGATCTGTAGGTGGGGAACGTGTCTGTTCTATGAAGCTTCTGTGTTGATAGGTCTTGGCGGCAGCAAAGAAAGCAGAACGACAGAAAGGGACAGAAAGAGAGAAAAGATAAGATTCTGAGCGACAGATAAAACACATTATTATGTACAGTGCCTTGAAAAAAGTATTCATACCCCTTGAAATGTCTCCACATTTTGTCATGTTACAACCAAAAAAAAAACGTAAATGTATTTTATTGGAATTTTATGTGATAGACTAACACAAAGTGGCGCATCAGTTTCAGCGCTCTAATTCACCCCAAAGACTGTGAACTGGGTCTTCTTGTCCAACATCAGTGCCTGAGCTCACAAATTCCCTTCTGGAAGAATGGTCAATAGACCAGGGGGGGGGGGGGGTCTCAAACTGGTGGCCCTCCAGCTGTTGCGAAACTACAAGTCCCCATAGTGCCTCTTCCTGTGAGATTTAGGATTGTAACGGTCAACCTTGCAATGCCTCGTGGGACTTGTAGTTTCGCAACAGCTGGAGGGCCACCAGTTTGAGACCCCCTGCCATTGACACCCTCCTAAACCTTGTGGACGTCCTTCCCAGAAGAGGTGAAGCTGTTATAGCTGCAAAGGGTGGGGCCAACTCGATATTGAACCCTACGGACTAAGCCCTTGTACACACGGTCGGAGATTCCGACAACCAAATCTGTCGGATTTTGTCTGTCGGATTTTGTCCGACGGATTTTGTCCGAAACCGTTGCATACACACGGTCAGACAAAGTTGTCGGAAAATCTGACGTGATGACGTTATTTCGTTACGACGGGACTACGTTCAGGCTAGTAGCCAATAGCTTTGGTGTAGGAATTTGATCTGAGCATGCGTGGCACTTTGTCCGATCGGAATTCTCTACACACAATCGGAGTATGTCCGATCAGAGCATTTTGTCGGAAAATTTTACCAACAAGTTGAAAAACTTGGTCCGTCGGATACTCCGATGGAAACAGTCCGATGGTGACCACACACAGTCGGAATATCCGACAAAACGGTCCGATCGGACACATTCCATCGGAATCTCCGACCGTGTGTACAAGGGCTAAGACTGGGATGCCATTAAAGTTTGTGTAAAGGCAGGCACCCCAATACTTTTTTCAATATTATATTATATTATATATATATATATATATATATATATATATATATATATATATATATATATATATATATATATATATATACACATACACACACACACACACACACACACACACACACATATATACATATATATATAATTGTACACACACACATCTATATACACACAGAGTATATAATTTCACCATTAAAAGTTATATTAATCTAGAAATTCCCTCAATTAGTTTGAATGGCTGACTGCTCTACATAAAACTCTAAGGAAATGTTTGCAAAGCTATATAAAATACATACATTAAAAAAAATAAAAAAATAAAAAAAATCATATTATCCCAACCCCTACCTGCCTGGAGTTTGCATGTTCTCCCTGTGTTTGTGTGGGTTTCCTCCAGGTGCTCCAGTTTCCTCCCACACTCCAAAGACATGCTGGCATGTATGAATGTAATGTGAGTAGAGGACCTGAGATTGCAAGCTCTTTGAGGGCAGGGAATGATGTGAATGTGCAATATAATATACACTATATATATAGTTACATAGTTAGCAAGGTTGAATAAAGACACCAGTCCATCCAGTTCAACCTGAGTGAGTGTACAATTGTCCCTATCCATGTGCATTGCACACTCACATCGGTCCCTATCCTAATATCTCTCTCTCTCTCTATCTTATGTATATATATATACACACATTCTATAGATAGATAGATGGAGAGAGAGAGAGATATTATATATATCTATCTATCTCTAATATATATATATATATATATATATATATATATATATATATATATATATATATATATATATATATATATATATAGAGAGAGAGAGAGAGAGAGAGAGAGAGAGAGAGAGAGAGAGAGAGAGAGAGAGAGAGAGAGAGAGAGAGAGAGAGAGAGAGAGAGAGAGAGAGATATTATATATATATCTATTTCTCTCTCTCTATCTATCTATATATATATATATATAGTGTGTGAATGTAAAAGCGCTGTGTAAATTGATGGCGCGTTATAAGTACCTGTAATAAATAAATATTTGTGTCCCTTTTAAAGGCATGAGGAATAATAGAAAAAAAGACGCGACACTAGATGTCGACGTTGAGCTAGAAGAATCACACACACCATTAGCAGTAGTTGGGGGAACATGTAAAATAGGCATTATAGTTTAAAGATACCCGTGATTCATGTGTAAGAGTTGGAAGCCCAATCCATTTTATTTCTAGGAGGTAATTAGACATTCAAACAACGTATTCCACTAAATGAGGGCAAATATGTAGGGAATCAATAACGTGTCCGCGGCTTACTCCGCGTAATTGAGATTGATGCAGATAATTTTGTAATATATTTATGGCAAATATAATTTTCCATTTTTTTATTTCCCATTTAATTAAATTAAGGCACCCGATTTCCATGTAGATGTACTGCAGAATTCTTAATATGTAAACTGATTTACCTTTTATTAAACTGAGGTAATTAATAGACCAACATACATAATAATGATGGCTTGTGAATACAAGATTAGGGCTCAACTAGACCAAAATATGAATAAAAAAAAAAAAAAAAAAAAAAAAGGTTTGATATTGACGGTTATACTTTCCAAAAATCAAGACAAATACACCATAGGCTCTATACATCTGTCTCCGTACACAGGTACTGTTTTACATAATGGATCCATCTATTTGCACTGTAATGCCGCATACGCACAACAGGACTTTGACAGCAAAGGTCTGACGGAACGAATCTGTCTGACAATTCAATCGTGTGTAGGTTCCAAAGGACCTTTGATGTCCAAAAATCTGATGGACTTTAGAAATAGAACACGTTTCCGTTTTTTTTTCGCCGGAACTCCACCGGACCCAGTTCCTATCGAGAAATCCCCTCATGTGTATGCTAGTCTGACGGACGAAAACCGATGCTAGGGCCTCTATTGGCTACCGGCTATGAAGTTCCTTATTCTAGTCCAGCCGTACGTCATCACGTTCAAATCCGTCAGACTTTGGTGTGATTGTGTGTGGCTAAGTCCGTTCATTCGGAAAGTCCATCGGAACTCCGGCCGAAAGGCGGCACAGTGGTGTAGTGGTGTAGCACTCTCACCTAGCAGTAAGAAGGGTCGCTGGTTCAAATCCCAACCACAACACTACCTGCCTGGAGTTTGCATGTTCTCCCTGTGCCTGCGTGGGTTTCCTCCGGGTACTCCGGTTTCCTCCCACAATCCAAAGACATGTTGGTAGGTAAATTGGCTTCTGTTCAAAATTGGCCCCTAGTATATGAATGGGGACCTTGGATTGTGGGCTCCTTGAGGGTAGGGACCAACATGAGTGTGCAGTGTACAGGGATGGGGACAATTGTAGACACTCACTCGGGTTGAACTGGATGGACTGGTGTCTTTATTCAACCTAACTAACTATGAAAGTCAGTTGAAAAGTCCGGTTGTGTGTACTACATTACACCTCCGTCTCTTCTACATATTGACCCAATTAGAATGGTATACCGCCATCTGATCTAACATATCCCCTTACCTAGATGGGTGAACCACCATCTAATCCAGACTTTCTCAACCTTTTCAACATGGAGGAACCCTTGAAATAACCTTTCGGTCTCAGGGAACCCCGGTTAAAAATGGCTAAATCTACAACTCATACATTTGTGTGATGGTCAGTGGAAGAGGATTCCTTACATCTGTGGTCTTGGGGAAGAATGTCCCCCTACAACCTGCCTTAGAGGCAAAAATTGGTCATTTCTCAAGGAACCCCTAGCAACCATTGGAGGAACCCTAGAGTTTCACGGAACCCTGGGTGAGAAACCCTGTCTAATCTATATATTAATCTATTTGCACCGGTGCACCTCCATCTGTTCTACATATCCACCGACTTATACCGATACACCTCCATCTGTTCTACATTTACATCTATTTGCACTGGTGCACCTTCGTTTCTTCTAATTATCCACCTACTTAGACGGTGCACCTCAGTGTGTTCTACCTATACATCTATTTGCACTGGTACATCTTCATCTGATCTACATATCAAGCTCAATACACTAGTCTACCTCCGCCTGTTCTACATATCCCATCCACTAATGCTGCGTACACATGACCGGACTTTTCGAAGGACTAGGTCAGACGGACTTTCGGCAGAGCTCCGACGGACTTTCCGAATGAACGGACTTGGCCACACACAATCACACCAAAGTCTGATGGATTCGAACATGATGACGTACGACCGGACTAGAATAAGGAAGTTCATAGCCAGTAGCCAATAGCTGCCCTAGTGTCGTTTTTTGCCCGTCGGACTAGCATACGCACGAACGGATTTCTCGGTCCGGCGGCGTTCCAGTGGGGAAATGTAAAACATGTTCTATTTCTAAAGTCCGCCGGATATTTGGCAAGCAAAGGTCTGATGGAGCCCGCACACGATCGAATTGTCTGACGGACTCGTTCCGTCGGACCTTTGCTGTCAAAAAGTCCGGTCGCGTGTACGTGGCATTAGACCGGTACAACGCCATCTGTTCAACATTACTGTCTATTGGCACTGGAGAACCTCCATCTGTTCTATGTATCCACCTACTTAGACTGTACACCTCATAGTGTTCTACATTACCATCTATTGGCACTGGAGAACCTCCATCTGTTCTACATATCCACCTACTTAAACCGGTACACCTCCCTCTGTTCTACATTTCCACCCATTTGCACTGGAGAACCTCCATCTGTTTTATATATTCATTTACTTAGACCAGTACACCTCTGTCTGTTCTACATATCTGTCTATTTGCATTGATACACCTTTGTTTCTTCTAATTAGCCACCTATTTAGACTGTGCACCTCAGTGTGTTCTACATATACATCTATTTGCACTGGTACACCTCCATCTGATCTACATATCAAGCTATTTACACTTGTACACCTCCGTCTGTTCTACATATCCCATCCACTTAGACCGGTACACCACCATCTGTTCTACATTACCATCTATTGGCACTGGAGAACCTCCATCTGTTCTATGTATCCATGTATCCACCTCCTTAGACTGTACACCTCCGTCTGTTCTACATATCCATCTATTTGCACTGGTACGCCTCCGTCTGATCTACATATCCATCTATTTGCACTGGTACGCCTCCGTCTGATCTACATATCCATCTATTTGCACTGGTACGCCTCCGTCTGATCTACATATCCATCTATTTGCACTGGTACGTCTCTGATCTACATATCAACCTACTTTGACTGATACACCTCCGTCTGTTCTACATATCCATCTATTTGCACTGGTGGACCTCCATCTTTTCTACATATCTACCTTTAGACCATACACCTCTGTTTGTTCTACATGTACATCCATTGGCACCGGTAGACCTGTCAGAAAACAGGGGGTGAGCAGCTGAAGTTACACTCCGCAGAGCTCAGGTAAAAAAGCTCAGAGAGCTGATTGAAGAAAAGGGACACACCACCGTTCACATAGCACACAGGAACACAGCTAAGGCTGTCAATCACAAGCTGTGTGCTGGTGTTCCCTCCCCTGTCATCTTTTTACTTCTTGGTGTCAGAAAAAACTTGTCAAAAGTGACTTATTGCAGATAGCAGAGGAAGGAGGCAGCAGACAGAAATGACCCGTAGTGCTCTGAGATAAGTAGAGACTATAAGAGGGTTCATATTTCATGTCTGAGGTTTTCAACCACTTTAAGGCTCCTGTAACCTGATCTCTGCTGGAGTTCTAACACCTGTTTTTGGCCCCTGCCTGTTTTTCAACAATTCGTGTTAACCATTTGCCTTGACCTTATACTTAGTTAACCATAACCTTGACTGCCGATTGTTAACCATGCTTCGTCTCTGCCTGCTGTCAGCTGTTGCCACTCCAAGTGTAACTGGGGGGCCACAACCTGGGAGCCGTCCACCACAAGCTCATAATGTCTTGTGGGATGCACTGGTGAACACCAGACAGCTCCTAAGAACCTGGACCTCTTCAGGGCCATCTACTTAGACTTCCATCTGTTCTACATATCCATCTACCTAAACCTGGTAGACCTCTGCCTGTCCTGCCTGTCAATCTTTTGCCAAACCAGTCCACCTCTGTTTGTTTTAGATCTATGATTTCTACAAAATTACTTTCTGTAGGCGGAGGTACCATTTTCAGCAAGTAATTTTCCTTCCTGCAAACACGGCGAGTCGAATTAATGGAAAAGAGCTCAATTTTGGTCTTGTCTGACCACAGCACTTTCTCCCAATCCTCTGAACCATTTAGATGTTTATTTTCATGACTGGACACGTGCCTTCTTGAGGAGGGGCACTCGTCCTGTTTGAAGGAAGAAAAATGCTTACTATGACCCTAAGAACACCATCCCTACAGTCAAGCATGGGGGTGGAAACATGATGCTTCGGGGTTGTTTCTCTGCTAAAGGTATGGGTCGTCTTTGCCACATTCAAGGGCCAATGGACGGGGCCATGTAATGTAAAATCTTGGGTGAGAACCTTCTTCGCTCAGCCAGAACACTGAAGATGGGTCGTGGATGGATCTTCCAGTGTGTGTATATATATATATATATATGTGTATATATATATATATATATATATATATATATATATATATATATATATAAATATAAAGGGCCAAGGGGGTACCACATCCATATGAAATTTCTAATTAAAAAAGGGGAACGTTGGAGCAGAACACTTATAGGTACCAGGAAAGGAATACAAAATAGTATTAGAAAAATAATAAATTTATTAAACATAGATATAAAAAATTGACAATATAACATTAAAAACAGATAGTGTTGGCTTACAATAGAAGCCACACATAGTATATGTATTGCTCCCTGTTGCTGCTTGAATATGGCAGGTCGACGTTTCGCTTTTGCTTCCTCAGGACCTATATGCCTGACACCAAGCAGAGAGACTCTTTTTTCCATTTTAGCCCACAGTCACTGTCCTTTTATCTAGATTCCAGTCTGGTATACGTACACCCGCTAGGCTCAATATTGAAACTCTTACATCTCCATAGCCAAGTGAGTATTTGCTGAATTTAGGGCCACTTATTATTATTTTTTTTTTTTCTAATTCCATCCCAAGGTTTTCGGATTATTTATAGTATGCAGATTTTTATATTATGTAGAGTTTTGATTGATCCCTCTGGGTATCCTAGTGATCCTTGGTACCATCCAGACACGCTGGGATGGCGTGGGGCATGTCACGCTTATGAGATTTATGCTGTTCTAAGTGAGAGGTTTCCTCTATGCATCACTTATTTGTCTTTCTGGGACATCTCACCTTTTGGGAATGTATATATGTACCCATTGTCCATATTTGAAATATGATTATTTCCCCTTTCTTATGCAGAATCCCTCTGCTTGGTGTCAGGCTTATAGGTCTTGAGGAAGCGAAAGCGAAACGTTGACCTGCCACATTCAAGCAGCAACAGGGAGCAATACATATACTATGTGTGGCTTATTCTATTGCAGAGATATGCAATTAGCGGACCTCCAGCTGTTGCAGAACTACAAGTCCCATGAGGCATAGCAAGACTGACAGCCACAAGCATGACACCCAAAGGCAGAGGCATGGTGGGACTTGTAGTTTTGCAACAGCTGGAGGTCCGCTAATTGCATATCCCTGTTCTATTGGAAGCCAACTCTATCTGTTTTTAATGCTATATTGTCAATTTTTATATCTATGTTTAATAAATGTAATTATTTTTCTAAAAATATATTTTGTATTCCTTTTTCTGGTACCTATAGGGTTCCTGATCGTGTCAGCTGCTCTGACTATGCTGACCTCTGGCTCCCTGATTTCCAGGCTTGTTCTGACTACCCGATTTGGTTACCAAACCCTGGCTATGTTTATACTACGTTTACCATTTGTACCATTTTTACCACTATATTAAAGGGTGTGATTTTTACTGCATTTTCCTGCTCTGTCTGATTCATGGTTCCTGACAAAGACCATCACCATAAGCTTAGTGAGGAGGAGACTACTGTTGGAGTGATTATTTGCAATGGAAGAAATACAAAATAAATATCGCCATCGGTCTGGAGCCCCATGCAAGATTTCACTTCATGGGGTAAGGAGGATTATGAGAAAAGTGAGGGATCACCCCAGAACTACACGGGAGGAGCTTGTGAATGATCTTAAGGCAGTTGGGACCACAGTCACCAAACCAAGCATTGATAACACAATACACCGCCATGGATTGAAATCCTGAGAGCCAGCAAGGGCCCTCTTCTCAAGAAGGCACATGGACAGGCCCATCTAAAATTTGCCAAATGAACGTCTAAATGATTCAGAGAAGGATTGGGAGAAAGTGCTGTGGTCAGAGGAGACCAAAATTTAGCTCTTTGACATTAACTCGACTCGTGTTTGGAGCAAGAAAAATGCTGACTATGACCTTAAGGACACCATCCCTACAGTTAAGCACGAAGGTGGAAACATGATGTTTCGGGGCGGTTTCTCTGCCCCCCCATGCAGGAAATGTTTGGGCCGCACTGAAACCAGACAGGACACTACACATTATCGCCTCCTGGGTATTCTCAATAAGGTAACCACATGGACAGGGGACCTCCTGGGGGCCACATTTTGGGCTCAGATATACGTTGGTGCGGGGTCTATTTTACCCAGCATTACCTTAGGGAGCCGGTGGATACGTAATTTGCAGTACCCACTTCAGCATGCACTTCTTGCGGAGGGATGCGCTAATACCCATGGTCGTCACTAGGGATTTGACATTGTGTTCTGGCTGCCTTTGTATTAATTAATATTTCTACCTCTCATTGTGGAGTGGCTCTATCACGAGCTATTACCATATTGTATTTTCTTTTACTCTCCACCCCTGATGAAAGTTTTCAAGCAAAACTGGAAACGCGTCGGGTCTTGGGATATCCAATGCCTATGAGAGCATAAGTGTGGTTATATGGTTTATTGTCTTTTCTATATGTATTGTATTGCATATTCTTAGCCCCTCTACACACGGTCGGAGATTTCGACAACCAAATCCGTCGGATTTTGCCCGGTGGATTTTGTCCGTCGGATCTTGTCCGAAACTGTTGCATACACACGGTTGGACAAAAGTTGTCGATAAAATCCGATCATTCAGAACGTGATGACGTAATTTCGTTACGATGGGACTACGTTCAGGCCAGTAGCCAATAGCTTTGATGTAGGAATTTGATTTGAGCATGCGTGGCACTTTGTCCGATCAAAATTCTCTACACATAATCGGAGTATGTCCTATCGGACCAGTTTGTCGGAAAATATTTCCAACAAGTTGGAAAATTGAGTCAGACGGATATTCCGACGGAAACAGTCCGATGCATACCACACACAGTCAGATTATCCGACAAACTGGTCCGATAGGACACATTCCGTCGGAATCTCCGACCGTGTGTACATGGGGCTTACTGTTCAGATGCTAGTCGCCTGTCCCTGTTTTTATTATTTTGTGTATCAATAAATATGATATTTTATAATTTCCTTGCATGTGTTGGTGGTCTGTCAAAGTCCCACTTAGGGGGTACTTTTTTGATCTACATCTAGGGATGGGACCACCACACTGCCTATGCTGACACAGTGGGAATCTTCTTTTTTTTTGCCAAAGGTACAGGTCGACTTTTCCGCATTGAGGGACCAATGGACGGGGCCACGTATTGTAAAATCTTGGGTGAGAACCTTCTTCCCTCAGCCAGAACACTGAAGATGGGGCGTGGATGGGTCTTCTAGCATGACAACGACCCAAAACATATACCGCCAAGGCAACAAAGGAGTTGGCTCAAGAAGAAGCACATTGGGGTCATGGAGTGGCCTAGCCAGTCTCCAGACAGGGGCGGACTGACCATTGGGCCACTCGGGCACTGCCTGAGGGCCCCGAGCCACTAAGGGGCCCCATGAGGGTTTCCAGCCTCAGTAAAACCAGGGACAGTATGTAAAAATCTGTGTTTTTTTTACATCTGTCTCTGAAATGTCCCTTACCGACATCCTTTTGGTCTAAAAATCCTGAGATTATAGCTGCCCCACCTCTCCAGTACCTTCTCAGCAAATAGAAACATGTCTGTGTATACTGTGTGTACATGTATGTGTATACTGTGTGATTGTATACTGTGTGTATATACTGTGTGGCCCCATAATCTCAGGTTGCTTGGGGGCCCCATAATCTCCTATTGCCCGGGGCCCCATGAGTTGTCAGTCCACCCCTGTCTCCAGACCTTAATCCTATAGAACATTTATGGAGGGAGCTAAAACTTTGAGTTGCCAGGCGGCGGCCAAGGAAACCTTAAGGAGAAGAATGGACCAAAATTCCTTCCTGAGATGTGTGCAAACCTGGTCACCAACCACAAGAAACGTCTGACCTCTGTGCTCGCCAACAAGGGTTTCTCCACCAACTACTGAGTCATGTTTTGCTTGGGGATCAAATACTTACTGCAACTCCATTTATAACATTTGTAGCATGTGTTTTTTTTTGGGGGTTTTCTGGATTTTTGGTTGATATTCGGTCTCTATCATATAAAATAAACCTGTTATAAAAACTACAGACCCTTCATTTCTTTGTAAATGGGCAAACTTACACAATCTGCGGGGGAGCAAATCATTATTTCCCCCACCCCCCTGTAAGTGGACTGAAAATAAATATTCTACGTAAAGTCCTAATTGAAATTGTTCACAAATGGCCCTGGTAATAAAAGCGTAGGGTGACCAACAGCTTCAATAATGAATGTCTTAAATTTACTAGAATTTGCCTGCAATATTTCCTCCATCGGGAACTGTGCTTGGTCAAGTGTTAAAGTTCAGCTCTGCCAGAAAGTACATTAGGACTAATTATTGCACTCCCTGATGGTGCAATTATAAAAAAAAAAATAAAAAAAAAAAAAAATCAAGGGAACATTCAACAGGAGCATAAAATTGATTCAAAGCTGCAGTTAAAAATGTATTAATTCTATTGGGAAGAGATTTAGGGCCGGTCTCCATGCCGGTGCGCACTTCCCAGAGCATGAAGTGAAATGAGAATCCTGCAGTGTTGTGTTCGGAGGCGCAGCTCTCATTAAGGTGTCTTAAAGTGTTTATTTATTTTTTTTTATTTGGTTGCCGCATCTCATGTTTTTCCCGCAAGTACATGTCGCATACAAATGAGCAGGACCCCATCTAAAATGGGCACACGTTTTACATAAGGCACGCCATATGGCACCGCATGGAGGAGAGAGAGCATACAGGGGGAATACCCTGGAAAGTGTATACAGGAGGATATATACACTCACCGGACACTTTATTAGGTACACCTGTAACTTTGATTTTATTTAGCGCGTGTAAACATTTTTTTAACAATTTTGTAATAAAAGATAATATTTAGAATTACGTTGGCCTTCACTGGTATCGGTAAAGTCCGCTCAACCCGTCCTATTTTTAAATCTTCTTAAAGCGGAGGTCCACCCTAAAATGGACCTTCCGCTCATCGGATTCCTCCCCCCCTCCGGCGCCACAATCGGCACCTTTCAGGGGGGAGGGGGGTGCAGTTACCTGGATAATCCAGGTAACTGCACCCACTTCCGGGCTAGCTCTCTGCGGGAAGGGGCGTACATTAGGCCCCTTTCCGCAAGTGCCCGCCCCCTTCCGCAAGTGCCCCGCTGCCTGCTGGGAAACACAGATCCCAGAGGCAGCGGGGACCGTCCTCATTGCGCAGCGCGGCTCGCGCATGCGCAGTAGGGAACCGGGAAATGAAGCCGAAAGGCTCCATTTCCTGATTCCCATACCCAAGATGGCGGCGGCAGCACTCGAGTGTCGATCTAGAGATCGGCTTCGGGTGCCGACATCGCGGGCGCGCTGGACAGGTAAGTGTCACTATTTTAAAAGTCAGCAGCTGCAGTATTTGTAGCTGCTGACTTTAAAAAAATAAAAATAAAATGCGGAGTCCCGGCGTACTCCCGCTTTAAGGATGAGGTACCCCTACAGCCCACAAAGTTTCTATATATATCAACTACTCTTGTGGTAACATAATACATTCTGAGATTAGTTTAGTCGCTATGAGAGGCCTCAGTACAAGTGTGACATGATGTCGGGGCTGGGCTCAGCCCTTCCTTCTCCTTAGCTGTTGGCTAATTGCCAGCTCCCATCTCTCCACAGTTACGCAGCTGTTGATGATCCTGCTCGTCAGTCCTGCCTACTTAAGCCGTCCAGTCCAGAGGAGCTCTGCCTTCGCCTTGGTCAACATCACAGAAACTCTCCTCCAAAAATCTCCTGCGATCCTGTTCAAGACTGGCTTTGCTGATATCCCTTCTGGCTCCAGATCCTCCTTGCTGTTGCACTACATTGATCCCTGACTTCTGGCTTGGCTGACTATCCACTCCGCTTACTGAACTTTGGCTACGTTTTGTTCTTTTTACTTTTATTATTAAACAAGCGTGATTTAATTGTACTTCTGTCTCGGCCTGATTTCATGGCTTCTGACACATGAGTAAAGCAGAGGAGTATGAATGGTCTTATCAGGTCCAATAAAACGTAACAATGCAGCATAGGAACTTGCAGAAAACCTGCATGAAGCCTTCCGTTCTCATCCAGGCAATGATATTAATTGATACCAATCACTATGGAGTCCTTTTTATTTCAAGTACTGAATCTGACTAAAGAATCACATTACATGAGAATTAAGTTCCTTCTAAAAGCAGTGTGAAAAGGTTGGTGAAATGGTTTATATAATCATAGCAAAAAAATAAAAAAAAATAAAAGCCCCAAAAACTCAAACAATTCTATTTGAGAATATGTTCAAAAACTATACAGGCAGAAGAAATCTTTAGTAAAAAAAACAAAAAACAAAACAAAAAACTTTACGTTGAAATGCAGATCCTAAAATCTTTGCAGCTAACGTTACATGCAAGTCTAACATTTTCTTGTGAAATCTGAGCTTGTCCCCTCCCTCCTCCAACCTCCCAATTGGTCTATGACATTGAAGGACCAATAGGAAAGCGGGTGACGGGGAGAAGAAAGCAGCTGGAGACGAGGAAAACTTGAGATTTGCATAAAACTTCACAGCGGTTTCTATCTTTTTTTGATTCATTTTTGCAGAAGGTGACCCCTCCCCCACCCCCACCCCCCGGATTATAGATTGCCATGTCTGTGGCAGATGTCTGAAGCCGCTCACCGATTCCAAACCAAGAGCGGCAGAGACAAGCGGATGGCTGTGCGAAGCGCCTGAAGAATAATCGATAGAAGACATAATGTACATCAGGACTCTTACCTTGGAGACTGTATAACTGGCCGGTGCTGTGCTGTCGTGTTATATGGTGCCAGTATGCGCTACGGGGTAATGGGACCATCGTGTTTAGGGACACTGTCCTTTCACTTATCCTTCTCTGCAGCTGCAAAAAAATAAAATAATTAACATTAATTTTATAACTGCAGATTTCCTGTACCTGCTAGAGTAGTCAGCTCATCTCCACTTATAACTCAAATACTGTGCACTGCTGGAGGACTCTGCTCCTTCCTCTATAACTCTCCTCTCCTGAAATACTCTGCTCTGCTGGAGGACTCTGCTCCTTCCTCTATAACTCTCCTCTCCTGAAATACTCTGCTCTGCTGGAGGACTCTGCTCCTTCCTCTATAACTCTCCTCTCCTGAAATACTCTGCACTGCTGGAGGACTCTGCTCCTTCCTCTATAACTCTCCTCTCCTGAAATACTCTGCTCTGCCCGAGGACCAGGGCCATTTTTAAGGCAGGGCAAAAGGGGCAGCTGCCCTGGGCCCTGTCATTGTTGTCAGCTGCCTCATACTTGCCAACCATCCTGGATTAAATTCCCTCGCCCCTTGAGGATTTAGTCCTGTGCTGTGTCCCATTATCTCAGTGTGAAGTGCTTCTACTAATGCAGTCCAACTCTGCCATATTGTTGTGTACAGATGACTCACCTGCAGACCCAGTGTTTACATATAAATTACCGTCATTCATATGTAAATAGCGGTGGCTGGTAAGATCGATATGTATATCATGCCCCCCCCCCCCCCCGAGGTCATATCCATAGTAATCTCTAGCAACCAATCAACAAGCAGAAATCATGTGCTGTAACCGCTAGCAACTAACCAGTGAGCTGTAATGTGTGCTGTAACCTCTAGCAACCAGTCAGTGAGCGGTAATGATACACTGTAACTTCTGGCAATCAATTGCAATAGATGCCTTATCTGATTCAGTAAACTGATTTTGAGTCTAGCTGCTATTTATTGTATGTCTCAGAGCAGGTGGAGAGCAAAACTGCATGGGGGGCCCCCAAGAAAAGTTTTGCCCAGGGTCTAATCAGTATTAAAGACGGCCCTGCCGAGGACACTGCTTCTTCCTCTATAACTCTCCTCTCCTGAAATACTCTGCACTGCTGGAGGACTCCGCTCCTTCCTCTATAACTCTCCTCTCCTGAAATACTCTGTACAAATCTACGGGAAAGCAAATGAATTCTGAACGATCTCAGAAGCCTCTCAAATAGATGTCAAACTAATGCCATTGAGAAAACCTCAAAGGTGGCTGAATATAGAAGGGGGCAGGGCATTTCCACATGGCCTATCACTTTGCCCTGAATTGGCAGGGGGGCACAGTGGGGGTTGATGTACCAAAACTGGAGCACTCAGAATCTGGTGCAGCTGGGCATAGCTTTGGCAATAAAACCTGGAAGCTGATTGGTTTCTATGAAGATGTAAGAGTCCAGGGCTTACTGCGCATGCACCAATGGCGCGTTGCCGCAAGAGGAAATCCGTGCCGACTGAGCATGCGCCAAAGACGCCTCAGGGCACCAACCCGCACCTGAGCAGAAGACTTGATGGAAAAGGGCAGGAAAATGCCCAGGAGGAGCACAGGAAGTGACATCAACCTGATGGAAAAAGCAAAGAAAATACCCAGGAGGCGCACAGGAAGTGACCTCAATCCAGGGGCGGACTGACAACTCATGGGGCCCCCGGCAATAGGAGATTATGGGCCCCCCAGGCAATCAGAGATGATGCGAACACACAGTATACACACACAGTATACAAATACATGTACACACAGTATACACAGACATGTTTCTATTGACTGAGAAGGTACTGGAGAGGTGGGGCAGCTATAATCTTAGGATTTTTAGACCAAAAGGATGTCGGTAAGGGACATTTCAGAGACAGATGTAAAAAAACACACAGATTTTTTACATACTGTCCCTGTTTTTACTGAGGCTGGCAACCCTGATGGGGCCCCCTAGTGGCCCGGGGCCCTTGGTCAGTCTGCCCCTGCCTCATCTGATGGAAAAAGGTGGGAAAATACTCAGGAGGTGCACAGGAAGTGACATCAACCTGATGGAAAAATCCAGGAAAATACCCAGGAGGAGCACAGGAAGTGACCTCAATCTGATGGAAAAAGGCAGGAAAATACCCAGGAGGCGCACAGGAAGTGACATCAGCCTGATGGAAAAAGGCGGGAAAATGCCCAGGAGGAGCACAGGAAGTGACCTCAACCTGATGGAAAAAGTCGGGAAAATACCCAGGAGGCGCACAGGAAGTGACCTCAACCTGATGGAAAAAGGTGGGAAAATACCCAGGAGGCGCACAGGAAGTGACCTCAACCTGATGGAAAAAGGTGGGAAAATACCCAGGAGGCGCACAGGAAGTGACCTCAACCTGATGGAAAAAGGCGGGAAAATACCCAGGAGGAACACAGGAAGTGACATCAGCCCGATGGGAAAATGCCCAGGAGGAGCACAGGAAGTGACCTCAACCTGATGGAAAAAGGCGGGAAAATACCCAGGAGGCGCACAGGAAGTGACCTCAACCTGATGGAAAAAGGCGTGAAAATACCCAGGAGGCGCACAGGAAGTGACCTCAACCTGATGGAAAAAGGCGTGAAAATGTCCAGGAGGTGCACAGGAAGTTACCTCAACCTGATGGAAAAAGGTGGGAAAATACCCAGGAGGCGCGCAGGAAGTGACCTCAACTTGATGGAAAACTCAAACTTCCCTATATAAGCCCAGCCCAGACACTGCCAAATTGCTGGATTATCTTCAGCCACCCCCTTGTTCCTGTGCTAGTGTGTGATCTGTCTGAACTTGTTGTGACCTGGAAACCTATTTGACTACTCTTGATTGCTGCTTGCCATTGACCTCGGATTTGGACCTCAACCCTTCTACTTCTTTGCCCCTTTTGTACTCATCTGCCAGATTGGAACCGACCCCGGCTTGGATCGCGACCATTCTTCTTCTGATTAACCCCTTTTATGCTTCGTTGCCCAATTGGACTTGACCTTGGCTCCTACTAAGGCTTGCACGGTGCTCCACACCCCTGGCACCCCTGCCACTCGGTGTCCACCAAGTCTCTGTCTCCATTTCCAGAGGCTTTAAAAAGGACCCAAGGTGCAAGGGAGGCCTCCCCACTACTTTGGTCTCACCTCAGGGACGTGGCCCTCGTGACGGCAGAGCTGCACCAGATTTTGAACTCTCCAGCTTTGGACTGTCTCTTTAAGCAGGGATGCTAATCACATTATATATGATCAAACTATGGAACGAGTTAAAATGTGAATGTCACATCACTTACTGCAAACACACCAGAGCTTCCACCGGACGGCGCTTAATAAGCATATCCATTAATTATCTCTAAAGTCCGTATTATGGTGAGAAATAATCAGCCATGTGCATTCTTGCTGAGTAAATAGAACAATTCCGGGAGAGAGTTTTCCCAGCGATGAAAACCCATCAAGCTCAGCGATGATACAGTCATCCATTTTTTAATTTTTTTTCCCCGGCATCAGTCAACTGTCATCTGCAGCAAGCCCAGCCATGGCATTGTGTAATGGCTTATTTCTCATCACACCAGTTAACACATTTGAGAAACATATTACTGATGTGAAGTCGTTATCGCCAATCGCCACACAGTCCCGAAATTTCAATAACTTTTGTAATGGAGATGAGGTGACATCAATTTCAGCACCATGGAGAGCGGGCCTCACAATCAAATTAACTTCACATTATACCGAGAAGCTTCGCAGGCATTTATCAAGAGAGTCCTCCCCTCCCCCCTCCCCAAACCACTCGCTAATCTGCGCATTAGGTGAGGGAATGCAAATCCGCAACTGCTTGCTTTGCTTATTTGACTTTCAGAGGGAAAGGCCAAGGAAACTTTTTTATTGCTTGTAAATAATCCCTTAAAATGTTATGGAATTTGGCACCCTGGAATGTAGGAAGGGCTACAAGGAGCTACAGGAGGCTACAGGGGACTACAGGGGGGCTACAGGGGACTACAGGGGGGCTACAGGGGACTACAGGAGGGCTACAGGGGACTACAGGGGGGCTACAGGGGACTACAGGAGGGCTACAGGGGACTACAGGAGGCTACAGGGGACTACAGGAGGGCTACAGGGGACTACAGGGGGGCTACAGGTACCTTACATTAGACATGTGCGATTATTTTCATACAAATTTAAAATTCGTACGAATCCGAAATACAATTTTTTTTTATGCATACGAATTCTGTACGAAATTTCATTTACGAATATCAGATCCAAATTCATAACGAAAATTTGTAATTGTTATGAAAAGTTAACGAACCTAAAAGTAAAAAAAAAAAAGTTAAGAACCCCAGGAAGTCAGCACAGCACAGGGATGGTGGGAACCCCTCATAATGGGCACAGCGGGTGTACAGACCTGGTCACATGGTACTATGATTAAGCATCTATATTGATGTGAAACGCGTTAGCCTGCCTGTACCTTTCATCACCATTGATGTAACAGATTTTAGATCTTCTACGCTGTTTTGCCACGAATAAAAGGTGTTATTCGGAGTTTCGGCCGTTTGCTTCAATTTTCTAAACCAGGTCACATCGCTATAATCTTTTTGTATGGACTATAAACTGAAGGACCTATGAATAAATGGCTGTGGAACTAATCATCTGAGTTTCCATTATTTCTTATGGGGAAATTCGCTTTGATATACAAGTGCTTTGGATTACAAGCATGTTTCCGGAAAGAATTATGCTCGCAATGCAAGGTTTTACTGTATCAGATTTTACACTCACGGGTGTACAACAGCATGCACCCATGTGAGGACCGTGTTTGCCCACATGGGTATGCACAGGTGTTCAGGGGCGGATCCGGGGGGGGGGGGGGCAATGGAGCAAAACTGACAGGCTCTGTGAAGGGAGACAGCTGCGGGGCATTTCCACCCTGCATTCTCCTCCTTGAGACAAGCAGCTCTCATTCACGTGGCAATGCCCACTCCCATTGGCTACATTCAGGTCCAATGGCTGGGAAACTAATATAGGATTATGGGACATGTAGTCCCGGATGCCAGCAGGCCCAGGATGATTCCCTGAGAGTGCACTGCAGCCCCCAACATGCCGAGGAGGAGGGGAGATGAGGACTGTGAGAGGAGAAGAGGGACCACGAGGCTGTTAGGTGGAGGGAGCCAGAGAGAAAGTGCCAGTGATCTGATTCTACTATATATCCCCCAGAGTGAGGACTTACCTCCAGGTGGGGTGGGGGTGCAGGCTTCCATAGAGGTATAGGACCTTATTTCTGGCTGCTCCCACTCTGTCATCCCCTCCACCTTGCCTCTCCCACTCTGTCCTCCCGTCCACCTGGCTGCATCCACCTTGCCCTCCCCTCCATCTGGCTGCATCCACCCTGCCCTCCCCTCCATCTGGCTGCATCCACCCTGCCTTCCCCTCCATCTGGCTGCATCCAC
This sequence comes from Lithobates pipiens, assembly GCF_037356315.1. Taxonomy (NCBI): domain Eukaryota; kingdom Metazoa; phylum Chordata; class Amphibia; order Anura; family Ranidae; genus Lithobates; species Lithobates pipiens. The sequence goes on from NW_027507789.1 coordinate 219,971,060, forward strand.
CCTGTCCTCCCCTCCACCTGGCTGCATCCACCCTGCCCTCCCCTCCACCTGGCTGCATCCACCTTGCCCTCCCCTCCACCTGGCTGCATCCACCCTGCCCTCCCCTCCATCTGGCTGCATCCACCCTGCCCCCCCCCCTCCATCTGGCTGCATCCACCCTCCCCTCCCCTCCCCTCCATCTGGCTGCATCCACCCTGCCCTCCATCTGGCTGCATCCACCCTGCCTTCCCCTCCATCTGGCTGCATCCACCCTGTCCTCCCTCCACCTGGCTGCAACCACCCTGTCCTCCCCTCCACCTGGCTGCATCCACCTTGCCCTCCCCTCCATCTGGCTGCATCCACCCTGCCCTCCATCTGGCTGCATCCACCCTGCCCTCCCCTCCATCTGGCTGCATCCACCCTGTCCTCCCCTCCACCTGGCTGCTCCCACTCTGTCCTCCCTTCCACCTGGCTGCATCCACCCTGCCCTCTCCTCCATCTGGCTGCATCCACCCTGCCCTCCCCTCCACCTGGCTGCATCCACCCTGTCCTTCCCTCCACCTGGCTGCAACCACCAATACATTTTAAAGATTGTGTGTGTGTGCGTGTGTGTGTGTTATATATATATATACAAATAAAATTGCATTTCTATAGTTGGCCCCCCAACTTTTGTCCCTGTCCACCCATGTGTCCCCCCCCTAAAAGCTGGAGATGCCACTGTCTCTCACTGCCCCCCAGCATCACCGCATTTCTGCATCTAAAAGAAGACTGACATTACTGTGCAGGCGCGGGCGGCAGAGAGATGACATCATCTGTCACTGCCCGCCCTCACTCTGGAAGAACAGGGACACTGTCACTGGCCAGTGACAATCCCCATCTGGTGGCAGGCGGCGGTGGCAGGCGACACGCTCAGGGCACCCACTGATTCTGCATTACGGTGAGTTGAACTATTTCATTTTATATTACAATGTAATAATAGAAATAATGCGCTTCAATCATCCTGACACCACAACAACCATGGTGCCGCACCAGCCATTGCCCCGACAAATTGCCTGCAAATTTTTTTTGGCAGTGCCCCTTCCGAGATTAGACTCTGGATCCACCCCGTGCTGAGATGTTCCGTGTGGGCGGTCCTATTCATGTCCATTAGGAGACAGCTGCTGCTTCCTAATGGCACAGGTGTACAATGTAAAACACCTGTGTGAGTTAGAACCGCTCTCAGATTCATACAGCTGTGTGCCCATTGGGTACAACACAAACACATACTGGCAGGTGATTTGGCATAACATTAACCAAAAGGTACGAGTGCTTAGAAACTGATGCATAGAAATTAGCTCAGATAACCTCCTTGGGGATGGGGGGTGGGGGTGGGGTGACACAAATGGATCAATCGATCTGTGAAGCTCTGCGGTCAGTGAGCTCAGTTCACTAAACCAGAACGCATGTCTTATCTCCCAGAACGATTGATATTCTCAGAGCTCTCATCGATCTCACCAGCATGGTGAATTAAGATCATCTCGATGCATTTAAACAGCAGTATTCATTACCGCGTACGTTGAACACGGCTTCAAGTGGTATTCTAAGTGGGCAATAAAGTGAATATAAGGCCAAAATATACTTTTTTTTGTAGTTATGGGTAAAGTAAGAAAGGTGTGAAGCGGTACCAACTTCAGCCCCGGAAAGGACTCGCCCCCTTCCTGACCAGGCTAATTTTTTGCGTCGCTTCAACTGACAATTGCGTGGTCGTGTGACCCAAACAAAATTTACGCCCTCTCCCCCCCCCCACAAATAGAGCTTTCTTTTGGTGGAATTTGCGTGTTTTTTTTTTCTTGAGCTATAAACAAAAAAAAGAGCAATAATTTTGTAAAAAAAATAGGGGATAGATTTATGGGATTTTTATTATTATTGTTTTTTTTTTTAATTCTTCTACATATTTGTGGTAAAAAAAAAAAAATTGCAATAAGCGTATATTAATTGGATTGCTCAAAAGTTATAGCGTCTAAAAAAAAAAAAATAGGAGGATAGATTTATGGGATTTTTTATTATCATTATTTTTTTTTCTACATATTTGTGGTAAAAAAAATAAAAATAAAATAAAGATCGCAATAAGCGTACCAACTTCCGCCTGGGAAGGATTTTCCCCCTTCCTGACCAGGCAAATTTTTTGCGTTGCTTCAACTGACAATTGCACGGTCGTGTGACCCAAACAAAATTTACGCCCTCTCCCCCCCCCCCCCCACAATTAGAGCTTTCTTTTGGTGGAATTTGCGTTTTTTTTTCCTGAGCTATAAACAAAAAAAAGAGTAATAATTTTGTAAAAAAATAAATAAAAAAAATAGGGGATAGATTTATGGGATTTTTTTTTTTTTTTTAATTCTTCTACATATTTGTGGTAAAAAAAATTAAATAAAAATTGCAATAAGCGTATTTTGATTGACCGAAGTTTCCTGACCCCCCCCCCCCCCTCCCCCCGCTCGTCTGATTACCCGCCCTGGGTATGTCGCTTTGTACTTTTTTTTTTTTTAAACAAAATGGGATTAAAAATAAGAAAAATTAAGAAAGAAATATGAACAAATTGATCGTAGGTCTGGCACTCTTATTGGACTTTGTACACAAAACCTTAGAACCCCCTAGATAAGGAGCATCCTGTTTTTGTTACAAAGCCACTAGACCCTTGGATTAATATACTTCAACCAAAAGTCAAGACCAGCACCTTCAATTTGTTCTGGACCAGAGAAATGAAAACCTGACTGGTGTCTTGACGCTTTCACCCTCGCCTAAAAAAAAAAAAAAAGTTTCGGCTTTTCATATACCTTAATGTTCCTTCATACAAAAAAGGTCCAAAGATTAATAATTGGTGAAAATGTTCCTGAAGCAGAAAGACTCTGCACTCCAACCAGCCCATGTCTTGGGGCCTCTATGACTAAGCCCTGTGGGGTTGGGGCGAAACATATCAGGGGAAGAAGAAAAAGAGGGCGCACCAGCCTTGTGCATTATCCTTAGACGTCTTTTTATTAAAAATAGGATAAAATACGACTCACAAACATGTGGGATAAAATTTGCAGTACAAATGATCTCCAGGTGACAGCAGTTAGTTGACTGAGAAATGCACTCCAGATGGTAATACAGGAGGTATCAAGTGCCAATGCCGGCTGACGCATTTCGAAAGGGATACCTTCTTCCTCAGAGTCTAGCCTCCCAGAGGCTAGTCTTCCGCAGAGGCTAGGCCCTGAGGAAGAAGGTATCCCTTTCGAAAAGGTGTCAGCCGGCAGTGGTCCTTGATACCTCCTGTATTACCATCTGGAATCTGTTTATCAGTCAACTAGCTGCTGAGATCATTTCATTTGATTGTAAGCTCCTTGAGGGTAGGGACCGATGTGAATGTACAATGTATATGTAAAGCGCTGCATAAATTGAAGGCGCTATATAAGTACCTTAATAATAATACTGTGACTTTTATCCCACGTTTGTGAGTACTTTTTATTAAAAATAAGATGATAAAGACGTCTAAGGATAATGCACAAAGCTGGTGCATCCTCTTTTTCTTCTTTCACTTTTGACTACTAGGATACCCCTATCGTTGAGGGCAACAAGGCCTTAGGCATCTTCCACCACAAACTTAAGTCCGCCTGGTAAATTCACTTGCATGCAGGAGTATTTGTTTTTCTGCTATCAAACATATCAGGGGGCATGGCCTAGGAGGAGCCAAGGCTGGGGCCATTCTTGATCTTGGTTGACTTGAGTGAGGGGATGTTTCTGCTTCAGGATGCCAGCACCCAGATCACAATGGATCACCAGAGCATTACCATCGGTGCTTGGTGTGGCACTCGAGTTAATTTATGGGGTTGGATTGTAGGGTGTAGGGGGGGGGATGTAGGGTTGTAGGGTGTAGTGCTTCCTCTGTAGTGTTACCACTGTAGCGCTGGCTCCTGACGAGCAGGCGCTATGGTTTTTTTTAAAGTTAATTTTCCTGAAACCACAGTTGGGTTTTGGGGCTGATTCTCTAAATTTCTGGTTTCAGTACCAGTCCAGCTGGGTTGCACTGGGTTCTCCTTGACTGCAGGTGTCACTGTCACTGCCGGCAAGGTTAGATGTGCAGTCTAGCTGGGTGTATTGAATGCCACTGATTCCCTCTGAACCAGCCCAGTGGGTGTGCTCTCCTGCTGTGCATTCTGGGGGGTGGTATTTAAGGTACCGAAATCACGTGCTTCGGGGGTTCCGGAGATTATTTTCTGTCTGTTCGGTTCTGGTGGTCCTCCTGATCAGCCCCATGGCCCTCCTGGCCTGGGGTGTGGAACTATGCAATCCAAGTCTGCAGGGACAGGCCTGAATAGAATTCGGGGCCCATTGATCTAAAGGTGGTCTGGTGCCGTCTCATCTGAAGGGAGAGGCCCAGAAACTGGAAAAACCCAGTGGAGGTAAAGGCCGTGTGCAAGGCTGGCTTCTCTGAAGGAGCCTGCAGGCTAGGTTGAAGGACGCTACCTGGATCAACAATCATATGGTATCGCCGGATCGGCTGAGATATACTGGTACCGTATGATAGCTCTTTAAATTTGTCCACGTCCCTCACCTATGCTGAAGTCTGTGGCAGAGACTTTGTCAAACATCCTACGCTCAAGTCTGTGGCAGAGACTGTCAAACATCCTACGTTCAAGTGTACATCACAAGTCTGTGGCAGAGACTTTGTCAAACACCCTACCAGTTGCTAGGCTTAGTGAGAGGAGGTCTATCCAGGGGTTGTAAAATCCAATTGGAAATGGTCTTTATTCTCTGGATTTTCTATAAGGACTTCCTTTGATTTTTTGCAGTCTAAAGTACCTGAACTCGCTCCTAACCCTCTACCCTTATCGAAAGACTCTGTTTCTGTTTCAAATAAATAACCCAAAAGAAGATTCAGTGTCAGTTTCCACATTTCTTTGGGCCACCTACCATGGGAATCCCTAGACGGAGAGGTGAATTCGAAGGTAACTATAAGCCCAATAAAACCAGCAGCTCTTTCGGGGGTCAGTGCTACACCACCTAATCTGTAAATCCAAATTTTGTATAGAATTCAGGTTAAAATCTCTCTCAGGGATTGACTGCTGTCTATATCTCCAGGAATAAGTAAGGGATGTCCCACCAAGTATCCCAATTGTGAAAACTCTTATTCTAGCGACAATTTTCAAATGTTAGAGATTGTCCCCTGCTTTTGGCTTTGGGAGCAGTGGTCAGCTCAGTTGGGCCTCGAAAAATGTAGTCAAAACCTGACACAAATTCTAACTTATGCTGGCTCCATGGACCAGAAAAAAAAATAAAAAATTACACCCACATGCTCCAGTTGGTCAACTTGCAAAATATGAGTTCAGGAAGTGACAAAAAAAAGTTTTATACTTTTCAAGATTACTACGAAGTCAAGTTGTCAAGTTCACTTATGTAAAAGTATGAAGAAACGAACCAGTCAACTCCTATTTCTGCACCCTAACAGAGCAGGGATACCAATTATTTCATCCCTTTACCCAACGCTACGCGATAAAGCTGGCCACCGGGAAGATCTCGCCATCGTTCTGAGACTTCTGAAGGTTAGCGGAGCCACATATTACAAGTCCTACTCACGGCTTATAAATTAGCCTTGTAGATAACCTGACTCATTTAGCCAAGGACGGCTCCCTCTAATTAGAAAATTCTAGCTTTTAATTAATTTTACTTTTCAAAAGGGAATGTGTAATTAATTCCCGTGTCGGAATTGAGACTTCACCATACAGCGCTTCCGAGCGAGGCACTATGTGCGATATGCTTCAGTTCAACTTTATTATAAATATATCATTATTATTCCTCTATTAAAGGGAAAATAGGCAGAGATTTCGCTGCAGGAAAATTCTCTTTGAATATCTAATTTCCATCTCTTATCGGGAATGGTAGCTTCTGTGCTAATGGTGTGGTCTTGGCAGAGCTATCACCAATAGAGACGAGCGAGCTTTATGATATTTGCACGGCCAACTCTTTACCAGTTTGCTAACTGTGAAATTAAAGCAGAGGGAGAGATTGTTTCCTGCTGGGCTCCCGAACATGTTATCAGCCCTACTGGCCTACAAAACCATGCAAAGCCTTCCCTGGTAAAAATATAAAGCAAATGTAGCACTTACCCCCGAAGGAGCGGCTGGTTTTAATGGGCTTACCGTTACCTTCTCTCGCTCGCTCCTCGTGTCTAGGGGTTTCCCGTGGTAGATAGCCCAGAAACTTTAGAGACTGACGACAGATCCGCTTAAAGGGATTTTTATTTGCAAGAACGTAGTTAACAACAGTCTCTAATATAGGATCAGAGGGTTAGGTGAAAAGTCCAGGTACTTGTAGTGTCAAAGTCAGTAATAAAGAACTTTCTTACTTTGAATAAATCCAGAGAATAGCCATTCGCAGATGGATGTTCACTTTAGTTGGATAGTCCCTCTCTCACAAGGCCTAGCAGCCAACAGGGTGCTTAAATCAGGAACAAGTCTCTGCCACAGACTTTGTTGTAGAACGCGAACAAGAAAACTAGAAAACTTGTAGAACACTCGCGTGGTACCAGTATCTTGCAGCCGGTCCGGAGATTGGATTCACTTGGGTCCTTCAGCTTTACCAGGCTCTTGCTAAGAAGCCAACCCTTGCGTGGCCTTCTTCTGAAGAGTCCTCCCCTGGATAACTACAAAGTTGCTGGGCCTGTCCACAACTTGAGATGGCACCGGACCACTTCTGAATCCTTTCCTTAGTTTCCCCGCCTCGGGCTAGCCAGCCCCGAGACGTAAAGTCGGGTGGATCCGCACCTCAGGCCATAGGCGTCCTGGGGGCTGGTCAGAAGGACCAGGACCATGGAGTCAGAACATACTTCTGGACTGGAACCCCGAACCATGTGACATCCGCCTTTTAAGTACCCTCTCCCAGAAAGCACAGCAAGAGTGACACTCCCACTGGGCTGGCTCAGAGAGAAACTAACCCCAAAGCACCCAACCAGACTGTGTTTCCATTCCTGCCAGAAAAGACAGCGCCCCCTATGGCCAGGATCGAACACCCTACAGTCTAGTCAGACTGATGCTGAGGTCAAAATTTGGAATAATTATACCCAAACCAAACTGCAGTTCAGGTGTAACATTAAATTTCAAAAACACATAGCGCGTGCTCTTCAGGAGCCGGCGCTACACAAACTTGGATTTGCTAGAGACACTGGAAAATAGAAGACACGCACTATGCAAATGGGTGTCAATAACTTGGTAAGGCTAGAACTAGTGGGGCCAGAGGCCTCTGTGAATAAAATTAAGTAATTCATTAATGTATTTATTTTTGTGCTGGGTGCAGTAACCCTTTATAATAAGCACTCAGAGATGGGCAGAAATTCTGACAACAATGAGGACAGGATGAAAATAAGGAATAAAATTTGGTCATTATTTCTTTTTAATACTAAAAAAATTGTTTGGATGCTGCCTGAGAAAAAGTAGTGTCAGGCACTTGTGTATGCAGAAAGGTGGCTGGAGTACATCTGTACAGAGAACACCGAGACATGCAAAACTTAGAACAGTCTTTACATAAGTAAACATTTTAGCCATGTGTAAGAGGGAAATTCTTCTCACTGATCACCAATGTAAGGAGCATTCTTCCCACTGATCACCAATGTAAGGAACATTCTTCCCACTGATCACCAATGTAAGGAACATTCTTCTCACTGATCACCAATGTAAGGAACATTCTTCCCACTGACCACCAATGTAAGGAACATTCTTCCCACTGATCACCAATGTAAGGAACATTCTTCCCACTGATCACCAATGTAAGGAACATTCTTCTCACTGATCACCAATGTAAGGAACATTCTTCCCACTGATCACCAATGTAAGGAACATTCTTCCCACTGATCACCAATGTAAGGAACATTCTTCTCACTGATCACCAATGTAAGGAACATTCTTCCCACTGATCACCAATGTAAGGAACATTCTTCTCACTGATCACCAATGTAAGGGACATTCTTCCCACTGATCACCAATGTAAGGAACATTCTTTTCACTGATCACCAATGTAAGGAACATTCTTCCCACTGATCACCAATGTAAGGAACATTCTTCTCACTGATCACCAATGTAAGGAACATTCTTCTCACTGACCACCAATGTAAGGAACATTCTTCTCACTGATCACCAATGTAAGGAACATTCTTCTCACTGATCACCAATGTAAGGAACATTCTTCTCACTGATCACCAATGTAAGGAACATTCTTTTCACTGATCACCAATGTAAGGAACATTCTTCTCACTGATCACCAATGTAAGGAACACTCTTCCCACTGATCACCAATGTAAGGAACATTCTTCTCACTGATCACCAATGTAAGGAACATTCTTCCCACTGCTCACCAATGTAAGGAACATTCTTCTCACTGATCACCAATGTAAGGAACATTCTTCCCACTGATCACCAATGTAAGGAACACTCTTCCCACTGATCACCAATGTAAGGGACATTCTTCTCACTGATCACCAATGTAAGGAACATTCTTCTCACTGATCACCAATGTAAGGGACATTCTTCTCACTGATCACCAATGTAAGGGACATTCTTCTCACTGATCACCAATGTAAGGAACATTCTTCCCACTGATCACCAATGTAAGGAACATTCTTCTCACTGATCACCAATGAAAGGGACATTCTTCTCACTGATCACCAATGTAAGGGACATTCTTCTCACTGATCACCAATGTAAGGGACATTCTTCTCACTGATCACCAATGTAAGGGACATTCTTCTCACTGATCACCAATGTAAGGGACATTCTTCTCACTGATCACCAATGTAAGGGACATTCTTCTCACTGATCACCAATGTAAGGAACATTCTTCCCACTGATCACCAATGTAAGGGACATTCTTCTCACTGATCACCAATGTAAGGAACATTCTTCTCACTGATCACCAATGTAAGGGACATTCTTCCCACTGATCACCAATGTAAGGGACATTCTTCTCACTGATCACCAATGTAAGGAACATTCTTCCCAACGATCACCAATGTAAGGAACATTTTCCTCACTGATCACCAATGTAAGGGACATTCTTCTCACTGATCACCAATGTAGGGAACATTCTTCCCACTGATCACCAATGTAAGGAACATTCTTCTCACTGATCACCAATGTAAGGAACATTCTTCCCACTGACCACTAATGTAAGGGGTAAGGATGAGCCGAACACCTCCCGTTTAGGTTCGCACAAGAACCTGTGAACAGACCTAAACTTCGTGTGAACTTTAGAACCCTATTAAAGTCTATGGGACTCGAACGTTTAAAATCTAAAGTGCTCATTTTAAAGACTTATATGCAAGTTATTGTCCTAAAAAGTGTTTGGGGACCCGGGTCCTGCCCCAGGGGACATGTATCAATGCAAAAAAAAGTTTTAAAAACGGACGTTTTTTCGGGAGCAGTGATTTTAATAATGATTAAAGTGAAACAATAAAAGTGTAAATTTCTTGCCTGGGGGGTGTCTATAGTATGCCTGTGAAGGGGCGCATGTTTCCTGTGCTTAGAACTGTCCCTGCACAAATTGTCATTTCTGCAGGAAAAAAAGTCATTTAAAATCACTCGTGGCTATAATGAATTGTCGGCTCTCGTAATACAGAGAACACTCATTGAAAGTCATTGATATAAAAAAAAGACCCTTCAGGTCTGGTATGGATATTAAGGAGAACCCCGCGTCAAATAAAAAAAAAAATGACATGGGGTTTCCCCTATAAATCCATACCAAACCCTTTATCTGAGCACGCAACCTGGCAGGCTGCAGGAAAAGAGGGGGGGGGACGAGAGAGCGCCCCCCCTCCTGAACCATACCAGGCCACATGCCCTCAACATTGGGAGGATGCTTTGGGGTCCCCCCCCAAAACACCTTGTTCCCATGTTGATGAGGACAAAGGCCTCATCCCCACAACCCTGGCCAGTGGTTGTGGGGGTCTGGAGGCAGGGGGCTTATCAGAATCTGGAAGCCCCCTTTAACAAGGGGACCCCCAGATCCCGGCCCCCCCATTTGAAATGGTAAGGGCCATTTCACAAAGAAAGTGTAAAAGAATGTTAAAAAAGACAAACACTCTTTTGAAAAAGTCCTTTATTAAAAATAAAAAAAGATTCCAGCGGTGGTAATCCACTCTTGCTATCCAGCGACGGATGATCATCTCTCCGGGGTCAAGCGATGGCTGATCTGATCCAGCGACGGGTGATCTCTCCGTCCAGCGCAGCGCAGTCCATCCATCCATCCTTCCTCTGTCTCCACTGGCGGAGACACTGCAGGATCCTGGCAGCCTGACATTTCTTATATGAGGAGGGCGGGGCCACCCGTCACCTGATGCCGCCCCTCTCTGATGCTAGCAGGGAAGCCTGGCTACCCTAATGACGTGTGGGTGACCTCGCCCCCCCTCTGATGTAACGGAAACCTGCGTTAGCTCTATTTGTGGGGGGGGGAAAGGACGTCAATTTTGTTTTGGGTACAGCGCCGCACGACCGCGCAATTGTCAGTTAAAGCAACGCAGTGACGCATCGCAAAATACAGCCTGGTCATTAAGGGGGTAAATCCTTCCCAGGGCTGAAGTGGTTAATGGCGCACGGCAGATAGTTTATCAGGCTCAATACGAGATCGGTAGGCGTTTGATGGGCTCCGTGTATTTATGTCATGATAGATGTTCATTGAGAATCCTCAGCCGGCTGGTAGGAATATGGTTGGGTGGAGAAGACGCCGCCGTTGGAGCCGAAGGAAGAATTCTTCAAGGTACACCTGCATGATGAATGCACTAATGGATGGTAATTAAGGCACCCGTAATGAAAAATAAAATCTTAATTAGTAGAGTACATCGCTAGGAGACAGCGCTGTCAGATGGTGGAAATACTGGCTGTCCGGACAAGAGGGGGAAAAAACAAAAAACAAAAAAAAAACGATTTGTCTGCGTTATATAACGGAGTGGATCTATTTAGCTAATTAAGCAGCGTATTAAGTGCCCTGCCTGAGCAGTCACACTCTTATCTCCGGAACATGAAATCATTTTTCTCGGTTTCCACTCTATAACGTTACACAAAGGAGCTTTTCCCAAGACCCGAGGTACAAATGTGTGCTGCAAAATCATAGGTGCTGGCCGAGGCCAGTTCTGATCACCATATGGGGGGGGGGGGGGGGGGGTAAAAACCTCAAACCTTGCGTATGATCAGCCACAACTTTTCTTTTTCCGAGTAGGGATAGATTCATTTTTTTACTTTTTTCTTTAGGATTGAGAACATTGTACACTGCAAAGTGGGAACAGAGTTGTAGATGTATTCCATTAATCAAGAGCACTATTCCTCCCACTGACACCAATGATGGGGCACTATTCCTCCCACTGACACCAATGATGGGGCACTATTCCTCCCACTGACACCAATGACGGGGCACTATTCCTCCCACTGATACCAATGACGGGGCACTATTCCTCCCACTGACACCAATGATGGGGCACTATTCCTCCCACTGGCACCAACGATGGGGCACTATTCCTCCCACTGACACCAATGATGGGACCACTAGTCCTTTCACTGTTACCAATAATGGAGCACTATTCCTCCAACTAATACCAACATTAGAGCACTGTCCCTCCCACTGACACCAACAATGGAGTATTATTCCTTTCAATCACAACAATTACAGGGAACTATCCTTCCCCTAACAATAAAGATGGGGCATTGTGTTGTATACTGTACTGTATGGAACTGAGACTATATACTAGAGCTGCGCATCTTCACTGGTCTCACGTTTCGATCAGGATTATCGTGTCAATGATTCGATTCCCCGATGCATTACGATTACTGCATAATGGTTTTCACCAAAAACCCATCCATGCATCCTCACTGTGCCCATCAATTGCAGCCTCAAATGCAACCTGTGCCTCATCAATAAATGCAGCCTGACTGTGCCCATCAATAAATGCAGCCTCACCAGTGTCCATCAAATGCAGCCTCGCCAGTGCCCATCAAATGCAACCTCACTCTTAGGGTTGCCACCTCATTCCTTTAAACCCGAACACATATTAATTACACAGTTTCTGTGGCTGATTAAGGTGGTAAACGCACTTGGTGCCTCATCTGCATTAAATTAGCCCCAGAACCTGTGTAATTCATATGCGTTTGAGTTTAAAGAGATAAGGTGGCAACCCTACTCACTCTGCCTGTCAATAAATGCAGCCCGACTGTGCCCATCAATAAATGCAGTCCGACTGAGCCCATCAATAAATACAGTCTCACTGTGCCCAGCAAATTCAGCCTCACTGTGCCCAGCAAATGCATCCTCACTGTGCCCAGCAATTGCAGCCTCACTGCGCCCCCGTCAATTGCAGCCTCACTGCGCCCCCGTCAATTGCAGCCTCACTGCGCCCCCGTCAATTGCAGCCTCACTGTGCCCCCGTCAATTGCAGCCTCACTGTGCCCCCGTCAATTGCAGCCTCACTGTGCCCCCGTCAATATCAGCCTCACTGTGCCCCCGTCAATTGCAGCCTCACTGCGCACGTCAATTGCAGCCTCACCGTTGCCTGGATTACAGACAGTGGGCATCTCCCACTGTGTCACGGAGCCTTGATCTGAATATCCCGGTGCCCCATCCTCCTCTCTTTCCCCCTAATCCAGTGGTCGTTTTAACTAAGTCTTGCATCCTAGACTTTGATAGGCGGCACACTATCCAATGATGAGAAATTGAATCAGTGTGCCGTCTATCACAGTCTAGGTGGCGGGACTTTGTTACAGCGGCCGCTGGAATAGTAAGAGGGAGAGGAGGACAGGTGCACCAGGATATTCAGATCAAAGCTCCATGACACAATGGGAAAGGCCCACTGTGTGTGTGATCCAGGCAATGGTGAGCTGCCACCCTGGGCATTTCCGATGCAAACTTTGTGACAGGCAGAGAGGAGAAAGGAGGCGAGGGAAGGGAGGACTCAGAGAGGCACAACCGGGATGACGTCATCGATACAATCGCGATTCAGCCTTTCTTCTCATTGATGCTGAATCGTTATGCATCGATTATACGATTATTTTCAACACCCCTACTATATAATTGTAATATAGTGTGTCCAGCATGTACACTGTTAGTGTAGCGAATACTTAATTTGAGCCATCTTAGCCGAAAAGGAACTAGTCAACATGACAGTAAAGCTCAAAGTCAGACGTATAAACAGAAAATGCAAAAAAAACGTCCTATCTTTCCACTAAAGATTACTCAGCAATGGCAGAATTAATACAAAAGAAATAGTAAATCTTACATTGTTTTGGTTAGCTATACAACACTATGGTGTTGATTTCATAAAAGCAAATAAAAACTGTTGACTTTACAAGATTGCATATTGCAAGGAAATTACCCCCAGAGTTTAGTGATCTTCCCCCTGCAAAGTTAACAGGCAGTGGAACTTCACTCTCCCAATCAACATTGATTATTTATAAAGTGGTTTTAAAGGCAGGAGTTTTTTTTTTTTAAATCTTAATGCATTCTATGTGGGGCTGCTGATAAGGCAATACAACTGGCCCTGTGGTACTGGGCCCAGGCCTCATCAGCTAAACAAGGGGCATGGGGCAGCTTTATTTGTTCATTTTTGCCCCAATTAATAAATTGATTTTACTAGGCCACACCCCCCGATCCTACTTGCTTACCGGGACTTAACTTACATTTCCCTGGGCCCCCATCACATCAACAGAGGGGCCCAGGAGGTGGGAGCATAGTAGGGACTTTTTTTTTTCATTTTTGGTGAGTAGGCGGATAAAGTCAGGACCGCTGTTCAGGGGTGGAGGCAGGGTTGGGGGGCCCCCGTCAGGAAGTCTGTACGGGGGCCCCATAATTTCTAACAGGAGCCTTCATTTTATGCATGAAGATAAAAAAGCCTTCAGTGTGCAGTAGCCCCCTAATACTTACCCGAGCTCCCTGCGATCCAGTGATGTTGCACGAGGGACTCAGCTGTCCGGGACTCCCCCTTCTCATTGACTGAGACAGCAGCGAAGCGCCATTGGCTCCCATTGCTGTCAAACAATGTCAGTGAGCCAATGAGGAGAGAGAGGGGGCCGGTCCACGGCTCCATGTCTGAATGGACACACGGAGCGGCTGGTCGACTTGGGTGCCCCCATAGTAAGCTGCTTGCTGTGGGGGGGCACTCAACAGGAGGGAGGGGCCCAGGAGCACCAAAGAGGGACTCAAGAAGAGGAGGATCCGGGCTGCTCTGTGAAAAACCAACTGCACAGAGCTGGTAAGTATGACGTTTGTTATTTTGAAACAAAATAAAAAAAGGGAGGCTTTAGTTACATAGTTGGTTGAAAAAAAAAGACACAAGTGCATCAATCATGCTAGCATTAGTAAATAAAAAAGGAAGGTATATCATATTTACTTGTTTTAAACTTTTTTTTTTACATTTCTTCAGTTACTTCCTGGTTTCTTGCCTAGGCAAATGATGTCATACATCCTAGGAGTCTTGGGGAGGGGAGGAGAGGAGGAGGGGTTTTCTCAGCTAAGCACATTCTCCTGCCTGCATGCCTGAGCTAATGGCAGATGGATTCCAGGAAGTAAATGCTACAATAATCATTTTCCCTTGTGATTTTTCAACAAAATAAAGCCTGGAGACTTGGACGGATGGGGGAGTTTGCTTTGACCATTAAAAATTAATTAAATCCTGTTTTTTAGTTTGTGATGCCCAGATGCAGTGAAGATCCGCTTTAAATCACCCCCTGAGCACAGAGAGGAATGGGTAGGTCGTCACGGCTGACTTTCATCCAATACAGTGCCTTGAAAAAGTATTCATACCCCTTGACATTTTCCACATTGTGTCATGTTACAACCAAAAACGTAAATGTATTTTATTGGGATTTTATGTGATAGACCAACACAAAGTGGCTCATAATTGTGAACTGGAAGGAAAATGATAAATGGTTTTCCAAAATATTTACAATTAAATACGTAAAAAAAGTGTGTGGGGGGAGGGGCATTTGTATGGCGCCCCCCGGAGTGAATACTTTGTAGAACCCCCTTTCTCTGCAATTACAGCTGCAAGTCTTTTTGGGGATGTCTCTACCAGCTTTGCACATCTAGAGAGGACATTTCTGCCCATTCTGCAAAATATCTCAAGCTCTGTCAGATTGGATGGAGAGCGTCTGTGATCAGCAATTTTCAGGTCTTGCCACAGATTCTCAATGGGATTTAAGTCTGGACTGTGACTGGGCCATTCTAACACATGGATATGCTTTGACCTAAACCATTCCATTGTAGCTCTGGCTGTATGTTTTGGGTCGTTATCCTGCTGGAAGGTGAACCTCCGCCCCGGTCTCAAGTCTTTTGTAGACACAGGATTTCTTCTGATTGTCCTGTATTTGTCTCCATCCATCTTCCCGTCAACTCTGACCAGCTTCCCTGTCCCCGCTGAAGAAAAGCATCCCCACCACACGAAGCTGCCACCACCATGTCTCACGGTGGGGATGGTGTGTTCAGGGGGATGGGCAGTGTTAGTTTTCCCCCCACACAAAGCGTTTTGCTTTTAGGCCAAAAAGTTGAATTTTGGTCTCATCTGACCAGATCACCTTCTTCCACATGTTTGCTGTGTCCCCCACATGGCTTCTCACAAACTACAAACAGGACTTCTTATGACTTTCTGTCTCCAATGTCTTTCTTCTTGTCACTCTTCCATAAAGGGCAGATTTGTGGAGAGACGACTAATAGTTGTCCTGTGGACAGATTCTCCCCCCTGAGCTGTGGATCTCTGCAGCTCCTCCAGAGTTACCATGGACCTCTTGGCTCTTCTCTGATGAATTCTCTCCTTGCCCGGCCTGGTCAGTTTAGGTGGACGGCCATGACTTGGTAGGTTTGCAGTTGTTTAGTGCTGCGCTTAAAGGCACCTATTTAAATAGGTGAAAAAAAATTGTGCATATCTGACAAACAAACAAGTGAATGGAAAGTCCATGAAATATTTAGGAACAGTCCCAAAATTAATCACTCTGGTGCATCTAGAGCTTAGTTAAAATTCCTCAGATGGCATTCAAGGTTAAATATCTTGTCACCTTCTCAGACTTCAAAGGCTCTTGAAAATGGGTTATAGACAAGTAGAGAAAGTAGATACTCTTAGCGGATGGGTTGGACACATCCACCGTATAGTAGTGTGTCTTGCGAGCTTATGGGGGGGGGGGGGGGCTCCAGCCACTCACCCCAGTGCACCGACCAGATGTTATTTTCCTCTCAGGGTTCCTTGCGGTATCCAGATGGGGAAGATGAGTAGGGTTTCCGTACCATAAACTACTAAGTCATCAACAGGGGCCCCATTGGTTGGTTGTATTTCACTATGCGAGGCGTTTTTTATGCTTTGTCCCTTTTATGGTGAACCCTCACGAGACTTCTGGCACCAAGCTCTACAGTAGTTTATGGTACGGAAACCCTACTCGTCTTCCCCATCTGGATACCGCAAGGAACCCTGAGAGGAAAATAACATCTGGTCGGTGCACTGGGGTGAGTGGCTGGAGCCCCCCCCCCCATAAGCTCGCAAGACACACTACTATACGGTGGATGTGTCCAACCCATCCGCTAAGAGTATCTACTTTCTCTACTTGCCTATAACCCATTTTCAAGAGCCTTTGAAGTCTGAGAAGGTGACAAGATATTTAACCTTCAATGCCATCTGAGGACTTTTAACTAAGCTCTAGATGCACCAGAGTGATTAATTTTGGGACTGTTCCTAAATATTTCATGGACTTTCCATTCACTTGTTTGTTTGTCAGATATGCACAATTTTTTTCACCTATTCAAATAGGTGCCTTTAAGCGCAGCACTAATTTATATATGTTATGTGAACTTGGTTTGTTTGTGTGCTAGCAGCTGGGCTGTGTTCCTCACAGAAATATTGTAGTTTCACTACTCTTCTTCACTTTTGAAATAGCGCAGTGTTTTTTCCTTTTTGTTAGGTTTGCAGTTGTGCCCATACTCTTTCGATTTTCTGATGATGGATTGTACAGAGCTCTGTGAGATGTTCAAAGCTTGGGAGATTTTATTTATAACCTGACCCTGCTTTATACTTCTCCACAACTTTATCCCTGACCTGTCTGGTGTGTTCCTTGGCCTTCATGAAGTTATTTGTTCACTAAGGCTCTCTAACAAACCTCCGAGGGCTTCACAGAACAGTT
Organism: Lithobates pipiens; assembly: GCF_037356315.1. Classification (NCBI taxonomy): domain Eukaryota; kingdom Metazoa; phylum Chordata; class Amphibia; order Anura; family Ranidae; genus Lithobates; species Lithobates pipiens. The sequence continues at coordinate 219,988,186 of NW_027507789.1, forward strand.
GTATTTATACTGAGATTAAATGACACACAGGTGGACTCTATTTAGGTGACTTTTGAAGGCAATTGGTTCCACTAGATTTTAGTTAGGGGTATCAGAGTAAAGGGGGCTGAATATAAATCCCCCTCCCCCCCCCCCACACTTTTCACATATTTATTTGTAGGAAATGTTGAAAACCATTTATCATTTTCCTTCCACTTCACAATTATGAGCCACTTTGTGTTGGTCCATCACATAAAATCCAATTAAAATCCATTTAGGCTTTTGGCTGTAACATGACAGAATGTGGAAAATGTGAAGGGGTATGAATACTTTTTCAAGGCACTGTGAAAACGATAGCTGCCAGGCTGTGTCTGCGCCCCTGACTTAGAGCAAGCAAGTAAGGGCATGTCCCTTGTACCCCGGCTTAGGATGGCAGCCAGGCCACTGGCATTTTCTCCTGGAAAAAGGTCCCCAGGTACAGGATTTGTAGAAAAAAAAAAAAAAAAAAAAAAAAACGCACGTACCATTGAATTCTTGACGGTTTGCAGTAGTCGCTCGTGCTGTTCCGCTATCGCCAGCGCTGCAGAGTGAACTTTATGATAGATGGCTTCACCTTCTCTGGTTTGGAAGATAAAGAGGCCCTCCCCCGTGTCACACATCCTGCCAACAGACAAACACAAAAAAAAACAAAAAAAACACATGATGAGACTAGACTGCGGCTCCAGCCAAATACATTAGTCTTTCCGCGCCTACGTCCAAGACTGCCCGCTGCGATCGCTGCGCTTCCATCCCAACCTGTGCAAACAGCAGACCGATAAGAACATCATCAGCCTCAGATGTCCGTATGGAGGCACAACCATTGGCTGGACTCACAAAGCGCCTTTCCAGATACTGGATTTAAAGCACCGCTAAGCCCAAAACCGAAAAAACTTAATGTGTTGGAGCTTACCAGCTGGCTGTATTCGTTTTTTGATTTTTTTTTTTTTTTTTTTTAACATTTAAGAACATTTTCAGCAGGTACAGAACATGTCTGTTGAGGATGACAGAAATCAAATGTCCTGATCACGTCCTGCGAGATGAACTGGAAGCATAGAACCCTCCTATCTTCCTTCTGCAAACTACTAATTCCATCATTCTCAATGTCGGGGGTCTCCAAACTTCCCAAACAAAGGGCCAGTTTACTGCCCTTCAGACTTTAGATGGGCCGGAGTGTGGCCAGTGGAAATAGAAAATGTCCTGGCGGCAGTGGGAGTAAATGATTTCCCAGACATGGTGGTCAGGGCCCCATTGTTGGTGTCAGTGAGAAGAATAGTGCCCCATCATTGGTGTTGGTGGAAGGAATAGGGCCCAATCATTGGTGTCAGTGAGAGGAATAGCGCCCCATCATTGGTGTCAGTGGGAGAAATAGCGCCCCATCATTGGTGTCAGTGAGAGGAATAGTGCCCCATCATTGGTGTCAGTGAGAGGAATAGTGCCCCATCATTGGTGTCAGTGGGAGGAATAGTGCCCCCATCATTGGTGTCAGTGAAAGGAATAGTGTCCCCATCATTGGTGTCAGTGAGAGGAATAGTGCCCCCATCATTGGTGTCAGTGAGAGGAATAGTGCCCCCATCATTGGTGTCAGTGAGAGGAATAGTGCCCCCATCATTGGTGTCAGTGAGAGGAATAGTGCCCCCATCATTGGTGTCAGTGAGAGGAATAGTGCCCCCATCATGGGTGTCAGTGAAAGGAATAGTGTCCCCATCATTGGTGTGAGAGGAATGGTGACCCCATCATTGGTGTCAGTGAGAGGAATGGTGCCCCCATCATTGGTGTCAGTGAGAGGAATAGTGCCCCCATCATTGGTGTCAGTGAGAGGAATAGTGCCCCATCATTGGTGTCAGTGAGAGGAATAGTGCCCCATCATTGGTGTCAGTGAGAGGAATAGTGCCCCATCATTGGTGTCAGTGAGAGGAATAGTGCCCCATCATTGGTGTCAGTGAGAGTAATAGTGCCCCATCATTGGTGTCAGTAAGAGGAATAGTGCCCCATCATTGGTGTCAGTGAGAGGAATAGTGCCCCATCATTGGTGTCAGTGAGAGGAATAGTGCCCCATCATTGGTGTCAGTGAGAGGAATAGTGCCCTATCATTGGTGTCAGTAAGAGGAATAGTGCCCCATCATTGGTGTCAGTAAGAGGAATAGTGCCCCATCATTGGTGTCAGTGAGAGGAATAATGCCCCATCATTAGTGGCGGTGGAAAGAATAGTGCCTTGGATGGGAAATAGTGGCCCTTTATTGGTTTCAATGGGAGGAATAGTGCCCCATTATTGGTTTTGGTGGAAGGAATAGTGCCTCCTACCAGTGAGAGGAATAGTGTTCCATTATTGGTGTCAGTGGGAGAAATAGTACCCCATCATTGGCGTTGGTGAAATTAATAGTGCCCCATAATTGTTGTCAGTGGGAGAAATAGTGCCCCATTATTGGTGTTGGTGGAAAGAATAGTGCCCCATTACTGGTGTTGGTGGAAGGAATAGTATCCCATCATTGGTTTCAATGAGAGGAATAGTACCTCATATCAGTGGGAGAAGTCATGCCCCATAATTGGTTCAGTGAGAGGACTCGTGCCCCATCATTGGTGTTGGTGGAAGGAATAGTGCCCCATTATTGATTTCAATGGGAGGAATAGTGCCCCATCATTGGTGTTGGTGGAAGGAATAGTGCTTCGTATCAGTGGGAGAAATAGTGCCCCATCATTGGTGTCAGTGGGAGGAACAGTGGGCCATCATTGGTGTCAGTGGGAGGAATAGTGCCCCATCATTGGTTTTGGTGGAAGGAATAGTGCCTCGTACCAGTGAGAGGAATAGTGTTCCATTATAAGTGTCAGTGGGAGGAATAGTACCCCATCATTGGCGTTGGTGAAATGAATAGTGCCCCATAAATTGTTGTCAGTGGGAGAAATAGCTCCCCAAGGGCCAGATAAATGCAAGCAAAGGACCACATCTGGCCAGTGGGCCACAGTTTGGAGACCGCTGCTCTACATAATGAAGGTACCCAAAAGCTGACAAGTCTGAAATCCACCCTGGGTGGCAAGCATGGCTCCTCCACAGACACAGTACAGTGGGTGAGCACAGCCACCCAGGACTCGGAGCAGAACTGTGTTATTTACAGGATCACCAGGTGAAAAAAAAGGCAAACTAAAACCTTAAAGGAAAACAAATGCAGCCACCACATCTAGGGACTGGAAAGCTGCCCCATATATTACATTTTTGTTTTTTCGGTTTAGATTTTCATTAAAAAGGCAAAGTAAATGCATGCTAGTGAGCACATATTTTCAGTAATTACCACAAGGTTAAATGTAAAGGGGCACATTTATAAAATAGTGAATGTGACTTTACCCAAACAATAAAGTAGAATTCCACCCGAAATCTAACTAGTCTTAAAAATGCCCCCTCCCCCTTCTAACACCTACGCTGACTAACCTCTGTAAAATAAAAAGAAAGAAAAGGGGATGTACTTACCTTTTTCAGCCCCCTGAGGTCTGGTCAGATCCGGCCCCCCCTGTGTTGGCCAGCAGCGGCTGCAGGGGAGAGGAAGGAGCTAGCCTATGGGTGACGTCAGCGCTCCTGTAATTCCCAGCTGTTGTCTCTCCTCTTCTTTGCAGCGGCTGCTGACTGACAAAGGGTATCAAGTGACTGGAACGGGCTGAATGAGTAAGTATATACACAAGTACAACAAGAACCAAGAAATGGGATTTAAAAAAAAAAAATGTGCCAAAACACAACAATACAAACAATATAAAAAAATATCAAAATAGAAACATATAAAAATCAACATATTGTTGTCAGAAATAACCATACAATACATGAAACAACCGATTGGATCTCAATTTGAAATGTTTTGCATGTTCACATGTTTCTCCAAACAATGGCTTCCTCAGGAGAACTTTTATCAGACACTGCATATATGGTCACTGCGTGTTGATAAGTATTTATGTGAAAATCCAGCAGATCTCTCACAAGATCTATTGTGGCTCTTTGGGACTGCTTGAGCTCATTTGAAAACCATCTGTGGCTTTCTTCTCCACTTTGTCAATGGAAAATAACTGGGTTATCCTCCAAAATAGGATCTATTGCTGCCCACTGTTTTTACAGCTGGGGGGCGTCTTTCTGCCTCTCAGTTATTTCACCAATTTATCCATTTTGTCCATTCCTGCGAATTTGGGATTGTATATCTGCTGGATTTTAATGCTAAACACTTATCAACATACAGTGCCCTTATATGCAGTAACTAATAAAAGTTCTCCTGAGGAAGCCATTGTTTGGCGAAACATGTAGATATATGGTCACTGTATGCTGATAAGTATTTAGCATTACAATCCAGCAGATATATGGCTCCATATTCACAGGGATGGACAAAATGGATAAACTGGTGGAATAACAGAGAAAGGCAGAAAGACGGCCCCTATTGGCCCATCCGTAAAAAAAACAGTGGGCAGCAATAAATCCTATTTTGGAGGATAACCCAGTTGTTTTCCTTTGCCAAAGTGGAGAAGAAAGCCACAGATGGTTTTCAAACAAGCTCAAGCAGTCCCAAAGAGCCACAATAGATCTTGTGAGATATTGTGAAGAACATTCCTCTCCCTCTCCTGTACTCAGCCATATATCTGCTGGAGTTTAATGCTAAACACTTATCAGCACACAGTGACCATATATGCAGTGCCTGATAAAAGTTCTCCTGAGGAAGCCATGGTTTGGCGAAACATGTAGAGATCTAATCAATTTCATCTGTTTCATGTATTGTATGGTTAATTCTAACAATAGGTTGATTTTTTCGATGTTTCTAAATAAAGTTTAGATTTTTTATTTTTTATTTTTATATATATTCTTTGTATTGTTGTGTTTTGGCACCTTTAAAATCCCATTTCTTGGTTCTTGTTATATAAAGGTTATGTGGTGCTGATGACTCTCTCTCAGATATTCAGCAAACCTGTCTTTAAGTATATACAAGGTGTCTAAAAAGTTCAGTGAATGGTCTGCTATCTCAACGGAAACGTGGACCAGGTGCGCCCGCATGCACTTGGCTATCCAGAGACACGTCAAAAAGCACCACCTAGGGTGGAGTACACGTGACCACCAAGATAAACCCGCTTCGGGCAGTCGAACGTAGTCGGTGCGAGAGGCAGGGTCACGGTGCAATGGAGCAATGAGTGAACATCAAGTTCTCCCGAATTCTACAAATTGGAGAAAATGGAGAAGCATTAAATGTTGGTGTAAGTGTACGGGACGGATGCCGTGAGCAGAAGATGTGTTGACGCCTTATCTAAGGGAAGGAAAGGACTGAGGCTGAGCCACATTTGTGTCGGCCATTGATAAGCAGAACCCCAGACTTGATCGAGCGAGTTCGAAAAATGCTGGCACGAGATCGGCAATTGATTCTACGATTGATGGTGGAGGAATTAGGCATTAGCAAGGACATGGTGCCCACCAATGTCCGTGAAGACGTGGGGATCTGTTCCTGGTTTGTGCCGCACAAGCGGACAGAAGACCAGAAAAACAAAAAGGGATGGAAAACTGGAGATTTCATTACCATGTGTGACCAGGATCCATCATTTCTGCCAACCATTGTCACAGGGGATGAGATCTGGTGATACCAGTTCCATCCGGAAATCCAAGTGTCAACCAATGGATTGGCATTCACCGTCTTCCCCTCCAAGGTCAAGATAAGACTACGTCGGCAATCCAAGAATTTGTGACGGCGTTTCCTGCGATCGATTCCTAAAGAGGTCTTTGCCGATAGTTTCCAGAAGCTTTATGAACGTTGCCAGAAGCGTGTTCTGGAGGACCGCAATTATTTTAACCACTTCCAGCCCAAGGACATCATATGACGTCCTTCACTTTCAGTGGTGATATCTGAATGATGGGTGCAGCTGCAGGCATCATTCAGAAGACATCTTTTTCAGCCAGCGATTTTGTGCACCGTAAGAATGATCATAGTGGCAGTTCAGCCGCTTGAACGTTCTTACAGGCGGCAGGAGGGGACGTCATCGACCCCCCCACCCCCGCCTCCCGCCACCTTCCTGTGCCATCGGGGACCCGGAGAAAGAATCCCCCGCCGCATGAAGAGCATAGAGGTTTCCAGTGACCAGGTGGTTACCAGTCATCTCTATGACCGTCCGAGGCCTGGGCGTGACGTTATTACGTCACGTTCCGGGCCGCGGATGTAAACAAAGCCGAGATCTCCGCTGGGAAGCATCCGATCTGTCACTTTTTTTTTTGATCTGATGGTTTCCAGCCTGGGAGGAGAGATGTGGGGTTTTATAGATCTCACCTTATCTCCATAAAGAGGACCTGTCACACAGCCATTCCTATTACATGGGATGTTTATGTTCCTTGTAATAGGAATAAAATGATCAAAAAAAAACATTTAAATAGAAAGTGTAAAAAAAAAAAAAAATGAAGTAAAATATACTATGAAATAAATAAAATTGAAAGAGAAAGTGTAAAAATAATTAAGTAAAATAAACAATGAAAAAAATAATTATTTTTACGCTTTCTCTTTAAATTGTTTATTTTACTTAATTATTTTGACACTTTCTCTTTAAATTGTTTAAGTGAAATAAACAATGAAAAAAAAATAAGCACAATTTAAAGAGAAAGTGTAAAAATAATTAAGTAAAATAAACAATGAAAAAAAATTATTATTTTTACGCTCTTTAAATTGTTTAAGTAAAATAAACAAACAATGAAAAAAAATAAACACAATTTAAAGAGAAAGTGTAAAAATAATTAAGTAAAATAAACAATGAAAAAAAAGGAATACAATTTAAAGTGGGAGTCCACCGGGACGCCGCGTTTTTTTTTTTTATTAAAAGCCAGCAGCTACAAATACTGCAGCTGCTGACTTTTAAAATAAGGACACTTACCTGTCCAGCGCGCCCGCGATGTCGGCACCCGAAGCCGATCTCTAGGTCGCCTGTCGGGTGCTGCCGCCGCCATCTTGGGTATGGGAATCAGGAAATGGAGCCTTTCGGCTTCATTTCCCGGTTCCCTACTGCGCATGCGCGAATCGCGCTGCGCAATAAGGACGCTCCCCGCTGCCTCTGGGATCTGTGTGTTTCCCAGCAGGCAGCGGGGCACTTGTGGGAAGGGGCGTAAGTTACGCCCCTTTCCGCAGAGAGCTATCCCGGAAGTGGGTGCAGATACCTGGATTATTCAGGTAACTGCTCCCCCCTCCCCCCTGAAAGGTGCCAATTGTGGCACCGGAGGGGGGGAGGGTTCCGATGAGCAGAAGGTCCACTTTAGGGTGGACCTCCGCTTTAAAGAGAATGTGTAAAAAAAAAAAAAAAAGAAAGTAAAATAAAGCGTGCTCTCCCCCTCCCCCCCCCCCCCCGTGTGCTCACGCACAGAAGCAAAAGCACGCATAAGTCCCGCCCACATATGTAAACACCGTTCAAATCGTTAGAGCGTGAGCAACAATTCTAGTAGTAGACCTAAAGCGTCGCCCATGGAGATTTTTAAGTACCAAGGTTTGGCGCAATTTTAAAGCGGGACGTGTTAGATATCTATTTACTTGGGGTAACAACATCTTTCACATTATTGAAAAAAAAAAATGAATAAAAAAAAATAAAAAATCGGGCTAACTTTACTGTTTAGAAAGAGTGTAACACCGCTCAGACTGTGGATAAAGATTTCCCCTGTGGGTGCTGGACCCGGCTAGTAATTGAAGAAAAACAAGTTTTCACGTGTCGTGTGCGATTTATCCGTGTGAAACCGGTCTACCAATGTTCCTGTAACGTCCTGTCTACGTCCTTTGGCACTTTGACAGTAAAGTAACTATTCTACAGAAGTTCTTCCTTCCTTGGTGTGCGACCAGTCTTCTTTTTCTTCAATAACTTTACTGGTTTTGTTATTTTTTAATTCATGAAGCTGTTTTTTTTTTTTTTTTTTCAAAAAAAAAAAAAAAAACGCGTTTGAAAAATTGTTGCGCACATACCGTGCGACATAAAAAGTTGTTTCCTAGCGTGTCTGGGAAAAAAAAAAAAAACACATTTGGGGATTCTGAGTCATTTTCTAGCAAGAAAAAAAAATGATGATTTTTTTTACCTGTAGGAGAAGAGTGCCAGAATAGGCCCCGGTATGGAAGTGGTAATTTGTTTGTATTTTCTGTTTTCTGATACCATTCACCAAACTTTTTAGACACACCCCCTGCGTCTGTTTTATACCGGATAACTTGGCCATAGATGGATCGAAAAATTCTTCTGGTTCAGCAGGGATTGGGCAAATTTTCGATCCATCTATGGCCGTCCCATGGAGAGGTGTGACTCACTATTCAGCTTACTTTTTGTTTGTTTGTTTGTTTGTTTTTCTTAACTTTATTTGAAGTGTGGTAGTAGTGACACTTCGTTGATGTTTACATACAGCAGAGCTGCAATGCAGTGATATCTTCTGTGCTGCGGAAAAATGTAGGCATGGCAGCCATTTTTTTTTTTTTGCACCATACATCACACCAGCATTGAAGAGTGAACAGGGCGCACCAACAGTAATTGTTATCCAGTCTTCCAAATAGAACTTTTATTTATTTACTGTACTTTGCCCATGCAAGGTTTACTTTAATATGGATGTACACAGCAGCCTGCAATTACCTTCTGAATATACCCCTACCTAGCCAATCACCAGTGAGAACAAAGAAGCATACGCTGGTCCTGACCTCAGTTCGGAACTCGTGCTTGTATAGTCAGTGATCCCATATTGTGCCAATACAGCTATAATGTCCCAGTGAGGTTATCACATATACCTTTTATTTATTTTTTATATGTATTTATTTATATTTTTTTATACACACAAACTTGTTATGACTACACTGGTGAACACATGTAGATTTGTATTGGTTTTACACAATGGGATCATGTGATGTTTGACCCCCAAACCCCATTGTGAGTGATTGGAGCTTATGACATAGAGGAGTGATGGCGAACCTTGGCACCACAGATGTTTTGGAACTACATTTCCCATGATGCTCAACTACACGGCAGAGTGCATGAGCATCATGTAGTTCCAAAACATCTGGGGTGCCAAGGTTTGCCCATCACTGACTTAGGGTAATAGCGATGGAGAAGTATCTACTGTACATCAGTTCTCAGCTGTACATCGTTTTGCTCTGAAGAAGAAGAAGAGGGGCTATCCCTCCAAACGCGTAAGCCAGACTGGACACGGAGGGGGGGGGGGGGGGGGGGGGTCTTCCTCTTCGTACTGGAGCGGTGGGGATCTGGCTGCAGTCACACCCATGTTATAGGACAGTGATGCCGAATTATGTGCCACTTTGTGTTGGTCTATCACAGTGACGGTGAACCTTGGCACCCCAGATGTTTTGGAACTACATTTCCCATGATGCTCATGCACTCTGCAGTGTAGTTGAGCATCATGGGAAACGTAGTTCCAAAACATCTGGGGTGCCAAGGTTCACCATCACTGTTATAGGACATGCTAGTCTTTGTCATGCGTTTTTGAGCATGTTACTTGTTTTTACATAAACAATAACATTTTATAATGGTAACGTGCTAGGCTGGTGCGCCCTTCCCTTTGTTGTTTTGTAGTGACATGTTTAAGGCCCCTGACCATCTCTACTATCTCTTGGGGACTCTATTGGTGAGATCTCTGCACTAAGCTCCCAGCTTTGCATACCTGCTGTGCCCATTGTGAAGGGTTCCCACCATCCCTGTGCCAAGTTCCCGGGTCTGTACACCCGTTGTGCCCATTATGAGGGGTTCCCACCATCCCTGTGCCAAGTTCCCGGGGGTCTGTACACCCGCTGTGCCCATTATGAGGGGTTCCCACCATCCCTGTGCTGGCTTCCTGGGTCTGTACACCCGCTGTGCCCATTATGAGGGGTTCCCACCATCCCTGTGCTGAGTTCCTGGGTCTGTACACCCGCTGTGCCCATTATGAGGGGTTCCCACCATCCCTGTGCTGAGTTCCTGGGTCTGTACACCCGCTGTGCCCATTATGAGGGGTTCCCACCATCCCTGTGCTGGCTTCCTGGGTCTGTACACCCGCTGTGCCCATTATGAGGGGTTCCCACCATCCCTGTGCTGAGTTCCTGGGTCTGTACACCCACTGTGCCCATTATGAGGGGTTCTCACCAACCCTGTGCTAAGTTCCCTGGTCTGTACACCCACTGTGCCCATTATGAGAGGTTCCCACCATCCCTGTACTGAGTTCCCGGGTCTGTACACCCACTGTGCTCATTATGAGGGGTTCCCACCATCCCTGTGCTGGCTTCCTGGGTCTGTACACCCGCTGTGCCCATTATGAGGGGTTCCCATCATCTCTGTGCTGAGTTCCCAGGTCAACACACCCACTGTGCCCATTATGAGGGGTTCCCACCATCCCTGTCCCGAGTTCCCAGGTCTGTACACCTGTTGTGTCTATTATGAGCATTTTTTTCAGCACTAAGCTCCCAGCTTTGCATACCTGCTGTGCCCATTGTGAAGGGTTCCCACCATCCCTGTGCCAAGTTCCCGGGTCTGTACACCCATTGTGCCCATTATGAGGGGTTCCCACCATCCCTGTGCTGAGTTCCTGGGTCTGTACACCCGCTGTGCCCATTATGAGGGGTTCTCACCAACCCTGTGCTAAGTTCCCTGGTCTGTACACCCACTGTGCCCATTATGAGAGGTTCCCACCATCCCTGTACTGAGTTCCCGGGTCTGTACACCCACTGTGCCCATTATGAGAGGTTCCCACCATCCCTGTACTGAGTTCCCGGGTCTGTACACCCACTGTGCTCATTATGAGGGGTTCCCACCATCCCTGTACTGAGTTCCCGGGTCTGTACACCCACTGTGCTCATTATGAGGGGTTCCCACCATCCCTGTACTGAGTTCTCGGGTCTGTACACCCACTGTGCTCATTATGAGGGGTTCCCATCATCTCTGTGCTGAGTTCCCAGGTCAACACACCCACTGTGTCCATTATGAGGGGTTCCCACCATCCCTGTCCCGAGTTCCCAGGTCTGTACACCTGTTGTGTCTATTATGAGCATTTTTTTCCCCCATATCCCTGCTGTTTATTTTAAAACACAAAAGATTTGGGAACACCCTGAATTAGGTGGGAACAAGGTGAGGGAATGATGTCCAGGAGACCTCACCACCAAGATAGAAGAATGCTTGATGTCCACCAGAATTCCTGCTTTGGTGCCCCACATAACAACACATCCTGCCCATCTTATTTACTCCAGCTCTGTTACAATGGAAGACCATGGGGTACAAGTCTGAGTCAACAGCTTTTGGTTTGACCTCCGGGAAGGCTTTGCTGACAAACACCACAGGCAGTACTAATTTAAAGCTATGGACACAACGTACAAAACTCCATTCAAACACACAGACTGCGATAAAGAGACAATTAGGCCCCACCGCCCCAATCAAACACACCTGTCTACATGCACCATACATGGCCTCACAACTTACCTGACTGTCCACCTGTATACACCAATACAGGAAGTGATGTCATTTCTGAGACACGGATCACCTGCAAATCATCCACTGATGTCGGGACTGGGTTGGGCATTATTGGCCTTTTTTTTGAGGGTTTTGCCTTGGAGAATGAATATTCATTAGATGTCTTTTAAGATCTGTGAGAGGTTTACTATTAGAACCAAAGGCAACGTACTTTTTTTTTTTTTTCAATATGAATAGAGTAAGTGAGATTTTTCTTCACTTCCTTTCTCAAAGTAACAACAAGAAGTGAGAAAAAAAATCTCTGTAAAATGAGAGAATCCCCGGTTGACACCAGAACTAGTGTCCCCCATTGCAAAAATGTCTTCTCTGTTCCTGTTTTGGTGACAACTCAAAATCTAGTATTTTGAGTTGTCCAGTCCCGACATCAGTGGATGATTTGCAGGTGATCCGTGTCTCAGAAATGACATCACTTCCTGTATTGGTGGACAGTCGGGTAAGTTGTGAGGTCATGTATGGTGTATGCAGACAGGTGTGTTTGGGGCGGTGGGGCCTAATTTTCGCTTTACCTCAGTCTATGTTTGAATATAGTTGTGTACAGACATCTCAATGACTTTGTACCCAAGGTAGAGCCGTCTCCCATAGCTTTAAATTAGTACTGTCAGTGGTGTTTGCCAGCAAAGGCTTCCTGGAAGTCAAACCAATAGCTGTTGACTCAGAGAAGCTGGAGTGAATAAGATGGGCAGGATGTGTTGTTATGTGGGGCACCAAAGCAGGAATTCTGGTGGACATCAAGCATTTTTCTATCTTGGTGGTGAGGTCTCCTGGACATCATTCCCTCGCCGTGTTCCCAAATCTTTAGTATTTTAAAATAAACAGCAAGGATACTGGAAGAAATGCTCAATATAGACACAGCGGGTGTACAGACCCAGGAATTCAGCACAGGGATGGTGGGAATCCCTCATAATGGGCACAGCAGGTGTACAGACCCAGGAATTCAGCACAGGGATAGTGGGAACTCCTTTATAATGGGCATATCATGTATATAGACCTGGGAACTCAGCACAGGGATGGTGGGAGCCCCTCATAATGAGCACAGGGGGTGTACAGATCCGGTGTTCTGGCAGATAGTGTCCGCCCCGTACTGCGCATGCGCAGTACGGAGCTGAAGAAGCTTCGGAAAATCTCCGAAGATTAACGGCGCCTGCGCCGTGAGTGGAGGTGGTAGCCCCACCATCCAAGCGGACATAGGGTTGGGAAAATTAGAGGGCCCCTCACAGGCTCGCTTCGCTCCCCACGCTTCGGGCTCGGCCTCGCTGCCCTCGGCTCTTTTATATTCCAAATTTATGTCCACTTGGATGGTGGGGATAGAACCTGGACTCACGGCGCAGGCACCGCTCATCTTCAGGTATTTTCGGAATCTGTGTGTGCTGTGTACTGCACATGCGCAGTACACAGCGGACACTATCCGATGGGGGACAGTATATGATAGGACACCGGAACTCAGAGCAGGGATGGTGGGAATCCCTCATAATGGGCACAGCAGGTGTACAGACCCAGAAACTTAGCACAGGGATGGTGGGAACCCTTAATAATGGGCACAGTAGTTGTACAGACCCGGGAACTCAGAACAGGGATGGTGGGAATCCCTCATAATGGGCACAGCAGGTGTACAGACTCAGGAACTCAGCACAGGGATGGTGGGAACCATTCATAATGGGCACAGCGGGTGTACAGACCCGGGAACTCAGCACAGGGATGGTGGGAACCATTCATAATGGGCACAGCGGGTGTACAGACCCAGGAACTCAGCACAGGGATGGTGGGAACCATTCATAATGGGCACAGCGGGTGTACAGACCCAGGATCTTAGCACAGGGATGGTGGGAACCCCTCATAATGAGCACAGCGGGTGTACAGTTGCTTAGTCAATGCTGACTAGGGGGAGCAAAGGGATCTGCTGGGTCACTGATGGAAAGTGGTGGCTAGGAGGAGCTGAGCAAAACAACTTACATAATTTTGGTATTTCTGCTGTGAGCTTTGAGGATGAATTTGCTCTGAAAGCCTGCAGATACAGAGGTCAACAAGGACTTGTTCTAAAGTTCATTTACTGCTTGTTAAAAATATGCAAATACTTAAATGTCCCCAGCCTGGCCACAGGAATAGTTTCATCAGCCTTTTTAATGATATGCACACATCAGCTCGGGCTTTCAATGAGAAAGTTTTCTTATAGTTATATATAGAGAGGGCTCCCCTCTTTGCAGAGGTGTAAAGTGTTTGTGCAGCATTCTAGAGACATTCTTCTAGTCGGGTTTCAGCCGTGAAAATCTCTCTGCCCTTTTAATTAATCGTTCCTAATGTTTCGTCTACACCCACCTGCCAGCTTCAAAGGTGAACCAGGCTGGGTCTCGCCCGTACCTCCGTAGGGAGCTTAGCGGCCAAGACACCAGCTTCAGCCTCGGATTTTGTACGTCCCACAGGCAGATATTCTCGCAGGTGATCTGCAGCGTGCATTCCCCGTGGACATCTAAATTGGGAGACGGCATCAAATACACATTGAATCTCTCTGGGAGAAAAAAAGATGATTAGTCTGCAATCTGCGTAGGAGAGCCATCACACAAACACGTCATCATCATCATCATCATCATATCAATACAATTCAGAACCTGAGACATTTTATTTAAAGACTCTTCAGCAGTCCTTCTGATATGTATGAATGTTTTACAAAGATTGGGCACCGCGGGTAAACTCCAGGAAAACAGCTAGCTACAAGGATGAAATACACAATATTACCAAGTCTTGGGATGCCTGCCTTTACACACACATGAACGTTAATGGCATCCCAGTCTTAGTCTGTAGGGTTCAATATTGAGTTGGCCCGCCCTTTGCAGCTATAACAGCTTCAACTCTTCTAGGAAGGCCGTCCACAAGGTTTAGGAGTGTGTCTATGGGGATGTTTGACCATTCTTCCAGAAGAGCATTAGTGAGGTCAGGCACTAATGAAGGCCTGGCTCACAGTCTCCACTCTAATTCATCCCAAAGTTGTTCCATCAGGTTGAGGTCAATCAAGTTCCTCCACCCCAAACTCGCTCATCCATGTCTTTATGGACCTTGTTTTGTGCACTGGTTCAAACCATTTGGCGGAGGGGGGGATTATGGTGTGGGATTGTTTTTCAGGGGTTGGGCTTGGCCCCTTAATTCCAGTGAAGGGAACTCTTAGCCCTTGTACACACGGTCGGAGATTCCGACAACCAAATCCGCCGGAGTTATTCCGACGGATTAATTCCGGAAGAGGTCCGGAAGTGATGTTGCATACACACGGTCGGACTAAATTGTCGGAAAATCCGATTGTACATAATGTGATGACGTTATTTCGTTACGACGGGACTACATTCAGGCTAGTAGCCAATAGTTTTGGTCTAGGAATTTGATCTGAGCATGTGTGGCACTTTGTCCGTCGGAATAGGCTACACATGATCGGAGTATGTCCGATAGGAGCATTTTGTCGGAAAATTTTATCGGCAAGTTGGAAAACTTGGTCCGTCGGATATTCCGACGGAAACAGTCCGATGCAGACCACACACAGTCGGAATATCCGACAAAACGGTCCGATAGAAAACATTCCGACAGAATCTCTGACCGTGTGTACAAGGGCTTAAGGTGTCAGCAAGACATTTTGGACAATTTCATGCCCCCACCTTTGTGAGAACAGTTTGGGGACGGCCCCTTCCTGTTCCAACATGACTGCACACCAGTGCACAAAGCAAGGTCCATAAAGACACGGATGAGTGAGTTTGGGGTAGAGGAACTTGACTGGCCTGCACCCCAACCGGATAGAACACCTTTGGGATGAATTAGAGCAGAGACTGCGAGCCAGGCCTTCTCACCCAACACCAGTGCCTGACCTCACTAATGTGCTTCTGGAAGAATGGGCAAACGTTCCCATAGACACACTCCTAAACCCTGTGGACGGCCTTCCCAGAAGAGTTGAAGCTGTTATAGCTGCAAAGGGCGGGGCCAACTCAATATTGAACACTACGGGCTAAGACTGGGATGTCTTTAAAGTTCATGTGCGTGTAAAGGCAGGTGTCCCAATACTTTTGGTAATATAGTGTATCCCTCAAAACAAAAATGATCTTAGGAGATAAGAGGCAACTGACTCGTCATTACAGTCATGTGATGAATGTTGGTTCAGCTGAGACAATCATTCACAAATGGAGTGGAGTTCCATCAATACTGCTGATTTGGGACAGCATGCAGATGTTTCAAGAGGCAGCTCAAGCTACAAATAACGTTCAGGAATGCTGGAAAGCATATGTTTAATAGACAAGAGATTAGTACCTACCGTTCTGCTCTCTCTCCACTCCAGAAGCTAACAGGTCTGGTTCTCCCAAACTGATGTCGCTGATCCGAGTCCCAAGGCACTCTGTGTGCAGAATCTTGCACCATTCATCCGCCTCCAACTCTGAATGACATCACACATAAAGGAAACGTTATTGGGCTCTAAAACAACTCCTAAAGGCATCGTACAGGTCAGAACCGAACTCCTTTTTAAAGCCCAACTCCAGCCAAAATGTTTTATTTTATTGTGGAGAAGGGTTGGGGCTTTAGTCAGGTTTTTATCTCTGTGTCCTTGTTGAGGAAATTTCTGGGAAATCTCACCCATGTGGACAAAAATAAAAAATAGATACATTTTTAGTAGTGTTACGGACCAGAACCTCTATTGCTATCTGTGGCATTATATGCCAGTGACAACTGCTTCCTTCGTTTCTTGTACTGGTGTCGAACAAACAGGAAGGGAATCTCCCCAATGGGGACCCAGAAATAAAAACCTGAAATAATTTGTCTACTCTCTGTAAAAAAAAAAAAAAAAAAAAAGCCTGCAATTAGGATTCAAAGAAGCCATCCCTATAATAACCCAGTTATTCTGTTATCTACATTTTGATCAGATCTTTAAATAAAATTACATAAAAAGCACTGACTAGCATTAGTAAAAAGGAAGGCATCCTAACTACACTAAATGGGCAAAAGTTTGTAGACCACTGCCCATCACATCAACATTATATGGCCAAAAGTCTGTGGACCTGTGACCTTCAAACCTACATTATATGGCTAAAAGTTTTTGGATCCCTGGCCTTCACATCAACATTATATGGCTAAACGTCTGCAGACCCGTGGCCTTTACATCTACATTATATGGCCAAACGTCACGGTTGCCATGCCATCATATCTACATTATGTATCCAATACTCTGTGGACCCCTGACCATCACATCTACATTATATGGCCAAAACTCTGTGGACCTCTGTCCACCACATCTACATTATATAGCCAAAAGTCTGTGGACTCGTGGCCTTCACATTTACGGTATATAGCTAAAAGTCTGTGGATGCCTGGCCTTCACATCTACATTATATGGCCAAACTCTGTGGACCCCAGACCATCACATCTACATTATATAGCCAAATGTCTGTGGATGCCTGGCCTTCACACGTTATATGGTCAAAGGTTGTGGACCCCTGTCCATCACATCTACATTATATAGCCAAATGTCTGTGGACCTGGCCTTCACATTTACATTATATAGCCATAAGTCTGTGAACCTCTGGCCATCACATCTACATTATATAGCCAAAAGTCTGTGGATGCCTGGCCTTCACATCTACGTTATATGGTCAAAGGTTTGTGGACCCCTGTCCATCACATCTACATTATATAGCCAAATGTCTGTGGACCCCTGGCCTTCACATTTACATTATATAGCCAAAAGTCTGTGGACCTCTGGCCATCACATCTAAATTATATAGCCAAAAGTCTGTGGACCCCTGGCCTTCACATTTACATTATATAGCTCAAAGTCTGTGGACCTCTGGCCATCACATCTACATTATATAGCCAAATGTCTGTGGATGCCTGGCCTTCACATCTACATTATATAGCCAAAAGTCTCTAGACGCCTGGCCTTCACATCTACATTAAAGACCAAACAAACAACATTTTAGACAATTTTACACTTTCATCCTTGTGGTAACAGTTTGGTGAACACTATTTTCTCTTCCAGCATGACTATGACTCCCTGTATACAACGCCAGCTCCATAAATACATGGTTTGACCAGTTTGGTTTGGAGAAATTCAAAAAGACCTGTGCAGAGCCCTGACCTCAAACCTACTAAGGCCTGGTTCACACTTAATGCATTTTTTTTAGCGTGTTTTCAGTTTTGCAGAAACACCCTACAGTCCGTTTTACATGGTTTTCTATGGATGTAGTTCACATCCTGTGCATTTTATCGAAAGGGCCAGGGACTTTTTTTTTCCTGGTTTTTCTCCATAGACTTCAATGGATGAAAAGCATGTATGGGGAAAAACGCAAAATGCACCTGCAATATGCAAACGGCAACCTTCATAGGTGTGAATCAGGCCTAAATGTCTCTGGGATGAATTGAAATGCTGATTTGTGCTATTTCAGCTTTTTTTTTTTGGCTGAATGGGCATAAATGTCCACATAAACACTCCACCATCTTGTGAAAAGACTTCCCTGTAGAGTAGAGGCTGTTATTTACTTTATTTATTACAGGTACTTATATAGCATTGTTAATTTAGGTAGCACATTACATATATTATTCATTCACATCAGTTCTTGCCCTCAAGGAGCTTACAATGGAAGGTCCCTAACTCATATTCATACATGGTAAGGCCAATTTAGACAGGAACCAATTAACCTACCAGCATGTCTATGGCGTGTGGGAGGAAACCCACGCAGGCACAAGAAAGAAAATGCAAACTCCTGACAGGTAGTGTCATTGATACGAGTTGAATATATAATGTAGATTATATAATAATGTAGATGTGATGGACATAGGTACACAGACTTTTGGCTATATAATGTAGATGTGAAGGCCAGGCATCCACAGACTTTTGGTTATATAATGTAGATGTGATGGACATAGGTCCACAGACTTTTGGCTATATAATGTAGATGTGAAGGCCAGGCATCCACAGACTTTTGGCTATATAATGTAGATGTGAAGGCCAGGGGTCCACAGACTTTTGGTTATATAATGTAGATGTGATGGACATAGGTCCACAGACATTTGGCTATATAATGTAGATGTGAAGGCCAGGCATCCACAGACTTTTGGCTATATAATGTAGATGTGAAGGCCAGGCATCCACAGACATTTGGCTATATAATGCAGATGTGATGGACGGGGGTCCACAGACTTTTGGCTATATAATGTAGATGTGAAGGCCAGGGGTCCACAGACTTTTGGCTATATAATGTAGATGTGAAGGCCAGGCATCCACAGACATTTGGCTATATAATGTAGATGTGAAGGCCAGGCATCCACAGACATTTGGCTATATAATGCAGATGTGAAGGCCAGGCATCCACAGACATTTGGCTATATAATGTAGATGTGAAGGCCAGGCATCCACAGACTTTTGGCTATATAATGTAGATGTGAAGGCCAGGCATCCACAGACTTTTGGCTATATAATGTAGATGTGAAGGCCAGGCATCCACAGACTTTTGGCTATATAATGTAGATGTGATGGACGGGGGTCCACAGACTTTTGGCTATATAATGTAGATGTGAAGACCAGGGGTCCACAGACTTTTGGTTATATAATGTAGATGTGATGGACATAGGTCCACAGACTTTTGGCTATATAATGTAGGTGTGAAGGCCAGGCATCCACAGACTTTTGGCTATATAATGTAGATGTGATGGACAGGGGTCCACAGACTTTTGACCAAATAATGTAAATGTGTAGATGCCCGGGCTAGAAGGAATCCATTGGCGGCGGAAGTTCACCATATAGAGAATACTGTGGACCAGATGGTTACCGGCAGTCTCTATGACCTTTCGGAGGCCTGGGCATGACGTTATGATGCCACGTCTGGCCCCGGCAGTTGTAAACACTGCCATGTATTCGGCGGGAAAGGCTGAGATCGTTTTTTTTCTTTTTTTTTTTTTTTATTCTCAGTCTTTCCAGGCTAGATGAGACTCCCCATCTCTCTGTAAAGAGGACCTGTCACGCATTATTCCTATTACAAGGGATGTTTACATTCCTTGTAATAGGAATAAAAGCGATCAAAAAAAACGTAAAGGGAAAGTTTTTTTTTTTTTTTTTTTTTTTTTTTTTTTTTACAATCAAAAAATGTTCAATTGAAAGCGCCCCCGTCCCAGCATGCTCACACGCATACGTACGTCACACCCCCGTATATGTAAACGGTATTAAAGCAACATGTGAGGTATCGCCGCAAATGTTAGAACGAGAGCAATAATTCTAGCAATCGACCTCCTCTGTAACTCTAAACCTTTTTAAAGCGTCGCCAGTGGAGATTTTTAAATACCGACGTTTAGCGCCATTCCACAAGCGTGTGCAATTTAAAAAAAAAATTGGGCCGACTTTAGAGTTTTTTTTTTTTCTCTTTTTTTCCTTTTAATTCATGAAACGTTTTTTTTTTCTTTTTTCTTTTTTTCTCCCAAAAAACCCTAGGGGCTCTGCTAAAAAACAAAAAAAAACATATATAATGTTTGGGGTTTCTGAGTAATTTTCTAGCAAAAAAATAAATAAAAATTATGATTGATTTTTACATGTAGGAGAGGAGTGCCACAATTGGCCCGGAAATGGAAGTGGTTAAAGCCCATGGTTTTGGAATGGGGTGTCCAACAAGCTTATATAGGTGTGATAGTTAAGTGTCCACAAAGTTAAGACTATACATATTTTGCATGGTTATATTGCCTGGTCTCCCCCCCCCCCCCCCCCCTTTTTTTTTTTGTTTTTTGTTTTTTTACCTTGTTTTGTATGGCTGGGTGTGGTTTGGCTGGTTTTATATATCGCATAGACGTTGATCTATATAAATGGGAAAAAGACCTAAGATAGAGGAGTAAGTATGGAAGTGTATAGATAATGGTTTACTTTCTCATTTATTTTTTTCATATAATATTGTGTGGTTTGTTGTAAATGAAAATTTTGATAAAAATCGAATTATTAAAAAAAAAAAAAAAAAAAAAAGACTATACATATAGTGTATATTTCAATCCAGCTGCACTGTTGGCTGTCACATCCGTTGGCAGAGAATTCCAACGTCTTCCTTCCGGCAGTTTCCAGCTCTGTAAAGGGTTAATATCCGCCGCCTCTAAGAAATCCGTGTGTAGTATATATCATTTTATCTTCCACGGTAAATTATCTCAACAGCCAGCAGCTCCCATTTATCATGCTGTATTTCCCCCCTTATTATAAAATATATTAATATGAAGAGGAAAAGACATTCCCTTTCATGTTCCATATCAAACTCTTTTTAATAGACCCTGATTGAATCAGACCGCGGCCTGCCGAGGCGCGGTGAATGCTGAAAGGCGCACTGTATTTTGCATGTTAAAGAACTCTCCAGGTTGGAGATGGTAATCCTGACGTCAGGACGGCGTCCTTATCAGATGCCCACCCCCCCCCTCCCCTCCTTACTTCTCCCACGTGGTGCCTACTTACCCGATTCACAGGCAAATGTTTTTGAGGTGTCATCGGTGAAGAAAACGCCAACCGCGTGCTTCTTGGTGGTTTTGGGGAGTCGGAGGATGTTCTTGACATTGTTCAGTTCCGTCACCTGCAAGGCAAAGCAGTTGATCGTTTTTTTTTTTTTTTTTATTAGTACGGTATAGCCACAGCTTTCAACCAAAAGCTCGGTTTTTCTACAACTTTCCACCCAATACATATTTGCTGTGTACTCGTTTTACAAGTTTATCACCACCCAAAACTTTTTTGGTGTTTTTGGATAACCTACGGGAAGGTTGTAGACCCCTCTCAGGTACTGTTGCAGTCTCAGTCCCCGAAAGACGAACCTTTACTTATCCTTTAAGACTGGCTTACCTTCACTTTGGAGAGATTTCCATGAACTTGTAGGCAGGTACAGTCTACTTTCCTTACAGCAGGTGGCACTCTTCCGCAACGGCCCTGTTGCTGCAGAGGAAGTCAGGAGGAACAAGATTCCTCTGTGGTTTCCTGGGTCACCAGGGAAGCTATCCTATTGGATGCTGCTGCCCTATGTGACTCAAGTAGCCATTTTGGGTCAGGCAGAGCCTTCTTAAAGTGGTTGTAAACTCTGTTACACCACATGTACCTACAGGAAATAAGGCTTACCTGTAGATACTGTGTGAATATCTTGCACAGTTTCGGACAGTGATGGTGAACCCCAGATGTTTTGGAACTACATTTCCCATGATGCTCGCCTACACTGCAGAATGCATGGGCATTATGGGAAATGTAGTTTCAAAACATCTGGGGTGCCAAGGTTCGCCATCACTGGTTTAGGAGATATTCAGCGTGCATGTAGCCGATGACATCGGACCTCCAGAAACTGCGGTCTCCCGAGCACAGGAGTGACGTCATCGCGGCTCCAGCCACTCACAGCGCGCAAGCACGCAAACCTGGAAGAAACACAGGGGGGGGGGGGGGGGGAGATATCAGCCATCTCAGCGGTGAGCGGGCACCACTGGAGGGCTTCGTTCTAAGGTAAGTATTTTATAATGTGTTAATATACGATGTATACTAGCACAAATTAATCTTTGTCTTACAGGTTATTTTGTAGCGCCAAGCTCCTGAAGAGCACTCGCTATGTTTTGTAAATTTAGTTTTTCCCTAAGACCATAGTTTGGTGTTGGGGTTGATTACAGTAAATTATGGTTTTGGCATCAGTTTGGCTGGACTTGGAACGCAGTCTGGTTGGACGCATTGGGTACCAATCTCTTTCTCGGAGCCAATCAGCGGGTGTGTTGTCTCGTTGTGTATTCCGGGAGAGGGTACTTAAGGTGCTGAGATCACGTGGTTCTGGGTTCCGGTCCAGAAATATGTGCTGACTCCTTGGTCCTGGTCCTCCTGACCAGCCCCCAGAGGCCCTCG
Source organism: Lithobates pipiens (assembly GCF_037356315.1). Lineage (NCBI taxonomy): Eukaryota > Metazoa > Chordata > Amphibia > Anura > Ranidae > Lithobates > Lithobates pipiens. Next base: position 220,010,504 of record NW_027507789.1, read on the forward strand.
TGGCCTGAGGTGCGGATCCGTCCATTTCCGAGTCTCGGGGGGCTGGCTAGCCCGAGGCATAGTAACTGGAAGGAGGGTTGCGAGGTGGTCCGTGCCATCTCAGGTTTGTAGAGCCCCAGCAACTGAAGGCGCAACCAGGGGAGGACTCTTTGGAAGAGGACCATGCACGAGGCTGGCTGCTCAGTAAGAGCCTGGAGGCTAAGCTGAAAGGACACCAGGTGAGTCCGCATTCTTGCGGCATCGCCGGACCAGCTGCAAAATACTGGTACCATAAGAGAGTTCCTAATTTCACCCTTCAGTTACAACTAAGTTCTGTAAGAGACTTTCTGATTTGTTCTAAAGTTCTACAACCAAGTCTGTGGCAGAGACTTTGCTAAGCTTAAATCGCCCGTCGGCTGCTAAATTCATTAAAATGGGATTTATACGGTAGTTGAAATATCCAGTTGCGAATGGCTATTCCCTGGATCACCTAGTGAGAGACATTTCAAGTGTCAGCAGTTCCAAGAGTACCTGAGCTTTACTACCCATACACTCTATTCCCTACTGAGAGACTGAGTTCTGTTCAACGTTCTTTGCAAATAAAAATTCCTAACGGGATTCAAGTGTCGGTCTCTACAGTTTATTGGGCCATCAACCTCGGGAAACCCCTAGACGAGCAACGAGGTGGAGAAGGTAACGGTAAGCCTAAACAAAACCAGCCACTCCTTCGGGGGTCAGTGCTACGTTTTGTTTTATATTCTTCAGCGGTTTACAACTGATTTAAAGAGGAACTCAGGTCGACATCCCCATATTTTTCCCCCTCACTTACCTAATATTTGTATCTGAACATTTCAGATACTTACCCATCCAGTGGATCTAGCATTGACCCGCTGAGATCATCTCATGCCTGGCCACAGCTCCATCCCACGCCGCCATGTTCTATTTGACGTCATCGAGAGGCCATCCCGACTCTTCTGGATTTCCGCCCGATGATGCGCCAATAAGATAGACCCCCTCCTACTGTTCTTCAATGAAAGCCTATGCCTCCCGGAATATGTGACGTATATGCTACGACTAAGGCTATTGCCGAAACGCGTCAGTTTATTGTTTTCTTGTCACTCTGATGTACCATTAAATGACACTTCAAGGATTACAGTCTTGTCGGCTTTTTACTTTTCGTACATATCCCGGGAGGGAGGCGCCATGGGCAATGTGTGCGTCATTCACCTAAGGCGAGTGCCCTGCATGGGGAGGTGGGCCTGACTTTCCATAAAAAAACAAAACAAAAAAAACGTAAAGCAAAGAAAAAAAAATGCCTTATTCCGCCAGAGGAAGGGAGGAGGGGTGGAGAGGCGGGATCTTCCTTGGGAGGGTGAAGGCCCGCTTTAAGGCCCTGTCTCCCGGGTTTTAGCATGCTTTGGCAAGTGGACAGAGTAGAGACGGGTACCCCGTCTGTGAGGGACAGTAATAGAGTAGGGCCTCATCTCTTCTGGACATTCTCCTGATTGGAGACCAGAAGGCCAGGCCACATTCTGCCCCTCCTTATGCCTCGTACACACGAGCGGGAATTTCCATCTATAAACTCTTGGATGGTTTTTCTGACGGAATTCCGCTCAAGCTTGGCTTGCGTACACACGGTCACACAATAGTTCTCTGAACACTACGACGAGCTGAGAAAATGAAGTTCAAAGCTTCTGAGCATGCGTCGAAATGTTTCCGAGCATGCATAGGAATTTTGCGTGTCGGAATTGGTACAGATGGTTGGAACTTTTTCCGACCGAAAAATAGAGAACCTGCTCTCAATCTTTTGCTGGTGGGAATTCGGCCAGCAAAAGTCAGATGGAGCATACACACGGTCAAAATTTCCAACCAAAAGCTCACATCGGGCTTTTGCTGGAGGAATTTCCGCTCGTGTGTACGGGGCATAACAGGTGCTGTCGGTTTGGCTGAAATCTGCTCTCTACATGTTGTTGGAATCCGTTGGTGTACCCAATTAAGCTGTCCTGCCTCCGGCTTTATTGTGAACTACCTCTGCATCATTTCAATACAAGTTCTTTACATCGTACTTTGACTTTGTGTGTTGCCGCCACGCTGCACCCCACCTACATATTGACTGACATGCACACACATATAGTTTCTTGCCATTTTTGGTCTGTTGGCGCCTCTGCATTTATCCAAGGGTCAACAGATTCTTTACTTTGAAAAAGCACAACAACAAAATTCTTAAAGCCCCAAATGTTTTTGCTTCGCTTTGGAGGGGATGGGGTACAATGAGAATCTCTGACCAGGTTTTATTGCTTCCAGCATTTAATTGGTCAAAGTACCACATTCACTTGGGGGGCATCCTAAAACAGGAGCACAGAGAATCTGGTGCAGCTGTCCATATTAACCATCAGCTTTCAGGTTTTATTGTCAAAACAAGCTGAAATTAGAAGCTGATTCCGTGTGCGGCAGTTTTAGTAAATCCCCCCCCCCCATTGCATTGCTCATTCAGTCCAGTCTATATACTGTACATTGTTTCCTATCTCCAAGCCCTGGTGAAGGGGGTGATTTATAGCCCTCGAAATGCGTTGCCTATATTTGATCTTAATTGGAATATACTGTATTTATTGGCGTAAAACACACACTTTTTCACCCTGAAAATCGGGTGCAAATAGTGTGTGCGTGTTACACGCCGATACTGCAATTTGGGCTGCCTAGGAGGGAGGGGGGGGGGGGCGGGACGAGCGACCGTCAGATTACATAAAGTGAGAATCTCCTGTTTACTCAGTGGCCTCTGTAATGGGAAGTCCAGTCTCCTGGGCCGGTGTCCTATCATATAGTGTCCCCCATCGGATAGTGTCCGCTGTGTACACAGCACACACAGATTCCGAAAATAGCTGAAGATGAACGGCGCCTGCGCCGTGAGTCCAGGTTCTAGCCCCACCATCCAAGTGGACATAGAGTTGGAATAAAAAGAGCCGAGCGCAGCGAGGCCGAGCCCGAATCGCGACGAGCGGGCGAGCCCGGGAGGGGCCCTCTAATATCGGCAGCCCTATGTCCACTTGGATGGTGGGGCTACCACCTCGACTCACGGCGCAGTCGCCGTTCATCTTTGGAGATTTTCCGAAGCTTCTTCTGCTCCGTGCTGTACGGGGCTGTATAGTATCCGCTGGCAGGACACTATATGCCAGAACACCGGCATTGGACCACTGTTCTGTCTATCATAGAAGCCGGTCCAGGAGGCGGGACTTTGTATTAAAGAGGCCACTGAGTAAACGGGAGATTCTCGCTGTATGTAATCTGATGGCGCTGATTCCAGCCCCCCCCCCCCCCCACCCCATCCCCGTATCCTCCGAGGCAGCAGTAATCTGAGGTAAGGCTGCATATGGGCATTGATCGGGCTGCATTCATGGCAATGGTGAGGCTGCATATGGGCATTGATCCGGCTGCATTCATGGCAAGGGTGAGCCTGCATATGGGCATTGATCGGGCTGCATTCATGGCAATGGTGAGGCTGCATATGGGCATTGATCAAGCTGCATTGATGGGCAATTGTGAGGCTGCAGATAGGCAATGGTGAGGCTACAGATGGGCACTCGTGAGGCTGCATTGATGGGCGATGACCCTTATTTTGCTTCAAAGTTCTTTATTTAAAATGTAAGTTTTTTTTTCCCCCCCCTTGAAACTAGTAATTAATAAGGGGTCCCCAAATACCGGCCCCCAACCCTATGTTAATGAGTATGGGGTACGGTGTACCCCTACCCATTCACCTGGGGAAAAAAGTGTTAATAAAAAACAAAACACGTTTTTAAAATACTTTATTAGACAGCTCCGGGGGTCTTCTTCCGTCTTCGGGGGCATTCTGCTTCTTCTTCTTCTTCCTTCTTCTTCTCTTCTTCCGATGTTGACACGACAATCCATCTGGCCGTAATGTCAGGGACACGTTGCGCGGCGACTTATATAGGCATAAGGGGCGGGGTCACCATGTTGCGTCAACATCGGAAGAAGAGAAGAAGAAGGAAGAAGAAGAAGCAGAAGGCGGTGGCGACAGTGACAAGACCGGGCCAACGCTAGCAAAAGAGCTGGAGGAAGAAAGCGGAGGCCGGGCAAGAAGAACTGAAGAGCGGGACAAGACCCCCGAAGTCAGTAGAAGACTCCCGGACGGCGGCGGCAACGAAGGAGAAAGCCGGGCTCCTCCGCTAGTAAAAGAACAGAAAATAGCGGAGGAGTCCGGCGAGAAGAGCCCCGAAGATGGAAGAAGACCCCCGGAGCTGTCTAATAACCACCCCCTTTCCTGCGTGCTCAGGGTCTGCTATGGACTTTGGGGGACCCCCATGCAGTTTTTTTGGCGTAGGGGTTGCCCTTTAAATCCATACCAGGTGACATGGCTCGCGAGGTGTCAATTTCGCCGATGGAAAATGAACGGACTTTACTCCGCGTGTGGGCAGGTCCGTTCATTTCAAAAGTCCGGCAGACTGCCTAGTCTGGGGGATAATTTTGAGTCAAGACTTCTTTCGAAGTCCGCCGGACTTTTAGGAAGAAAAAGTCAGCCGGAGCCCACACCAATTTCCGCTCGTGTGTACGGGGCATAACAGGTGCTGTCGGTTTGGCTGAAATCTGCTTTCTACATGTTGTTGGAATCCGTTAGTGTACCCAATTAAGCTGTCCTGCCTCCGGCTTTATTGTGAACTACCTCTGTATCATTTCAATACAAGTTCTTTACATCGTACTTTGACTTTGTGTGTTATTGCCGCCACGCTGCACCCCACCTACATATTGACTGACATGCACACACATATAGTTTCTTGCCATTTTTGGTCTGTTGCCGCCTCTGCATTTATCCAAGGGTCAACGGATTCTTTACTTTGAAAAAGCACAACAACAAAATTCTTAAAGCCCCAAATGTTTTTGCTTCGCTTTGGAGGGGATGGGGTACAATGAGAATCTCTGACCAGGTTTTATTGCTTCCAGCATTTAATTGGTCAAAGTACCACATTCACTTGGAGGGGGGGGGCATCCTAAAACAGGAGCACAGAGAATCTGGTGCAGCTGTCCATAGTAACCATCAGCTTCCAGGTTTTATTGTCAAAGCAAGCTGAAGTTAGAAGCTGATTCCGTGTGCGGCAGTTTTAGTAAATCCCCCCCCCCCCCCCCCATTGCATTGCTCATTCAGTCCAGTCTATATACTGTACATTGTTTCCCATCTCCAAGCCCTGGTGAAGGGGGTGACTTATAGCCCTCGAAATGTGTTGCCTATATTTGATCTTAATTGGAATATACTGTATTTATTGGCGTAAGACACACTTTTTCACCCTGAAAATCTGGTGCAAATAGTGTGTGCGTGTTACACGCCAATACTGCAATTTGGGCTGCCTAGGAGGGAAGGGGGAGGGCGGGACGAGCGACCATTGGATAGTGTCCGCTGTGTACTGCGCATGCACACACAGATTCCGAAAATAGCCAAAGATGAACGGCGCCTGCGCCGTGAGTCCAGGTTCTAGCCCCACCATCCAAGTGGACATAGAGATGGAATAAAAAGAGCCGAGCACAGTGAGGCTGAGCCCTAAGCGTGGCGAGCGAAGTGAGCCTGCGAGGGGCCCTCTAATATCGGCAGCCCTATGTCCGCTTGGATGGTGGGGCTACCACCTCGACTCAGCGCGGTTCATCTTTGGAGATTTTCTGAAGCTTCTTCTGCTCCGTGCTGTACGGGGCTGTATAGTATCCGCTGACAGGACACTATATGCCAGAACACTGGCATTGGACCACTGTTCTGTCTATCATAGAAGCCGATCCAGGAGGCGGGACTTTGTATTAAAGAGGCCACCGAGTAAACGGGAGATTTTCGCTGTATGTAATCTGATGGCGCTCAACCCAGCCCCCCCCCCCCCCACCCCATCCCCGTATCCTCCAAGGCAGCAGTAATCTGAGTTAAGGCTGCATATGGGCATTGATCGGGCTGCATTCATGGCAATGGTGAGGCTGCATATGGGCATTGATCAAGCCGCATTGATGAGCAATTGTGAGGCTGCAGATGGCATTGGTCAGGCTGCAGATAGGCAATGGTGAGGCTACAGATGGGCACTCGTGAGGCTGCATTGATGGGCGATGACCCTTATTTTGCTTCAAAGTTCTTTATTTAAAATGTAAGTTTCCCCCCCCCCCCCCCCCCCCCGAAACTAATAATTAATAAGGGGGTCCCCAGATACCGGCCCTCCACCCTATGTTAATGAGTATGTGGTATGATGTACCCCTACCCATTCACCTGGGGAAAAAAGTGTTAATAAAAAACAAAACACGTGTTTTTAAAATACTTTATTAGACAGCTCCGGTGGTCTTCTTCCGTCTTCGGGGGCATTCTGCTTCTTCTTCCTTCTTCTTCTTCTCTTCTTCCGATGTTGACACGACAATCTCTCTGGCCGTAATGTCAGGGATGAGTTGCACGGCGACTTATATAGGCATAAGGGGCGGGGTCACCACATTGCGTCAACATCGGAAGAAGAGAAGAAGCAGGAAGAAGAAGAAGCAGCAGAAGGCGGTGGCGACAGTGACAAGACTGGGCCAATGCTAGCAAAAGAGCTGGAGGAAGAAAGCGGAGGCCCGGCAAGAACCGGGGACCCCCATGCAGTTTTTTTTGGCGTAGGGGTTGCCCTTTAAATCCATACCAGGCGACAGGGCTCGCGAGGTGTCAATTTCGCCGATGGAAAATGAACGGACTTTACTCCGCGTGTGGGCAGGTCCGTTCATTTCAAAAGTCCGGCGGACTGCCGAGTCCGGCGGATAATTTTGAGTCAAGACTTCTTTCGAAGTCCGCCGGACTTTTAGGAAGAAAAAGTCAGCCGGAGCCCACACACGGGCGGATTGTCCGGCGGACTCTGGTCCGACGGACCAAGTCCGCCAGATAATCCGATTTGTGTGTACGCGCCATTAGAGTCTGCAAAAGACTTGAGACCGGGGCGGAGGTTCACCTTCCAGCAGGACAACGACCCGAAACATCCAGCCAGAGCTACAATAGAATGGTTTAGATCAAAGCATATTCATGTGTTAGAATGGCCCAGTCACAGTCCAGACCTAAATCCCATTGAGAATCTGTGGCAAGACTTGAAAATTGCTGATCACAGACGCTCTCCATCCAATCTGACAGAACTTGAGATATTTTGCAAACAAGAATGGGCAAAAATGTCCCTCTCTAGATGTGCAAAGCTGGTAGAGACATCCTCAAAAAGACTTGCAGCTGTAATTGCAGAGAAAGGGGGTTCTACAAAGTATTGACTCCGGGGGGGGGGGGCGCCATAAAATTGCCCCCCCACACTTTTCACATATTTATTTGTAAAAACATTTGAAAACCATTTATAATTTTCCTTCCACTTCACAATTATGTGCCGCTTTGTGTTGGTCAGTCACCTAAAATCCCAATAAAAGACATTTACGTTTTTGGTTGTAACATGACAAAAATGTGGAAAATTTCAAGGGGTATGAATACTTTTTCAAGGCATTGTATATTGTGTCTCCTTAGCAAAGCCCTACCATAACAAAATGCACTAACTATGAGCTTAACGGTCTTTTCTGCCTTTTATGATCCCCATTTATAAATATAATCTTAGCAGCAAAATACTTTATCATGAACAGATGGTAGACAATCCCGGCAACGTTCTAAAACGTAGGGATTTTACGGCATCCTTGGTCCAATAAAATCTAATATACAGTACACTCTGAGGCCACTTCAATGCTGGCTTCCCCAATAAATTACAGCTTAGAATCCTTCTGTAGGAATACATTACATCCTTTTATACTCCATATGGTAAAAGAATGTTTAGTTTACTCTGTGCGTCATATTTAATTGACATTCTATCTATTTTCATCTATTGTTGCGTCTCAGTGCCGTTGATCTCCTGCAGTCTCTTTGCAGCCACTTACCATCGACATGTGGCGCCGGCAATGGGTTTCCTGGTGGTGACAACAGAGGACCAATCCTGCTTATTAATGTGTGTTGAAATGGCCACTTGTTCCCATTGGCAGCCCAAGTCGCAGGGTGACGAAACAGGAAGGGGCGGATGCCCCTCCCTCTCAGAGTCTGAAAGCAAATACCAGCTCCCCTTAGCTAACCCGCAGTGCTCCGGGGAGCGTTAGATCCTTCTTTATAAAACAAAGGCTACCCACGATCGTTCCACAGAGAGCCAGAACGGGGATCTGCCAATTTAAACAGACAGATCCCCTTTCTGATGGGGGGGGGGAGGGGAAGAGAGATCTGCTGTTTCTAGTGATTAGGAACATCGACCTCTCTCCTCCTCCAGTCAGTCCCCTCCTCCCCTCACAGTTAGAAACACCTCCCAGGAAACACATTTAGCCCCTTGATCGCCCCCCTATTGTTAACACCTTCCCTGGCAGTGACATTTACACAGTAATCGGAGCATTTTTATAGCACTGATCGCTGTATTAATGTCAATGGTCCCAAAAAAGTGTCGAAGGTGTCCGATCTGTCCGGCGCAATGTCGCAGTCCCGCTAAGAAATCGCTGATCCCTGCCATTACTTGTAAAAAAAAAAAGAATAATAATAAAAATGCCATTATTGGGATTGTTTTTTTTTTTTTTTTTTTTTTTTTTTACCAAAAATATGTATAAAAATATAAATCGGCCTAAACTGAAGTTTGTTTTTTATATTTTTTTTGGGGGTGTATTTATTATAGTAAAAAGTGTGTATATATATATATAATATGTCATTTAAGGAGGTGTGGCGGGGGGGGGTTTCCTATGCCTACGAATCAGAGCACAGCCGGGCCAGAGCGTGCCCCCTACCCGGTACAGCAGAATCACATATATACAGTACTAATTCGTTCTAGAAGCATGCTTGTGATTAGGGACGAGCCCGATGTTCGAGTCGAACAGCGAACAATTTGGGGTGTTCGCAGCAAATTTTGAAGAGTCGCGAAACACCCTTTAGAAGTCACTCGGAAACACTCAGAGACGCTCTGAGACGCTCGGAAACACTCAAAAACACTCAGAAACACTTGGAAACACTCGGAAATACTCAGAGACGCTCTGAGACACTTGGAGACGCTTAGAGACACTTGTAAACACTCAGAGATGCTCGGAAATACTTGGAGACACGGAAACACTCGGAGACACTCAGAGACTGCCAGACTACACACCCCCAGAGGCTTGAATCCTGCTCGTCTTGCAAGACAATGCTCGCAAATCGAGTCAGGATTTAAAAAAAAAAAAAGCTCGTATTGCGAAATGCTCATAAACACGAGTTTTTCCCAATCCGAGGTTCTACTGTACGTGATACTGCGCAGCCGGCGCCCGCACTGTAGCAGTAAAGTGCGCGGTCTGCAACTGGTTAATTGAACAAGCTGAAGTTAGAAGCTGATTGGCTGCTATGCACGGCTGCACCAGTATTTGCACGCTCCAGTTTTAGTAAATCAACCCCCGCCCACCCCCCTCCCCCCCCACTCTGCACTTTCTAAAACGTTAAAATTGTCGGGAAAACAAGAGTCCGGTAATGAGAGATACAAATGAAAGCGGGGATAGCATTAATGCTCTGTTTTTATGCCGTCCTCTGACATGCCGGGGTTGTACAAGCCGGCTTATAATTCACAGGCCGCTAACAAAGACTTGAATTAATAGCCTCTCCGGCTGTATTTTTTTCCAATTAACGGAACGTCCAGATGTACCTGTTCTGGCTGCTGACCCTGCATCACGCCACAAAAACAGGTATTGATTGGGGTCTGGAAAATGTACAAACAGCTTCATTACTGGAACAAGGAACTGACAGCCGGGAAGAACAGGATGACCCTGATGTTAGCTAGGAGACCGTTTAATATTTTCTGCTGCGTATATTTCCAGTTTATGAATCCCTCTTCACACAGACATTCTGCATGTTCCTCTATCGGGTCCATCCCGCAATCATTTTCCTCATGTTTACATCTCTATACAGATGTCCTATTCAAATAATTTTTTATTCGTTTTTATTCCCCCCCCCCCCCCCCCAACCTTCATGACCAGGCCATTTTTTGCGATTGCGTTACTTTAACTGACAATTGCGCGGTCGTGCGACGTTGCACCCAAACAAAATTGACGTCCTTCTTTCCCCAAAAATAGAGCTTTCTTTCGGTGGTATTTGATCACCTCCGAGGTTTTTATTTTTTGCGCTATAAACAAAAAAAAAAAAAACAATTTTGAAAAAAAAAAACAACAAGAAAACAATATTTTTTACTTTCTGCTATAAAACATATCCAATAAAAAAATATAAAAAAAATCGAATATCTTCAATTTAGGCCAATATGTATTCTGCTACATATTTTTGGTTAAATAAGAGTATATACTGATTGGATTTGCGCAAAAGTTACAGCGTCTTTTTTTTTATTTTACTAGTAGTGGCATAGTTATGGATAGATTTATGGAATTTGTATTTATTTATTCATGTTTTTACTAGTAATGGCAGTGATCAGCGACTTTTTAGCGGGGCTGCGACGTGGCGGCAGACAAATCAGACACCTAACTGACAGGTTTGACGCTATTTTGGGGACCAGTGACACTAATACAGTGACTTGTGCTAAAAAATATGCACTGTCACTGTACTAATGACACTGGCAGAGAAGGGGTTAACATCAGGGGCGATCATAGGGTTAACTGTGTTCCTTGGGAGTGTTTGCTAACTGTGGGGGGGGGGGCTTTTACTTTGGGAAGGCAGAGATCTGTGTTCCCGCTTGGCAGAAACAAAGGATCACTTCTCAGGGAACGTGCATGCCTAAGGCCGGGAAGTGCACAATCATGAATCATGTAGCGGTACATGATTTTGCACAGGAGAACCGCCTTGCCGCTATATATATATATATATATATATATATATATATATATATATATATATATATATATATATATACTGTATACGGTCGGCAAGCGGTTAAACAAACCTACGATCACTCTAAAGAATTATCAAAAATGTGAAAGTGATTAAAGTATATCCAAAAGCAAATCTTTTTTTGGGTTCCTGTCTACATGCTCTCACCCCAGCATGCGATGCACATGTAGCACCCTCCTAGCGTAGCATGTTAGGTAAATTTAGCTTTTGGCTCATTCTCTAATCAAGGGAGCAGCGATTGTTTGTCCTGGTCTGTTTAGGGTTTTGCAATATGGGAGTTTGATTGCTTTCCCCCTGTCTCTGGAAGAAGCAAATAACCAACCTGAATATGTATCATGCTCTGGCCAATCCCCAAAGAGGAATGTCCAGCAGGGGGCTGGAGAGGTGATAAATAGCCTGAAGCACTGGGTTCCTTCTTCCTAGGAGGGTTCCAAATCCTGAGGGGGGGGGGGGGGGTTGGTTGGGTGCTCTATGGAATGCTTTACTCCTTGAAAATAATAAAGAAGGATCTCCTATGAGTTCCCTTCACTCCGACCAGCATGTTTAGGCCTTGTTTGACCACTCCCCTCGGGGCTCCCGAGTCTGAACCACCCTACCCCCCTCCCTAACCCTTCTCTCTTGACTGTGCTCTCCTGACTTTTCCCTTACTTTTTCTTTCAAATTTTTCTTGGTCTTGCTCACACAGTCGCCAGCCTGCAGGGTTGGTTGAAGGAGAAAAGCACCCCCCCCCAAACTGTGCCCCCTTTCCCTTAGGGTTAGGGTCAGGGTGCCCCCTACTCCTGCAATAAACCATTGCGCCAGGGGCAGCCGTCCCTCCTGCCCACCCCTTGTCCCAGGCCCTGATCCCTATGTTTCAGAATCCCTTAATCCTAATTGACAAGACTATACTCTTTATTTATTTGTAATACTTAACCATTATTTAGCCCCTGCGTGGGCAATTCCTATGCTTGCTTGCAGTGGCGGAACTACCACCATAGCGACCCGTGCGGTCGCTACGGGGCCCGCAGCTGAGGAGGGCCCGGTGAGCGGGCGGCAGGTGAGCCGCCGAGCTCCCTGTCCGCTCGGCGCTCGTACAGTCACACTGACTGTACGAGCGGACACAGCCAGGTGACTCGGCGGCGGCGGGGGGTTGTTGGGGAAGCTGCGGGGAGGCTTAGTGGGTGGCCAATCAGCGGGTGGCGGGGCAGAGAGATGACATCATCTCTCACCGCCCGGCGCCCGCCCTGCAAACTGCCAGCTCCGCTCTCACTCACTGTGCAGGCAGCAGAGATTACATCCTCTCTCTGCTGCCTGACTCAGACTGGCAAACAGAGCGACTTTAACAGGAAAGTGACAATCCGCAATGTGTGACAGGTGACATGGCAAATGGACAATCCACAATGGATGGCAGGTGACATGGCAAGTGGAAAATCCGCAATGTGTGGCAGGTGACATGGCAAATGGACAATCCGCAATGGATGGCAGGTGACATGGCAAGTGGAAAATCCGCAATGTGTGGCAGGTGACATGGCAAATGGACAATCCGCAATGGATGGCAGGTGACGTGGCAAGTGGACAATCTGCAATGTGTAGCATGTGACGTGGCAAGGGGACAATCTGAAACTTGTGGCAGGTGACGTGGCAAATGGACAATCCGCAATGTGTGGCAGGTGACGTGGCAAGTGAACAATCCGCAATGTGTGGCAGGTCACGTGGCAAGTGGACAAACCGCAATGGGTGGCAGGTGACATGGCAAATGGACAATCCGCAGTGGGTGGCAGGTAACGTGGCAAATGGACAAACCGCAATGGGTGGCAGGTGACGTGGCAAATGGACAATCCACAATGTGTGGCAGGTGACGTGGCAAGTGGACAATCTGAAACTTGTGGCAGGTAACGTGGTAAGTGGACAATCCGCAATAGGTGGCAGGTGACGTGGCAAGTGAACAATCCGCAATGTGTGGCAGGTCACGTGGCAAGTGGACAAACCGCAATGGGTGGCAGGTGACGTGGCAAATGGACAATCCGCAATGGGTGGCAGGTGACGTGGCAAATGAACAATCCACAATGTATGGCAGGTGACGTGGCAAGTGGACAATCCACAATGAGTGGCAGGTGACATGGCAAGTGGACAATTTGTAATGTGTGGCAAGTGACAATCTGCAACTTGTGGCAAGTGGACAATCTGAAATGAGTGGCAGGTGATGTGGCAAGTGGACAATCCACAATGGGTGGCAGGTCACGTGGCAAGTGGACAATCCGCAATGTGTGGCAGGTGACGTGGCAAGTGGACAATCCCCAATGTGTGGCAGGTGACGTGGAAAGTGGACGATTTGCAATGTGTGGCAGGTCACGTGCCAAGTGGACAATCCACAATGGGTGGCAGGTGGACAATCCGCAACTTGTGACAAGTGACATTCTGCATCTGGTGGCAGGTGACACACTCGAGGCTCCCACTGATTCTGCATTATGGTGAGTTGAACTATTTAATTTTCTATAACAATGCAATAATAGAAATAATGTGTTTCAATCATCCTGACAGCATAACACAAATGGTGCCGTGATAATTGAAGCGCCAACATCAGCCATTGCCCCAATAAATTGCCCCCATAAAAGTATTTTCTATCAGTGCCCCTCCCGAGACTAGAATCTGGATCCGCCCCTGGGTGGGGGGGGGGCCCATACAACATTTTGCTATGGGGCCCTGTGATTTCTAGTTACGCCCCTGCTTGCTTGAATTCTTATGTTCATTTTCATAACCATAAATATATTGAAACAGAAAATAATAAAGAAGAAACTTTTATACTCAACTTGTTGTCGACATGTGATTGGAAGCCCATGGACTGTGTAGCTGTTCTGGAGGCCTCAGCTATGTCAGGGCCTGGATGGATCCTCTAAGAAGATGGGTGCAGGACTTTACCAAGGGATCTGTTCTGGAGAAGAACTGCCTCACTCACTGGTCTGTGTCCGGAGGAAGTTGAAAGGAGGTAGATTTCTTGGGGACTTGTGAGTGAAGACCCTAAATAGATCCCTGTGACTGTACCATGTTCTGGAAATCGCATCAGCTACCAGTAGCTGGTGCAAGATAACCAGATGTAAAAGAGGCTTGCCTCGTGGTCTTCAGCTGTGAGGCCTCAGACCAGGGATATGCAATTAGCGGACCTCCAGCTGTTGCAAAACTACAAGTCCCATCATGCCTCTGGGTCATGCTTGTGGCTCTCAGAGTCTTGCTATGCCTCATGGGACTTGTAATTCTGCAACTGCTGGAGGTCCGCTAATTGCATATCCCTTCCTTAGACTGTCCAGTATTCACAATTACCTAAGGAGAAGATTGACCTCTAATAGTTATTAGAGGACAATACTCCTAAACAATTTTCCAATTGTTTTGGAGTATTCTTTGCCCTAACCTCTCACTTGTTTAAAGTTCTTCAAGCAGTACATTTAAATAAAGACATCTCCTAAACCAGAGGTCTCCAAAGTATGGTCCTCCAGCTGTTGAGAAACTAAGTCCCATCATGAGGCATCTGCCTTTAGGAGTCATGCCTGTGACTGTCAGAGCCTCGTGTTGCCTCATGGGACTTGTAGCTGGAGGGCCGCAGTTTGGGGTCCCCTACCCTAGACTGAGGTTTTGGAGCCGGAGTGTGTGGACTGGTGATTGTGGCGGTGGACAGCTTCATGTGCCCGGTGCCCTGAAAGGGGCCGGATGCATGAATAGGGGGTGGCTGTGGCGGCCATGGATAATATGAATCTATCCATGGCATATAGGGGGTAGCGCCCGGGCACCTCTAATGGACAGATCGCCCCTGGTCTCCAGCAAGGGGAACATATGACAGGGTGACAAGGCAGAAGCACAGTTATCCACCCCTCCATGGCAGGAAGTGCCTTATGTGATGGGATCACCAGGTATGTGATGGGATCACCAGGTATGTGATGGGATCACCATGTATAATTTGAATGATTTAAAGATAGAAAATGACTTTTCCAATGAAATGAAGACGGTAAAGATTATGATCTCAGTCGGGTTTTATAACTGAAGGTCAGCTCTCCATTTAAAGTAATGACGGATGCAAGGAAGTGGCCTTGCCTAAGAATTTTGGTGCTCAGTGTTGCCGCTCTCTTTGTGCATGCTGGAACAGGTCCTGTTTGCCGTATTGCGTGGTTATGGGAACAAATGTCTTGTGAACGCCTCGATTCTCCTAATGCCGCACACCATATGGGAAGACTAATCTCCGGCATATATTAGTAGTGGAGCGCACAGACTATTTTTAGCCGTCAGACAGAAGGCCGCACGCTCTTACACATTGTACACAGTTTCAAAGGAATAACTTTATTCCAACTGGCTGCATCTTATGGCAGCACTGATCTAAAGAGGGGGGAAAAAAATAGCGATAAAAGCATGTGACACAATGACGATCCTGTCACTGGCAAACAACAAGATCGCTAAGAAGGGTAGAAAAAATACTCACCTATTTCTGTGCATTGATCCCTTTTCTGGCTGGAAATACTGCATAAAGACACTTCATGCTTTGCTCAATACTCCCGTGTCCATGCGTTGCTCCCTTACTGGCAGGATTAGCAAGGTGTTACTACCTTACTGGCTAGGAATGCTGCAGAATATCACTTGCCAGCGGAGCTGCTGTTAAAAATCATGGGGCCCTATACAGCCTACCAGACCTGGGGGGGGTTGGTGAAAGAAAAGGGTTCTAAACTAGTGGCGGCTGGTGCTCTATTTTGTTTTGGGGGGGTGGGTCCCACGTCGCTCGCTCGATCGCCCATCCATTCGCCTGCCAACCCCGCACTTACCCCATCCAGGTCGCAGCTTCAGCCGCTTCCCTCCTGCATCTCCTCCTGAATCCCGGCGGTCGCTTCTCCCCCCACCCCCCCCCTCCGGGCCAGCCAATTGGGTTCTTAGGACTGGCGAGGCCAATCGGGTCTTAGGACTCCCGGCCAATCGGGTCTTAGGACTCCCGGCCAATCGGGTCTTAGGACTCTGAGGCCAACTGGGTCTTAGGACTCGCGAGGCCAATCGGGTCTTAGGACTCGCGAGGCCAATCGGGTCTTAGGACTCCGAGGCCAATCGGGTCTTAGGACTCCGAGGCCAATCGGTTTTAGGACTCCCGGCCAATCGGGTCTTAGGACTCCCGGCCAACCGGGTCTTAGGACTCCCGGCCAATCGGGTCTTAGGACTCCGAGGCCAATCGGGTCTTAGGACTCCGAGGCCAATCGGGTCTTAGGACTCCGAGGCCAATCGGGTCTTAGGACTCCGAGGCCAATCGGGTCTTAGGATTCCCGGCCAATCGGGTCTTAGGACTCCGAGGCCAATCGGGTCTTAGAACTCCGAGGCCAATCGGGTCTTAGGACTCTCGGCCAACCGGGTCTTAGGACTCCAAGGCCAATCGGGTCTTAGGACTCCAAAGCCAATCGGGTCTCAGGAAATTAACCTAATGCTAAAAAAAAAACAAATACTGCTTAAATAATTGCAGACAGAAATATATGATTAAACTGTCCCTGCTGATTGACCTTTCACTAACCAATAAGTTAATATACAAAGTGCAGTCCCCGTGACTGATCCACCATATACAAAAAGGGAGGAGATTATCACAAGCAAGTCACATAGGAGGGACACAGCAGTCAATTAAATCAGCTTTATTAGAAAAAAAAGACATTATACAAAAAAATCAAGGCAAAACGTTGAGCCTCCACCAACCATAAAAAAACAATTAAAAAAAAGACAACGTTGTCTACCCCGGGTTCCCGCAGCTGCACATACACCCATCCACACCCTCATTCACTCCTATGACTCCGCCTTGCTTCCCAGTCATTGCCACTGCTCGTGGCTTCCTGGGAAGTAGGGTTGCCATCTTTTCTTCATGTCCAACCCGAACACTTTAGCAGCACACAGCATTTTTTTTATTTTTTTATAGTAAAAACTATACATATATTTCGCAATTAAATAACATTTCTAATCATATGAAGTTAATCACAAAAAATCCCCTTTACATCAGAGTCCACAGAGTTCCCCTTTACATCAGAACTCACAGAGTTCCCTTACACTGTAAGGGGGGACTATGCAGACTCTGATGTAAGAGGGGACTCTGCAGACTCTGATGTAAGGGGGAACTCTGAGGACTCAGACATAAGGGATGTTCTGGGAACCCTGGATTTATGGGAGAACACTGTGGCCCCTGGTGTAAAGGGGAACTCTGATGTAAGGGGTGTTCTGAGAACCCCGGATTTACCTTTGTGTACTCAGAGGCAGGAGAGAGAAGGGGGGAGACTTCAGGCACAGACAGGGATGGATGGTGAGCTCATTCACCCCTTGGCAGTCAGCCAGATGTATCTGAGGCTGCTGGAATTCAAATTTGTGGCGCCCACTTTCCTTTTCTGAGGTACAGTGCCGGGGATTGGAGTGTGGGCAGATCGAGCCCTTTCTCCTCTCCCGTCTGAGTGTGTGAGTGTGCATGGAGGGAATTGTTAGCGCTGGCTTTGGGCACAAAATGGGCAGTGTGAAAGACAGTGAAACAGACACTGTTGGCTCAGACAACTGCAGCCAGAAACCCTGATGGTAAGCCATAATCCAGTCTGAATAATGTGTCTGGGGTTTCAGGTGGTCAGAAACCCGGAACGCATGAATCCAAACCCGAACTGTCCGGGGGAATCCCGGACAGGTGGCAACTCTACTGGGAAGTGTAATTCGAATTTGTTTTACTTCAGCAATCTACTGGCATTCTTGACTATCTTTATTACCATTGCCTGCCCTACCTAACAAGCTTCAGACTGACTCCCATTGGGTCTGATGAATATACTGTAGATAGCACGGATGGAACTATAAGGGCTCGTCAGCTACAAACCTAAAATACACAATCTAGTCTGGTGAACTTGCTTCTACCTACCTACATCCATGGACCTTGATTACAAGGTGAATGAGGGTGTGGATGGGTGTACGTGCCGCTGCAGGAACCTGGGGTAAACGTTTTTTTAAAAAAAATAGCTTTTATGGTTTGTGGAGGCGCAACGTTTTGCCTTGTTTTTTGCATAATGTGTTTTTTTTTCGAATAAAACTGATGTAATTGACTGCTGTGTCCCCCCTATGTGACTTGCTTGGGATAATCTCCTCCTTTTTGCGTACAACCGGGTCTCAGTACCCGCTTCTTGATTGGCTGGGAAGAGAAACAGGAAGACAATAGCGAAAATATTAATTTGCTAAAGTCACACGAGTGGGTGGGCTTGGGGCGCAGAGCCCACCCTTTTTGAAGCCTCTCATCATTTTTGAACTATAACAGAAACTTCAGCAGAAAGAAGTGTTCTGCCCTGTGTGGTCCTTATAATACCCCCAGGCTTGCATGCTAAAATCTGAAACCTAAAAGAGAAGTATGGGATTGGGTTTTTTTATGATTTTTTTTTTTTTTTTTTTATTTATTTACTTATTACCTAGGTGGATGCAGTATTGGTCCCAAGGCCATCTTTAATATTGACTGGACACTGCGAAAACATTTTTTTTGACCCCCCCCCTTCCATGCAATTTCGCTCTCCGCATGCTTTGAGACATAGAATAAATAGCAGCTAGACTCCAAATCAATTTACTGAATCAGATCGGGCAGCAATTGCGATTAGTTGCTAGAGGGTACAGTGCATCATTACCGCTCGCTGACTAGCTGCTAGAGGTTACAGCACGCATTATGGCTTGTTTATTTTCTAGAGGTTACAGCACATGACTTCTGATTGTTGATTGGATTGCTATATATTACTGCTCACTGATTGATAGCTAGAGGTTACTGGACATCTATACCACTCACTAATTGGTTGTTAGAGGTTACTGCACATTATTACTGCTCACTGATTGGTTCCCAGAAGTTACTGCATATGCTTACCGCTCAATGATTGGTTGCAAGAGGTTAGTGCACAACATTATTGCTCACTGATTGGTTGCTAAATGTTACAGCACACCATCTCCTCACTGCCTGCACATCATGGACTGGGGAGGTGAGAGGACCCATCAATAGACAAAAAACTCCTAGGAATCCTAGGACTCCTGGGATCAGTGGCAATGCTGGGGGAAGGGGGGGGGGGTGATTAGTGGCAATGCTGTGGGGTTGATGGGATCAGTGGCAGTGGTGGGGGAATGGGATTAGTTAGGAGGCAGTACACTGACAAATTCTGAATCATGCAAAGATTCTGAATCATGCAAAGCTGGAAATATTTGGCAAGTACTGTATATAGTGGGGATTCTACCAATGTAATGGGGAATTTACAATGACCACCAATGTGAGGGGGATTTTATGCCACCCGCCAATAGAAAAGAGGGATTTCTACACTGACACCAATGTAATAAGAGCATTTACACCAACCACCAGTGTATGGGGGACTATGCAATGACATCCATGTAAGGGGAAATTTTCACTGACAACCATTGTCGAGGAGATTTGTACTGACCACCAATGTAAGGTGACACTTCTACACTGACTGCCAATGTTAAGGTCTTCAGAGTGCCATTTAATACTATATGGTGTAGGGTCTTAATATCCTATTTAGTTTAAAACTACCGGGTCTATGTAATCAAAAAAAATTAATTTGGGTTTCTCCATAAAGGTAGATTGGGGGAAAACCTGCCAGGCTTAGAAGGTCTAAACCCCTGGGCCACAGACCATGCCTTAGTAACTAAGCGCATGGAAGAGATGAGTGAGTATGGAGACTTCAATTCTCTGTACACCAAGAGGGATAGCGCCTCAGAAGATCCCACACAGGCAGCTTCCAGGGATACTGAGGCGTCATCAGAGTTAGCCAGCGGTGAGCCACTGCCAATTGGCCAGCGAGGAAATATTTATAAAAGTTAGGCACCGTTAGACCCCCTTCCCCCCTAGGGCTGCTGTAATATGGGCAATTTAAGGCGGGGGGGGTCCCTCCATGCCATAAAAAGGAGGAGAGCATGTTATCAATTGATTTGAAAATTGATTTGGGGATCCACACTAGGGAGTTTCTTGGGATGTACAAAAATAAGGGCAAAATTTTTATCTTGATCAAGTTTATCTTCCCAATGAGTGACAAAGGGAGGTTTATCCAAGTGTGTAATTTCATTTTTAAAATGGCAAGCAGCGGAGAAACATTGAGGCCTATGAAGTCAGTCACCGAGTTGGTTATTATGAGCCCCAGATATTTAATTTGAGTGACCCGCTGTAGGGTATTATTGGGGTCTGTCTGCCCAGGCATGGGATGGGAACGTAAAGGAAGTATTTTAGACTTGGTCCAGTTAACCTTGAGGCCAGAGACCACTGTAAACCTGCCCAGGAGCCACAGTGCAGCATGTAGGGAAGGTCCCGTGTCTCGAATAAATAGTACCAGATCATTTGCATAAAGGGCCGTCGTTTCAGTCAGAGTACCCACGCTAATCCCATGAATTTGGGGAGAGGAGCACAACGCAATTGCCAGAGGTTCCATAACCAGTGCAAATACCCCCTGTGATGGGGGCACCCCTGTCTGGTGCCTCTGGACACTAAAAAGATGTCCGACACTCCATCATTGAAGCAGCTACTGGATGATCATCCAGCAGCGATATCCATTTAAGCAACGTGGGACCTAACCTCATGCGTTGTAATGCAATTGTCACGTACCTCCAATCAATGGAGTCGAACACCTTTTCCAGGTCGCAAAACACCAGAGCCCCCCCCCCCCCCGACAAACTCTCAGCAGTCAATTGAGTATGAGTATATACCCCCCGGATGTTCATGTCCATGGCCTTTACAAGTTGGCTGTTTTGACACAACACCAGCAGCATATACATTCCGGGGAGGCGACGACTTGGCTGTTTTGATAGAATGGCGAGGAACGAAGTTGTCGCCACCTTGGAGGTGGCCATGTTGTTGGTTACTAGTGGGTGGACTAACAATGTCCCCTCATTATATCCTCTACTGGAGTGTATGCAGTGTACTGGAGTGTATACGCTGCCGGGGTTGTGTCAAAACAGCCCACTTGTCGCAATGTCCAAGTCCAATTACTGAAGCTGGAGAGACACCGGAAGTGACGTTGTTAAAGATTTCAACGAGTTGGCTGTTTTTTACTTTCAATATGTTTATTGATGTTTAACAGAGAAAGGAGAACACGCAATAACATTCTGGTCTTTGGCATACAAGGCCTGCTTTCACAGTTACAGAACAAATGAGAACATTAATAACAAGGTTATAACATTAGATTGCCGTAAAGATTGTAGGTTGTATCTCAGACCAACAGATTCAGGTTAGGTGACTCCCTGGGACCATGATTACTGATCATTAGGATCCAAGTATGTGTTCCCCCTCTCCAGGGGGTTGTCCCATTGGTTCAACCGTGAGCTTCCGGTGTCCCATGCTGAGAAATTGCCTTGGGACCAGTAGGGGGGATCCGCCCACCGAGCCCGGAAAGGCCTAGCCTACCACCCCATTGAGATCACACAGTGGCAGAACCTGACCCTTCCATGGCTCTGTAGACCCCCTCCTTCCCAGGATTGCGACCGGCTGGCTGAGGAACCAGCCTGGACCACCACAGAATCAGGCATCATGGAGCAAAGATCAAAGGAAAAGAATTGGGAGCCCAATTGCTGGTTTAAGCTCGGTGCTTTAGTCTACATACAACCTTATTCGGGGGAGGGGCACGATTTCCCCTTCTCATACATGGGGTAGGGTGGGAGCAGAGTATCCCAGACAGAGAGAGTAGAAGGAGTGGGAGGAAGAAGGAGGGGTAGAGATCCAGGATCAACCATTCACGAGTTCACTGTTTTGACAGAACACCAGCGAAATGGTCATGGGCAGCCAGCCCAGGCTCATTGATGGAGGTGGGAAGAGAAGGATGGCCCACAAATTCCAATCCAATAGAAGAGCTACTGTACCCCAAATTGTTTAAAATGTGAATATTGGTTCTGATAGAAAGGTGTCAGAACACACATAGCATCGCAGGTTGTGGTGTATGGGGCTATGTAGCCGTAGAGCAGTCAGGGTGTACATGCTGACCTGTGTCCACAACCAAAAGTGCCTACTATGAGCATCAGAACTAGATCACGGAGCAATGGAAGAAAGTGGCCTGGACTGATAAATTCAAGAATGGTTTGAGGGACACAATGAGTTTCGAAGTGTTGACCTGGACTCCAAGTTCTCCAGATCTCGATCCAATCGAGCATCTGTGGGATGTGCTGGAAAGACAAATCGGATCCATTGAGGCCCCAACTCACAAATTACAGGACTTGAAGTAGCTGCTACTGACGGCTTGGTGCCAGATACCACAGCATACCAGAGGTCTAGTGGAGCCCATGTCTTGACAGGTTATGGTAGGTGGTCATCATGTTATGGCTGATATGTGTATTAGGTCCCCTACACACCTTTAAGTCTGTAGCAGAGAGGTAACATAAGCATGTTCATGTGCGGTACTTTGCAGGTTGTGTGTGTTACGTGAAGGCAGGCCAATCATTTCAATGCTGTACCAAAAACTGGAGATGGGTTCTAACTAGACATGCGCACTGCCGAAAAATTGGTTAGTTTTCGTTTGATTCCTTTTTTTTTTTTGTTCTTCGGATCATTTGTTATGATCGCAATTCGTAAATTCTAAAATTTGTAAATTGGAAAATTAGTAAATCCGTAAATTAGAAAACCCGAAAATAAGAAATAAAATCAGAAAATTTGAAAGAACAAAAGTCTGAAAATTCAAAATAATAATTAACTAACTAATAATAACTATTAAATTATAGGTATTGGAATTTCCTTTCAAATTTGGCTGTTATTCAATGTAATGAATACGAATTATCCAAAATAACGAATGCTGCAAAAATTGGTTCGTTTTCGTTTCATTCGGTTTTTTTTTGTTTTTGTTTTGTTTTTCGGGTCATTTCTTATGATCTCAATTCGTAAATTCGAAAATTTGTAAATTCCAAAATTTGTAAATCCGTAAATTTGTAAATTAGAAAACCCAAAAATAAGAAAGAAAATCAGAAAATATGAAAGAACAAAAGTCTGAAAATTCAAAATAATAATTAACTAATAATAACTATTAAATTATAGGCATTGGAATTTCCTTTCAAATTTGGCTGTTAGTCAATGTAACAAATACAAATTATCCAAAATAACGAATGCCGCATGTAAACAAAGGGAATGGAACAAATTAATAATGAATAATAATAATTAAACGTTTTTTATTATTATTGTTTTTTATTATTACTAATTTGTTACGTTCCATTCGTTTAAATACGGCATTCATTATTTCGGAAAATTCTTAACTTAGGATAAATTTGTATTCATTATGTTCCCTAACAGACAAATTTGAAAGGAAATTCCAATACCTATAATTTAATAGTTATTATTATGAATTTTGTGATTTTCGTTCTTTAGAATTTTCAGATTTTACTCTTATTTTTGAATTTACAAAATTATGAATCTTGGAATTTATCAAATTTTTGAATTTACAAGTTTTTAAATTTACGAATTGCGATCATAACAAATGACCCAAAACCGGGAAACAAAAAACAAAAAAAATGAAGGAAACTAAAAACTAACACATTTTCACATTTTTTTTATTTTTTTGGTTTTCGGATTTCCACATATTAGAATATTCGTATTTTTTCAAATTTCCATATTTTGAATTTATGAATTTTTGAATATTCAAATTTACGAATATTCGAATTTAGGAATTTTCGAATATTTGACTTTCCAGATATTCGAATTCACGAATATTCAAATTACGAACATTCAGAAAAAAATCGTTAAGCAGTTTTTTTTTTTTTGTTAATTCGGAATTAACGAATTTCAGAATTAAACTACCGTATATACTCGAGTATAGGCCGACCCGAATATAAGCCGAGGCCCCCAATTTACCCCAAAAAAACTGGGAAACTTATTGACTCGTGTATAAGCCGAGGGTGAGACATGCCTGTCCATCCCTGTGTGTCCGTCCATCCCTGTGTGTGTGTCCGTCCATCCATCCCTGTGTGTGTGTCCATCCATCCATCCCTGTGTGTGTGTCCGTCCATCCATCCCTGTGTGTGTGTCCGTCCATCCATCCCTGTGTGTGTGTCCGTCCATCCATCCCTGTGTGTGTGTCCGTCCATCCATCCCTGTGTGTGTGTCCGTCCATCCATCCCTGTGTGTGTGTCCGTCCATCCATCCCTGTGTGTGTGTCCGTCCATCCATCCCTGTGTGTGTGTGTGTCCATCCATCCATCCCTGTGTGTGTGTCCATCCATCCATCCCTGTGTGTGTGTCCATCCATCCATCCCTGTGTGTGTGTCCATCCATCCATCCATCCATTCCTGTGTGTGTGTGTGTCCATCCATCCCTGTGTGTGTGTGTCCATCCATCCCTGTGTGTGTGTGTCCATCCATCCCTGTGTGTGTGTCCGTGCAGCCTTGTGTGTCCAGCCTACCTGTGTCCTGAGCCTCCGTCCCGAGCCTCCGTCGTCCCGTGCCTCCGTCGTCCCGTGCCTCCGTCGTCCCGTGCCTCCGTCGTCCCGTGCCTCCGTCCCGTCCCGAGCCTCCGTCCTTCTGCCATGCCAGGATCGCCGCTCTTCGTCAGCGCCTCGGCGGCCATTCCTCTGTTCAAAAGCCGCGCCTCCGTCTGTGATAGGTGGAACACTCAATTTCCCAGCAGTCTGTGTTCCGCCTATCACGGACATCCTCTCATCCTCGTCCGTAGTATGAGGATGAGCGGATGTCCGTGATAGGCGGAACACTGACTGCTGGGAAATTGAGTGTTCCGCCTATCACAGACGGAGGCGCGGCTTTTGAATAGTAGAATGTCCGCCGTCTGTCTGCTCGACACGCTGATCGGGCAGGCAGACGGCGATGACTCGAGTATAAGCCGAGGGGGGCACTTTCAGCCTCAAAAAAGAGGCTGAAAATCTCGGCTTATACTCGAGTATATACGGTAATTGCACGTGTCTAGTTCATACCCTTCATCGCAAACTAGCAAAAAAACTTTTTGGCCTTTTAAGCCTTAAGTGGCCCCCTGTTGTGTGTTGTGTCCCCAGTAAAATAAGAAGTATAAAACAGAAGAGCACATTTTCTGAATAAAATGTGACACTCACCTTATGATAACATCGAAAATACGCGGCTCGCTCATCAGAAAACTTCTCCAGACGCTTCGGCCCTTTGCTAGATGCTTTCTTGAATACTAACCAACACCTCTGATAGATCTGCAAAGAAAATATCCGAGTCATAATTCTGTATAGGATCCCCCATAGGTTACATTTATTACTGTTTACACCCCAGATTCATACAACTGTATACAAAGTTTCAGCACCATGGAAAGCCAATGCCAGGAGATGGGCATTCCTATTAATAAACCCAAAAGCCAACATTTATTATATTGCAGCTTACATAGTTACATAGTAGGTGAGGTCGAAAAAAAAGACACAAGTCCATCAAGCCCAACCTATGTGTGTGATTATATGTCAGTATTACATTGTATATCCCTGTATGTTGCGGTCGTTCAGGTGCTTATCTAATAGTTTTTCTTTAAATCGATGCCCCCCACTGAGACCACCGCCTGTGGAAGGGAATTCCACATCCTTGCCACTCTTACAGTAAAGAACCCTCTACATAGTTTAAGGCTAAACCTCTTCTCTTCTAATTTTAATGAGTGGCCACGTGTCTTGTTAAACTCCCTTCTGCGGAAAAGTTTTATCCCCATTGTGAGGTCACCAGTCCGGTATATGTAAATTGAAATCGTGTCCCCTCTCAAGCGTCTCTTCTCCAATCTCCAGAGAGAATAAGTTCAGTGCTTGCAACCTTTCCTCATAACTAATATCCTCCAGACCCTTTATTAGCTTTGTCGCCCTTCTTTGTAGTCGCTCCATTTCCAGTACATCCTTCCTGAGGACTGGTGCCCAGAACTGGACAGCATACTCCAGGTGCGGCCGGACCAGAGTCTTGTAGAGCGGGAGAATTATCGTTTTATCTCTGGAGTTGATCCCCTTTTTAATGCCAATAATTCTGTTTGCTTTGTTAGCAGCAGCTTGGCATTGCATGCCATTACTGAGCTCATCATCTACTAGGACCCCCAGGTCCTTTTCCATCCTAGATTCCCCCAGGAGGTTCTCCCCCCAGTGTATAGATTGCATTCATATTTTTGCCACCCAAATGCATTATTTTAAATTTTTCTACATTGAACCTCATTTGCCATGTAGTTGCCCCTCCCCCCATTAATATGTTCAGATCTTCTTGCAAGGTTTCCACATCCTGCGGAGAAGTTATTGCCCTGCTTAGCTTAGTATCGTCCGCAAATACAGAGATTGAACTGTTTACCCCATCCCCATCCTCCAGGTCATTTATGAATAAATTAAACAGGATTGGTTCCAGCACAGAACCCTGGGGGACCCCACTACCCACCCCGACCATTCCGAGTACTCCCCATTTATCACCACCCTCTGAACTTGCCCTTGTAGCCAGTTTTAAATCCATGTACTCACCCTATGGTTCATTCAACCAGCCTTATTTTGTACAGTAAACGTTTATGGGGAACTGTGTCAGATGATTTTGCAAAATCCAGATACACCACATCTACGGGCCTTCCTTTATCTAGATGGCAACTCTCCTCCTCATAGAAGGTTAATAGATTGGGTTGACAAGAACGATTCTTCATGAATCCTTGCTGATTACTGCAAATGATACCGCTCTCATTACTATAATCTTGTATATAGTCCCTTATCATCCCATCCAAGAGCTTACATACTATTGATGTTAGGCTAACTGGTCTGTAATTCCCAGGGATGTATTTTGGGCCCTTTTTAAATAATGGTGCTACATTGTCCAATCTGCTGGTACCATTCCAGTCAGTAGACTGTCAGTAAAAATTAGGAACAATGGTCTGGCAATTACTTGACTGAGTTCCCTAAGTATCCTTGGGTGCAAGCCATCTGGTCTCGATGATTTATTAATGTTAAGTTTTTCAAGTCTAATTTTAATTCTGTCCTCTGTTAACCCCTGTTAATGTCCTTTTTTTCTCCTATGAATAGAGCTTTCTTTTGGTGGTATTTGATCACCTCTGCGGTTTTTGCACTTTAACCACTTCAGCCCTGGAAGGATTTACCCCCTTCCTGACCAGGCCATTTTTTGTGATACGGCACTGCGTCGCTTTAGCTGACAATTGGGTGGCCGTGCAATATTGTATCCAATTGATATCCTTTTCCCTACGAATAGAGCTTTCTTTTGGTGGTATTTGATCACCTCTCCGGTTTTTAATTTTTGTGCTATAAAGAAAAAAAGAGCAATCATTTTGAAAAAAACAACAATATTTTTTACTTTTTGCTAAAAATCTAAAAAATTCTTCATCAGTTTAGGCCGATATGTATTATTCTGAATATTTTTGGTAAAAAAAAAGCATATATTGATTTGTTTGCGCAAAAGTTATAGCGTCTACAAAATAGGGGATAGATTTATGACATTTTCATTATTATTTTTTTTATTCCTAGTAATGGTGGCGATCTGTGATTTTTAGCGGGACTGCGACATTGCGGTGTACAGACGGACAATTTTAACACAATTTTTTGGGACCAGTGACATGTATACAGCGATCAGAGCTAAAAATAGCCACTAATTACTGTATAAATGTCACTGGCAGGGAAGGGGTTAACACTAGGGGGCGATCAAGGGTTTAAGTGTGTTCCCTAGGGAGGTGTTTCTAACTGTGGGGGCTGTGTAATGACTAGAGGAGGAGAGAGATCGCTGTTCCTGATCACTAGGAACAGACGATCTCTCTCTACTCTACTGACAGAACGGGGATCTGTCTGTTTATATTGACAGATCCCCCCCGTTCTGGCTCTCTGAGGAGCGTCCGCGGTTGGCCGGGGGATATCGCGGCTGCCGACCACGCACATCGGCTCCGGTGTCGCGCCCCCTATCGCTCGACGTACACCTACAGCAATGTGCGCAGCCGTGCCAACCTGCCGCAGTATAATGACGGCGGCTGGTCAGCAAGTATATAAATAAAAATCTAAAAAAATTAAAAACACATCCAATAAAATGAATGTAAAAAATCGAATTTCTTCCTCAATTTAGCCCAATATATATTTTGCTACATAATTTTTGGGGAAAAAAATCCTAATAAGCGTATATTGATTGGTTTGCGCAAAAGTTATCACGTCTACTATGGGATATTTTTATGGCCTTTTTATTTTTTTTACTAGTAATGGCGGAGATCAGCAACGTTGCGGCGGACAGATCAGACACCAAACTGACACTTTTTCGTAAACCAGTGACATTATCAGTGCCGGTTCACACAGGGGGGGGGGGCGACCTGTCAGGCGACTTAGCCGCCTGACAAGTCGCGCTGCAATGGAACCGTTCTAGGAGTGACTCAAGTCGAAAAATATCCCTGTACTACTTTGGGGGTGACTTCCGACCGGCTCGCATTGACTTCTATACAGAAGTCGTTTTGCAAGTACGGGGCGGCTACGGAGTCGAGCGAGAGTCCGGGCAACTTTGAAGTGCTAAAAATATGCACTGTCACTGTACTAATGACACTGGTGGGGAAGGGGGTTGATATCATGGGGTGATCAAAGGGTTAACTGTGTGCCTAGTTGGTGCTTGCTATCTGTGTGTTTGGGGGGGGGGGGGGGGTTCTCTGACTATGTGAAGACAGGAACACAGGATCTCTATGTTCATCCCTGTCAGAATGGTGATCTGCCTCGTTTACATAGGCAGACCGATGTTCTCCCTCTATCAGGAAAGGTCGGGGGTGTCTGGCTTTGCTCAATTTTCTTTTTCAGAGCTTTACAACCACTTTGGGTTAAGAATATACACTTGAATAGAATTTTATCAAATGTCACTTTAACCCCTTTCCTGTCGACTGCAGGGTCACCTGATCGCTGTGACAGCCTCTGATTGGCTATCACAGTTATGAGTCACTTTGAGCCCCCCCCCCCGTGTTTACTTCCTCTTCTGAAGATAAAGATATATTGTATCTCCCTGCAGGAGAGGAAAATGTAGACAAATCAAAGTGTGCAAAAATAAATAAAATAGATAAAATAAAAATGTAAAATATCAAATAAATATACAATAAAATAGGAATAAAATATAAAGGAAAAAAAAGAACCAGATCAAGGTTTTCACAGGGTTATGCCCTGTACACATGGTCGGAAATTCCGATGGAAAAGGTCCGATCGGATTGTCGGAAAATCCGATCGTGTGTCGGACTTTTTGCGTCGGAAAAAAATTTGAGATCAGGATCTCAAATTTTCCGACAAAAAAAATCAGATCGTATTTTTTCCGATCGTTTGCAGAGAATTGCGACGGGCAAAGCGCCACGCATGCTCAGATCAAATTACGAGACCAAAGCTATTGGCTACTAGCCTCTACGTAGTCCCATCGTACGCAACGAACGTCACCGCGTTCCGAACGTTCAGATTTTCCGACAACTTTGTGCGACGTAGAGCACGCACAACGGGAATATAAACGGGCCAGTAGCCAATAGCTTTCGTCTCATAATTTATTCTGATCATGTCTGTCGGAATTGTCTACGCGTGATCGGAATTTAAACGATCGGATTTTGCTGTCGGAAAATTTAGATTCTACTCTCAAACTTTGCATGTCGGAAATTCAGACGGAAAAAGTCAGATGGAGCCCACACACGATCGGATTTTCCGACAACACGATCCAATCGGACATTTTCCATCAGAAAGGGCATTAGGGTTGAGAGTCGGGGGTCAAAAGGTTACGATCAGCATATTTTGGCTATAATTAAAAAAAAAAAAAAAAAAAATTTAATTATTATCAGTGTCAGTTCGTATCCGTGTGTTTTAGACAGGATGAAAAAGCCTATTGATTCTGCTCTGTGCTCCTGGGAACAAACACCAACTAATATACACATATGTGGTATCCCTGCGATCATCAGGAGCAGGAGAACTTATTTTCGATTGTTCTTTGGTGGTAAATTATGATAATAGCAAGAAATGTACAAGAAATCTACAGCTACATTTAAAATAGTTTTTTTTTTTTTTTTTTTACTATTATTTTTTTTTTGTTTTTTTTTTACTATTTTCGGCTAGTTTTCCTTTCATAAAAAAAACAATAAAATCAGGAGATATTCATTACAATTTACCGCCAAACGAAAGCCCAATTTGTCCTGAAAAATTTGGTATAGTCCACCTGGATGTACAAAGTAGTTGTGATGATGAGTACAGTTTTACTAACACATGTCAAAGTTGCAAAATCGTGCTTAGGCGCCTGATTTTGTTTTACCTTTAGGCGTGAAGGGGTTAATGTAAAGGGGAGGGGCTTAGTGCAGCAGTCAAGGAAGTCATGCTCCAATGGTATCATTTATATATTCATAGCAGAATAATAAAGTGGGATATGTTATTTTGGGATCTGTAACGACGAGCGTGTCACTTTGAATTCTGGGATGCAGCTATCTGAACATTAAACTAACTTTGATCTGCATGCGCTTCTGTTTAATTAAGGAACCGCTGTGTTCATACAAATGAGGGGAGGGGGGAGGGGTATTGAGCCATGT
Source organism: Lithobates pipiens (assembly GCF_037356315.1). Classification (NCBI taxonomy): domain Eukaryota; kingdom Metazoa; phylum Chordata; class Amphibia; order Anura; family Ranidae; genus Lithobates; species Lithobates pipiens. Next base: position 220,040,763 of record NW_027507789.1, read on the forward strand.
GCGGGTCATGTGACCTTTAATTTATAAACGGATTACTCCCGCTACCCAGCAGATTCAATCGATGGACCCCACACAAGAGAAGTAGCTCGCTCTCCGCTGCTTTGTTGCCCTGACCTCCCAGCATTGCTTATCTTGGATATTGTCGTCTATCGATGATTCTATTTTTATGCACAAGATGATCGATACAAATTATCTAGATTTAGATCTTGATAACGAGATTAAGGCACCTATTGGCCCCACTCTTGTTTTATTCTTCATACTACTTTAATGGTAATTAACAGGGAAATCTGCTTTAAAATAATCATTAAGGCCAGAACTACTGAACTGTAATATATATATATATATATATATATACCGTATTTGCCGGCGTATAAGACGACCCCCTATTTTTCAAGTGAAAACATAGGTTTTGGGCAATACTCGTGGTATAAGACTACCCCCCTTCTGAGGCAACACCATTTTAAAAAAAAACATTAGAACGATTAAAAAATACAAAGTAAGAATGCCAACTACTCATCCACCATGCTGTGATATGTCATAAAGTAAATCAAACAATAATAACACAAACAGATCTATTGAATGCCACAACACTGGAAAGTAGAATTTTTCACTAACCAAACCTATACCACTTTTGGGTTACATTCTATGGGAATTGTCTACCAGAATGCATTTAATAACCCCCCTGTCATATGTCCCAGATTTACCCGTCCCTCTTGGGTGCCTGGGACCTCAAAGGCTGACAGTAGGATGTATAGTAGTAGGAGATCAGTGAATGGATTTACCCAGGGAAGTATGGTGAGCGGTGTATTATTTTAATGAATACAACGCCTGCTTGGATTGGCAGAGGCTGTAGCATCGTCAGCCCTTGTCTCTCTCTCTCTCCTAATAGAATACATCGCTCGCTGGGATTGGCTCAACGGCGTATACTGTTTGTAGCTGCAGCCACATACAGTATTAGCAGACATTTGGGGGCTGACATCCATCGGGCAGCATTGTATACCTGTATACTCGGCGTATAAGACGACCCCCGATTTTTGGGCATTTTTTTTAAGTGTAAAAGGTAGTCTTATACGCCAGCAAATACAGTATATAAATGTGTGCGTGTGTGTGTGTAATCTATATACATATATATATCTCTCTCTCTATATTTATATATATGAGAGAGTGATAGATAGATAGATAGATAGATAGATAGATAGATAGATAGATAGATAGATAGATATCTATATATACAGTGGGGAAAATAATTATTTGATCCCCTGCAGATTGTGTAAGTTTTCCCACTTCCAAAGAAATGAAGGGTCTATAATTTTTATCATAGGTGTATTTTATATGATAGAGACAGAATATCAACCAAAAATCCAGAAAAAAAACACAATACAAATGTTATAAATGGAGTTGCAGTTAAGTGAGTGAAATAAGTATTTGATCCCCCAAGCAAAACATGACTTGGTACTTGGTGGAGAAACCTTTGTTGGCAAAGAAAGACGTTTCTTGCGGTTGGTGATCAGGTTTGCACATATCTCAGTAGGGAATTTGGTCCTCTCTTCTTTACAGGTCTTCTGTAAATCCTTAAGGTTTCTTGGCTGTCTCTTGGCAACTCGAAGTTTCAGCTCCCTCCATACATTTTCTATAGGATTAAGGGCTGGGGATTGGCTAGGACACTCCATGACCTTAATGTGTTTCTTCTTCAGCCGCTATTTTGTTCCCTTGGCAGAATGTTTTGGGTCATTGTCATGCTGGAAGACCCGTCCACGACCCATCTTCAGTGTTCTGGCAGAGGGAAGAAGATTCTTATCCTAGATTTTACAATACATGGCCCCGTCCATTGGACCCTCAATGCGGCAAAGTCGGCCTGTACCTTTAGCAGAGAAACATCCCCAAAGCAAAACAACCCCATGCTTGACTGTAGGGATGGTGTTTTTAGGGTCATAGTCAGCATTTTTCTTCCTCCAAACACGGCGAGTCCCCCTCCTCCAGAAGGCACATGTACAGTCATGCCAGTGAAAGTCTAAATGATTCCGGGAAGGATTGGGAGAAAGTGCTGTGGTCAGATGAGACCAAAATTGACCTTGACTCGGAGAAAGAAAAATGCTGACTATTACCCTAAAACCCTATACACACTATCAGATTTTCCCTTCAGATTTACCAAAACCATGTAGTGCAAGGGCCTGCCTGATTGCAGACACATTGAAATTCCTAAGGTTTGACCTCATATTATATGGTTTTGGTAAATCTGAAGGAAAAACTCAGCAGAAAATCTGATAGTGTGTATGGGGCTTCAGAACACCATCCCTACAGTCACACACGGAGGTGGAAACATGATGCTATGGTTCGTGGATGGGTCTTCCAGCATGACAATAACCCAAAACATACCATCAAGGCAACAAAGGCGTGGCTCAAGAAGGAGCACATTATCATAGAGTGGCTTAGCCAGTCTCCAGACCTTAATCCTATCGAAAATGTATGGAGGGAGCTGAAACTTTGAGTTGCCAAGAGATAGCCTACAAACCCCAGGGATTTAGAGAAGACCTGTAAAGAAGAGTGGACCAAAATCCCTCCTGAGATGTGTACAAACCTGGTCACCAACCACAAGAAATGTCTGACCTCTGTGCTCGCCAACAAGGGTTTCTCCACCAAGTAATAAGTCATGTTTTGCTTGGGGATCAAATACTTATTTTTCTCAGTGAACTGCACCTTAATTTATAGCATTTGAGTGGGCAAACGTACAAAATCTGCAGGGGATCAAACAATTATTTTCCCCAGTCCCCACTGTATACACTATATTGTCAAAAGTACACCTGCTTTTACACGCACTTGAACTTTAATGGCATCCCAGTCTTGGTCCGTAGGGTTCAATATTGAGTTGGCTCCGCCCTTTGAAGCTATAACAGCTTCACCTCTTCTGGGAAGGCCGTCCACAAGGTTTAGGAGTGTGTGTTTGACCATTCTTCCAAAAGTGCATTTGTGAGGTCAGGCACTGATGTTGGTCAAGAAGGCCTGGCATGCAGTCTCCGCTCTAATTCATCCCAAAGGTGTTCTATCGGGTTGAGGTCAGTCAAGTTCCTCTACCCCAAACTCGCTCATCCATGTCTTTATGGACCTTGCTTTGTGCACTGGTCCAAATCATTAGGTGGAGGGGGGATTATGGTGTGGGGGGGGGTGGAGGGGGGATTATGTTGTGGAGTTGTTTCTCAGGGGTTAGGCTTGGCCCCTTAGTTCCAGTGAAGGAAACGCTTAAGACGTCAGAATACCAAGACATTTTGGACAATTTCATGCTCCTAACTTTGTGGGAACAGTTTTGGGATGGCCCCTATCTGTTCTGTACCAGTGCACAAAGCAAGGTCCATAAAGACATGGATGAGCAAGTTTGGGGTGGAGGAACTTGAATGGCCTGCACAGATTCCTGACCTCAAGCCAATAGAACACCTTTGGGATGAATTAGAGCAGAGACTGCGAGCCAGGCCTTCTTGTCTAACATCAGTGCCTGACCTCACAAATGCTTTTCTGGAATAATGGTCATACATTCCCATAGACACACTCCTAAACCTTGTGGATGGCCTTCCCAGAAGCCAACTCAATATTGAGTCCTACGGACGGAGACTGGGATGCCATTAAAGTTCATGTGCGTGCAAATACTTTTGACAATATTTTATATATATATATATATATATATATATATGTGTGTGTGTGTGTGTGCGTGTGTGTATATCAGGAAATTAAAAATGAAGCCTTTATAAGATTTGACATAACTGCACACTGTGGAAAACTGTGATAGCAAGCTTATTCATCTCTGTCATATATGACCAACGGAAGCATAAAGATTCTAAAGAAAAAAAAAAAGAAAAATAATAAACATTTTGACTGTGATATGCAGGAGTCAGAGCTTTAAAAGCCAAAGAAAGTGAAAGGAAAGAAATGAGAAAAAGAGAGGGAAAGGAAAGGAAAAGGGTAAAAAAGGGAGAAGGAAATGGGGAGGGGATGGATAGGAAAGAGAAGGGAAAAAGGAAAGAAAGAGAAAATAATAAAAGGAAAAAGAAGGGGAAGGGGAAAAAAAGTTTAAAGGAATGAGAAAAGCAAAGGTTACAATATAAGGAAGGGGGCCGTTTGGGACTTTGAGTGAGGCAAAAAAAAGGAACTGGATGTAGACAAAGATAATTTATTGACCAACCATGAATATAGCATGTCATACATTCAAAATGGATATGCAGTAAAGATAATATTTACAGAAAACTCAAATAAAATCATTAAACAAGTTTAATATATAACAGGATTCCCGTTGTTGCTCCATATGCAAATTCATATAAAACTTATAAAAAGGAATGAATGTCCTCATAGATACTGTCATTAAGGTGTGCATCTTTGCAAGCTCTACGTGTTTCGGGGAATAATACCGCCTCATCAGGAGCTAATGCATAAAACAGTTCTGTGAAAACAGTATATATATATATATATATATATATATATATATATATATACTCTTTTATAATTTTTTATGAATTTGCATATGGAGCAACAACAGGAATGCTGTTCTATATTACCTACCACTTTTGTTTAATGATTTTATTTTAATTTCTGTAAATATTATCTTTACTGCATATCCATTTTGAATGTATGATATGCTATATTCATGGTTGGTCAATAAATGATCTTTGTCTACATCCGGTTCCTTTTTTTGGCCTCACTCAAAGTCCCAAACGGCCCCCTTCCTTATATTGTAACTAGGGATGGAAGCACCTCTTGCCCCGAGGTGCTTCATTTAAAGTCCCAACCTTCCTGTCTTTTTTCAAGAGAGAGAAAAGCAGAGGGGAAGATAAAAACTAAAATAAAATGTGAAGGGTTAAAAAGGGGAAAAAGAAAGAGGAAGGAAAGGGTAAAAGAAGGGGGAAGGGGAAAAAAGGGGAGAGGAAATTAAAGGAAAAGGAAAAAAGAAAGGTAAAGGAAAGGATAAAAGGAAATGAACGGAAAGAAAAGGAAAAAGGGAAAGGAAAGGGATAAGGGAAAGATAAGAGACAGGAGGGAAACGGTTAACGAAGAGAAAGGGAAGGGGAGGGGGAAATGAAAGGGGAAGGGGGAAGGAAAGGGAAAGGGAAAAGGGAAAGAAAGAGAAAGAAAAAGCAAATGGGAAGGTGAAGGAAAGGAAAAAAAAAAAGAGAAGAAAAGGGAAGGGAAGCGAAAAGGGAAGAAATAAAAAGTAAGTAAATAGGGAAAGGGGAAGGGAAAAAATAGGAAGAGGAAGAAAAGGGTAAAAGAAAGAGGAAGGGGAAAAGGAAAGGAGAGGAAAGGAAATGGAAAGAGTAGAGGTAATGAAGAGAATAGGAATGGGAAAAGGGGAAGAAAAGAGAAAGGAAGACAACAAAACCACACCGAAAAAAGAAAAAAATTATTTCTACTCATTTAAGGGGAAGAACCAAATACAAATCGTATAAATCTCCCTGATTCCACTCTTCCCTTACAACACTGTGCTCCCATAGCCATCATCCCTACCCACCCTCCCTCTCACTAATTTACCCATTTGAACCCAATGTGGGCACTCTAAAAATGTATTATTTTTGTTTCTGTGTGGTTTTGGTTTTGTTTGTCTCCATTTGGGTGCGCCTCTTTTTTCTCTCCACCAATATAGGAAATAGTGGGTGGTGTAGGGACATGGGGAGTGGGGTTTAGGCAGAGTGGCCAGGTAGACCCTAGACCGGTGATGGCGAACCTTGGCACCCCTGATGTTTTGGAACTACATTTCCCATGATGCTCATGCACTCTGCAGTGTAGTTGAGCATCATGGGAAATGTAGTTCCAAAACATCTGGAGTGCCAAGGTTCGCCATCACTGCCCTAGACTATAGTTGGGAAGAAGATCAGAAAGGGGACCTATGCTCTAAAGAGGGATTCCCCCATTTCTCGCTTGTCCCTTGCCTCCTTTTTGTGGTGAAGAAAATTTATATATATATATATATATATATATATATATATATATATATATATATATATATATATATATATATATATATATATATATATATATATATATATATATATATCGATGTAAGGATATTCTTCCAGGAGATACACCTTGTATTTTATATTTGGTATAGGTTTGTAATCATATATACATTGTGGTGCGTGTGAAACCTTCCTGCTTTCTTATGGGGTTCTTTTTTTTTTTTTTTGATTTCAGGACTACCTGGGTCTTTGACTTATATTGTTATGTCTTTTTATTTTTTTATTTTTTTTATTGAATAAAAAGAATAGAAAGAAAAGAGAAGGTTAAAGCAAATGGGAATGAGAGGGAAAGAGAAAAGGAAAGGAGAAGTTGAAGTGAAGGGAAAAGAAAGGAAGAAGGGCAGGATAAGAAAAGGAAGTGAATGATAAAGTGGAAGTTCAGCCAAAACCTAAACTCTCATGCCCTGTACACACGGTTGGACATTCCGACGACAAAATCCGTCTGATTTTTTCCGACGGATTTCGGCCCAAACTTGTCTTGCATACACACGGTCGCACAAAGTTGTCAGAAAATCCGATCGTTCAGAACGAGGTGACGTACAACACAGGACTATAAAGAGGCCAGTAGCCAATAGCTTTCCCCTCATAATTTATTCTGAGCATGCGTGGCACTTTGTGCGTCGGAATTGTCTACACGCGATCGGAATTTAAACGAACGGATTTTGTTGGCAGAAAATTTTAGATCCTGCTCTCAAACTTTGCGTGTCGGAAATTCCGACGGAAAAAGTCCGATGGAGCCCACGCACGATCGGATTTTCCGACAACACGATCCGATCGCACATTTTCCGCCGGAAAGTCAGACCATGTGTACAGGGCATTGTACACATTGTACACACGGTCGGAATTTCCAACAACAAATGTTCGATGTGAGCTTGTCGGAAATTCGTGGGTAGGCTCCATTGGACATTTGCTGTCCGAATTTTCCGACAACAAATGTTTGAGAGCTGGTTCTCAAATTTTCCGACAACAAAAAATGTAGTGGTGGTCCCCCCAACGGCACCGCGCCCCCCCACCCCAAAGCACCTTGTCCCTGTGTTGATGAGGACAAGGGCCTCTTCCCGACAACCCTGGCCATTGGTTGTCGGGGTATGCGGGTGAGCGGCTTATCGGAACTTGGGAGCCCCCTTTAATAAGGGGGCCCCCACATCCCGGCCCCCCACCCTATGTGAATGAGTATGGGGTACATCGTACCCCTACCCATTCACCTGTAAAAAAAAGTCTCAAAAATAAAACACTACACAGGTTTTAAAGTAATTTATTAGGCAGCTCCGGGGGTCTCATCCGACTTCAGGGGTCTCTTCCGACTTCTCTGTTCTCTCTTTGGTTCTTCTCCCGCTGTCTTCTGTCAGGCCCCTCCGCTATCTTCTGCTCTTTTGCCCGCTTTTTTGCTAGTGGTGGCCCGATCTTCTCCATCGTCTTCTTCCCTCTGCTCTTCTTCCGATGTTGACACGACGCTCTCTCCCACTGTAAAGTGTGCAACGACTTATGTTGGCACTGGGCGTGGTCACCGGGGTAATGTCATCCGGTGACCCCGCCCCCTTATGATGTCACTGTCCCATCATGCCCCAGAAACCTGGCACGATTCGGGGGGGGGGGGGTGTGCTCGCTTGTCTCCACCCCCTTTCCTGACCAGACGGGCTGCGTGCTCGGATAAGGGTTTGGTATGGATTTTGGGGGGACCCCCCCACACCATTTTTTTTCGGGGAACGGGGTTTCTCTGAAAATTCATACTAGACAAAAGGGTCTGGTATCGTCCGAGCGGGGAACCCCACACCAATTTTTTTTACATTTTAGCGGAACGCACCGCAAATCGGGTCAAGATGATCCGACTTCTGGTGCGACTTCTATTCAAATCAATGGGCTTCCATAGGGAACCATTGATTTTGAATAGCGGCAGAGAAACGCCGAACGGTGCTTAATGCTCTTTTTACAGCGTTAGCCCTCGTTTAACAACTTTTACCGGTATCTGGTGTTTCAAGTACTGCTCTTGAATGCGATTTTATGGCGTTCAGAAAACAGGCCATAAACTCCACTGCTGATAAACGTCCAAAAACCTCAATGTGTGCATGGATACATAGGATAACATAGAGTGGAGTTTATGGGCTTTTAAAAAAACGCCCAAAACCCAAAAAAACATCAGTTTATGAGCTCCAGTGTGCATGGAGCCTAAAAAATGCATAGGTGTGAATCAAGCCTTAACCCCTTCCCTGCCAGTGTCATTAGTACAGTGACAGTGCATATTTTTTGTTTACAGCACAAAAAATAAAACCGCAAAGGTGATCAAATACCACCAAAAGAAAGCTCTATTTGTGGGGGGGGGGGGAGACATCAGTTTTATTTGGATACAGCGTCGCACGACTGTGCAATTGTCAGGTAAAGTAACGCAGTGCCGTATCGTAAAAGAATGGCCTGGTCATGGGGGGGGATAAATCTTCCGGAGGTGAAGTGGTATAGGAAGAGAATACGAATGGGAAAAAGAAAGAGGACAGTAAAGAAGAGGAGAAAGGGAAAAGAAAGTGGTATAAAAGAAGGGAAATTGGAAGAGAAGCAAAAATTAAAAAGAAAGATTAGCAAACATTTTATACATTAGGAACATTTTATTTTTGTATTTTTTATTTTTTTATTTTAATGTACGCCTGATTTGCTTTTCTGCCGCTATAAGCTTGCTCTTAAATACGACAGCTGTTGGAGTTAGGTAACGATTTACAAAAATAGATTGGCCCGTATTATATGCCGCCAGCAAGGTTAATTCAAATATATTCTGCTCCTCTATTGCGAGCTTTTATTGCCTAGCGATCGCTCATAAAGAAAAGACGGGAAAAAGCACTTCTCATACACAAGACTGCGGAGATTCATTCATGTTATCATTATGGCCTGAAGAAGACGATCTTTTGTTAAAAGTGATTTTTTTTTTTTTATTTAAAATGAAGGATTAACTTCCTCTAAAGAGACACGGTCTCTTCTTTCATTCAGCGATCCTCGGGGGGGGGGGGGGGGGGGGGGGGGGTTTGGCTTTTATATTAAAATCCTTTCATTTTTTTTTTATCGCAATTTATGGATCTCTGGTAAGGATTTACAGGATGAGATTCTTGACTTGCCTTTTTTTTTCTGGCTAGTGATTGGCTGACCTGAACACACCGGATATTTTATTATAAGCTCCCTGAATGGTTAGAACACAGGAGGAGCGGGAGAAGGGACCGTCTAAATAACGATGACGATTGAAATATGTATATAATGTGTCGGGGTGTTCTCCAGTTCTTCAAGCAGCGGATTACTTGCATCAGTGGCAGCCCGTCCATAGAGGGCACATGTGTGTCGCCTCTCTTATCCATGCGTCCAGCCCCCTCATCTACATATCAGTGACGGCCCATCCATAGAGGGCGCACGGGCGCCGCCTTCCTTATCCATGCGTCCGGCCCCCTTATCTACATATCAGTGACGGCCCATCCATAGAGGGCGCACGGGCGCCGCCTTCCTTATCCATGCGTCCGGCCCCCTTATCTACATATCAGTGACGGCCCATCCATAGAGGGCGCACGGGCGCCGCCTTCCTTATCCATGCGTCCGGCCCCCTCATCTACATATTAGTGGCGGCCCATCCATAGAGGGCGCACGGGCGCCGCCTCCCTTATCCATGCGTCCGGCCCCCTCATCTACATATCAGTGGCGACCCGTCCATAGAGGGCGCAGGGTGCCACCTCCCTTATCCATGCGTCCGGCCCCCTCATCCACATATCAGTGGCGGCCCATCCATAGAGGGCGCACGGGCGCTGCCTCCCTTATCCATGCGTCCAGCCCCCTCATGATTCCAATGTGGCGGGGGTGTTTTTTTTTTTAAGCTCATGAGGCTCTAATAGGCTTCAGAAAAGGGTGGGCTCGGAACACAGAGCATAGCGCTCCAAGCCCACCCAGTTGACCATAGAAAATTCATTTTTGCTATAGACGCACTAAAAGTTCCTCCTCGTCAATCAGGATGCAGGTCTGTGAGACCTGATTGCCGATTGGCCAAAGCATCAGGCGATCCTATTGGATGGCTAGCGCTTATACGGAAGACACGCAATGGAGGAAGCTGTAGAAGTGGGCACCGGAGCCGCCGCCATAGCCGCCTCCAGGAGAGGACACCACAGCCCACCACACGAAAGTAAGTGCCAAGTAACTGCTAGTAGATGATGGGCTCAGCAATGGCATGCAATGCCAAGCTGCTGCTAACAAAGCAAACAGAATATTGGAATTAAAAAGGGGATCGACTCCAGAGATAAAACGATAATTCTCCCGCTCTACAAGACTCTGGTCCGGCCGCACCTGGAGTATACTGTCCAGTTCTGGGCACCAGTCCTCAGGAAGGATGTACCGGAAATGGAGAGAGTATAAAGAAGGGCAACAAAGCCAATAAAGGGTCTGGAGGATATTAGTTATGAGGAAAGGTTGTGAGCACTGAACTTACTCTCTCTGGAGAAGAGACGCTTGAGAGGGGATATGATTTCAATATACAAATACCGGACTGGTGACCCCACAATAGGGAGAAAACTTTTCCGCGGAAGGGAGTTTAACAAGACTTGTGGCCACTCATTAAAATTAGAAGAAAAGACGTTTAACCTTAAACTACGGAGAGGGTTCTTTACTGTAAGAGCGGCAAGGATGTGGAATTAGATAAGCACATGAACGACCATAACATACATACAATGTAATAGTGATATATAATCACACACATGGGTTGGACTTGATGGACTTGTGTCTTTTTTCGACCTCGCCTACTATGTAACTATGTAAGGTCCAGGACCTGACTGGACTATCTGGCAGTGTTCCTGCCTCTGAATAGACTGCTGCAGAAAATGACAAATACTTTAAAGCGTTATCATACTGTATACAGGATTTATCCTACTGCGTTCAACATGTTGTATGTTGATAGAGGTCACACTGCACAGCACTGCTGTAAAATCAATCACTGGAGCAGCTCCAGACATTCCAGTCTGTCCTCTCCCATTAATAAGGCAATTCCACCTACACAACCGCCATTTACTGGGAGTGGGGGGGGGGGGGTCCTTGTTATTGGCACCGATTCCCTGAAAACTCTACAGACTTTAGAGTGTGAAAATCCGGGAGCTTAACAGATTCGGAGGATCTTCAGTGTCTGCCGCCAGAGGAGTTTATATCATTCATATTTCCTATTCTAAGATTTAGGTGTGAGTTGCGTAGCTGCAAATAGTAAAGAATAAAGAAAATCTAAACACAAAGAAATTGACTAAACTGTTCCCACAAAGTTGGGAGCATGAAATTGTCCAGAATGTCTTGGTGTGCTGACGCTTTAATGGTTCCCTTCACTGGCATTCACACCTGAGCATAGCGTTTACAAGCAGAAAATCGTGCGAATTTACCGCAATTTTGCGGCGGTTTTTGCTGCGTTTTTTACCGCGATTTGCCACGATTTTGTGCAGGGCAAAAGGCCACCAATGTTAAAAGAAGAAAAACGCCCAAATCTGCTCAATTCGAGCGACAAAAAAGGGTCCAGAACTTGTTTGAGCTTCAGGCGTTCGGCTTCAGGCGACATGGAGTGGAGATGTGAACCACCTCCATTGAGAATAATAGATTTTTTCCCCTCTAGCATTTTGTAGCTTCAGGCTTCAAGCTACAAAACGCTCAGGTGTGAATGGGGTCTAATGCCCCGTACACACGTTCCGATTATCGTAAGACAGATCATCGTTCACATTTTGTTGCATACAACTAAGATTGAATACAACAGTGCAAAATGTGTGTAAGCCCTTGTACACACGGTCGGAGAATCCGTCGGAATGTGTCCTATCGAACCGTGTCGTCGGATATTCTGACTGTGTGTGGTCTGCATCGGACTGATTCCGTCTGAATATCCGTCGGACCCAATTTTCCAACTGGGCCGATCGGACATACTCCGATCATGTGTAGAGAATTTTGATCGGACCAAGTGCCACGCATGCTCAGATCAAATTCCTACATCAAAGCTATTGGCTACTAGCCTGAACGTAGTCCCATCGTAACGAAATTACGTCATCACGTTCTGAATGATCGGATTTTTCGACAACTTAGTCCGACCGTGTGTATGCAACAGTTTCGGACAAGATCCGACGGATTTGGTTGTCGAAATCTCCGACCGTGTGTACAGGGGCTAAGATTTTTGTCGTACGATTCTGGAAAAATCTTCCGTTGTGCGTAGCTACGTATTTTAAATGATGTCAAATACCTGTGACCCGTGTGTCCTTCTGGTTTATTTTCGTGTTTTTCGATCACGTGTGGTGTTTGTCGAACGACTTTTAATCGGACGCATACTGTACTGACTACACGATTGTCGTACGATGGGCTGTCATCCGACCTAATGCCCGTACACACATTCCGATTATCGGACCACAAAAGTTGCTTTCGGACAGATCGTTCGATAATCTGATCGTTAGTACGCAGCTTTCGACAGTCGATCACGACAGTCCGTCCAACCAAATCCAAAGCAACTTTTGTGGTCCGATAATCGGAATGTGTGTACGGGGCATAAGGGGCCAAGCCCAACCCCTGAAAAACAACCCCCACACCATAATCCCCCCCCCCCCTCCACCAAATGATTTGGACCAGTGCACAAAGCAAGGTCCATAAACCAGATTGCACGCCTACAAGTCGTTCAAAACACGGCAGCAAGGCTAGTCACGGGAAAAAATACCCTGGGAATCCATCTCGCCATCCCTGGGGACCCTACACTGGCTAACGGTAAAGGATAGGATCACATTCCACACCATCTGCCTCACCCACAAATGCACACAAGGAATCACTCCTCAATACCTATGTGAGAAAATAAAACACTACACACCCAATCGCAACCTCAGATCCTTGTCCTTATCACATGTATGCAGCTGCTCCTCGTGGCACTCCCATGTTTTGGTACCCCAGTAGGGGCTGCTTAAGGGCCGGTTCACACGGGGCGATGCGAGGCGACACCGACTTGCCTCGCCGCGACCTGCCGCGACCTCAGCGGCGACTTGCAAATGACTTCTGTATAGAAGTCAATGCAAGTCGCCCCGAGGTCGCCCAAAAGTAGTACAGGAACCTTTTTTCTGAGTCGGAGCGACTCGAGTCGCTCCTCTCAGAACGGTTCCATTGTACAGAACGGGGGCGACTTGTCAGATCGCGGCGAGGCAAGTCGTGTCGCCTCGCATCGCCCCCAGTGTGAACCGGCCCTTAAGTTGTGGTCCACCTGTCACCCAGCCCTGCACTGACTTCCCAATTACCTTGGAGTCAATGAACAGTCCATGTACTTTTTTTTGTATTTTTATTGAGGGATTTGAACTTGGATAGGGATGGGAATATATGGGATGCCCAGAAGAATTTCCGAACAGTCAATCTGGCACAGAACTACGTACACTCTTTGTACAAGACACTTCTCCAAACTTGTCCTGCACAATAATTGCTTCAAGGTATAGCTAGCACATGATTAGGCCCAAAGGGGAAAGAGGAAAAAGAGGGCCCACCAGCCTTGTGCATTATCCTTAGAGGATCTAAGGATAATGCACAAGGGTGGTGGGCCCTCTTTTTCCTCTTTCCCTTTTGACTATTAGGATGCCCCTATCCTTGAGGGCAGAAAGGCCTGAGGCATCTTCCACCACAAATTATAGTCCACCTGGTAATTCACTTGTGCGCAGGAGTATTTGTTTTTATGATTAGGCCCAACTCTGACTCAGCCAGGCCTTAGAAATTGCCAGGCAGGGACCACGGGTCCCTTTTGGTGTAAAAAATAGAATAGAAAGCCTTTAGTGCTAGCTGTCCTCTGGTGGACTACTGCTCCTGGTAATCCCTATTCAGGCTCTGTCAGCCCATCTGGCTGCAGCTGCCCTACTCCACCATCCGTGACATCTCAGTCCTTACCGCTGGCTCTGCACCCATCCCAGACGTCATACTCCCAGTCCTTTCAGGCGTGCCTCCCCAGTTTTCCCGAGTGTGCCTCCTGGCCTCACACACACCAGTGGATCCCTCCTGAAGACTTGGCCGCCAGTACTACTCCTGCTGTCCTCCTTGACTCCTCTCTGTGCCTCCTTTCCAGATCCTTCACACGTTTTTGAGTGGATCCTTCCTGCACCCGAGCCCAGGGTCACCCCCCCCCAGACTGGGGAGCGGCCTCAAAGGCCCCTACAGCCTAGCACTCCATCCTAAGTTCTTCCACCCAACAACAACCCCCCCCCCCCCCCAGCTGGGCTGACTCTGGGTATATGAAGGAGGCCTGCCCCCTGCCAATCCTAGTCGGGGATTGGTCAGGGCCCCCTGAGACACCTAAGACAGCTCCACCTCTCTTCCTCCCCTCCTCTCTTCTAGAATCCTCTAGAAGCCAGAGGGAGGTAACCTGAGAAGTGATGCTATCTGGGAGTCACCAGCGTACACCGAGCCACTCCCAGCCCACACAGATCAAAGCTTCCAGCTAGGCCTACATAAGTTTACCTTACAAAAAAAACCTCACCTCTAGCACCCTCCTAGGTAGAAGGTGCTACACCCCATAACAATCTTCTGCCCACCAGCTGTGTGATCTTCATCTCCTATTTTAGCTATCTGCTCCATTTAATTTTTAAAAATGTGCTCCAATGTTCAATTAAAAAAAAAAGTCTTGGAAGCCGGAAACTTGAAACTGTGTTTCTATCGAGCAGCTTTCACAATGAAGTATGAAGAAGGCCGCTTCCCTTTTCCTTATTACATTGTACTACATTACTGCTTTTCACATACTGACATCCATTTACATTTAATAAAACAGAATGTACATGGCGGCTTATTAAGGATGGTTAGGATTGCCGTTCACGTCCGCAGCCCCTCCTTTAAGTTCCCCTCATTGTACTTCTCCATGCCAATACACACAAGATATATAGTGTGATGACTGCTTTACTTAAAGATCATATTGCAATAATTCTCCTGGCAAGGTAAGGCGGCAAGAACTAGGATTTAATCAATCGGGATGAAGTTGTGTGCAAAAACAGAATGTGATGCCTTTGATGTTGCACACCCTTTATATCCATTTGTATGAGTGACATTTAATGAGGCGGAAGCACAACATGCCATATTTCATGGCTGAAAGCGTAACTCTTCGGATTTTCTGAATTTCAGGTTTTCCTCCTTTCGAATTGTGGATTTTCATTTGAATTAAAAATTTTCGAATTTTCGTGGCTTTGGATGCCGCCAAGGCCTTTGACTCTGTGGAGTGGAACTACCTGTGGGAGTGCCTTTTGGGATTTGGATTTGGCCCCAATTTTATTTGTTGGGTTCAACTCCTATACCAATCCCCTAGGGCCAGGGTGTTTGTGAATGGCTGGCTATCGGACCAATTCCCCCTAGAGAGGGGGACCCGACAAGGCTGTCCTCTTTCTCCCATGCTGTACGCACTGGCTCATGTTTCTGGCAAACACTAGTATCCGCGGCCTTAAGATTGGTAACCTGGAAGAAAAGATCGGGATGTATGCCGATGATATACTCCTGTACCTGGCAGACTCGGGTCCCTCTCGGTATGCTGGCCTTTACTCTATAGACTGTATCGGTAGCCACTTGGGTTTGAGTATTAACTGGTCTAAATCTCAGATCCTTCCCATTGACCATTTCCCCCCCCTCATTCACGTCATCTCCTCTGACCCTCCCGAGGGTCTCTCTCCTTGATCAAATACCTTGGTGTGCAGGTAACCAGATCGCTCATAGGCTACACACTCCTTAACATTGAACCCCTATATGCCCTGATCAAGACCAAGACACAGACTTGGGCCAGACTACCCCTGGGGGTTAAGGGACGCATTAATTAAGTCAAAATGATACTCCTCCCAAAGATACTTTATCTAGTATGGCATGCCGCCCTTTATATACCACAAAAAAATTCAAAACAATTGAATCTATTCTTAACCGCGTTATATGGGGGCACAGCAGACATAAATTATCTTGGAAAATCCTGAAGAACCCGGCGACGCTAGGAGGAGCTGCTCTCCCAGACTTTCAGGAACATTACCTTGCCTCCCAATTATCCCATTTTTATTATTTTGACAAAAGCGAGCTACCACGATACCATGCACTAATCTGTGGGCACCCTGACAACCCAGCTCACACCCCACTTCAGGCAGTCCTCAGGGCCCCCTTGACGGGATGTTCCCCCCACCACAAAACAGATATGCTGACACACCACCAGAGGGTGTGGAGGGTGGCACTGGAAAAACTCGGGATCCCGCGGGTCCACTCTCACACACCTCTCTGGTTCAACATGCATCTGCCTGAACTATTGTCCATTCTAGATCCTGCGGTGTGGATACGTCATGGGATCTTGTATATTCACCAGGTCATGACCACTACGGGGCTTAAAACATTTCAAATGCTAAAGGACAAATTTTCCCTCCCTAACTGTCTTCTCTTTAGATACCTGCAACTCCGCCACGCTATACAAACCCAATTTATTGGCTCCAGCCCATCCTTGGCAGTCCCCTCTATAGTAGACACAGTTACAGGTACTGAGCCAGCTAAACGAATCTCCACCCTATACTCCTCCATCCGTCTCCCTAGTGTTACGGCCCTGGCCTATGCTGCTAAGACCAGGTGGGAGGTGGATGTTGGGGTCATTGAGGATGAGGACTGGGATGAGATCTTGGAGGGCGTGAAAAACGTATCCCCCAAACTATCAGACCGCCTCACGCAAATGTATATTATACACAGGACATATCTAACTTCCCAGAAGATAGCACTTTTCAAACCCATGTACAATCCAGGATGCCATCAATGCGATTATTGATCCCCATGAAGAAGTCACGTGGTATGACGTAACGCGTAGGGAGTGGCCGTAGGACAAACCGGAAGTAGCGTAAGACTGGCAGGAGACGCCAGATCTCCATCTTACTCTATCTGTTTGAATTTTTTCTTTTAAATGTGAGAGTCCATTTTTATCGCTTAATAAATTTGTTCATTTATTGAAACCACTACACGATTGGAGTCCCCTCTCTCTCCCCCTTTCCCCCTCTCCTCTGTGTTCTTTTCAAGTTCCACACCACAGAAATACAAGTCCATAGCTGCAGTATTACATTCAAGAGCTGGAAATGGCCCTCTAGTGGCAGAAGTGTATACTACATGCTTTATCTGCAATTCCTTGGTTATTGTATACAAAGAAGCAAAGGAGAAGTTTTTGGGGTTATTTTCATTTGTCTGAATATTTCATCTTGAGGTGAGAGTTCTGAGAGCCTGGATTTATATATTTTGGAACATTTGGTCCCGTTCTTTCTCTTGTTTTCCACTTTATACCTTCACTCATCGGTGTGTTTATTTTTCGATTTTTTATTGACTGTTTTTATTTTTTTTATTTTTATATTCATCATCAATTTTTTCAGTGGCACGATTTGCGCAGGACTCTTTATTTTATTCATTTTGATGCGATAGTTTGTGTTTACTATTTTGTCCCGCTGCATTTTGTATTATTTAGTAGCACTTTCACTTTTATATCACTTCACTGGTTATTTCACTTATATTGTGTATTGGTATATTTTCCATTTTTTACACGTACTTAGATACATTTTCACGTTTAGCACTTAGTGGCGCGAGGGTCCATTTTTTACATCAATGCGATTATACCCCGAGCTCCTTCTACCACCTTATATGGGCCTGCCCAACTATCCAAGCATACTGGATGCAAGTGATATGTTTCCTGCATGATCAGATGGGCTCTCCTGCTACCCTAGCCCCAAAAATGTGCCTGCTTGGTCTGCTACCTAGCTTAGAAGCTGATAAACCTCTTTGCACCTGTAGCACTAACCCCCAAAGGAGTTGCTGGTTATTTTTGGGCTTACCGTTACCTTCTTTCCTCCTTGTGGCACGTCTAGGGGATGTCCCGTGGTAAATAGCCCAGTAACTAGAGACTGACGACAGATCCACTTGAATGGATTTTATTTGCAAAACTCAGTCAATTAAACAGTCTTTCAACTTGGGATCAGAGGGTTGGAAAGGAAGTTCAGGTATTCTTATGTCAAAGTCCAAAAACATTAAAGAACTTGCTTGCTTTATCTGCATCCAGAGAATAGCCATTCACAGCTGGATGAACACTCAGGTTGGACAGTCCCTCTCTCACAAGGCCGAGCAGCCAACAAGGTGTTTACTCAGGAACAAAGTCTTTGTCACAGATGTTGTTGCAGAACACGTAGGGAAACTAAGCTTTAGAACACTTGTAGGATACCTGGATCTTTCAGCCTGCTTGGTGATATCAACAAGACCGGATTCTCTCGGTTACTACAGCCCTTCCAGGCTCTTGCTAAGAAAACCAACCCGTACGTGGTCTTCTTCTGAATCTGAGTCCTCCCCTGGATAGCTATGAAGTCACTGGGTCTCTCCCAAACCGGAGACGGCACCCAAACACCTCAGAATCCTCCTTTAGTTTCCTTGCCTCGGGCTAGCCAGCCCCAAGACATTAAAGTCGGGTGGATCCGCACTCCAGGCCATAGCCTTCCTGGGGGCTGGTCAGGAGGACCAGGACCATGAAGTCAGCACATCATACTGGACCAGAACCCCCGAACAACGTGACATCCGCATCTTAAATGCCCTCTCCCAGAGGGCACAGCGAGAGGGCCACTCTCACTGACCAGGCTCCGAAAAAGAGTAGCTTAAGCGCCTGACCAGACCCTAGTTCCACGCCTGCCACAAGGGACAGTGCCCCCTGTGGCCAGGCTGAACATCTCACAGTCCTGTCAGACTGATGCAAAGGTCCAATTTAGACAAATAAAACCCAAACCAAACTGCACTTTAGGTAAAGTTTAACTTTGAAAAACTGCATAGCGCGTGCTCTTCAGGAGCCGCCGCTACACCCCTTTTTGCATGTGACCCTATTCCTGGCGTGGAAAGCGGTGGCTCGAAGGTGGATGCAGGCCCTGCCCCCCACAATTCAGTGCTGAAAAAAAGAGGTAAATGACACTCTTCCATATAAGAAGCTGATCTATGTGCATAGAGGATGTTCGCCTAAATATGAAAAGGTCTGCAGTAGATGGTTAGCGGATGGTGAAACGTGTACATGATATGCTCACCCCTCATCTCCCCCTTCCTCTCTAAACTAACGGGATGGTGCCACAGCAAGACTCTTTTTTTTTTTTCCTTTGTTTGAGTTTGCCGGGTCCACCTTTTGCTTTATTCATTTAACTTTTTAATTAATATTCATTATTTTCTGAATGAACACAGTGAGAGATATCAGTACCGATCGATCCTGTCTTCATTCTTAACCTGAAGCATAGCAAATTATGCAGGCTGCAGAGAAAGGGACTGTCCTCAGTAACCTTCTCGGTCTAATTAAATAAATAAATAAAATTGTAAAAAAAAAAGAAATTAGAATAAATAACTATTGACATCGTCAATAAGACGAGAAAGGGACTGGGGAATCTCTGTCCTTGGTTTCTTTCTCTGTCTCAAAAGTGAGACATCAGGGGTCTGTTTAGACCCCCCGATATTTCACCAAAGCCCCTAATGGGACTCCTAAAAAAAATTGTAAAAAATTATAAAAAATGTAAAGAATAATAAAAAAAAAAATTGTAAAAAAGAATAAAAAATTTTCTTTAAATAAATAACTATTGACACCCTAAGTAAGACGAGAAAGGGACTAGAGAATCTCTGTCCTCGGTTTCTTTCTCTGTCTCAAAGGTGAGCCTTAAAGGGTCTGTTTAGACCCCCAATATTTCACCAAAGCCCCCCTAATGGGACTCCTAAAATTGTAAAAAAATAATAAAAAAAAGAAAATTGTAAAAAAAGAAATGTAAAAAAAAACGAAGAATCAAGAAAGGGACTAGAGAATCTCTGTCCTCGGTTTCTTACGCTGTCCCAAAAGTGAGACAAAGCCCCCCTAATAAGACTCTTAAAAAGAATTGTAAAAAAATAATAATATAAAAAATTTTAAGAATAATAAAAAAAAAAATTTAAGAAATAATACATTTTTTTTTAAATAAATAACTATTGATACCATCAGTAAGACGAGAAAGGGACTTGGGAATCTCTGTCCTCAGTTTCTTGTCTGTTTAGACCCCCGATATTTCACCAAAGCCCCCTAATGGGACTCCTAAAAAAAAATTGTAAAAAATAATATAAAAATAAAAAATAACTGACACCGTCCACTGCCCTACTGACACCAATCTCTGCCCTACTGACACCAATCTCTGCCCTACTGACACCAATCTCTGTTCTACTGACACCAATCTCTGTTCTACTGACACCAATCTCTGCCCTACTGACACCAATCTCTGCCCTACTGACACCAATCTCTGTTCTACTGACACCAATCTCTGTTCTACTGACACCAATCTCTGCCCTACTGACACCAATCTCTGTTCTACTGACACCAATCTCTGTTCTACTGACACCAATCTCTGTTCTACTGACACCAATCTCTGTTCTACTGGCACCGCCCACTGCTCTGCTGATATACACGCATGTATGTTTGTGCTCAACAGGCTACGCACACAACATATTCTGAAGAAATTGCTGTTTGTTTGTCTGTGTCCATATGCACAGTGAATCTGTATGGGAGTGATATTATAATTACCAAATCAGCTGCTGCACTTGCAGGGCTCTAATGAGGAAAGTGGCATGGTCTGCATCCCTTTATACGTAATTTCCGTTTGGAAGTTTCCCACCAAAAATGAGATTTTTGTTGCAGGGGATTCCCACAATCTAACTTGTATCTTAGTGCAGAACTCTGGGAAAATCAAGTGAGCCAATCACACAGGCAGGACATGGTATTCACATTCTCTATACCATCTGTGTACAGAACGCTTCCAGGTAACCATATTGCTTTCTACAGATTTTTTTTCCCACAAAAGTGGAGTTACCCTTTAAAGTCAGTTACATAAAGGGTAATTTCAGGTGAACACTAGAATCAGGGAACAATATGTCCTGGCCAACTTACTATTCCTACAGATCAGACAGAATACGTAAACATGTATGTTCATTTCTAATGAAGTGATCGGAGTTATCTGGAAAGCGTTCATGTTTAATAACCTATAAAAGGAAATGTTTAAAAACGAAAAATTCCTGCCTGAATCGATGGATAACACGGTGCAACCGGGATTTTTTATTTTTTTATTTTTTTAGCTGAAACAAGTCAGTAATTTTATCTGCCATCTCTGGCACTGCCCTGTCCTCACCGACTTGTCCGTGGTAAATCAAAGAAGCTGGTAGAGAAAGTATTCTGCACTGCTCACTTCCTCTACCGGCTTTTGTGTTTAGCAGTGACAGCGCGCTTCTATGGGCAGCATCATCCACCACCCTGGAGATCTTGCCGAGGACTTCTCCCTGGCATTCTCATGAGAATGGTGGGACAGGTTTGCAATGGGGGGGCGACTCTACTAGTACTAGCAAGAAGAGGGTGGAGGGAGCGCTTTGTACTGTGAAGGGGAGAGATCTGTCCTGGGTGGGAGGAGGAGGTATAGGGGGAACTTTGTACTGGGGGGGGGAGGGTGATAAGGACTCTATACTGTGAGAGAAGCTCTGTGCTGTGTGTGAGGAAAGGGTTGGTGGGGAGCTCTGTACTGGGTGGGAAGGAGAGGAATGGGGGAAAGCTCTGTACTGTGAGGGGGAGCTCTGTACTGGAGGGTGCAGGGAGAGCTCTGTACTGGGTGGGAAGGAGAGGAATGGGGGAAAACTCTGTACTGTGAGGGGGAGCTCTGTACTGGAAGGTGCAGGGAGAGCTCTGTACTGGGTGGGAAGGAGAGGAATGGGGAAAAGCTCTGTACTGTGAGGGGGAGCTCTGTACTGGCTGGGAAGGAGAGGAATGGGGGAAAGCTCTATACTGTGAGGGGGAGCTCTGTACTGGGTGGGAAGGAGAGGAATGGGGGAAAACTCTGTACTGTGAGGGGGAGCTCTGTACTGGATGGTGCAGGGAGAGCTCTGTACTGGGTGGGAAGTAGAGGAATGGGGTAAAGCTCTATACTGTGAGGGGGAGCTCTGTACTGGATGGTTCAGGGAGGGCTCTGTACTGGGTGGGAAGGAGAGGAATGGGGAAAAGCTCTGTACTGTGAGGGGGAGCTCTGTACTGGGTGGGAAGGAGAGGAATGGGGGAAAGCTCTATACTGTGAGGGGGAGCTCTGTACTGTATGGTGCAGGGAGAGCTTTGTACTGGGTGGGAAGGAGAGGCATGGGGGAAAGCTCTGTATTGTGAGGGGGAGCTCTGTACTGGGTGGTGCAGGGAGAGCTCTGCACTGGGTGGGAAGGAGAGGAATGGGGAAAAGCTCTGTACTGTGAGGGGGAGCCTCTGTACTGGAGGGTGCGGGGAGAGATCTGTACTGAGTGGGAGAGGGAAGGATGGGGGGAAAGCCCCACATTGTCAGAGAGAACTTTGTATGGGGGGGGGGGGGGGAGAGCTTGGAGAGAGTACTCTGTACTGTAGGAAAAGCCCTGTACTGACGGGGTGATGGAAGAGTCTGAGAACGCTGTACTGGGGGGAAGGAGAGGAATGGGGAAAAGCTCTGTACTGTGAAGGGGAGCTCTGTATTGTAGGGTAGAGGAGGAACTCTGTACCGAGTGGAAGGGGGGAGGGATGGGGGAAAAGCCTTGTACTTTAAGGGGGAGCTCTGTACTGGGTGGGGGGAACATTGTACGGGGGTGGGGAGGGTGATGAGCACTCTGTGTCACCTGAACAAGTATAAAAAAAATGCAAAAAATTTGTAAAACCAGCCCTAATAGCACACTACTCTGCGCTTCTGGATGTGAGTAATTGCGCTAATATATAAATGAAAATAATATATCAATGAGATGTCGCTCAGTATTACACCACTTATATATCAAAATTTCCAATAGCTGCTGCTTTTATACCAAACCATATACAAATATATAAAAAATGCCACTTTTTAAAGACAGAGTCCACTTTCCATATATATAGCAGCGCATAAACACTTTCATCCAAAGTGAATCATCAATAGTCAATCCGGTGTTCAGAAAAAGATGGTGTTCAATAAACCAGTTCTTAATGTGATACAGGGTAGAGGGACAGCTTCCACCACGTAATACACCACTTGTGGATCAAAATGATCCCCCTTTGGGGATGCACTCACCGAACGCCTGAAATCATAAGCCTTCAAAATACCATTAAACATTTCATTTATACCATCGTCTCCCTAGACATCTAGCGGGCCAGAGAAGAAATGTTTAATGGTATTTTGAAGGCTTATGATTTCAGGCGTTCGGTGAGTGCATCCCCAAAGGGGGATCATTTTGATCCACAAGTGGTGTATTACGTGGTGGAAGCTGTCCCTCTACCCTGTATCACATTAAGAACTGGTTTATTGAACACCATCTTTTTCTGAACACCGGATTGACTATTGATGATTCACTTTGGATGAAAGTGTTTATGCGCTGCTATATATATGGAAAGTGGGCTCTGTCTTTAAAAAGTTGCATTTTTTTATATATTTGTATATCACCTGAACAAGTGTCACCATTTTATTTCTGGATTTCCCGTCACGTTCTCCTCAATGGTCTCCAGAACAAAGAAGAGAGGATGGTTCTCCCAGGAAGGGATGCAGGCACCCATATTAATCTGACAGAGGTTCTAACTCTTTATTCCATCCAAACATTTAAAAACAAAAAAAAAAAGTTTTGGCTTTACATACATTTTAAATACCTTGGTGACTTTCTATTATCGCCACTTTTCCTGCAGCAATATAAAAAAAAAACGTGTTCGGTAAAGAGATCAGCAGAACTACAATAGAGGATTGCGGAGGAAAGCGTGGGAGAGGGATTTAAATCCCAAAACAGGAAGTTATGCCTGAGGTTACATTTTCTGCTAGACTCAATGAATGAGCTATGAGTATTTGTCAAGCTCTTTACATACGTAGTTCAATTTTTATTTTTTGCAAAAAATAAATAAAAAACTTTCCACTCGCTGAGTCTTGCAGAACGTTAATCCAAGCCGTCGGATTTCTCCTGCTCTGTAAGGCCTACGCTTGAGATGTTGGCCATAAATGTTTCTCATATTCTGACAGATCTCAAAGAAAGAAGCACCACTCTAGTAACTAAGCAACAGTATCTTCTACAGACTGGGAAGGTGGCTTCTTTAAATTGATTCCCCACAAACAATTTTTATTTATCTCTTTTGAGCTGAAGGGGAGCCTCAACATTATTGTCACCCCCCCCTTATCTGAGCTTGCCTTGACTTTGTGTTTGGGAGGTCTCTGATCTGTTTCTCAGACACTTTTGGAAGACAGGCTGGTCTTCATGGACAACCCTTTGATGGTTGGTGTCACCTGCTGTCCAACGTGAAGGGACGATAAGGCACATAGACTAAGACTTATGAGGCCGTCCTGCATGGCAATTTATCAAAGTGCCGAAGCGCGTGTATTGCTTGGCCCGAAGATCGTGCAGCAGATACATAAGAAACTGGGGTCAGGCCAAGTCCGCCGCTGGGTAAAACCTTCGACAAAACCTTTCAGGACAATGGCTTCTGCGTCCGGCACTTTGAAAAGCAAAATATTAAAAGAGCAGACCTGAAAACCTCGTATCACACCCACATTTGCAGTTTACCCCTCCTTAACCACTTCAGCCCCCGAACATTTTGCTGGCCAAAGACCAGAGTGTTTTTTTTTTGCGATTTGGCACTGCGTCGCTTTAACTGACAATTGCGCCGGTCGTGCGTCATGGCTGCCAAACAAAATTGATTTCCTTTTTTTTCCCCCACAAATAGAGCTTTCTTTTGGTGGTGTTTGATCACCCCTGCGGTGTTTATTTTTTGCGCTATAAACAAAAAAAGAGCGACAATTTTGAAAAAAAAAAATGCATTATTTTTTACTTTTAGCTGTAATAAATATCCCTCAAAAATATATAAAAAAAAACATTTTTTTCTTCAGTTTAGGCCGATACGTATTCTTCTACATATTTTTGTTTAAAAAAAAACGCAATAAGCGATTATTGATTTGTTTGCGCAAAAGTTATAGCGTTTACAAAATAGGGGATAGATTTATGGCATTTTTATTATATATATATATGTTTTTTTTTAAATAGTAATGGCGGCGATCTGTGACTTTTATCGTGACTGAGACATTCTGGAGGACACGTCAGACACTTTTGACACTATTTTGGGGCCGTTGTCATTCATGCAGCGATCAGTGTTATAAAAATGCACTGATTACTGTATAAATGACCCTGGCAGGGAAGGGGGTTAAACACTAGGGGGCGATCAAGGGGTTAAGGGTGTCCTAGGGAGTGATTCTAACTGTGGGGGGGATGGGCCACCACTGACATGACATCGATCACTGCTCCTGATCACAGGGAACAGTAGATCTCTGTCATGTCACAAGGCAGAACAGGGAAATGCCTTGTTTGCACCTCCCCGTTCTGCTGCTCCGTGACGCGACCGCAGGACACCAGTGGGCGTGCGCACCCACAATGCCGCTTCTTAAAAAGGACTAACCTGTACGCCCATTTGCGCAGCTGTGCCATTGTGCCAAGGTATATCGCCGTGCGCTGGTCGGCAAGCAGTTAAAATGGATTTTTATCATGACTGCGACATTATGGCAGACACATCGGACAATTTTGACACATTTTTGGGACCATTGGCATTAATGCAGCGATCAATACTATAAAATTGCATTGATTACTGTAAAAATGTCACTGGCAGTGAAGGGGTTAACCACTAGGAGCGGGGGAGGGGTTAAGTGTGTCCTGGGGAGTGATTCTAACTGTGGGGGGATGGTCTAGCAGTGATACGACACTGATCGCTGCTCCCGATGACAGGGAGCAGGCGATCAGTGTCCTGTCAGTAGGCAGAACAGGGAGATGCTGTGTTTACATCGGCATCTCCCCGTTCTATAGCTCCGTGACACGGTCGCGGGCACCTGGTGGACATGAAGTCCGCGGGTCCCGCGGGCACGGTCACGGAGCTCGCGGCAGGCCCGCGGCAGGAAATTCAAAGTTACACACGGTACGTTACTTTGCCCAGCTGTGCCATTCTGCCGATGTATATCTACAGGAGCCGGTCGGCAAGCAGTTAAAGTGGAACTTCAACCAATAGGGAAGTTCAGCTTAACTGCCTCCTCCTTGGTTTTGGCACTTTTCTTTTTTTTGGGGTGGGGGTGAGTGGGTACCTGGTTTTGACAGGTACCTGCTCCCACTGTCGGTTGGATTGCCATGGTGATCCAAGAAGTTCACCCCCTCCCCCATCCCACCTTCCCCTGCAGCCTTCTCGGACACATCACAGGTCCCATAAAGCTGTGATACCATCCACAAGGCGCAGCACGGCTCGGACGTGTGTGGTAGGAAGACGTCAGCAGTCACAGCCGGCTTCCTGAAGTAAACATGCCGGTGCCTGGACCCAAAGTCCACTGCAGAGCCGACTCGGGTGAGGACAGCGCTGGATCCCTGGACAGGTGAGTGTCCCTTTAATTAACCACTTCCTTACCACGTCATTGCCAAAAGATGGCTACAGTTTTGGGAGGGCACCCATAAACATTCTCCCGCAACCATGCCCCCTGTGAACCCCTCGGGGCGGGCATCCGGCACACTCTGTGATTGCTGTGGCCCTTTACCATGTGATCAATCACAAAGTAAACAAAGTTGGCAGCTATCGGCATTCCTCTCCCAGCGAGCTGTCACAGCGTGAGGAGAGGGGAGTCGGTGACCGCCACTCCTGACAGGGAACATGCACACAGATAATCAGGGCGCTGATTATCAGTAGACACGTGCAATTCATTTTATTCATTTTTCATCTCATTACTAATTCGTTTTGGACGAAATTCGGCATATTCGTTCATTTTGTTAGCATCCGAATGAAAGAAAGACTCTTTTGACGAATGCATAAGAAAAACAAATTGTCAGAAATACCCAAAAAAAGAACGAAAATTCAGAAAAAAAAATAAAAAATCCGGAAATCCAAAAATCCAAAAATCCGAAAGAAAGAAAAATGATTCAACCTACGAGTTTAACGAATCGATTATATTTGGATCATTTCATTTTTCGAAGTCTCTATTATAATTTAATTATTAAACTACTATTATTGTTTTTATTATTTTATTATCGTTATTATTATTGTATTATTTATTATTATAAACGATTAAATTATAGGTAAAATATGTGAAGTCAGTAATTCTTCTAGTCGGGTCTCTGCGCCATAGCAGCTAATTTGGGAAAGATTCGATTTACATTTTTATTGGAATTTCCTTTGAAATTTGGCTAAAGCAACCATCAGCGAGTAACGAATCAAACCGCTGTCCGCCAAAAATTTAATAGCCTGCCATCCAACATTTGTTGGCCGAAAGTTGGACCACAATTGTCAAAAGGAGCGTACTAACGGTAAGATATTTAAGACAACCGTCTGTCAACAGACAATCCCCCGCCAACAATCGTACCGTGTGTACGAGGCTTAAGACTGGGGTGCCATTAACCACTTGCCGACCGCCGCACGCCGATGTACGTCCCTACTTTGGGGACGGGTATCGTTGTTGTGGCAGCAGCTAGCCGCCATAACCCCCCGGTATCCCCGTGTTCGGCCAGTGGTCAAAAAACTATTAGATAAGCACCTGAACGACCGCAACATACAGGGATATACAATGTAATACTGACATATAATCACACACATAGGTTGGACTTGATGGACTTGTGTCTTTTTTCAACCTCACCTACTATGTAACTATGTAAAATAAATAAGAAAAAATAATTGTAAGCGCGCCCCGTCCCGCCGAGCTCGCACGCAGTAGCTCCCGCATATGAAAACGGTGTTCGAACCACACATGTGATCCGTGATCAGTAGAGCGAGAGCAATAATTCTAGCCCTAGACCTTCTCTGTAACTCAAAACACGCAACCGGTAGAATTTTCTGAACGTCGCCTATGGAGATTTTTAAGGGTAAAAGTTTGTCGCCATTCCACAAGCGGACGCAATTTTGAAGCGTGACATGTTGGATATCAATTTACTCGGCATAATAACATTATCTTTCGCAAAAAATGGGCTAACTATTACTATTGTCTTTTTTTTTAATTCAAAAAAGTTGGCCTTTTAAAAAAAAAAAAGTGCACTTATAAGACCGCTGCGCAAATACGGTGTGACAGAAAGTATTTCAACAACCGCCATTTTATTCTCTAGGGTGTTAGAAAAAAAATCTATAATGTTTGGGGGTTCTAAGTAATTTTCTAGCAAAAAAAAAACCAAAATAGTTTTTAACTTGTAAACAGCACATCTAAAAAAGAGGCCCGGTCTAATGCCCCGTACACACGGTCAGAAATTCCAACCGAAAAAGTCTGATCGGATTTTATTATTGGAAAATCCGATCGTTTGTGGGCTCTATCGGACCTTTTCTGACGGACTTTCCGACGGAAAAGGTTTGAGAGCTGGATCTAAAATTTTCCGGCAACAAAATCCAGTCAGACTTTTTCCGGTCGTGCGTAGAGAATTCCGACGCATAAAATGCCACGCATGCTCAGAAAAAAATTGGAGATGAAAGCTATTGTCTACTGGCCTTTACGTAGTCCCGTCGTATGTTTTGTAGGTCACCTCGTGCCGAACGACTGGATTTTCCGTCAACTTTGTGCGACCGCGTGTATGCAAGACTAGTTTTGGCCAAAATCCGTCGGGGAAAAAAAAATCAGCCGGATTTTGTGGTCGGAATGTCCGACCGTGTGTATGGGACATTAAAGTTGTTAACGTTCACGTGCGTGTAAAGGTGGGTGTCCCAATACTTTCGGTAATATAGTGTATGTAACTATGTAACAAGGATTACTGCTAGCAGCTATAGCCGCCGGCAGTAATCAAACATAAAAAAAAAAAAATCTGACAGGCTGGTTATACCCAAGTTGATTGATGGATCGACTTGGGTACAATTACTCTGCCCATACGTGAATCGAATCTCAAATGGCCCCTGCTGAGCCGGCCGAATTTTCGAATCATGTATAGCCGACTCCACTTTAAATAGCACAAGAATTGGCCAGAAGGTGGCAGAAGTGTCAATTTCATGCCGGCATGATGGAGTCACACTGCTCTGGGTGGAACAAAGGCGTGCCATTGGAGACGCAGATAAGGAAAGGTAAGGACGGTGTGCCGAGCAAAAGAAAAAAAAATTCTAACCGCCTGCAATCATTTTTTTTCTTCACATTTGTCTGAAATCTCCTTTAATTAATCCCGGCGTACACATTTAATAATATAACTGTATTTATGTGACTTCCTCTCCGTCTTTAACATGCTGTTTGCTTCCAGCGTGCCGTTTGATTAAGATATAGATCTCCGAGATCCTGACGGTGCTGTCATTAATCTTGGAAAGCAATAACCCCTGGAAGCCTTGGGAAATATACATCCCTTTAAATCTTTAATCAATGCTAAAACATCTGGCAGGCGATGCATTTTATATAAGATCATCTATTACACACATCTCACCAGCACAAAGAGAATTAAGTGGGGGGAAGAAAAAAAAAAGAACTCCAACAATATCTTAATTCTCCCACTTCTAATTTGAAGGTGAGTTAATTACCCGGACAGAAAAGCAAAATGGTCCGCTTGGGATTCCCCCCTCCTCGCCGCCGCCGCCGATCGTTCCGTATTCGCAGAGCGTGTGCCAGCTTTAAGTAATTGAGCATATTGTGAATTCCCTCTATATTTTTTAATGGATGAGACGATAGCTGAAGCCTAACTCAATTTAAAGACGAGGCGTATAACTCAATTAATGAGCACTACACAAGGCAGAACAGCCCTTCCCTTCTGTATAATGGGGAAAAATGAAGTGCAGCCTCATCACATATTGGGTGTATGCATAGGGAACAGGCGATCCCGCCTCGGACGCATGGTTTGCTTTTTAAAATGGATGTTTGGACAAAATAAAAAATAAAGAACATATTTAGCACATCTCCCTGTTACATTTTTTTGTTGAAAGACAAATAGTGCATTTTATATAGAACCAGTGGCGGCTCGTCCATAAGGGGCGCAGGGGCACTGCCCCCCCCCCCCCCCCCAACCAATGCGCCCGAAAGAGAGGAAGAGACAGAAAGAGAGAGAAGGAAAAAAAAGAGAGGGGGGAAGAAAGAGAGAGAGAGAAGAAAGAGAGGGAGAGGGAGAATGAAAGAAAGAAAGAGAAAGAAAGAGAGAGAGAAAAAGAAAGAATAGAGCCTAAATGAAAGAAAGAACAGAGACTAAATGAAAGAGAGAGAGAGAGAAAGAAAGAAAAAAAGAACAGAGACTAAATGAAAGAAAGAATAGAAACTAAATGAAAGAAAGAGAAAGAAAGAGAAAAAGAAAGAATAGAGACTAAAAGAAAGAAAGAGAAAAAGAAAGAAAGAAAGAATAGAGACTAAATGAAAAAGAGAGAAAGAAAGAAAGAGAAAGAAAAGGAAAGAATAGAGACTAAATGAAAGAGAAAGAAAGAAATAATAGAGACTAAATGAAAGAAAGAAAGAAAGAAAGAGGGGAGAAGAAAGAGAGAGAGAGAAGAAAGAGAGGGAGAGGGAGAAGGGAGAAAGAAAGAAAGAAAGACTAGAGAAAGAAAGAAAGAAAGAAAGAAAGAAAGAATAGAGACTAAATGAAAGAAAGAATAGAAACTAAATGAAAGAAAGAATAGAAACTAAATGAAAGAGAGAAGAGAAAGAGAAAAGAACAGAGACTAAATGAAAGAAAGAATAGAAACTAAATGAAAGAGAGAGAAAGAAAGAAAGAGAGAGAAAAAGAAAGAATAGAGACTAAAAGAAAGAAAGAAAGAAAGAGAGAAAAAGAAAGAATAGAGACTAAATGAAAAAGAGAGAAAGAAAGACTAAATGAAAGAAAAGGAAAGAATAGAGAATAAATGAAAGAGAAAGAAAGAAATGAAAGAGAGAAAGAAATAAAGAAAGAAAGAATAGAGACTAAATGAAAAAGAAAGAAAGAGAATAGAGACTAAATGAAAGAGAGAGAAAGAAAGAAAGAAAGAGAAAAAGAAAGAATATAGACTAAATGAAAGAGAGAGAGAGAGAGAGAGAGAGAGAGAGAATAGAGACTTCATGAAAGAGAGAGAAATAAAGAAAGAAAGAGTAGAGACTAAATGAAAGAAAGAGGGGGGGGGGGGGGAGAGTGAGAGAATGAAAGAAAGAAAGAGAGATAGAACGATATAGGTATAGAAAGAAAGAAAGCGAGAGAGAGAGAGAGAAATAGAGAAAAAAATGTGTGTATATATATATATATATATATATATATATATATATAGTATATGTAGCAGGCAGCACAGCTGTCATTGAAATTACGTGACTGCATTGATTTGACTTTATATATAGTTTAGGTCTCGCCTAGCAGTTGATTATGAGTGTCTATACATAGGGCGGATATATTTAAGGCTTCCTTATTATAATGTTATGTTTTATTGCCATAAAAGGTTGCTTGTGTTCTGCTTTAGTTCAGTGTCTGGGTTTAGCAGGTTGTGTGTTTTTGCTTTCTTGGTCCTCCAGCTGTCCTCACTGTCTGGTTCATTGGAAGATCAGAAAAATTGAGGCTGGGTCAAAAAGTCATAAAAATGTCATCTTCCGTTTTGAGTTTAATTATAGGTGCTCTGAACAGAAATAATATGTATTATTATTTATTTATTTTTCGCCTTTGTCTACATACAATGCCTTGAAAAAAAATTCATACCCCTTGAAATCAAGTTGTCATGTTGTCATGTTACAACCAAAAATGTAAAGGTATTTTATTGGGATTTTATGTGATAGACCAACACAAAGTGCCACATAATTGTGAAGTGGGAGGAAAATGATAATTGGTTTTCAACATTTCCTACAAATAAATATGTGAAAAGTGTGGGGGGACATTTATATTCAGCCCCCTTTTAGTCTGATACCCCTAACTAAAATCTAGCGTAACCAATTGCCTTCACATAATTAGTAAATAAAATCCACATGTGTGTAATTTAATCCCAGTATAAATACAGTTGTTCTGTGAAGCCTTCAGAGGTTTGTTAGAGAACCTTAGTGAACAAACAGCATCATGAAGGCCAAGGAACACACCAGACAGGTCAGGGATGAAGTTGTGGAGAAGTATAAAGCAGGGTTAGGTTATAAATAAAATCTCCCAAGCTTTGAACATCTCACGGAGCTCAATGTTCAATCCATCATTCGAAAATGGAAAGAGTATGGCACAACTGCAAACCTACCAAGACATGGCCGTCCACCTAAACTGACCGGGCCGGGCAAGGAGAGCATTCATCAGAGAAGAGCCAAGAGGTCCATGGTAACTCTGGAGGAGCTGCAGAGATCCACAGCTCAGGGGGGAGAATCTGTCCACAGGACAACTATTAGTCGTCTCTCCACAAATCTGCCCTTTATGGAAGAGTGACAAGAAGAAAGACATTGGAGAAAGAAAGTCATAAGAAGTCCTGTTTGTAGTTTGTGAGAAGCCATGTGGGGGAGGGGGCAGCAAACATGTGGAAGAAGGTGATCTGGTCAGATGAGACCAAAATTCAACTTTTTGGCCTAAAAGCAAAACGCTATGTGTGGGGAAAACTAACACTGTCCATCCCCCTGAACACACCATCCCCACCGTGAGACATGGTGGTGGCAGCATCATGTGGTGGGGATGGTTTTCTTCAGCAGGGACAGAGAAGCTGGTGAGAGTTGATGGGAAGATGGATGGAGACAAATACAGGACAATCTTAGAAGAAAACCTGTTATAGTCTGCAAAAGACTTGAGACCGGGGCGGAGGTTCACCTTCCAGCAGGACAACGACCCGAAACATCCAGCCAGAGCTACAATGGAATGGTTTACATCAAAGCATATTCATGTGTTAGAATGGTCCAGTCACAGTCCAGACCTAAATCCAATTGAGAATCTGTGGCAAGACATGAAAATTGCTGTTCACAGACGCTCTTCATCCAATCTGACAGAGCTTGAGATATTTTGCAGAGAAGAAGAATGGGCAGAAATGTCCTCTCTAGATGTGCAAAGCTGGTAGAGCCACCCCCAAAAAGACTTGTAGAGAAAGGGGGTTCTACAAAGTATTGACTCCTTAGTCACTAAAGATGGGAGCAACATCTTGCTTCCTCAGCTAGTGAAGGAGCAATTAAATGAAAACAGACTAGCATCCTTTTAGTGATCCTGTGGCAGGTGATTTGTTGTTAGTGGCAGAATTGCTCTTCTGGCATTGGCGCGTTTGTATTTTCTATGAATTTTAGGAAGGTGTAAGGCTGGGTTCACACTAGAACACGCGGTGGCTCACAGCAGGAGTCCGGTGTGTTTCCATTCACCATTTCAGGTCCGATTTCAGCACGAATTTTGGGCTGAATTCAGACCTGAAATAGACCAAAAGACACACGGGGCTCCTGTGCAATTCGCACCGGAGCCGCTGCGGAGATGTGTGAACCGGCTCCATACAGAACCCAGCCTTAACTTTTATATAGAGATGTGTTATATTTTTTATACAACATTTTATGAAGCTGTTTCACTATACCAGGTGTCTCCGAACTGCAGCCCTTTGCTTGCCTTTATCCAGCCCTTGGAGCACTATTCCATCCACTGACACCAAAAATGGGGCACTATTCCTCCAACTGACACCATCAAAAGGGCACAATTCTGTCCATTGACACCAACGTCGGGACATTAGTCCTAACACTGACACCAAAGATATGGTATTGTTTACTCTCGCTGCACACCTGGACATTTTCTACTCCCAATGGCCATGGTCCGGCCCCCCTAAAGTCTGAAGGACAATAAACTGGCCACTTGTTTAGGAAGTTTGGAGACCCCTGCACTATACCATCAAATTTTATAGAAATAAGTGTTACCATGTATTATTGTGTCATACTTGGAGGCTGTGAAGAGTCATTACAGGAGCCTCATGTTAATGTATGTGTTTTACTAATTTTTATCTGATGGCACCAGAATTGACAATGAGACAACTGTCACTGGTGGGACCAGAATTGACAATTTCACATCAGTCACTGGTGGGACCAGAATTGAGAATGTGACATCAGCCACTGGTGGCACCTGAATTGACAATGTCACATCAGCCACTGGTGGGACCAGAATTGACAATGTCACATCAGCCACTGGTGGGACCAGAATTGACAATTTCACATCAGTCACTGGTGGGACCAGAATTGAGAATGTGACATCAGCCACTGGTGGCACCAGAATTGACAATGTCACATCAGCCACTGGTGGCACCAGAATTGACAATGTCACATCAGCCACTGGTGGGACCAGAATTGACAATGTCACATCAGCCACTGGCGACACCAGAATTGACCACTGATGACACCAGAATTGACAATGTCACATCAGCCACTGGTGAGACTAGAATTGACAATGTGACATCAGTCACTGGTGGCACCAGAATTGACAATGTGACATCAGCCACTCGTGGGACCAGAATTGACAATGTCACATCAGCCACTGGTGGCAACAGAATTGACAATGTGACATCAGCCACTGGCGACACCAGAATTGACCACTGATGAGACCAGAATTGACAATGTGACATCAGCCACTGGTGAGACCAGAATTGACAATGTGACATCAGTCACGGGTGACACCAGAATTCACAATGTGACATCAGCCACTGGTGGCACCAGAATTGACAATGTGACATCAGTCACTCACTAGTGGCACCAGAATTGACAATGTGACATCAGTCACTGGTGACACCAGAATTGACAATGTGACATCAGCCACTGGTGGCACCAGAATTGACAATGTGACATCAGTCACTCACTAGTGGCACCAGAATTGACAATGTGACATCAGCCACTGGTGGGACCAGAATTGACAATGTCACATCAGTCTCTGGTGGGACCAGAATTGGCAATGCGACATCAGCCACTGGTGACACCAGAATTGACAATGTGACATCAGTCACCAGTGGAACCACAATTGACAGTGTGACATCAGCCACTGGTGGCACCAGAATCATAAGTGCTACATCAGCCTGAAAGCACACATCATATGGTGCTTGCTGTAGAGCCGTTCTGTTTGTCTTCTTGCCTGCCCCTGTTACAGGTTCTCTTTAACATTTGCTTCATAGAAAATAAACTGACCAAAGCCTGAACAGCCGCTGGTGACATCAGAATTGACAGTGTGACATCAGCCACTGGTAGACATGATTCAAAACCCTAGCCACTGGTGACACCAAAATCGTAAGTGTGACTTGAGCCACTGGTGGGACCGGAAGTGACAGTGTGACATCAGCCACTGTAACACCAGAATCATAAGTGTGACATCAGCCACTGGTGACATCAGAAATTACAGTGTGACATCAGCCACTGGTGACGTTAGACAGGACAGTGTGACATCAGCCACTGGTGACATCAGACATGACAGTGTGACATCAGCCACTGGTGACGTTAGACAGGACAGTGTGACATCAGCCACTGGTGACATCAGAAATGACAGTGTGACATCAGCCACTGGTGACATCAGAAATGACAGTGTGACATCAGCCACTGGTGACGTTAGACAGGACAGTGTGACATCAGCCACTGGTGACGTTAGACAGGACAGTGTGACATCAGCAACTGGTGACATCAGAAATGACAGTGTGACATCAGCCACTGGTGATAGCCACTGGTGACATCAGAATCATAAGTGTGACACCAGCCTAAAAGCACACATCTTATAAAGCTTGCTGTAGAGCAGTTCTGATGGTTCTCTTGCCTGTCCCTGTTACAGGTTCTCTTTAACGTGTTTCATACAAAACACACTGACCACAGCCAGACCCGTGAAGTCATTAAGCAGATGACCTACCACAAATCTTTGACATTAGAGGTATTTTCTAACGCAGCTCCACAAGCAGATATCACGTTATGTATGATGTTATTGAAAGATACTTTTCTAATCTATACCCCACACCCTAGAGCAGGTATGGTAGAGCATGCTTGGGCACTGTAGTTCTAAAACAGTGGGAAGAGATGTCTAATCCATGCCACCAAAGCACGTCAGCCTGTGCCACCTATAAGAACTGTGAGCCGGTGTCTACAATCCCAGCAATAAAGTAGCTTGCGGGTCCAGCGACCTACAGAGCGTCGGAGATAAGGTATGTAATGATGTATCTGCGGCGTCATAAATCACACCTTATCGGATCTTGGCGCGGAGAGCGAGTGTATTAATAATTCAGCCCACCTCTATCGATAATTAATACTTTCTCCTTTGGGGCCTGGCGGAAAAAAACCTGAACTCATTTTGAGCGCTGTGCTCTGAAGGAATATTTAGTGCGGTAATAAGTAAGATGGATATGGGCCTGTTATACCGCAGACTGACCCAAACGCAGATTAATGAGGCGACTTTATGCCTACCTAGCAATATTGGTGCCTCAGCTACCTGGAGTGTTGCCAGCGCATGGAGAAGCACCCAGGAAGATTATTGACCGGAAACCTTGTGGCTTTAACCAAGACATCAAACAACGTTTATCTCTGGAACATCGAAGCTCCATTAAAAGGACAAATTTGCTTAGAATTTTGACATATATTAAGTATTTGTTGTAAGATTTACTTGAACGGAATGTCTGGAATGCATTTCACTTTTTTTGTTTATTTCATGCTGTTTCATATTTTCGTTATTTTAATACAGATTTCTAAATCCTGTCTTTAGTGATCATCTGTATAGCAGGGCATCAGGTTAGGATTCCTCCTTTTCTATGGGGTGTAGTCATGGGGTGATTATGCTCATATGGAAGATGCGTAATCCAATGAGTTATGCCGGTCCAACCTGCATTTTAGGGCATGGCAGTCCACTTATATTAAACAGAATGGAACAGTTCACATAGAAATCAGTTGCTCAAGCAGGGGTTTCTACCATCAACATGAAAAGTTAACTGAAAATGTTGAGCCGCTTGGCTCCCTTGTCAGCAGCACCATTACTCTTGTTACCAGTCCTTCTTCACTGTGTTGCTGAGCTCTCCTAGTTCACTTGGCTCGCTAAACCTTTAGCCCTGCTGCACGGCCCACTCCTGGCCTCTGGATTGGGGTTCTCCTGACACTCTGGTTGAAACCTTCCATTTCTTGACTCCTGGCTGTGGCACCTCTGACCCCTGGTTGAGATCTCCTGTCTATTGACTCCTGGCAGGAGTACCTCTGAACCCCGATTTAGACTCCTGTCTCTTGACTCCTGGCTGTGGCACCTCTGACCCCTGGTTGAAAACTCCTGTCTCTTGATTCCTGGCTGGGGCACCTCTGGCACCCGTTTGAGATCTCCTGTCTCTTGACTCCTGGCTGTGGCACCTCTGAATCCTGGTTGAAAACTCTTGGCTCTTGACTCCTGCCTGGGGCACCTCTGACCCCTGGTTGAGACTTTCTGTCTCTTGATTCCTGGCTTGGGCACCTCCTGAATCTTGGTTGAGACCTCCCATCTCCTGGCTCCTGGCTGGGCACCTCTGACTCCTGGTTGAGAACTCCTGT
The DNA here is from genome assembly GCF_037356315.1 of Lithobates pipiens. Classification (NCBI taxonomy): domain Eukaryota; kingdom Metazoa; phylum Chordata; class Amphibia; order Anura; family Ranidae; genus Lithobates; species Lithobates pipiens. Next base: position 220,078,054 of record NW_027507789.1, read on the forward strand.
CTCTTGACTCCTGGCTGGGGCATCTCTGACCCCTGCTTGAAAACTCTTGTTTCTTGACTCCTGGCTGGGGCACCTCTGATCCCTGGTTGAAACCTTCTGTCTCTTGACTCCTGGCTAAGGCACCTCTGGCTCTTGGTTGAGACCTTCCATCTCTTGGCTCCTGGCTGGGGCACCTCTGACCCCTGGTTGAAAACGTGTCTCTTGACTCCTGGCTGGGGCATCTCTGACCCCTAGTATAAAACTCCTGTCTCTTGACTCCTGGCTAGGGCACCTCTAACTTCTGGTTGAGACCTTCTGTCTTTTGACTCCTGGCTGGGGGCACCTCTGACCCCTGGGTGGGACCTCTTGTTGCCAAACTGGGAGCCCTGAGCTAGCCTCAGACTTGAGTATATAATGATCCTGCACACCACTCACACAGGCTGCAGGCATCCAGTAAAATCCAGACACAGGATTTAAGGTTCCATCCCATCCAAGACACTTTGGAACCAACAGACTCCATTCCCAAGCGTATTGATTTACTGGTGCTTTTTTAAGCTTTTTTGCAGCTTTTTACAAACCTTTTAAAGGAGAAGTCCAGCCTGAGCTTTTAATGCTGGGTTTCTCCTCTGGGTTACAGGAGTACAATTTGTTTTGCACTCCTGTGATCCGTTTTCAGCGGAGAACGGTCTGAAGTCCGCTCTCCGCTGACATCAGTGCCATCAGTCGAAGCAGCGCGTCATCCCAACTTCCAAGTCTGGATCCGCCAGGTGCCTTGATTGATGTCAGTCTCAGCGAACCGCTGAGCCAGCCTCTCCCCGCTCCTCCACAGCTCATCGCTCTACTGAGCGTGGAGAAGCAGAGAGGAGAGACGCTGACTGACAGTCAGCAGCTTTCCTCTCGGGGATCTGTGAAAACCGAGCCATCAGTGGTGTTTGGTGGCTCGGTTCTCAGTGCAGAGACGGCGGGGGACAGATACAGCATCGGTCTGATGCTCCATTCACCGAGGTGAGTATGAATACATTTATTTATTTTTTTTAAACCCCATACTTAAAAGCGTTTTAGAAGCATATTACAAGCATTTTACAGCTTCAGGTGTTTTTGTTTAGCCAATAGAAAGCACTAGGGGGAGGAAATTAGAGGTGAAGATCTGCTATTTGAGCGTTTTATGAGCCTTTTTTTTTTCTCCTCAAGTCATGCGTTTCTATTGAAGTCCATGGTGCCAAAAACGCTTGTAATCTACCTAAAAAGAAGCTCATGTACTTTTTTGAGCTTCAGCCATTTTGCTTCAGGCGACAGAACGATCATATGTGAACAGACGCCAGGGAAATTAATGGGATTTTGCTTGTTAGGTGTTTTGGAGCTTTAGAGCTGCACGTTTTACAAGCTGAAAAACGGTCAGGTGTGCACAGGGCCTCAAGCTCCAGGCCCCGATCCAGAGAAAGACAAAGGTACAGCTATCTTATTGGGCCCTAATGTGAATCCTTTGTCATTTTCTTCTACATTTCACAGTGGCAGGGTCTTGCACAGGAGAGGCCCATCTATTGTGGACGCACAGGCACCACCCCCTGTCCATGCTGCCGACCTCCCTGTCCATGCACCCAGCCCATTTTAGGACACCAGGGACATGAATTCCTTTGGCAGGGGTGGGTGTTTTTTGAAGCACCTGATTAGAGCCAGAGGCTCGAATAGGCTTCAAAACAGGGTGGGCTCGGGTCGCAGAGCATTGCATCTGGAGCCCACTCAGGTGTGGTGCAACAGTGAATGAATATTTGCTGTAGCAACACTGATCCTCCTCCTGGCCAATCGGGAAGTGGGTCTGATACCCGTCACCCAATTGGCTGAAAGGACAGGCGATCCTATTGGATGCCTAGAAGGAGGGGAGAAGACGCACGGCGGAAGCGAGGAGGAGAAGACATAGGGGGAGCCTCTGCCCGATGCCCGCCACAGCCTATGCCCACCGCCGATGTCCCGGTCCCCATCGATGCATTATGTCCCCGCCGATCCCCGATGTACCCACCAATGCTCGACCCCTGATGTGCCCGCCACTGCCCAATGTGCCCGCTGTCTAGATGGGGTAAGTGCAGACAGACAGTGAGGGGGGGGGGGTTGAGGTGCCACTGGGGGGGTGGGGTTTTTTTTCCGCCCCCCCCCCAAACAAAAAAACACCAGCCGCCACTGGTCTCGCACTGTCACAGGGGATAGAATTATGGAAGCTCCCAATACTTGTGTGGCTTTTTTACAGGTCCAAGACCTGGGCTTCAGGCAGGAAAACCAGGACTCACGGAGGGTTAGTGGTTAGCCCTTCTGCCTTGTAGCACTGGGGGATCCCTTTTTCGAATCCTGTTCAGGACATTATCTGCATGTTCTCCCTGTGCTTGCGTGTGTTTCCTCAGGGTACTCCAGTTTCCCCCCACTCTCTAGAGACATGCCAGCAGGCTAACTGGCTCCTGTCCAATTAGCCTTGGTATGCATATGCATGTGAGATAAGGACCTTAGACTGCAAGTCCTTTAAGGTCAAGGACTGATGTTAATGTTTGTAAAGTGCTGTGGAAATTGTTGGCACTATATAAATGTCTGTGATAAAATAAACTTTAATCCTGCATGCTTAGTCCAGGCTTAGTGACTAATATGTAGTGAGGTTGATATCAGAATGATCTGACCCTACTTTATTCAAATCTTTAAAGCTTGCCATATTTTTACTCTCATGGTATTCTGTAAAGTGACCTATGCCATTCCACCTGCAACCCCATCTAACGTTCCCCCGTGCAAAGAGGCTGCTGTAATCTCCTTTTTTGCTCCCTCTGTTGGGTGGATGCAGCGTGGTGTGGCAGGCAGTACACACTCAGAGTGCCGTTTTTGCAAAGAACGTTGTATTGTAACAGCAAAATGAACTCACCACTTAGCAGCAGACAGTGGACAGAAGACTCCAGAATGCCGACAGCGTCTGCCGCAAGGAACAAAGTGCAGCCTGGCTGGTCCAACCCAAAGAGGAGGCTTCCTGAAGGAGGTAGACTCAGGTCCTGCTCTCTTGCTGCTCCACCGGAACCTTTCCCTATCGCTTCCACTGTCCCTAACAGACGGAGTTCCTGTCCCTAACCTGTCCACTTGCATAAAAGCATGCACAGCCCAGTAGCCAGGGTCTTAAATAGACTCTGTCATACCCAAGATGGCCACCAAAGGGGGTGCCAATATCCAATTGGATAGCTGCCTCCTGGTGGCCGAGGAAACCATAGAGGAAATTAGATCCTCCCGACTTGCCACTACAGTCAAGCGCCACCTGCAGTGGAGAATAGAGACTGCACCTGCCTACACATCTCCCATCTCACAGCTCTCTAGCTATACCTGACATCATTCTTCTTTTCCGAATAGGCAGGAATAATTTTCTATTTGCTGAGGTTTTAATGACAGACCGTCGTCACCTACCGATATTTACTTACCTTCAACGTTCTCCCCAGCACTCCCTTCCTCTGTAGAAGTTACAGATTGTCTTTACAACGGACACTGTCACCTTGCTCGTTCAAGGTGAATTTATAGTTGTAGCGATGGCGGACTATATTTGTAATATTATGCACGTTCCCCGTCATTACTCACCTATATGATATTCCTTTTAATGCTGGGCGCCAGTGACTCTCATCATATTTGTGAGCCCAACCCAAAGGATTGTGGGACTAGTAGTCTTTCTGACCAGCAATTCCATTGCATAAGCATACACCGGGACTACACATCCCAGAAATCCTTGCCACCATCCAGGGGACTTCTGGGAGAGACTATAAAGGAGATCGGAGTTCCGCCCCGCGCTCTCTTTTTCCTGGGTCCCGCGTAATGCACACCTCTCCATGACGGCGAGAGAGAGAGAGTTGCCGCCTACCACGCGGTGTACCAAGAAATTCCAACCTGGCCTCAGAGGGCCTAACTCTAACTTGCTGTTCGTCAGACATCTTCACGACACCAACTCAACAGCTCGATACCACGTTCGCCCACACTCCACGCCTGTGGGTCATCGCTGGCGGTTTCATTGACACATGTCTCTTCCCGGGTCTCTGTCTGCAAGGCATCTAGTTCGGTCCAGTTGGTGGTGAGAGGGCAATTGCCCATCTTCTGCAATCCTTCCCTGGCTACTTTATTGGAACACTGTGTACGGACATCTTTACTTTGGGAACACTTTACTGCACTGCCATTTAAACACTATAGTGTTCGAAAAAATCGCTGCTCGAATACCGTGTGACATAAAAAATTGCAGCAATCGCCATTTTATTCCCTAGGGCCTCTCCTTTAAAAAAAAAAAGTATAATTTTCGTGGTTTATACATTTTTTTTTTCTAGCAAAAAATACTGATTTCAACTTGTAAACAAAAAGTGGCAGAAAACATCTGGCTATTCTGTATTTCCAAATGCAGGAAGAATTTTTTTTTTTATCCTTTTTTTATTTTTTATTTTTTTATCCGGGGTTTTGGTTTCTGCCAGTTTTAGAGTAAAACAAGTATGAAGAAGCCAGAGAGAGGAAACGGTTACAAGGAGGATTCAAATAATGACACTAATGTGTTCCTCCTTTTTAATCTTTGGTGGCTCCTCTGCCAAGTCGGAGCTGGAATATAGATGGCTGCCAGGTCAGGCTGGAGTGAGATATATGCTCTGCAGAGGAGCGGAGGGAGCCAAGGCACTCAGTGCGCTGTGCCGGGCGCTTCACGGAAGGGTGACAAACACTGGAAATATATGGCTGGCAGGCGAGGGAAATGGGGGAAAGTAATTATGGATAGTGATGACTAATAGAAACTTTCAGAGATATCTCTTTACCACTGCCAGCCCAGAGAGAAATATCCTGCCAAGGTATGTTCCCAATCACAAATACTGCAGTAAGAAAGCAACACAAGTAAAAAAAAAAAAAATAGAACTAGCTGACTGCATTAGTCTTTGTTTGCAAAATCCAAATTTTCCAAATATATTCATCCATATCCAGTAAAGAGTTAATAATTCTTAAAAAGGACCCTGTCATAAAAAATAAAAATAAAATGATATGCAAGTGTTTAGATTAGGATTAGGCGACCCGTCAGATTTCTTAACGGAAGTGATGTTCCGTCACGGCCATCTTGGTACACCCCGCACTCGCCCACACTAAGCCTACAGTCTGAAGTCGCTAAGCGGACATCTTTTTACCACCCACCGCAATCTTGCATTTCGCACTTATTTTTACCACTAAACTGAGCTTATATATCACCAAACACGGTATTTCGAAGTTCGTGACACTGTTTTGATGTTGAATTTTAAAAGCAGTGGCAAGCCTGCTGATCTCACGGGTTTAGAAAAAATCGGGGGAAATTACTGCGCTAAACCAAAATGTAAGAAATAAACTGCTGACACTAAAACAAAGTCCAAACAAAATGTGAAAAAAAAATGTGTAGCACTCAATGTGATAATATAACAGCAATGAAACTAAAATAATGAAAGTATGTGAACAGATAAACAAATATAAGTGAACGTGCAAAAGTACAATATTCACTAATGTGAAAAATTTGAAAGTTCAAATAAACTTAAAGGTAACTGCTGGAAAAAAAACTTGTCCATCTGGTACATCCTCTACCAAAAGAATATAGATGGGTACTCTTACCGGATATGGTGGACCCATTTACCGGATATGGTGGAGCCACTTACCAGATTTGGTGGACCCACTTATCAGCGGTAGTGGATCAATCAGGCTTGTGTAGGCCGAATGCCTTATGCCGCATACACACGACCGTTTTTTCCATCAGAGTAAACTCTGAAGTTTTTTTCGGCGGAGTGCCTACACACGATCACACCAGAGTCCGATGGTTTAGATTGCGGTGACGTACAACAGATATGACGGGACTAGAAAAAGGAAGTTCGATAGCCAGTAGCCAATAGCTGCCCATGCGTCGTATTTGGTCCGTCGGAATAGCATACAGGTGAACGGTTTTCCCGATAGGAATTGATTCAATCGGAAAGATTTAAAACATGTTCTATTTCTAGGTCTGTCAGACTTTTCAAAAAAAAAAAAAGTCTGCTGAAGCCCACACTTGATCAGACTATCCGATGAAACGATTCCGTCTGACTTTTTCTGCCGGAAAGTCAGACCGTGTGTACACAGCATTAGAATTAAAGGTTGACCGGAAGTAGGTTGCTCCAAACGGGTTGATTCTACTCCTCGACAATGATGGTCCAAACCGAAATTCCTAGACTTGAATGACTCTCAAAGGAGCATAGAACCTCCACCCAATAAGGGAGCCTTCTGGAGGTTGATGGTGTGCCCAGATAGGCTCAATCAAATCGGGGTAAAAGATAAGAAAAAAGTGGAGAAGCTCCATATGGTGCAGGTTAAAAATGGAGAGGTTTTATTTAAAAGTACGGTACATCATGATAGATGGGTACAAAAAAATACTAGTGATCACAGGTAGTAAAAGTATAAAAAGCATTGTGAGAAGAAAGCGTAGCAAGCCCGATCTCACAGGTTTGCTGATCTGGCAGAAGAGCGCTGCTTTTAAAAATTCAACATCAAAACTGTGTCACGGACTTCTAAATATTGTGTTTCGCGATTTAAGCTCAGTTTAGTGATAAAAATAAGTGTGAAATGCAAGATTCCGGTGGGTGTAAAAAAAGATGTCCGCTTGGCGACTTCAGACTGTAGGTAGGGTTGCCACCTGTTCAGGTTTTAAATCATGTGTCCAGGTTTCAGTCTTCCTGAAACTTGGACATATTATTCAGACTGGGCTGTGCTCTCAAAGTAAGGGGGGGGGGGGTAGTGGGTTGGGGCAAAGAGGTCAGCAAGAGCAGTTTGGCCACACGATCCGCCGCAGCATGCTGCATTATCTCTCTTGTGGCACCCAAAGGTGTTCCAGGTCTTTTATAAAACCTATAGTGCAGAGGTAGGCAACCTTGGCCCTCCAGCTGTTTTGAAACTACAATTCCCAGGAGACATTACAAGACCCTGACAATTATAGGCATGACTCCTAGAGTCATGATGGGATTTTTAGTTTCACCACAGCTGGGTTAAAACCACCCGCAAAGAGCTACTGCAGCAGCGCTTTGCTGGCAGTATTGCCACGCTGCCCCATTGATTTCAATGGGCAGGAGTGGTGGAGGAGCGGTATACACACCGCTCCTTCACCGCTCCAAAGATGCTGCTAGCAGGACTTTTTTTTACCGTCTTGGCAGCGCACCGCTCCAGTGTGAAAGCCTTTGGGGAGCGTGTTGGATGAGAAGGCCTGACTCGCAGTCTCCGCTCTAATTCATCCCAAAGGTGTTCTATTGGGTTGAGGTCAGTTCCTCCACCCCAAACTCACTCATCCATGTCTTTATGAACCTTTTTTTGTGCACTGGTCCAAATCATTTGGTGGAGGGGGGATTATGGTGTGGGGGGGGTTGTTTTTCAGCGGTTGGGCTTGGCCCCTTAGTTCCAGTGAATAGAACTCTTAAGGCTTTAGCATGCCATGACATTTTGGACAATTTAATGATCCCAACTTTGTGGGAACAGTTTGGGGATGACCCTTTCCTATTCCAACATGACTGCGCACCAGTGCACAAAGAAAGGTCCATAAACACATGGATAAGAAAGTTTGGGGTGGAGGAATTTGACTGTCCTGACCAGAACCCGATAGAATACCTTTGGGATGAATTAGAGTGGAGACTGCGAGCCAGGCCTTCTTGTCCAACATAAGTGCCTGACCTCACAAATGCACTTCTGGAAGAGTGGTCCACCATTCCCATAGACCAGGGGTCTCAAACTGGTGGCCCTCCAGCTGTTGCGAAACTACAAGTCCTATGAGGCATTGCGTGGCTGATAGCTACATGCATGACTCCCACAGGCAGAGGCATGATGGGACTTGTAGCTTTGCAACAGCTGGAGGGCCACCGGTTGGAGACTCCTACCATAGACACCCTCCTAAACCTTGTGGATGGCCTTCCCGGAAGAGTTGAAGCTGTTATAGCTGCAAAGGGCGGGGCCAACTCAATATTGAACCCTATGGACTAAGACTGGGATGTCATTAAAGTTCATGTGTGAACAATACTTTTGGTAATATACTGTATGTGATGTAAATATTCCAGGAGGCACCGCTGGCTTTGGGCGAGTGAGATTCATGGGGAGGCGGGGCGGACATTCATTAAAGAAAAAAACTGGTAAACGAAAGGAAAAAAATGAATTGCCCGATTCCGCCAGAGGAAGGGAGGAGGGGGTGGAGAGGCCTGATCTTCCTCAGGTCCTCAGGAGGGTGAAGGTCTTTCTTTAAGAAAATATGGAAACTATGGCCATGTATGGAGTTTATATACATTATACACTTTTTTTTTTTGTTCAAAAATTTCAATTACTTCAAAGGAATGACCTTATTTTGACATGAGCTCACACTGAGCCATTACTTTTTTTTTTTTAAGAGGCAGTAAACAAAATGGAACAGCAAAACATTAAGGGAGCCATTAGTGTGAGGATCCTGAGCCAGCCCTTAATTCCGAAAGAGAATTCAGCTTCAGATCCTTTGGAGCGAAGCCTTCAGCAGGGAAAATGGATTTGAATTAAGGTATTGAGCAATGACTTTGAAGAGCGCTTGGAGAGCCTCATGAAGATATACAATAAATGATGGCGCTGAATGGGCCCCCGCGTACTCGGCAATTTATGGGGTTTACTGAGAGAGGCAACATTGATTTTCAAAGCACTCGGATGGATGGAAGGAAAAAAAAAAAAAAAAGAAAAACATATTAATGGGTCCCCGTAAAAAGCATTTTATTAGCAGCAAAACAGCAATGAGTCATTTTTTTTCAGAGACCGCAGAAAACAGTCACTGAGGGAGACCTGCATTTGCAATAGATATTTTTTTTAATAGAGGCGGCAGTACATAAAATGTCATAAGACAATATTATCAAATATATTTGATGAGTGCCACGAGAAAAGTCTAAAACGCAGGTACTGACAGCATCATAAAGGCTTCTGAGCAAGGCTGTATTTTACTGATGGAATTATTTAACGTATTATTTTTTTCTTTTTTTTTTTACTTTATTTATTCATCTAATTAGTTTACACATATTCCGCAGCCCTGAGGATACTGAACCGTTCATCATTTGTATCAATCTCTGCTCAACTCGGAGCTTACACTCTAAAATCTGCTCCACACAAACGTGCAGAAACCCTCTAGGGTCCATTTGGGTAGAAGCTGATTTAAGGATAACTATAGATAGAACATATGTTTAGAGCAGTGGTCTCCAAACTGTGGCCCGCGAGCCGGATGTGACCCTTTGCTTGCCTTTATCCAGCCCCTGAGACACCATTTTATCCACTGATACCAAGGATGAGGCAATAATCCTCCCACTGACACCAATGATGGGGCACTATTCTTTTCCCTAATACCAATGATGGGGCACTATTCCTTCCATTTATACCAATGATGGGGCACTATTCCTTCCCCTAATACCAATGTTGGGGCACTATTCCTTCCACTGACACCAATGATGGGGCACTATTCCTTCCCCTAATACCAATGTTGGGGCACTATTCCTTTCACTGACACCAATGATGGTGCACTATTTGTCAGGTCACCTTGAGGCGAGGTGACAGATGCACACCGTAGGGATCAGGAGTGCACCGCAAGGTTGTGGACCCTAAGGCTGACTACTGCGGACGGAGACAGATCCCACCGAGGTTAAAGCGTAAGATTTCCTGGGTTGCGGAGTCTAAGAGCCAGCAGGTGTTCACCAAAGCCTCTAGTGGTGAGGATGGACTTGGCTGCAACTGGCTCCAGGTCGCGACCCCCAGGGTCCCCCAGCTCACACCCACAGTAGGCAACAGGAGGATAGGGATAGTGAGGGATAAAGCCAAGGTCGGGGCCACAAGCAGACAGGAATAGTCAGGGACATGCCAATAGGTCAGGATCACAGGCAAACAGGGATAGTCAAGGAAACGGCAAAAGTCGGTAACAGAACAACAGAAGAGCACACGGTATGTAACAGGAAGCTAAACACACAAAGGAATACACAATGGTTGATCAGCAGGGTTGGCCTGCAGTGCACAGGTTAATATAGAGTTCTCTGATAGGAGCTAGGGTGGAGTCATGCCAGAGGATGGATTACAAAAGCAGTCAGGTGAGGGTCGGCTGGTCTCTAGAGAACACATGGAAACAGGTAAGCAGACAAACTCTATTGCATAACCATGACACTATTCTTCCCACCAACGATGGGGCACTATTCCTCCCACTGACACCAATGATATGGCACTATTCCTTCCACTGACACCAACAATGAAGCAATATTCCTCCCACTGACACCAATGATGGGACACTATTACTCCCACAGACACCAAAGATGGGGCACTATTCCTTCCACTGATACCAATGATGTGGTACTATTCCTCCCACAGACACCAATAAAGGGGCACTATTCCTCCCACTGACACCAGTGATAGGACACTATTCCTCCTACTGATACCAATGATGGACACTACTTATCCCACTACTAAAACCAATGATGGGGCATTATTTACTCCCACTGTCGCCAGGGTGTTTTCTAATCCCACTAGCCGCAGTCTACCCCCCCCCCCCAAGCCTTAATGACAGTTAACTGGCCCTTTACTTATTAAGTTTGGAGTCCCCTGATTTTGAGAATTAAACTGGACCTGTTCTTGAAAGTTCAACATGCTACGTAGGGTGTATGTATGACTCTCCCAGGTATTTATTACCTCTCACAAGGATCACAGTACTCTTGCCCACAATGTCATCATCTGATTTTTTCGCCGAAAAGAACAGAGCCATCTTTATTCAGGCATCAGCCAAGATCAATATCGAATTCCTGTGCAGTATACATTTTATTTGTAGCTGTATGTATACTTGTTTCACAGATTAGACACCCTTCTGTTGCAAGTGGTGGAGGATGCGGGCATTTTTTGAACCCAGTAAAAAGATGATGTTAAAAGATTACAATGCCCTACCGTCCTAGTCTCTTTATTCTTTCAAGCTATTTTTTCAATTGAATTCCAGGATTTACAATATGTACTCCGATATTTTGGGTTTTTCGATAGTGCTTTAAAGGCCATAGGGTGCTCACTTTGATGAAGAATGTATTTTTGTGCACCACTCAAACCTTCAAGATAATACGCCTTGTGAGTTAAATTATATCCTTTGGGTATTTCCTATCCCCACTCTGTGGGGAAGTATATCGTTATGTATACTCCAATGGGATGACATTCTGTCAATTGAACTTTGTCATTTTTCCTATTAAAACTTGTATACTTGTAATATATTTTTGTTAGGCAAGTAAACCTTTGTCAAACGGAAATGATATATTGCAACTGTGATTGTTTTTTTTTACAACTTGTTTAATAAAAATGTATTGAAACTGAAAAGGATTAATGGGACAGGCACACACAAAGGACGAAGGTGTCAGGTCACCTTGAGGCGAGGTGACAGGTGCACCCCGTAGGGATCAGGAGTGCACCGCAAGGTTGTGGGCTCTACGGCTGACTGCTGCAGATGGGGGACAGATCCCACTGGGGTTAGAGCGTAAGATTCCCTGGGGTGCGGAGTCTAAGAGCCAGCAGGTGTTCACCAGCACCTCTAGTGGTGAGGATGGACTTGGCTGCAACTGGCTCCAGGTCGCGACCCCCAGGGTCCCCCAGGTCACACCCACAGTAGGAAACAGGAGGATAGGGATGGTGAGGGACAAAGCCAAGGTCGGGGCCACAAGCAGACACGAATAGTCGGGCACACGCCAAAAGGTCAGGATCACAGGCAAACAGGGATAGTCAAAGACACGCCAAAGTCGGTAACGGAAAACAGGAGAAGAGCACACGGCAGGAAACAGGAAGCTAACACACAAAGGAATACACAATGGTTGATCAGCACTGATAGCCTGCAGTGCACAGGTTAATATAGGGCTCCCTGATAGGGCCTGGGGTGGAGCCATGCTTAGAGGAGAGGTTATAAAAATCACCAGGTGGAAGTGGCTGACCTCTTAGTCTGAACACATGAGGGGAGGTAAGCAAACACAGGAAGATCACTGCATAACCAGGACAGAAGGTTGTTGGCATTCAACAAAGTATCATTAGGTTTCTTCAGCAGGACCTTGTTCAACAGAAGGAGGACTATGAATTCCTATATAGTGAATTCATAGTGATCCACTAATTGGATTAGTGATGCGGAAGAGACAGATGGAATAAGCTGAGGGATATGGAGATAGATTTGGGTGTCATCAGCATAAAAATTATATTAGAAGCCATGGGAGGCTATCAGCTGACCCAGGGAGGAGGTGTAGATGGAGAATAGGTGAGATTCAAGAACAGAACCTTGGAGAACCCCAAGGGAGAAACAAAGAGGAGAGGAGGAAGTAAAATTGTAAGTCACACTGAAGGTGCGGCGGAATAGGTAGGATGAGAACCAGAGCAGAGTATACTGGCTGACGTATGTGTATGTTATCTCAAACCTTTAGGCTGCTTTCACACTGGGGCGGTATTCAGGCGTTACAGCGCTAAAAATAGCGCCTGTGTAGCGCCTGAAAAAAACCGGCCCCTTTCACTCCAGTGTGAAAGCCGGAGGGCTTTCACACTGGAGCGATGCGCTGGCAGGACGGTGAAAAAAGTCCTGCTAGCCGCATCTTTGGAGCGGTGTATTCACCGCTCCTAAACCGCTCCTACCCATTGAAATCAATGGGACACCGCGGCAATACCGCCGGCAAAGCGCCGCTGCAGCGGCGCTTTGCGGGCGGGTTTAACCCTTTTTTGGCCGCTAGCGGGGGTTAAAACCGCCCCGCTAGCGCCCGCAAACCGCCGCTAAAACGACGGTAAAGCGCCGCTAAAAATAGCGGCACTTTACCGCCGACGCCGCTCCCGCCCCAGTGTGAAAGCAGCCTAAGGAAACCAGGTTGTTGCTCTGAGACACTACAGTGTATTGGAAAAGTATTCATACCCCTTGAAATTTTCCACATTTTGTCATTTTATACCAAAAATGTAAATTTATTGGGATTTTATGTCATAGACCAACATAAAGTGCACATAATTGAAGTGAGTGAAGTGGAAGGAAAATGATAAATGGTTTTTAAAACTGTTTACAAATAAATATGTGAAAAATGTAGCATGTGTTTGTATTTAGCCCCCCTGTACTTTGTAGAACCCCCTTTCGCTGAAATTACAGCCGCAAGTCTCTTTGGGGATGTCGCTACCAGCTTTGCACATCTAAAGAGGGACATTTCTGCCCATTCTTCTTTGCAAAATAGCTCAAGTTCTGTCAGATTGGATGGAGAGAGTCTGTGAACAGCAATTTTCAAGTCTTGCCACAGATTCTCAATGGGATTTAGGTCTGGATTTTGATTGGGCCATTCTAACACATGAATATGCTTTGATATAAATAATTCCATTGTAGCTCTGGCTGTATGTTTCGGGTCGTTGTCCTGCTGGAAGGTGAACCGGTCTCAAGTCTTTTGCAGACTCTAACAGGTTTTCTTCTAAGATTGTCCTGTATTTATCTCCCTCCAACTTCCTATCAACTCTGACCAGCTTCCCTGTCCCTGCTGAAGAAAAGCATCCCCATAACATGACGCTGCCACCACCATGTTTCACGATGGGGATGGTGTGTTCAGGGTGATGTGCAGTGTTAGTTTTCTGCCATACATAGTGTTTTGCTTTTATTTCAAAAAGTTGAATTTTGGTCTCATCTGACCAGATCACCTTCTTCCACATGTTTGCTGTGTCCCCCACATGGCTTCTCGCAAACTGCAAACAGGACTTCTTATGGCTTTCCTTCACCAATGTCTTTCTTCTTGTCACTCTTCCATAAAGGGCAGATTTGTGGAGAGACGACTAATAGTTGTTCTGTGGACAGATTCTCCCCCCTGAGCTGTGGATCTCTGCAGCTCCTCCAGAGTTACCATGGACCTCTTGGCTGCTTCTCTGATGAATGCTCTCCTTGCCCGGCCGGTCAGTTTAGATGGACGGCCATGTCTTGGTAGGTCTGCAGTTGTTTCCATACTCTTTCCATTTTCTGATGATGGATTGAACAGAGCTCCGTGAGATGTTCAAAGCTTGGGAGATTTTTTTTTATAACCTAACCTGCTTTATACTTCTACACAACTTTATCCCTGACCTGTCTGGTGTGTTCCTTGGCCTTCATAATGCTGTTTGTTCACTAAGGTTCTCTGACAAACCTCTGAGGGCTTCACAGAACAGCTGTATTTATACAAATTAATACTTAAATTATACGCAGATGGACTCTGTTTACTAATTAGGTGACTTCTAAAGGGAATTGGTTCCACTAGATTTTATTTTGGAGTATCAGAGTAAAGGGGGGCTGAATGCAAATGCCCCCCCCCCCACCACACTTTTCAAATATTTATTTGTAAAAAATGTTGCAAAAACCATTTAATATTTTCCTTCCACTTCACAATTATGTGCCACTTTTGTTGGTCTATCACATAAAATCCCAATAAAATAAATTTACGTTTTTGGTTGTAACGTGGCAGAATGCGGGAAATTTCATAGGGGAACAAATACTTTTTCAAGGCACTGTATGTGTTGGTAGCCTTGTAAGTACAAGCTATTGTTTTGTGGAGTTGAACACAAGGTCCATCTCCCTATTAAAGAGGGACGAGTTATTTATTTCCTTTGTAGGAACGTTGTCTATGGGCATTTGATACTTGAAATGCAAGATAGTTTGGTTGCAGACCCTCTGAAATCTGAACTGCTGTTTGAACTCTTACTAAGATATACCCCACCCTCCCCAATAGGCCATCTATGCCAAGAGACAGGGAAAGCACGGCTGGTTGCCATTACAGCAATGATAGGCTAGAGGTTATATCAGGGCTTTTTTTTTTTTTTTGCGTAACTGACACATCCCAAAAATGGTCTTCTAGGGAATCGGAATATTCCTCAGCTCGAAGATTTAAATATCTGCACCGTGTTTTCAGTGACTGGTGATCCCTTTCATCTCCGGCCATGTGAAAAGCCTGGGGAGTACGGAATGTCCACTACGTTGCAAATTTGGCCACCATCCCAGCCATGCTGCGTGCGTACTAGAATGCACAACACAGGCTGGCGGAGCTCCAAGACGAGGTCAGCCAAAGAAGCAAGGCAAAATTGTCACATATTATAACTGGGGTTTTCCAAAGATGCCTTCAAACTCTGAATTAATTTCAACTTTTTTTTCCCCCTTGTACAATGTGTATCAAGGTTCGCCAATGACAGCAAATGCTTCATTTATATATATTTGGCATCATTTTAAAGGAATATCAATAACGTCTAGCATTTAATTACCATAGGAGCTATTTTATGGCGAGAGATCGCAAGGACCTTGCGAGAAAAAGAGCTCTGCCATGTCATTAATGAAAAAAATAAAAAAAAAGATGAAAACCCGAAGTGCAGCAAGCCTATGTAAATTGCCAGGGATGCCGTTTGCCGAAGCAATGGGCTACCAGTCATTTGACCACAAGCTCTGTGCAGACATCTAGTAGAGACATTTAGCCAAGTTACAGGAACAAGGTGGAGAGGATTCTGGAAACTTTTTTCTTAAACCGAATACCGGTTGTCATGGTTACAAAGGAAGAATTTAGAATAAAACCAAAATGAAATAACAGTCCAAACTAAACATATATTTAACTACTTAAGGACCAGGCCTATTTTTTTCAAAGTTAAAATCAGTTTTTTTTTTGCTAGAAAATTACTTATAACCCCCAAACATTATATGTATGTATATATATATATATATATATATATATATATATATATATATATATATATATATATATATATATATATATATATATATATATATATATATATAAATAAAAAAAAAATATATATATATATATATATATATATATTTTATATATATATATATATATATATTTATTTATATATATATATATCTATATACACATATATATATATTTATATATTTTTTTTTTCAGACACCCTAAAGAATAAAATGGCGGTCGTTGCAATACTTTATGTGACACCGTATTTGCACAGCGGTCTTACAAACGCAATTTTATGGGGAAAAAAAAAATACACTTTTTTTTTTTATTTTGTGAATGATAACGTTACGCCGAGTAAATTGATACCCAACATGTCACGCTTCAAAATTGCGCCTGCTCCTGGAATGGGGACAAACTTTGACACTTGAAAATCTCCATAGGCGACATTTTAAAATGTCTACAGGTTACCAGTTTAGAGTTACAGAGGAGGTATTTTACTAGAATTATTGCTCTCACTCTAACGATCGTGGCGATACCTCAATTGTGTGGTTTGGACACTGTTTACATATGTGTTCACTTCTGCACGCAAGCACGGCTGGACGGGGCCATTTCAATTTTTATTTTATTTTTTCTTCTTCATTTTCCTTTAAAAAAAAAAAAAATTGTTGGATCACTTTTACTCCTATTACAAGGAATGTAAACACCCCATGTAATAGAAAAAAAAGGCATGACAGGACCTCTTTAATGTGAGATCTGGGGGTCAAAAAGACCTCCGATCTCATATTTACACTTTAAAAAAAAAAAAAATTTTTTATTGCATTAAAGTCTTTTTTAAAAAAAAAAGATGTCCCTTTAACCACTTCAGCCCCGGAAGAGTTTACCCCCTTCCTGACCAGAGCACTTTTTGCGATTCGGCACTGCGTCGCTTTAACTGACAATTGCGCGATCGTGCGACGTGGCTCCCAAACAAAATTGACATCCTTTTTTTTTTCCCCCACAAATAGAGCTTTCTTTTGGTGGTATTTGATCACCTCTGCGGTTTTTATCTTTTGTGTTATAAACAAAAAAAGAGCGACAAAGTTTGAAAAAAACGCATTATGTTTTACTTTTTGCTATAATAAATATCCCCCAAAAATATATTAAAAAAACAATTTTTTTCCTCAGTTTATGCCGATACGTATTCTTCTACATATTTTTGGTAAAAAATTAGCAATAAGTGATTATTGATTGGTTTGCGCAAAAGTTATAGCGTTTACAAAATAGGGGATAGTTTTATGGCATTTTTACTAATATTTTTTTCTTTTAAATGGCGGCGATCAACGATTTTTATTGTGACTGCGACATTATGGTGGACACTTCGGACATTTTTGACACATTTTTGGAACCACTGATATTTATACAGCAATCAGTGCTATACAAATGCACTGATTCCTGTGTAAATGACACTGTTAGTGAAGGGGTTAACCACTAGGTGGCAGTGTAGGGGTTAGTGTGTCCTAGGGGCATGTTTCTAACTGTGGGGGGGGGCGTGGCTGTGAGTGACACGTCACTGATCTCTGCTCCGATCACAGGGAGCAAAGATCAGTGACACTGTCACTAGGCAGAACGGGGAGATGTTTACATTATCATCTCCCCGTTCTTCCTCTCTGTGAGGTGATCGCGGGTATCCAATGGACGCCTCTTAAAGGGCAACGTACAGGTACGTGATTCTGCCTGTACGAGCCCTTCTGCCAACGTATATCGGCGTGAGGCGGTCGGCAAGCGGTTAAGGCCATTGTGCAGAAGTGACGCCTGACGTCGCTTCCATCATCCAACATCATTGAGTCAAGTGAGGGCCATCATTCCCTCGCCCGACTTAGTGCTTCTGAGGGGAAAGGATCGGATCATCTCCGCCGCTACTGGCGGCTCTGGTAAGACGACCGCAACATGGCCGGAGGGGGGTGGGCACCTCTTCCGTTGCTGATTATAAGTGATCTTGCGGCATATTGCCCGCCGTTTCAGAAAATACCGGCAGCTATCTGCTGCCATAACAATGGTATTCAACGTCAAAGTACCGATGTATAACGACGGTGGGTGGTCCGGAAGTGGTTAAAGTGGTTCTAAAGGCTGAAGGTTTTTTACCTTCACGTATTCTATGCATAAAGATAGAGACCCTTCTGTGTGCTGCTCCCCCCCCCCCGCATGGTGGAGTCACAAGCATTTGCTCCATTCTACGCGTTTCATCGTAGATGACATCCTCCAGGGGCTCAGAAGCCATGCTTGCTTAAATAATTTGCCCTCTAATTTGGTAGCAATATATTTCATTTTTGTACCACAGGGTGGCATATTATTGCCCTCTATGGTGTAGCCATGGTGAAGTTTACATGTTTGGCTTAAGGTCATGTCCTTTTTCCTGGTGTTCGTTTCTATAATATAGAGTGTGGTGAACATTACAAGTGCTGCTTCCGAAACCCTGGGACAACGTCATCTATGACCAAACGTGTAGGGAGGAGACAACGCTTGTGGCGTTTCCAACAAAAATAACACAAGGAAGCAGCGAATACTGCCTCAGGATTGTTTGTATTCATACAGTGGTGGGGTCGGGCAGCAAGCTCTCTGTTCATAAATCTCTGAGAACCGAGCGATCGGCAGTGTTTGATCACTCGCTTCTCAGTGTTAGAGTCTGTGGGGGACAGATACACCATCAGAGTGATGCTGCATTCACCTAGGTAAGTATCATTCTTGGAAAAAAAAAAGTCAAACTTCTCTTTTAAGTTTTTGGTAGATACTTTTGAACTTTTGAATGGTACACACTGTCAAAGTGGTTCCCAGCACAGCCTTGCATGCTTCAATTCCTTCCTCCAGAGAGTGTGTCACTGCACCATTCTATAGATGTACCGGACATCATACATATCAAAATGCCTTGATGGGTGGATTTCAGTCCTATGAAGTGAGCTTTCCTAGACAGACTGCACAATGCCCTAGGTCAGTGATGGCAAACCTTGGCACCCCAGATTTTTTGGAACTACATTTCCCATGATGCTCATGCACTCTGCACATCGGCTATTCAGAACTTTGTGGACCGTCCGTACCAAATTCGTGTGGCACGAACGGCCCACAATGTACTACGCCATCGCAGTGCATTTCTGGCTCATGATTGGCCAAGCATGCGCTGTGACCCCCGCATGCTTGGCCATTCACAGTGCCGGCAGCGAGGAGAGCCATAATTGGCAACAGGCAGGATGCCCGTGGGCAATTATAGCTCAGGCGGTTTAGTACATGCCATATATACAAGTATTATGGCGCTTATAAAAACACCCACCCGCCTATCACTATTTTTCAAGAAATGAAAAACACTTAATAAACACAATATTTAAAAAAACATATTTAAAAGGCATTTAAAAGGGTTTAGTACATGCCCCACACTATATAAGGCGGCCAGTGCGACGGCCTTGTGTAGTGTGTTCCGGCGTGCAGGGAAAGAGCTAGATAGGCAGGGACAGTGTGTTCTTTTCTCAGCCATCTGCAGGAGTTAGTGGGTGTTGTGTGCCTCCAGCACAGTATACACCTGTATCTACCCTTTTTTGCCGATGTTCTCTAATACAGGCATCTGCAGGAGTTAGTGGGTGTTGTGTGCCTCCAGTACAGTATACACCTGAAGATACCCCTTATTGCTGGTGTTGTCTGTTGCATATCTTGCATATTAGCCTTTAAAATTAGCACTTTTGATTTCGAACATTCGAGTCCCATAGACTTTAATAGGGTTCTAAAGTTCGTATGAATTTTCGGTCCGTTCGAAGGTTCGAGTGTGAACTGAACTCGGGGGTGTTCGGGTCATCCCTAATGAGGTTATAAGCTGGGAGTGCAACATATCTCCTCGGATGAGCGTTAGCTATTGGATGTCATATGTGAATGTGCTGTATATTTTTATTGCTTGGCCAATCACAGCACTGGCAGCCAGGAGAGTCATAATTGTCCACAGGCAGGATGCCTGTGGGCAATTATAACCCAGGGGGTTTAGTACACGCCCCACACTATATAAGACTGCCAGCACGGCAGCCTTGTGTAGTGTGTTCCAGCGTGCAGGGAAAGAGCAAGATAGGCAGGGACAGTGTGTTCTTTTCTCAGGCATCTGCAGGAGTTAGTGGGTGTTGTGTGCCTCCAGCACAGTATACACCTGTAGCTACCCTTTTTTGCTGGTGTTCTCTAATACAAGCATCTGCAGGAGTTAGTGGGTGTTGTGTGCCTCCAGCACAGCACAGTATACACCTGTATCTACCCTTTATTGCTGGTGTTCTCTAATACTGGCATCTGCAGGAGTTAAAGTGGGTGTTGTGTGCCTCCAGCACAGTATACACCTGTATCTACCCTTTATTGCTGGTGTTCTCTAATACTGGCATCTGCAGGAGTTAAAGTGGGTGTTGTGTGCCTCCAGCACAGTATACACCTAAAGATACCCCTTATTTCTGGTGTTGTCTGTTGCATATCTAAATTTATATATATATTTTTATTGCTGGCTTTTTTTTTTCATATGTATGTTAATAAAAGTATCTGCTTTTATATAATCTTGAGTGGGTGCCTTAAAAGTCAGCTGCTCCGATTTTTTTATTTTTTATTTTTTTTTCATGTTTTGCCTTTAATATTTTCTTGAACGGGATGTGGTACTTTTGCACTATTAGACCGGCAGCTTTTTTTTTTTCTGCAACCTTGACTGCTGAAGTGTGTGCTACAGCCGGTTAATACAACCCCACATGGTGTCGGTATACAAGATGCAGACTTCATTCTAGGGAACGTACACAAAGAATCTTTCCCGTAACAGTCAGCCAAAGACGTAACAACGCATTTCTGACGGTCCCTAGAGCGGCCCGCCTGTCATGTGTCATTCATTGATAAATCCTATTTTATGTTGAATGAGATGTTTGACGCTCCCTGAGCACTGAGAGATGCTATCGCATGAGACATGAGTAGCAGAGATACAGCATGAGTAACGATGGTGACACTGAATGTCTCTCCCTTGCTACACACACACACACACACACACACACACACACACACACACACACACACACACACCCCTAATGCAAAAATCAATGAATAAGGTGCAGAAATTGATCGGAACCTTTTCTAATAGGTCTATCTGATATAAACAGATGGAAGAAGAAGAGGGGCATTACTGCTGTTTTCTAAATGTAACTTTTTTCTAAAAGCAAAAAAAAAAAAAAAGGCGCAAATCTGTCATAAATAACATTACGAGGGACACCAGCCTGCATGACTGTTACTCCTGTGACTCTATGGTATTAAGGAATCTGCATTCTTTGGGTCAACACAGCTTGGCCATTTCCTTTGTGTGGTCACTTTGTGGTGACCACGTGAATTTGCATTACAAATAAAGAAGAACTTCTGTCCCCCCGCCTTTTGGACTTGCCCCCTCACTTCCCAACAACACCTTCTCTGATAATATGACACATTTGTGCAGGTGGGTGCCTTTGAGGTCTGCTGTAGAAAAAAGCAACCATCTCCTGCGCTCATGGGTGATGTAATGGTGGTGGATATATCACAGGTCCTCGATAGTTACAAAGGGAGGATAGGGTTTTGCTGCCCTCTAAGGGTCGGGGGAGAACCCAGTGTTAACACTGTAAAACAAAGAAGAGAGGGCGCACCAGCTTTATGCGTTACTAGGGTTGCGCCGATACCGATACTAGTATCGGTGCCAATACCGAGGATTTGCACTCGTAAGTAAGTAAGTACTCGTGCTTACGATACGATGCTTAAAGTGGTTTTAAACCCTGTTACACCACTTGTATCTAGGGGTGCAATGGATCGTCACCGATCCGTGATCCGAACGGGGTCACCCTGTTCGGATCGGCACACGCCGCGATCCGCGGCCTCGGCCTTAGGAAAGGCCACGACTTTGGCCTAGCTCCGGAGCGGCGGTCATCTTTGTACACCCAGGCCGTTTACAATGTGATCGCTCCGTCAAGTGAGGGAGCAATCACTTGTAAATTGTCATGACGTCGGTTCCTCTCTCCCCTCGGTGTACTGATCTGTACAGTGGAGGGGAGAGATCGAATGGCAGCAGCGCTGTGGGCTGGATCTGTAGTGCCCACAGTGCTGCTCTGTTACAAGTGCAGTCACAGCCACCCCTGCCATACTCTGCAATACCCTGCCAATACTCTGCCATACCCTGCCAATACTCTGCAATACCCAGCCAATACTCTGCAATACCCTGCCAATACTCTGCCATACCCTGCCAATACTCTGCAATACCCTGCCAATACACTGCAATACCCAGCAATACCCTGCCAATACACTGCAATACCCAGCCAATACTCTGCCATACCCTGCTAAACCCTGCCAATACTTTCCCATACCCAGCCATACTCTGCAATACTTGGTAATACCCAGTCGTGCCCAGCCATGCTCAGCCATACCCAGCTGTACCCAGCCATACTCAGCCAATATTACAGTGGGGGAGATGTCCATTATAGTGGTGGAGATGACGTGGATATTACAGTGGGGACTATATGGTGGTAGAATTTTCACAGGTTTTTGCAAATTCAGTTATTAATTGCTGATCCGAAAAATGATCGCATCCGTGACTCTGATCGGAGGAACGATCCGATCCGTGAGTTTTTTGATCCTGTGCGGTTTAGGAGATATTTCCCATATATGCTTTTGCCGACATCATCGGCGCATGCGCACTAAAGAAAGGGCACGATCGTTTCTAAAGAGCCCATGCCGTAACCAGTGGCTCCTGCGCACATGCACAGGAGTGACGTCGTCGCGGCTCTGGCCAATCACAGCATCGGAGGACACGAACCCGGGAGACATTTCGTCGCTCACATCGGTGTGCGGGGACCGCTGCAACAGCCTCGATCTAAGGTAAGTATTATAATACTTAATGAGATCGTATGCGATGCATGCTAGCTCTTTATGCGCGAGGGAGTTGGGGGCGCCACGCTCTCATTCCGGGAAGTCAGTGTGGCGGAGAAGATAGAGGGAGTCAGCGGCGTATTGGAGACATCAGAACACCGCAACACCCATCTTGGTACACTCCGTACACCCAGCACTCACCTACAGTAAGGCTTGTTAGTTCTTACACACAGCCAAATCAGTGCCACCTATCATTGCCCATAAGTGCCACCTATCAGTGCCCATCAGCGCTACATATTTGTGCCTCCTCATCAGTGCCCTTCAGTGCCACCTCATCAGTGCCCATCAATGCAGCTTATTAGTGCACATCAGTGCCACCTAACAGTGCTGCAAATCAGTGCCACCTATCAGTGCCCATCAGTGTTGCATATTAGTGCCTCCTCATCAGTGCCACCCCATCACTGCCGCCTCATCAGTGCCCATCACTGCATATCAGTGCCACCTAACAGTGCTGCAAATCAGTGCCACCTATCAGTGCCCATCAGTGCTGCCTATTAGTGCCTCCTCATCAGTGCCACCACATCAGTGCCACCTCATCAATGCCCATCAGTGCCGCCTATCAGTGCTGCATATCAATGTCACCTATCAGTGACCATCAGTACTGCAATTTAGCGTCTCCTCATCAGTGCCACATTATCAGTGCCCATCAGTGCAGCCTCATCAGCCCACATCAGTGATGGTAAAAAAAATGACTTATGTACAAAATTGTGCTTTGAAAGGACCTTCCAGATGGTTGATGCGTTTAGAGGGGAGATCCCCCTAGGATTGGCTTTGAGGAAGATGGGATCTCCCCTTGAAATGCGTTAGCCATCTGGAAGGTCCTCCGGCTTGCTGAGAACAGTCTCGGTAAACCTGATTGCTTTGTGTTTACTATGGACCCTGATATGTTTTTATCCTTGATTTGTTTGGGAATATACTTCCTTTAACCCTTTCATGACTAAGCCTATTTTTGGCATTTGGTTTACAAGTTAAAATCCATAATTTTTGCTAGAAAATTACTTGGAACCCCCAAACATTATATATATATATATATATATATATATATATATTTTTAGCAGAGACTCTAGAGAATAAAACGGCGATTGTTGCAATATTTTATGTCACACGGTATTTGCGCAGCGGTGTTTTAACCGCAACTTTTTTGGGAAAAGGGACACTTTCATGAATTAAAAAAAAAATTAAACAGTAAAATTAGCCCAATTTTTTTGCATAATGTGAAAGATAATGTTACGCCGAGTAAATAGATACCAAACATGTCACACTTTATAATTGCACGCACTCGTGGATTGACGACAAAGTACGGTACCTAAAAATCTCAATAGGTGACGCTTAAAACATTTTTTACGGTTACCAGGTTAGCGTTACAGAGGAGGTCTAGTGCTAGAATTATTGTTCTCGCTCTGACGATCGCGGCGATACCTCACATGTGTGATTTGAACACCGTTTACATATGCGGCGCGACTTCCGTATGTGTTTCTTTGCCTCGCGAGCTCGCGGGGACGGCGTGCGCTTTAAAAAAAAAATTTTTTTTAAATTTATTTTAAAATGAATAAATTGTTTTTTTTTTTTTTTTTTTTTAAATTGATTACTTTTATTGCTGTCACAGGGAATGTAAACATCCCTTGTAACAGTAATAGGTGGTGACAGGTACTCTTTATGGAGGGATGGGGGGTCTAAAAGACCCCCCATCCCTCCTTTACACTTCAATGTATTCAGATCGCCGAAAATGGCGATTCTGAATACTGTATATTTTTTTAAAACCGGCGCCATTGGCAGCCAAGTAAACGGGAAGTGATGTCATGACGTCACTTCCGTGTTTACTATTAGGATACTGGAATGAAGCCGATTATGGCTTCGTTCCAGTTCCTCCCCAGCAGCTTGATCGAGCGGGAGCACCGGTAACAGTGGCGGGAGGGGGGACGTCCCCTCCCGCTCCTCCGGCATAACAGCCGAGCGGGTTTTAGCCATCAGTACTGCAATTAAGTGTCTCCTCATCAGTGCCACACTATCAGTGCCCATCACTGCCGCCTATCAGTGCCCATCAGTGGTGCATATCAATGCCACCTATCAGTGACCATCACTACTGCAATTAAGTGTCTCCTCATCAGTGCCACACTATCAGTGCCCATCAGTGCAGCCTCATTAGCCCACATCAGTTAGCCCATCATTCTGTGTACAAGAACAACTCCAGGTGGCCATATTGCATTGCATTTTCAGAAAATGACAGCGGCTGCAGATTAAAAAAAGGAAAAGTCATTTTTAATAACATTCAATCACAATATGTCTTGTGTCGCAATTATATATGCTTTATTTATTTATTTTTTATTTGCTATTTTTCCCCTGCGAAAGTCGAGATACCCTTTAACATTCCGGCACAGCGCCTGTGTCCCGGGATGGCCGCACCCCTGGTATTAGAGACATCTGTGGGGGTTCCTGCACAGATGTCAATGGGAATTGCAACACCCCCCCCCCCGCGCGTGAAAAATTGACAAAAAAGAGTTCAGAAACTACTTTTATGCCCCGTACACACGACAGGACTTATGTCCGACAGACCTCCAAAGGAGTTCCGCTGGAGTTCCGACGGAGTTCTGGCGGACTTTTCGACCGAACGGACTTGGACACACACCATCACACCAAACTCCGACGGAGTCGAACGTGATGACGTACGACTGGATTCGAATAAGGAAGTTCATAGCCAGTAGCCAATAGCTGCCCTAGCGTCGGTTTTAGTCCGTCGGAGTAGCATACACACGAGCGGATTTTTCGAAGGGGACCGGGTCCGGCGGAGTTCCGTCGGGAAAATTTGAAGCATGCTTCATTTCTAAAGTCCGTCAGACTTTAGCGAATCTAAAGTTGCAGCCCACACACGATCGGATAGTCTGACGGACTCAGTCCGTCGGACTTTGGATGTCGAAAAGTCCGCTCGTGTGTACGCGGCCTTAGGGAATTTGCGGTGCTGCACGGATTCAGAAGCTGCCGGCAATTGCCGCCGATGTCAAATCGCACGCCGAATCGCATCAATGTGAACCGGGGCTTAAGCACCTTTAACTTTCTTAGAGTCACTTTTGTCGGCCCCAAAAAATTCAATTGCGGAAAATTGCTCGCATGTAGAATAGAGTACTTATTATTAGCAGGGAATTGATGGGGTGGGCAACTATACACTGGGGGGAGAACCTCCTGAGGGAATCTAGGATGGAAAAGGACCTGGGGGGTCCTAGTAGATGATGGGCTCAGCAATGGCATGCAATGCCAAGCTGCTGCCAACAAAGCAAGCAGAATATTGGCATTAAAAAGGGGATCAACTCCAGAGAATAGGAATGCACTGATACCATTTTTTTTTTACAACCGATACTTTTTTTTTTAGTACTCGCCGATACAAATTACCGAGACCGCCGCAACTGTTTTGTTTTCACTTCAGCTGTCAGCAATGGTACAAAGCATTGAAAAGTTATTTACAAATGAAATAGATTTTTTTTTAAATGTTGAGATTTTTCAATGTGAAATGTGTTATTTATATATATATATATGTGTGTGTAAAATATATACTAATATTCACTAACAAACCAAACAAAAAAAAAAAGTTTAATGCTGCGTACACACGACCGGACTTTTCGACGGACTAATGCCGCGTACACACGGGCGGACTGTTCGCCCAACTTTGTTCGTCAAACAGTTTGACAAACAGTCCGCTCAAAATTAGCATGAGCGGACTTGACCACACACGATGAACGAACAGTCCGCTGAAAACTTGCGCGATGACGTGAACGGCACGTACGACGGGACGAGAAATTCGGCGTCCGATACACTGCAATGCAACCTTCGCCGTGTAAATTCTTTCTGAGCATGCGCGAGACTTAGTTTGCCGAACAAGCCTACACACGAGTGGACTGTTCGCTCAAACCAAGTTTCAGCGGACAGTCTTACGGAAATTCGGAAAAACTTTGTTCGTCAGACTGTCCGCTGAAACTGTCCGCTGAAAGCCCACACACGAGCGGACTGTCCGCTGAAACACTGTTCAGCGGACAAAGTTGGACGAACAGTCCGCCCGTGTGTACGCGGCCTATGGTGTACTTAGTCCGTCGAAACACATTTCAGCGGACAATCCGCTCGTGTGTGGGCTTCAGCGGACTTTTTCAGCGTGCAGTCCGGAGTACTAAGTATTTCGGTTTTTTCGAAATTCTGTCCGTCATACTTTGGTTTCAGCGGACAATACGGTCGTCAGTAGGCTAGTTGGACGGACTAAGAATGGCGCATGCCCAGAAAGGATTTACACGGCGGAAGGGTGCTTTGCTGTGTCTTGGACTTCCTATTTCTAGTCCCGTCGTACGTGCTGTACACGTCATCATGCAAGCTTTCGACGGACTGTTTGGGTATCCGTGTGTGGTCAAGTCCGTTCAGTGGAAAGTACGACGGACTGTCCGTCGGATTGTAAGACGGACTAAGTACGCCATACAATCCGCTCGTGTGTACGCGGCATAAGTCTGACGGACTTTCGGCCAGAGTTCCGACGGACTTTCCGAACGAACGGACTTGGCCACACACAATCACACCAAAGTCCGACGGATTTGAACGTGATGGCGTACGCCGGGACTAGAATAAGGAAGTTCATAGCCAGTAGCCAATAGCTGCCCTAGCGTCGGTTTTTCATCCGTCGGACCAGCACACAGACGACCGGATTTTTCCAACCAGACTCGAGTCCCCCGGAAAGATTTGAAACATGCTTTATTTCTAGGTCCGTTGGACTTTTGGGGAAAAAAAAAAGTCCGCTGGAGCCCCACACACGATCGTAATATCCGACGGATTCATTCCGGCGGACCTAGTCCGTTGAAAAAAAAAGTCCGGTCGTGTGTACGCGGCATTAATTGTTTATGGCTTATAAAATAGACGTGAACAACAACAAAAAAAAAAAAAGCAGGAAAATAATTAAATGGAGGAGAACAGGGAGTTAATTAAGGCTGATTAGAGTAAATTAAGGGTTAATAAGGGGTTAAACAGAGGAACATGTATTCATCCCTTTGATCTGCAGATGAAGAAACAGAAAGATACAAAAAGAAACAATGTTTCTTTTTATTTTAGTGTTTTAGAGCCTGAGCAATGTTGTTAATAAACATTGCCAGATGATTTTTTTTTTTTTTTTTTTTTTGACAGCTCCAATTACCGGACTTCTTTAACACTTCAGCTGTCAACAGAGGAGACCCCACTGACAGCTCAAAGAGCCGAGCCTGAAAGTATCGGTTTTTCAGGTATCGCTGCATTTGCAGGAGTACCAATACTTGCAAGAAGATCTGAACAAATGAATGGGGTGGGCAACTACATGGCAAATGAGGTTTAATGTGGAAAAATGTAAAATAATGCATTTGGGTGGCAAAAATATGAATGCAATCTATACACTGGGGGGGGGGGGACCTCTGGGGGGATCTAGGCTGGAGAAGGACCTGGGGGTCCTAGTAGATGATGAGCTCAGCAATGGCATGCAATGCCAAGCTGCTGCTAACAAAGCAAACAGAATATTGGCATTAAAAAGGGGATCAACTCCAGAGATAAAACGATAATTCTCCCGCTCTACAAGACTCTGGTCCGGCCGCACCTGGAGTATACTGTCCAGTTCTGGGCACCAGTCCTCAGGAAGGATGTACTGGAAATGGAGCGACTACAAAGAAGGGCAACAAAGCTAATAAAGGGTCTGGAGGATATTAGTTATGAGGAAAGGTTGTGAGCTCTGAACTTATTCTCTCTGGAGAAGAGACGCTTGAGAGGGGATCTGATTTTAATATACAAATACCGGACTGGTGACCCCACAATAGGGAGAAAACTTTTTTGTGGAAAGGAGTTTAACAAGACACGTGGCCACTCATTAAAATTAGAAGAAAAGAGGTTTAACCTTAAACTACGTAGAGGGTTCTTTACTGTAAGAGCGGCAAGGATGTGGAATTCCCTTCCACAGGAGGTGGTCTCATTAGATAAGTATCTGAACGACCGCAACATACAGGGATATACAATGTAATACTGACATATAATCACACACATAGGTTGGACTTGATGGTCTTTTTTTAGACCTCACCTACTATGTAACTATAATTAGTACCGATCATGAAATTAAAATCCAGTCCATCCCCCTCTGTTTGTACCTTTGCCAATTTGGTCCACCCTTAATCGATCTGCTGTTGTCGAACAATTCTATGAATGGGTCGAGCTAAGGGGAGCTTCAGATCAGCTTATCATCCAATTCACAAGTAGTGTATACGAAATCTGGCTGAAAATTCGATCTGTTTGGACCGACTCGTAATTTATTAATTTTTTTAATTATCAACAATCATTTTTTTTTTTTTTTTTTTTTAATTATCAACAATCTTTTTTTTTTTAATTATCAACAATAATTTTTTTTTGAATTATCAACAAAAAAAAATTTTTTAATTATCAACAATATTTTTTTTTCTAATTATCAACAATCATTTTTTTTTTAATTATCAACAATCATTTCTTTTTTGGAATTATCAACAATCATTTTTTTGAATTATCAACAATCTTTTTTTGGGGTATTATCAACAATTTATTTTTTTGAATTGTCAACAATCATTTTTTTTTTTTAATTATCAACAATAATTTTTTTTTTAATTATCAACAATCATTTTTTTTTCGAATTATCAACAAAAAATGTTTTTTTTTAATTATCAACAATAATAATTTTTTAGCATTATAAACAATATATATTTTTTCTAATTATCAACAATCATTTTTTTTTCTAATTATCAACAATATTTTTTACTTTAATTATCAACAATCATTTTTTTTTAATTGTCAACAATAATAAAAAAAAAAAAAATTTTTTTTAAAAGATTAAAGCCTAGTAAAAGGAAAAACGTACAATCTGAGAAAAAATATTTTTTTTCGAGTTTGTCCCTAAAGTTTTTCGGACGACAGCTGCGTACTAACAATCAGATTATCGCACAATTGTTTTCGAAAAGCGGTATTTTTTTTCTTTGCGCGGTATTCTGATCGTTTGTACGGGGGGGGTCTTTAGGTCTTCCACGTTTTTAACTTTACCAGAGGAGTTAAAAAAATAAACAGTTTTGCATCAACCAACAAGGCTGCCAAACAGCCACAACTTATTAATAATAAAAAAATAATAATAATAATAATAGTAAAAATAATAATTATAATAATAAAAATAATAATAATAAAAATAATAAAAATACAATAATCATAATCATAATAATAATAATAATGATAATAATAAAAAATAATAAATAATAATAATAAAAAAAATAAAAAAAGAATAATAAAAATAATAATAATAATAATAATAGTATTAACTTTACCCGAGGAGTTACAAAAATAAACAGCTTTGCATCAACCAACAAGGCTGCCAAACAGCCACAACTTAATAATAATAAAAAAAAAAAAAATAATAATAATACAAATAATAATTATAATAATAAAAATAATAAAAATAAAATAATCATAATCATAATAATGATAATAATAATAATAATAATAATGATAATAATAATAATGATAATAATAATAAATAATAATAAAAATAATAAAAAAAAGAAGAATAAAAATAATAATAATAATAATAGTATTAACTTTACCCGAGGAGTTACAAAAATAAACAGCTTTGCATCAACCAACAAGGCTGCCAAACAGCCACAACTTAATAATAATAAAAAATAATAATAATAATAAAAATAATAATTATAATAATAAAAATAATAAAAATAAAATAATGATAATGATAATAATGATAATAATGATAATAATAATAAAAAATAATAAATAATAATAATAATAAAAATAATAAAAAAAGAATAATAAAAATAATAATAATAATAATAATAATAATAATAGTATTAACTTTACCCGAGAAGTTACAAAAATAAACAGCTTTGCATCAACCAACAAGGCTGCCAAACAGCCACAACTTAATAAAAATAATAATAATAATAATAATAATAAAAAAAGAATAATAAAAATAAAAATAATAATAATATTAATAATAATAATAAAAATAATAATAATAATAAAAAAATAATAGTAATAATAATAATAAAAATAATAATAATAAAAATAATAATAATAATAGTATTAACGTACCCCGAGTCGCCGGCTTCTTATCTTGACGTAGCCCTGCTTGACAATATCGTTAAAATTTGAACCCATTCCCAGAAAGCCAATGAAAGGGTTCGGGTGGGGGGGGGGGTGGGGTGGGGTGGGGGGGTAAGGGGGGTAGGTTTGGATAGAAGTGAGTGAAAGGGAAAGTTGACTGCAAATAAGCCCTGGTTGCCGGGCAAGTAGGGCAAAAAAAAGAAAAAAAAAAGTAAATCAGTCTTTCCCGACGACTTGCTGCATGCTCTTCCCCCCACCCCCCCTTTTTATTTTTATATCCACTTTGGGGAGCGGAGAGCGAGGTGTAATTCCAAGCGGTGATGAGGTCTGAGACTGGAGAGGAGGCAGAGGAGCATCATCAGCTGATGGAGCAGCTACAGAGCAGACTGGACCATTCCCCTGCAAGCTGCTGTGATGCAGAGAGAGAGAAAGAGAGAAAGAGAGAGAGAGGAGAAAAAGGGGGGGGGGGTGTCTAGCAATGTGATAGCAGCCCACCATTCACAAGCTGCGGCGATGTGAGCATCCACCCTGCCCCTCCACAGTGTGGGAAGAGATGAGGGGAAAAGCAAACACAACAGAGGCTCCTGTGATTAGCATAGAAAGCAAAAGCCAATCCCCCCCATCACCGGCATCATTCACAAAGGTCGCCGCGCAACTGCCGGCGCTGTATCTCTACGGCGTCCCCGAGAGCCGCCGGGGCGATCGCCTTCTCCGGGTCTACAGGGGGGGGGGGGGGGGCTCGTTAGCTCGGCGCTGGCAACACCCGGGGACTTGGCTACCAGGTGTCGGTTGTTATGGAGATACATATGCTCAAGCGGTATTAAACCCTTAGCGTATAAACAACACTATATTAGCCAAAAGTATTGGGACGCCTGCCTTTTACACGCACGTGAACTTTAATGACATCCCAGTCTTAGTTCTTAGGGTTCAATATTGAGTTGGCCCACCCTTTGCCCCTATAACAGCTTCGACTCTTCTGGGAAGGCCGTCCACAAGGTTTAGGAGGGTGTCTATGGGAATGTTTGACCATTCTTCCAGAAGAGCGTTTGTGAGGTCAGGCGCTGATGTTGGACGAGAAGGCCTGGCTCGCAGTCTCCGCTCTAATTCATCCCAAAGGTGTTCTGTCAGGTTGAGGTCAGGACTCTGTGCAGGCCAGTCAAGTCCCTCCACCCCAAACTCGCTCATCCATGTCTTTATGGACCTTGATTTGTGCACTGGTCCAAATCATTTGGTGGAAGGCCTGGCTTGCAGTCTATGCTCTGATGCATCCCAATGGTGTTACATAGTTACATAGGAGGTGAGGTTGAAAAAAGACACACGTCCATCAAGTCCAGCCTATGTGTGTGATTATATGTCAGTATTACATTGTATATCCCTGTAGGTTGCGGTCGTTCAGGTGCTTATCTAATAGTTTTTTGAAAATTGTTATATCGGGTTTGGGTCACGTCAGGCCACTAAAATTCCTCCACCCAAACTTGCTCATCAGCATGGACCTTGCTTTGTGCACTGGTCCAAATTATTCAGTGGAAGGCCCAGCTCACAGTCCCCGCTGTAACTCATCCCAAAGGTGTTCTATCGGGGTGAGGTCAGGACTCTGTGCAGGCCAGTCATGTTCCTCCACCCCAAACTCGCTCATCCATGTCTTTATGGACCTTGATTTGTGCACTGGTGCGCAGTCATGTTGGAACAGGAAGGGGCCGTCCCCCAAACTCTTCCCACAAAGTTGGGAGCATGAAATTGTCCAAAATGTCTTGGTATGCCGACGCCTTAAGAGTTCCCTTCACTGGAACTAAGGGGCCAACCCCTGAAAAACAACCCCCCACACCATAATCCCCCCTCCACCAAATGATTTGGACCAGTGCACAAAGCAAGGTCCATAAAGACATGGATGAGCGAGTTTGGGGTGGAGTCTTGACCTCAACCAGATAGAACACCTTTGGGATGAATTAGAGTGGAGACTGCGAGACAGGCCTTCTCGTCCAACATCATTGCCTGACCTCACAAATGCGCTTCTGAAAGAATGGTCAAAAATTCCCCATAGACAAACTCCTAAACCTTGTGGACGGCCTTCCCAGAAGAGTTGAAGCTGTTATAGCTGCAAAGGGCGGAGCCAACTCAATATTGAACCCTCCGGACTAAGACTGGGAGGCCATTAAAGTTCATGTGTGTGTAAAGTAGGGATGAGCCGAACACCCCCTGATTCGGTTCACACCAGAACCTTCGAACGGACCGAAAATTCGTACGAACTTTAGAACCCTATTAAAGTCTATGGGACTCGAACGCTCGAAATCAAAAGTGCTCATTTTAAAGGCTAATATGCAAGATATGCAACAGACAACACCAGCAATAAGGGGTATCTTCAGGAGTATACTGTGCTGGAGGCACACAACACCCACTAACTCCTGCAGATGCCTGTATTAGAGAACAGTAATAAAGGGTAGATACAGGTGTATACTGCGCTGGAGGCACACAACACCCACTAACTCCTGCAGATGCCTGTATTAGAGAACAGTAATAAAGGGTAGATACAGGTGTATACTGTGCTGGAGGCACACAACACCCACTAACTCCTGCAGATGCCTGTATTAGAGAACAGCAATAAAGGGTAGATACAGGTGTATACTGTGCTGGAGGCACACAACACCTACTAACTCCTGCAGATGCCTGAGAAAAGAACACACTGTCCCTACCTATCTAGCTCTTTCCCTGCACGCCGGAACACACGACACAAGGCCGCTTCGCTGGCGGCCTTGTGTAGTGTGGGGCGTGTACTAAACTCCCTGAGCTATAATTGGCCACAGGCATCCTGCCTGTGGCCAATTATGGCTCTACTCGCTGCCGGCGATGTAATTGGCCAAGCATGCGGGGTCACAGTGCACAGTGGGCCGTTCGTGCCACACGAATTTGGTGCGACCGGTCCACAAAGTTCTGAATTCGCCGAACAGGCAAACGGCCGATGTTCGAGTCGAACATGCATTCGAGTGAAACACCGTGATCATCCCTCGTGTAAAGGCAGGCGTCCCAATACTTTTGTTAAAATAGTGTATATTTATATATATATACAGTACATATCTGCACTCCAGAGGTGCCAGTTCAGTTTTGATGCCAAGAACTTACAAAGAGATGAGTGTCCCTGTCATGTAGCTATATGAGGAGCCCAAGATAACAAGAGGGTGGCCTTTTGCACAATTCCTTTCTGAGCAATGCTGGATGTTGGCTTCAAGTGGCAGGAGGCTGGATCTGAAGACTTCAACTTAAGAGTGATGGTATTAAATAGGCAGGAGCACAGCAGAAGACAACCCAGAATACACCAGTCTAGTGAGTCACAAGCCGACTTTGGTAACAGTCAAGCCGTCAGGACCCAGGTATGAACCTGCGACCTCTGCTGTGTCTGGTAATGTCTCTCCACGCTGAGCCACCTGAGATGCTGGATAGCTCCCTGTCGGATTTCTTAGAACAATCTTGCCTTGCCTCTTGTTTTTGGGGAGCCTTGAAATCTTTGCTCCTCTCATGAACTTCCTGATTTAAGCCATGTCTCTACACTTCCTGTTTGCCAGATTATTGTGCTCTCTCCAGCCTATATCTGGCTCTTGGAACTCCTGTTGTCGTCCGTATCTTTACTACCACTTGTTATTGACCTTTGACTTGTTCCTCAACTATGCTTCTGCTTAATCCCAACCTCCAACCACCTGTTACTGACCTTTGGCTTGTTTACAGAATAAGCTTCTTCTTGACCCCAACTTGTTATATCTTTTACCGGCCCCCCGGCTTGTTCACCTCCTTGTGTGGCGATCCTGAGGACTGTGACCTGGCACTAACACGCAGCAAAACCCATCTCCACCATCAGGAGCTCTGGTGAATACCAGTTAGTGTTTAGACTCTGCACTTCGGGTGAGCCCATGTCATCCACCAGGGTGACCTGCTTCTGTACTTAGCTTGTGTTGGAGACTGGACTGGACTGACTTGAAATGGTCACTGGTCCTGGGTGAGTATTCATGTGGGCAAAAAGAAAGGAATGCCTTCTGGTGGATGGTGATGGGTCCTCTTGGGGATTGGGCTGCTGCCTTTTCTTACGGTCCTTTCAGCATGTAGACTTAAACAAAAAGAAAGGAGCACCCGGTGTCCAGAGAAATGCAGCTTCTAAAGTATGGTTCATAGAGGTTATGAAAAATGTTGCTACTTTTTAATTAACATTTATGAATCATACTTTGGATGTTCCATTTCTCTGGACACCGGGGTGCACTTTTCTTTTTATCCAAGTCTACTCGCTTCTGTACTTATCCAGCTGGTCAGTGTGAGCCTCTCTGCTGGCATAGCTCCTGGTCTCCAAGCCTGAGCCTTGCCCGTGACACGATCAAGAAGGCACCAAATCGCGAGCAAGGTGAATAGTAGGGACAAGCAGGTTAAGGAGTGAGCTGGAGCTGACTATGGGGAGTGAGTTCCAGCTCACTCCCCATAGCTCACTATTCAGTGAGGACGAATAACCTTCTGAGAGACCAATTACATGGCATGGGAGATAAGTGGAAGTATCCAAGAACATGACTTTCTCCAGTGAGATCAAGATTTGCTGGGGACACTGATCATGGGGAGACTGCTGGGGACACTGATGCTGGGGACACTGATGCTGGGGACACTGATGATGGGGAGACTGCTGGGGACACTGATGCTGGGGACACTGATGCTGGGGACACTGATGCTGGGGACACTGATGATGGGGAGACTGCTGGGGACACTGATCATGGAGATACTGATCATGAGGAGACTGCTGGGGACACTGATGCTGGGGACACTGATGCTGGGGACACTGATGCTGGGGATACTGATGCTGGGGAGACTGCTGGGGACATTGATCATGGAGATACTGATCATGAGGAGACTGCTGGGGACACTGATCCTGGGGACACTGCTGATGTGGACACTGATCCTGGGGACACTGATGATGGGGAGACTCTGTTGGGGACACTGATGATGGGGAGACTACTGATTTGGACACTCTGCTGGGGACACTGATGATGGGGAGACTCTGCTGGGGACACTGATGATGGGGAGACTGATGATTTGTACACTCTGCTGGGGACACTGAAGATGGGGAGACTGATGATTTGTACACTCTGCCGGGAACACTGATCCCGGGGACACTGATCCTGGGGACACTGATGATGGGGAGACTGATGATTTATACACTCTGCTGGGGACACTGATGATGGGGAGACTGATGAATTGGACACTCTGCTGGGGACACTGATGATGGGGAGACTGATGATTTATACACTCTGCTGGGGACACTGATGATGGGGAGACTGCTGATTTGGACACCCTGCTGGAGACACTGATGATGGGGACACCGATGATGGGGAGACTGCTGATTTGGACACTCTGCTGGGGACACTGATGATGGGGAGACTGCTGATTTGGACACTCTGCTGGGGACACTGATGATGGGGACTGTGATCCTGGGGACACTGATGGAGAGACTGCTGATTTGGACACTCTGCTGGGGACACTGATTATGGGGAGACTCTGCTGGGGACAGTAATGATGGGGAGACTGATGATTTGTACACTCTGCTGGGGACACTGATGATGGGGAGACTCTGCTGGGGACACTGATGATGGGGAGACTCTGCTGGGGACACTGATGATGGAGAGACTCTGCTGGGGACACTGATGATGGGAAGACTCTGCTGGGGACACTCTTGATGAGGAGACTCAGATGGAGGACACAGATATGGGGACACTGGTATTGGGGAGACTCAGAGATGCGAAAAGGCTCTAATGGGGACACAGACGCGTGGGAAAGGCTCTGATGGGGATACAGATGTACAGAAATGCTCTGATGGGGCACAATATCCAAGGAGGCTCTATTGGGGACATGCAGAAAGGCTCTGATGAGATCATTTAAATTGTATTAATTTATTTATAAATAACTAATTTTTTTGGCCCGCGAATATTTGTAAAATCTACAATGTTCCCCTGGGGCTAAAATGTTTGGAGGCCCCTGAGCTACAGCATGGAGAACCTACTCCATATATATATATATATATATATATATATATAATATTTTACACACACACACTCATTTGTCAGGAATTCTTATTAAGTGGATTGCCCTTTGGTTGTAATATACTCTCCCTGAGTCTTTATCTTGTCAATAAAAGCACACTATTATCGCAGGCACAGCACAGTGCATTATAGGACTTCTTGTTTCGCCGTCTAGCCTCATGACGTTCAGAAGTCCCAAGAAAAGGTCACTAGAATTAATTGTCTGCTTTGGTCATCGATTAAAAGGGAAGATGTCACAGATTTAACAAGAATAATCCAGGCTGGTGGTGAAGTAATATAAAGTGCGCTACGATTTATTCTCATGGAAGGATATGCATGTGGGATCTTATTTCCTTACCCATCTATTTGTAGGACAGCGATTATAGCTGATGTGCATATTCCATATGCAAATACTTATTCCATATTTAAAAAAAAAAAGTGGTTGCAGATCCATTTAATAATGTGTGAATTTTCCTTGAACTCCACACGGCCATGAAATGGATACAGTACATAAATCTACCTGGGTCTCACATTTTACAACCAGGCATTGCTGTAGTGCAGCACGTCACCCTACTGCTTGTATCATTTCATTGCCAGGAATCTTGGAATACCAGGTACCGAGCCAGAGAATATGGAAGCCAGGAATTCTTAACCTTTGTAGGCCTTGGTGTGTCTCGTGGGTGAGAGAGGGGGAGGTTGCAGAGTACAGTATATGTCATGGGTTCGCAGTGCCACCCAGATATGCAGAAAGATCTATCTGTCTGGGTGTACCTTGGGTCTGCAAGGTTCATGTATAACGAAGAATTCAAGACTTTAGAGAGGGTTAGAGAACTGCTAGTTCTGGAGAAAAATCTGGACAAACTGGAGAAGAAAATCTGGTTCAGCTGTACATGGTAGCCAATCGGCTTCTAACTTCAGTTTGTTCAATTAAGCTTTGACAGTAAAACGCGAAAGCCGGTTGGTTTCCCTGCAGAGCTGCACCATATTTTGCCCTCTCCAGTTTTAGTAAATCAATCCCAATGGTTGTGCTTTACCGCTCCTTGTCACGATAAGAGTCTTATGCCCCGTAAACACACGAGTGGAATTTCTTGGATGGTTTTTCAGACGGAATTCCGCTCAAGCTTGGCTTGCATACACACGAGTCACACAAAAATTCAAGAACGTGGTGACATACAACACTACGACGTGCCGAGAGAATGAAGTTCAACGCCTCCCGAGCACGCGTCGAATCGTTTCCGAGCATGCGTAGGAATTTTGCGCGTCGGAATTGCTACAGGCGGACGCATTTTCGGATAGGAACTTTTTCCGACCGAAAAAAAAAAAAAGAGGACCCGCTCTCTATCTTTTGCTGGCGGGAATTCCGCCATCAAAAGTCCGATGAACCATACATACACAGTCGGATTTTCCGACCAAAAGCTCTCATCGGACTTTTGCTGGCGGAATTTCCGATTGTGTGTATGGGGCATAAGTTGGGCCCCTTTCACACGTGCGGATAGTATGTCCGTATTTCATCCATCCGTTTTCGGATGAAATACCGGCGGATGAACGTCCCCGTCCCCGCTATGGTCTGATTCTGCAGACAGAGGAAAATCCTATTTTTCTATCCGTCTGCAGAGCGGATCGGATGAACACAGACAGACGGTCCGTGTTCATCCGATCCTCCCATAGGGGAGAAAATGTACCATCCCGATGCTCTTTACGCCGTACAGTGCCAGTGTACTCCATCCCCGACTAGCCATTATCTGGTGGTGGACTTACACGGCTCCTTTCCAGGACCTTCACATTTATTGGACTTTTATCACATTTCCATTTCTTGCAATTGTTTTGTATGATTGATTTCTCACCACTTTTGTGCATACAGCCATATTTGTTCTTTCTTAAGCGCTACATTATTCATCATGTCTTTTAATGTTATCATGTACTCTTCTAAACTGTATTGTATGGTTTTATATCTGTATAGTTTACAACTTTAATAAAAAACGATTGAAAAAGAAGATAAGCAAATGATCACAAACAATACACGTGTGTAGTTGCGACAAGCCATTTCCTCTCCCAGGTTACCTGTTGAATTTGAGAAGGAGCAGGGATGCCCAAAGTGGTTTCCTTGCCTCTTTGTTGTAGAATAAACCCTTTGTAATTGTATTATGCCCCGTACACACGGTCGGATTTTCCGACGACAAAATCCCATCTGATTTTTTCCAACGGATTTTGGCCCAAACTTGGCTAGCATACACACGGTCGCACAAGGTTGTCAGAAAATCCGATCGTTCAGAACGCGGAGACGTAGAACGCCTACGACGGGACTATAAACAAGCCAGTAGCCAATAGCTTTCCTCTCCTAATTTATTCTGAGCATGCGTGGGACTGTGACACCATAATGGGCGGGGATATCATCCGGTGATGTCCCTATATAAGTCGCCATGCGTCGCGTCGGAGCCATTGTGAGCAGAGGATGCGACGAGGCAACATCTGAAGAGAAGAAGAGAAGAAGAGAAGAACAGAAGGTGGCGACGACAGCGGCGACAGAAGACCGGGCCACCGCCTGTAAAAGAGCTAGAAGAAGGCGCGGTGGCCCGGCTGAAGAACCGAAGAGGGGGACAAGACCCCCGAAGTCGGAAGAAGAGGGCGGCAGCGAGGAAGAAAGCCGGGCTCCTCCGCTAGTAAAAGAGCTAGAAGAAGATAGCGGAGAAGACCCCCGAAGACGGAAGACCCCCGGAGCTGTGCAATAAACTATTTTAACCCTTGTGTGTTGTGTTTTTTTGTACTTTATTTTACAGGTGAATGGGTAGGGGTACATTGTGGGGGGCCGGTATCAGGGGGCCCCCTTATTAAAGGGGGCTCCCGGATTCCGATAAGCCCCCCGCCCGCAGACCCCGTCAACCAACGGCCAGGGTTGTCGGGAAGAGGCCCTTGTCCTCATCAACATGGGGACAAGGTGCTTTGGGGTGGGGGGGGCCGCGCGGCCCCCCCTTCCCCAAGGCACCCCCCATGTTGAGGGCACACAGCCTGGTACAGCTCAGGAGGGGGGGAGGGGGCGCTCGCTCGTCCCCCCCCCTTTCCTGGCTGGCCGTGTAGCGTGCTCGGACAAGGGTCTGATGTGGACCTGGGGGGGACCGCCACGCCGATTTTTTTCAGCGTTGGGGTTCCCCTTTAAGTCCATACCAGGTGGCGGGGCCAGCGACGTCTCCTTCGCGGGCCCCGCCTACCTGGAGACGCGCTCGAAATGAGCGGACTTTCCTCCGCGTGTGTGGGCGAGTCCGTTCATTTCAAAAGTACAGCGGACTAAGTACGCCGTATTAGTCCGCTGAAAAAGAGCCGCGTGTGGGCAAGTAGCCCGTTCGGAAAGTCCGGCGGACAGTCCGGCAGGAAGTCCGTCGGACTAAGTCCGCCGGATAGTCGGCTACGTGTGTACGCGGCATTAGTATCAAAGTCAGTATAAAAGAAACTCTCTCACTTTGAATAAATCCAGAGAATAGCCATTCACAGCTGGATCCTCACCCTAGTTGGATAGTCCTTCTCTCACCAGGCCTAGCAGCCAACAGGGTGCTTGAGTCAGGAACAAGTCTCTGCCACAGACTTTGTTATAGAACACGAACAAGGAAACTTGAACACTTGTAGAACACTTGTGTGGTACCAGTATCTTGCAGCTGGTCTGGACGAGATTGGATTCACTTGAGTCCTTCAGCTTTACCAGGCTCTTGTAGACAAGCCAACTCTTGCGTGACCTTCTCCCGAAGACTCCTCCCCTGGATAACTTCAAAGTTGCTGTGCCTCTCTACAACCTGAGACAGCACCGGACCACCTCC
This sequence comes from Lithobates pipiens, assembly GCF_037356315.1. Lineage (NCBI taxonomy): Eukaryota > Metazoa > Chordata > Amphibia > Anura > Ranidae > Lithobates > Lithobates pipiens. The sequence goes on from NW_027507789.1 coordinate 220,118,572, forward strand.
GAATCCTTTGTTTAGTTTCCTCGCCTCTGGCCAGCCAGCCCCTAGATGTAAAGTCGGGTGGATCCGCACCCCAGGCCATGGAAGTCCTGGGGGCTGGTCAGGAGGACCAGGAGCATGCAGTCAGAACATACTTCTGGACCGGAAACCCAGAAACACGTGAAATCCGCACCTTAAGTACCCCCCTCCCTGAAGGCACAACAAGAGTGACACTCCCACTGGGCTGGTTCTGTTTATAGACTTTGACATTGAGAGTACATGAACCTCCTTCCCAACCCTCTGATCCCAAATTGAAAGACTGTTCAATGGTTTGAGTTTTTTACAAATAAAATTCATTCAAGTGGATCTATTTTCGGTCTCAAGTTGCTGGGTCATCTACCACGGGACATCCCCTAGACGTGTCACAAGGAGAACGCAAGGTAACGGTAAGCCCAAAAATAACCAGCAGCTCCTTCGGGGGTTAGTGCTACACACATTAATAATTCTGCTACCAAAGTAAGTGTGTGCTGTGAATTGCCTCCAGCATTGTTCCAGTTTCATCTTCCTGGAGGCTGCCATTTTGCTGAAGTCCAGAGCCTCTGAGCAGCAGTAAAGCTTTAGGCTGTCAGCAGATCGGGCCTCGACATTCTCGGGACAGTGCCTACAAATTAGAGAACAACTGAGCATCTGCAGAGCAGGGTGTATGTTTTGCACAGCTTTACCTGCAAAAGGGGCCAGCCAAAAGTGGTCTAGCACGACTTAATTTTCTGACTTACGTTCCATTTTAATTGAAAACAAAAAATATACACTTTCAAACATTAGTTGGGTGCAGGAAAAAAAAAGGATTGAGAGCCATAATAAAGCTCCCGGTGCTGAAAAGAGCTTCCCTGGCCACAGGCAACAAGCAGCTTGTCTGGCGCAGTGTAGAGTAATCACATCGAAGATCTACTTCAGGGTTAGGTGTTACAGGGCAGTGATGGCGGACCTTGGCACCCCAGATGTTTTGGAACTACATTTCCCATGATGCTCATCTACACTGCAGAGTGCATGAGCATCATGGAAAATGTAGTTCCAAAACATCTGGTCTGCCAAGGTTCACCATCACTGTTATAGGGTATGGGAAAGCATTTGAAGGGGAGTGCCTCCACTTAGGAAGCCTCTTATGTAGAGGAGGCTCTCTTTTTCAAACATGTTCCTCTATCCTGTGACGTCCGCAACAGTCTTCCAGCACAGGTTTTATTTCCAGAAGACATTCCCATTAGAGGTTAGGAGAAGGTAGAGTCCATACAATGACCACCTACACTTTACTGGACTACATTTGATTACATATTGGCACGCTCTAGTCATCCAATAATGGCGACAGCACAAACTTTCAGTTGCAAACAGAGCCGAGTCATGCAGCCGCCCATATCTTTTGGTGATTTTGTCAAAGTCCTACATCCCATACCCAAAAGATGTAAGTAGTCTCATTAGTCCTGCACCTCCCGTTCTTTGCTTCCCCCCCAATGAGAAAATCCCTGAATTGACCATCCGTTCACAGTTGGACCTGGCCAGCTAATTTATACAGAGCCCTTTACCAAAAGGTGCCCCACACTGGCAGGGGCAGGGCTGGCACTTCTTCACTATCTATGGTACACCCCATTCAGTACTCAGGTAATCTCAAGTGGCTCCCTAGGCCCCTACACTGCTTACTGTCACTAAAGGTTTCCCAACCCTAACTGGGGCGAGATCTAGTGGCCAATTTGGTGGAACAAACACTGGGCACCTCCATTCCCCTACCCTGCATCACTTTAATTTTTGGATGAATAAATTGGGCAATAAGCCCTAAAATGCATTATCTGAGTGGACTAAGGCCTGATTCACAACTATGGCATTTTTAGTGCTTTTTGCATTTTTCAGATTTGCGCTACAGCCCATTTAACATGGTTTCCTATGGAACACATTCTGTAGAGCAAATCTGCAAAATGCAAAAAGCACTAAAAATGCCATAGGTGTGAATCCAGCCTAAGTCCATGGAAAACTCAACATCTGAAGCTAAATCTAAATAAAGGTTTAATCAATTTCTGGTTGAAGCTTATATGGATTGCACGCTGTTGGGGAGATCTTTCATGTCTTAAAAAATGGTCCCATAAATGTTTCAATTGAGCTTGGACTTATTGGAAAGGTAAAAATTCTTCCACCCACGGAACATATGGTAAGATTGTCTTATCTGTCCTTCTCTCTAAGCCCTTGTACACACGGTCGGAGAATCCGTCGGAATGTGTCCTATCGGACCGCGTTGTCGGATAATCCGACTGTGTGTGGTATGCATCGGACTGATTCCGTTGGAATATCCGTCGGACCCAATTTTCCAACTTGTTGGAAATATTTCCCGACCAACTGGTTCGATCGGACATACTCCGATCATGTGTAGAGAATTTTGATCGGACCAAGTGTCACGCATGCTCAGATCAAATTCCTACATCAAAGCTATTGGCTACTAGCCTAAATGTAGTCCCAACGTAACGAAATTACGTCATCACGTTCTGAATGATCGGATTTTTCGACAACTTAGTCCTACCGTGTGTATGCAACAGTTTCGGACAAGATCCGACGGACAAAATCCGACGGATTTGGTTGTCGAAATCTCCGACCGTGTGTACAGGGGCTAACACGGATCTCATGCAAATGCTTCTGCTTTGCTCTGAAAAATAGGCTCTTAATTGTAATATATCACCATGACTACCTAAACTCCAACCCCATAGTCCACCTTAGATAGCTAAATATAGCGGGGTCCATGTCTGAGGCGCTCACAGCAACTCATGAACCTCCATCAAGGCAAGATCAACTCTTATGCCCTGTACACACGGTCGGACTTTCCGATGGAAAATGTGCGATCGGACTGTGTTGTCAGAAATTCCGCTCGTGTGTGGGCTCCATCTGACTTTTTCGCAATTTCCAACACACAAAGTTTGAGATCTGGATATAAAATTTTCCGACAACAAAATCTGATCGTTTAAATTCCGATCGTGTGTAGACAATTCCGACGCACAAAGTGCCACGCATGCTCAGAATAAATTACGAGACGAAAGCTATTGGCTGTCGGCTAGCAGGTTCTCAAATTTTCCACCAACAAAACTTTGTTGTCGGAAAGTCCGATCGTGTGTACACAAGTCCGTCGCACAAAAGTTCACGCATGCTCCGAATCGAGCAGGAAGAGCTGCACTGGCTTATTGAACTTACTTTTTATCGGCTTGTCGTATGTCTTGTATGTCACCATGTTTGTAATTTTTGGCCAACATTTGTGTGACCGTGTGTATGCAAGACAAGTTTGAGCCAACGACCTTCGAACAAAAACCACGGTTTTGTTGGCGGAAAGTCCGATCATGTTTACAGGGCATATAAGTTAACAACGTCTGGCAAGTCACTTTACCTCTAAAGCTCTAAATACACACGATCGAACTTTATACAAACTTTCCCGTGGACTTTTGTACAAAGGGCGTTGGCCGTGAACTTGTTAAGCATACACACGGCAGGACTTTTCCAGCCAACTTTCACCAAATCACGTGGTTTTTCTGCTCTTTACCGCCACCTTTGGTCAACTTCTGTATTGTTGTCTGATCTTTTGCATTGGTTCTGAGTAAGGATGAGCTCAGGCATGTTCGCACACACTCCACGTGCAGAGCTCAATGAAAACCGACAAAGTTTGTCCGATGGAGCGTACGCACGGTCCGTAGACATGTGCGCCATCAATAAATTTGTTTTGTTTAGTTCCGTTTCGTATTAACATTAATTCGTAATTTGTGTCGGAAATTCAATTCGGATTCGTACGAAATACGAATTTTCGTTAGGTTTGTAAACTTTTCTTAACAATAACGAAAGTTCCTTATGATAAATGTATCATTATGAGGGGCTCCCACCATCCCTGTGCTGTGCTGACGTTCTGGGTTTTTAACCTTTAGTTTCGTTAACTTTTCGTAAAACAATAACGAAAGTTTGTTATGATAAAATTATCCGAAATTCGTAAAGGAAATTTCAAATTTCGTGCAAAATTTGCATGCATAAATTAAACTGATTGGGTCTTCGTACAGCTTCTCCCTCTCACACTCCAGCCCTGCTGTACAGGGAATACAAGAGGCTGACACCAGGTCACGTTCAGGCACTAGACATGTGCAAATCGCTTCGGTTCCAAAAACAAATTCAGACTAATGTTTGGTTATTTTTGGTGACGCAAGACGGGGCGGTGCCACCGAATGATGTAGCCGGGTGGCCCCGCCCCTTTCCTATATAAGAACCGTCAAGGCGCAGTCAGGGAGAGGCCTCTCAGGAGGCGAGAGCGTTTTTACATTTTTCTATTTTTTGGGTCCGGCGGGCGCCGTGATTGACGATGGATTTAAATCGAGGGACACTATTTTTTTTCTTGTGGTTATTACTTTTTGACACTTTTTTTGGTGTATGGGTAGGGATACGATGTACCTGATACCTATTTAGATAGGGAAGGGCTGGGATCTGGGTGCCCCCTTGTTAAAGGGGGCTTCCAGATTCGGAAAAGACCCTGACAACCACACCTCAGGGTTGTCAGGAAGAGGCCCTTGTCCCCATCAAGATGGGGACAAGATGCTTTGGGGTTGGGGGGGGCGCAGAGCCCCCCTGCCCAAAAGCACCCACCCTCCCATGTTGAGGGAATGTGGCCTGGCATGGTTTGGGGGGGGGCTCACTCCCCCCCCTTTTTCTGACCTGTCGTGCTGCATGCTCACATAAGAGTCTGGTATGGATTTTGGGGGGGACTCTATGCCATTTTTTATTTTACATTTTACCTGAGCCCGATCGCGATCCAGCGATGTGCGCGAGAGCAAAGACTCTCTTGGCTCTCTCCCTCCTCATTGGCCCAGAGACAGCAGAGGTAGCCATTGGCTCCCATTGGTGTTCCTCATAACAAGGGAGGAGACAGTGGGGGGGGGGCCAGGTAAACCTTTGTGCTTCCATCGAGCCTGCACGAGTGCCCCTGTAACGACATATTCGGCGACCCATCGCAGTTTGCTATGGAAGTGACGTTCCGTTGCCGCCATCTTGCTACACCCCACACTCGTCCACAGTAAGGATACACTTAGCCCTTGTACACACAGTCGGATATTCAGACGGAAAATGTCCGATCGGACCGCGTTGTCAGATAATCCAACCGTGTGTGGGCTCCATCGGACTGTTTCTGTTGGAATATCTGACCGACAAAGTTTTAGAGCTGGGCTATAACATTTTCTGACAACATGGTCAGAAAAGAGAATTCCGATCGGACAAAGTGCCATGCATGCTCAGATCAAATTCCTAGACCAAAGCTATTGGCTACTAGCCTGAACGTAGTCCCGTCATAACGAAATAACGTCATCACGTTACGAACGATCGAATTTTCCAACAACTTTGTCCGACGGTGTGTATGCAACACCAGTTTCGGACAAAACCTGTCAGACAAAATCCGACGGATTTTGTTGTCGGAATGTCCGACTGTGTGTACAAGGGCTAAGAAGGGGGAAAGCGGACATGTTGTTCCCCCCCCCCCTGTAGTTTTGCATTTTAGACGTATTTATAACAATGCGTGAGTTTCTATAGTGAAATACATGACTTAGAACTCCGTCTGACTGCTTAGATGTTGAATTTTTCAAAGCAGCGAACTTCTGTCAGATTAGTAAACCTGTGAGATGAGCAGGGTTGCCGCTGCTATTAAAATTCAAGATCTAAGTAGTCAGACGGAGTTGTAAGTCCTGTATTTCACTGTAGAAACTGACTTTACTGTTATAAATACGTGTATAATGCAAAACTCCGGTGGGTGTTAAAAAATACGCCCGCCTCCCCCCTTCTTATGCCACGTACACACGACCGGACTTTTTTCGACGGACTAGGTCTGACAGTCTTCCCGACGGACTTTCGGCGGAGTTCCGGCAGACTTTCTGAATGAACGGACTTGGACACACACAATCACACCAAAGTCCGACGGATTCGAACGTGATGATGTATGACCGGACCAGGGGAGGACTGACCATTGGGCCACTCGGGCACTGCCCGAGGGCCCTGAGCCACTAGGGGGCCTCATCAGGGTTGCCAGCCTCAGTAAAACCAGGGACAGTATGTAAAAATCTGCGTTTTTTTTACATCTCTCTCTGAAATGTTCCTTACCGACATCCTTTTGGTCTAAAAATCCCAAGATTATAGCTGCCCCACCTCTCCAGTACCTTCTCGGCCAATAGAAACATGTCTGTGTATACTCTGTGTACATGTATGTGTATACTGTGTGTGTGTGTATACTGTGTGGCCCCATAATCTTGGATTGCCTGGGGGTCCCATAATCTCCTATTGCCCCATGAGTTGTCAGTCCACCCCTGGACCGGACTAGAATAAGGAAGTTCATAGCCAGTAGCCAATAGCTGCCCTAGCACCCGTTTTTGTCCGTCGCATTAGCATACACACTAATTTATTTCTCGGTCCGGCGGGAAAATTTAAAACATTTCCTATTGCTAAAGTTCGCCAGATTTTTGGCAAGCAAAGGTCTGATGGAGCCCACACACGATCGATTTGTCCAACGGACTCGTTCTGTCTGACCTTTGCTGTTCGGTCGTGTTTACGCGGCATAAGTGTATCCTTAGTGTGGGGTGTACCAAGATGGCGGCGACGGAACATCACTTCCGTAATAAAACTGCGATGGGTCGCCGAATATGTCGTTACACCCCCATAGCTAGCAGCTCGCTGTGGAGCCACCCGGCAGGGAGGGAAGAGCCAGGAGCTCCAGCGGGGATAGACGAGGCGGATCGGGGCCGCTCTGTGCAAAAAAAATTGGGAAATAAAATAAAAAAAAATTGGGAAAAAAAATAAAAAAAAATTGGGAAATAAAAATGTAAGCCTTTACAATCACTTTCAATACGCAGAACATAAAACACTTCATGATATAACTGCTCGGGTTCTTTTTTTCCTCCTATTTTATTAATAGACTTATGTTTTCTATCTGAGAAAATAACGTTTTTAGAATTTTTTATTTCAACCACAGAGGGAGGGAACCAAGGAACACAGGATGCAGACTCAGAATACAAGGATGTCATCGGGTCGTTTTCATTAGCTGACTAAAAGCCACCAACCTCTCGGCACATACAAAGGAGTCGCGGTGATTTGTTGTGGCTGTAAAACGGCATGAATTTTACTGCATCGACTTCAATTAGAGATCCCCATCTTTATGTGGCTGGCTCACATTTCTGTGCTGCTGTCTGGTGTGCAACTATAAGAACACATTCACAGCTACACATGTGCTTTACTAAGCATACTGCAATCAGGGCCGTCTTTAACACAGGGGAAAAGGGGCAGCTGCCCTGGGCCCAGGTGGTGATCAGGGACACTGACTGGTGACAGTACGAAAACTCTTTTTTATTTTTTAACTGCTTACGGCCAGCCGTCAAGTGACGCCTGGGCGGCGTGGCTCTCATTCTGGGAGGCCGTCATACGACGTCCACCCAGAACGACTGATCTTGGGTACCCATGGGGGAGCGCACATCGCAGCAATCGGTCGTGCGGTGTGTCAGTCTGATAATAAATAATTAATATAAAAAAATAAATAAAAATCCTCCAGCCATGGCCGTTTAGAGTCCGTCCGGCTCAACTACCAACCAAATAGCCCCCACCATTCCCCGGTTATTTTTACTTTTTTTTTTTTTGTGCAGATAGCTATCTGCAGACTAGGTGGCGGCAGGGGAGGGACTATTTCCTCTATTTCGGGTGCGGAAGAATACCTCTTCTGCACCCGCTCTTCATGCTGGCTGTGGCTCAAGTCCCAGCCAGTGCGTCCTCTATCGTGCCGTCCCCCTTGGCGCCGTGGAGTGATTCCTCCCCCTCCTCTTGCGAGAAGTGTCAGTGAGGCGAGCGGCGGTGGCAGAACACAAAAAATAAGTAGCTGACAATTGACATTGCATCTGAATGGAATCATTTGTGGACACTCCAGTCCAGGCAGCAGCAGGATCAGGGAAGAAGTGCCTCATGGAGCCCAGCTAAAAATGACACAGGTGTGTGCTTGCTTGGGGGGGAATTCAAGATCTACTACTGATGCAGCAGCGTATATACATTATGGTATTAGCAGCATGGGTGGCACTGTCTGCAGCAGAATATGGCATTGGTGGCATGGGTGGCACTGTCTGCAGGTAGCACATGCGTTATGGCCCATAAGATATGTGCTGCCTGCAGACAGTGCCACCCATGCTGCCAATGCCATATTGTGCTGCAGACAGTGCCACCCATGACGCTAATGTCATAACGCATGTGATGCCTGCAGAGACAGTGCCATCCATGCTGCCAATGGCATTATGCCATTGGCGGCATGGGTGGCACTGCCTGCAGCACAATATGTCATTGGCGGCATGGGTGCACTGTGAGCAAGTAGCACATGCGTTATGCCATTAGTGTCACGGCTGGCACTGTTTGCAGCACGTTACAGCATTGGCGGCACTGTCTGCCGGTAGCACATGCTTTATGGCCCATAACGCATGTGCTGCCTGCAGAGACAGTGCCACCCGTGCCGCCAATGCCGTAATGTGCTACAGACAGTGTCACCCATGCCGCCAATGCCGTAATGTGCTACAGACAGTGCCGCCAATGCCGTAATGTGCTGCAGACAGTGCCACCCATGCTGCCAATGCCGTAATGTGCTGCAGACAGTGCCAGCCATGCCTATCACTTGTAGACAAACCTGCACTTTGTTTCAAGGCGGGGTCTGGGGAGGGGCTGTGACAGGGCGGGGCTGAAGGAGGGACCATGGGCGGGGCCAGGGGTGGAGCTGAAGGGGGCCCTGTCAGGTAGGCTGTACGGGGCCCCATGATTTCTATCAGCGGCCCTGTCTAGGTCCGTCTGACTTTTGTGGGAAAAAAGTCCGCTGGAGCCCACACACTCGATCGAATTGTCCGACGGATTCTGGTCCGCCGGACCAAGTCTGCCGGAAAGTCCAAACGGGTGTACGCGACATTAGTTGCTTGATGCAGAGAGAAGAAAGTAAGAACACCAGTGGCCGGGCGCCCTAGGCAGCAGTGCGCAGTAGGTGGCTGTCTAGTTTGCCTAGTGGTAGCACCGGCCCTGGGTCCAAGAAAGTCCATAAGCTACGGTGAGCACCGACTGCAGCTGTCCCGAGAGTATGCCAGCTCTGTGTCCAACCACTGAGCGATGGCCCGTCCGCAAGCAACTGTGAACGGGTGGCCGCCTTAGGCAAAATGACGTCATCGTACCTGTACAATCACAGCCCACAGCTCTGTGCTGACAATCAACACAGAGCTCTGTACACAGGAAACGTTCTCTATGTTTCTAGAAATGTAGTAAAGCATACGTTGCACACATTACACATAGTTAGGCACACATTTAACCCCTTGATCGCCCTAGATATAACAGAAAGTAAAAAAAAATATTTTTTATTTCAAAATTTTCGGTCTTTTTCCGTTGATATTGCAAAAAAAAGAAAAGAATTATATCAATTTTGTTTGTGTATAGCCTTGCATTTTTTATCCACAGTTTACAGAGTTTACAAAATACTTGTGTCCTCCAAATCAAACCCAACGCACACTCACCTCAAGGGAACAAAGATAAAGCCAGAGCTTTCCGATTCCTGTGTATAAGTTAAATAGAACGAACAATTCTACACAATTACCAGTTAAAGTAGTGCATGGCCTGGTCGTGAAGGGGGTAAAACCTTTCAGAGCTCAAGTTGTTAAAGATAGAAAGCAAGAGGGGGGAGCGCAACCTAAGTGCAGTATTATATGTAGCACCCTGGTGTTTAGGCAGGGTTGCTAGTAAATTTTGTTTGGCAGGCGGTAGTTGCCCTGGTTAATGGAGGCCGGAGCGGACATCTCTATGATTGGTCAGTTCGGTGTGAGTTTCTACTCCGCCTATCTGGTTGCTGAGAAAGTGATGGTGATCACCAAGCACAACGATGACGAGCAGTATGCCTGGGAATCCTCAGCTTGAGGATCCTTCACTGTCAGAGTGGATAGCAGTGAGCCTCTGGGACGTGGTACAAAAGTCATCCTGCACCTGAAAGAGAACCAGTCTGAATACCTGAAGGAGAAGAGGATAAAGGAGATCATGAAGAAACATTGTTAGTAGATCCACTGCTGCACCTTCTCTCTTCTGTAGCTAGGTGGCGTAATGCTGGTGACATTAGATAGTCAAGGGCTTAGCAAGGTCAGGTTACGAGTGAATGGGGTGTCTCAGCCAATGGGCAGGGGTTTCTTTAAGTCCCTTGGCCTGCTGGGAGAACCTATTTATTTGGGTGGAGTCATGTGATCAGGGGTTCTGTGCCACCCGGACGGTTGTCTGGGTGCACGTGTGTTATGCTGCCCCAGGCTGCTAGGCTGGAAGCCTGAGGCCTATACCAAGGACATCTGGCTGCTAGGCTGTCTGAGGGCCTATCCAGAAGATGGAGAAAGCACGTAGGGTTGAAACTGCAGGATAGGAGTCCAACCGAGAGTAAAGGTTCAGCCGCTGGTGGCTAGGCCTGTTTGTTTTCATTCTGGGCTGGGAGTGGCTCAGGGCAGGGCTGGGTGACCTACAGGTAGCATCACTGTCATCTCCCTCTTCTTTCTAGAAGGTGCTATAAAGAGAGGAGGAGAGGAGAGGTGGAGCTGCCTGGGGTAATTTTTAGGAGCCTTGACCAATCCCCAACTTGGATTGGCAAGGGGCAGTCCTCCTCAAACACCTGGTGTCAGCCCAGCTGGGGAGGAGTTGTCAGGTGGAAGCACTGGAGTGAGAGAGTGTGGAGGCTGTCGAGCCCCGGAGGGGGGGGGGGGGAATGACCCTGGGCTGGGGCTCGTGTACATCCAGGAGGAGAGAAGAGATCCTGGAAGTAGAGGCACATAAGAGAGGACAGCGGGAGAGAACACCGTTAAGAGTCTCCAGGACAACTGGTTGCAGCCAGGAGGGCTGGTGAGTGGAGCACAGTCGGAGGGGCTGGTGAGTGGAGCACAGTCGGAAGGGCTGGTGAGTGGAGCACAGTCGGAAGGGCTGGTGAGTGGAGCACAGTCGGAAGGGCTGGTGAGTGGAGCACAGTTGGGAGGGCTGGTGAGTGGAGCACAGTCCGGAGGGTTGGTGAGTGGAGCACAGTCGGAGGGGCTGGTGAGTGGAGCACAGTCGGAAGGGCTGGTGAGTGGAGCACAGTCGGAAGGGCTGGTGAGTGGAGCACAGTCGGAAGGGCTGGTGAGTGGAGCACAGTCGGAAGGGCTGGTGAGTGGAGCACAGTTGGGAGGGCTGGTGAGTGGAGCACAGTCCGGAGGGTTGGTGAGTGGAGCACAGTCGAAAGGGCTGGTTAGTGGAGCACAGTTGGGAGGGCTGGTGAGTGGAGCACAGTCGGAAGGGCTGGTGAGTGGAGCACAGTCGGAAGGGCTGGTGAGTGGAGCACAGTCGGAAGGGCTGGTGAGTGGAGCACAGTCGGGAGGGTTGGTGAGTGGAGCACAGTCGGGAGGGCTGGTGAGTGGAGTACAGTCGGGAGGGCTGGCGAGTGGAGCACAGTCGGGAGGGTTGGTGAGTGGAGCACAGTCGGGAGGGCTGGTGAGTGGAGCACAGTCGGGAGGGTTGGTGAGTGGAGCACAGTCGGGAGGGCTGGTGAGTGGAGCACAGTCGGGAGGGTTGGTGAGTGGAGCACAGTCGGGAGTGCTGGTGAGTGGAGTACAGTCGGGAGGGCTGGCGAGTGGAGCACAGTCGGGAGGGCTGGTGAATGGAGCACAGTCGGGAGGGCTGGTGAGTGGAGCACAGTTGGGAGGGCTGGTGAGTGGAGCACAGTTGGGAGGGCTGGTGAATGGAGCACAGTCGGGAGGGCTGGTGAGTGGAGCACAGTTGGGAGGGCTGGCGAGTGGAGCACAGTCGGGAGGGCTGGTGAGTGGAGCACAGTTGGGAGGGCTGGTGAGTGGAGCACAGTTGGGAGGGCTGGTGAGTCATTGTAGCCAGGCTGGGTGGCAGGGTCTGAACCGAGGACAGTTAGCACCCAAACTATTTCTACACCACAGGGGCCCTCGGTCCCTGCCCGCAAAAGCCAGTTCATTGAGGCCTGGCTGAATTGGTGTCAGGCCTAACCATGCGGTGCTAGCTAATCTGGAGGAGTGACAGTCTGCAGCAAGGGAAGTGCTGGAGGAATGAAGGATAAGAGGTCTTAGGCAAGAGTTTCTGCTGGAAAGAAGACTGGAGTGTATATAGAAGCAGGGGTGGCCCGTCCATTAAGGGTGCATGGGCGCCACCCCCTCTATCCATGTCGCCCCCTCCAAATGATTAATATATACTTTTCTATAGATAAAATCTATTCACGGCCGCCGCGACCACTCACTATCATATCTTCCAACATTCTGAGATGGGAATGAGGGACACCTACTGGCAAATGTATGTAGGCATAGGACACGCCCCCACCACACCCCCCCTTAAAGGAGAATTAACACAAAAAAAAAGTTAATTAAATACACAAGGACTATTTTTAACCACTACTATTCCTTTATACTGGTTTTTAAAATGTACAAATGCAGCAATTTAGAAATGAGATGAAAGGTTTAGCTCCGGGAAACACTTTTTGAAAGATAAAAAGAGCATTTTATATACAATGATATGGATCGGACCAAAATGAGGGATAAATGAGGGGGAAAACGAGGGACAAGAGGGACATTGCTCCAAATCAGGGACAGTCCCTTGAAAACAGGGACAGTCCCTCAAAATCAGGGACAGTTGGGAGCTATGCACTATTCATGCGTCCGCCCCTTTTCAGAATGCTGGGGCGCGTCGGGGGGGGTGTTTTTTTGAAGCTCCAAATTAGAGCCACAGGCAGGATGACAGGTGAACCACTACATTCAGAAACCCCTACGTGGTGGTGGGGGGGGGGGAGAGCTGGCTACATAAACAAATGCAGTTTACTGAGTTTACTAAATACTTGTGTCCTCCAAATCAAACCCAACGCACACACTCACCGCGAGGGTTTCTGATCCCTGTGTATAAGTTAAATGGAACTAACAATCCTATTTGTTAGGAGCAGGATCCATATTGACTGTGCTCTACGCCCCGAACATGATAAACACAATTAAGGGCCGTCCTCGGGGATCCTTTGAGGAAAGCAGCAGAATGCCAAACGCTGCACAGGACCGCCGCGTGCCGCCCCGCAGCCCCGCAGCCCCGTGTTGTTATTCACAGAGTGCTATGTGCAGTCGATAGTCTGCTTTGTAACATACAAACAGAATGTCACCTTTCTTGTGTGTCAGCAGAACATTAAGTGATGCCGATTGGTTTTTATAAACCGCCAGAAACTAATGAAGAGATATACACAAAATAATGTGAGGTATACACAAAATAATGTGAGATATACACAAAATAATGTGAGATATACATAAAATAATGTGAGATATACACAACATAATGTGAGATATACACAAAATAATGTGAGATATACAGAAAATAATGTGAGATATACAGAAAATAATGTGAGATATACACAACATAGACATAGAAAGGAGAAGCCGCTCTAGTATAGTCCAACTAATGCAAAATATTTGATTGTAGAAGTAACCAAAATGATGAAATAATAAAAGCAGATTCTTCTAGTATTGACACCACGGGGAGTCCATTCAACGAAGCGTGCCACCACCTTTGCCTACCAGATGGCAAGCAAAACCAGGCATGTGGCTATAGCCCAGTCAAGGCCTTTGCTTGCACAGAAGATCGTGGAAATAAGCTCTGGACGGATGGCTGCATAAGTAAATCCAAACACTGATAGCTCCGCTCAATCCGGGACCATGAGTTCAGCAACAAACTCAGGGGTAACCCAGAAAGAGAAAACCAACTATAGTGCAATATTGTCTAACTGGTCATTTATTAGATAAAAATAGTATTGCACTTACATTTAGACAGTTTAGGTAGCCGGCCGGCTACAAACAAACTCCCGTCCTCCTAATGAGACAGCGTGGTGACGTCAGCATGTATCCTCTCCCAGACGCGTTTCGTCACATGTGACGTTGTCAATGGGGAACTTTATTTTATTTTTTATACTTCCCGACCACCTCACGCAGATATACTGCGGAAGGAGGGCACGTACAGAAAGATTAACATACCTGTACGTGGTCCTGTAAGAGGCGGCTTGACCATGATTGCGGGTCCCGCGGGATACCCGCGATCGCCTCATGTAATGTAAATGTAAATCTAATGTAAACAAGCATCTCCCCGTTCTGCCTAGTGACACAGACACTGATCACAGCTCCCTGTGATCGGGAGCAGTGATCAGTGACATGTCACACACAGCCCCTCCTCCCCCTCCCACAGTTAGAATCACTCCCTGGGACACACTTGACCCCTACAGCACCACCTAGTGTTTAACCCCTTCACTGCCAGTGACATTTTTACAATAATCAATGCAATTTTTTACCATTGATCGCTGTATTAATGACAATGGTCCCAAAAATGTGTATCAAAATTGTCCGATATGTCCGCCATAATGTAGCAGTCATGATAAAAAATTGCAGATTGCCGCCATTACTAGTAAAAAAATAAATAATTATCAATAAAAATGTCATAAAACTATCCCCAATTTTGCAGAAGCTATAACTTTTGCGCAAACCAATCAATAAACGCTTATTGCATTTTTTTTTACCAAAAATATGTAGAAGAATACGTAAAATATTTTTTTATATATTTTTGGGGGATATTTATTATAGCAAAAAGTAAAAAATAATGTGTTTTTTTTTCAAAATTGTTGCTTTTTTTTGTTTATAGCGCAAAAAATAAAACCCGCAGAGGTGATCAAATAGCACCAAAAGAAAGCTCTATTTGTGGGGAAAAAAGGATGTCAATTTTGTTTGGGAGCCACGACGCATGACGGCGCAATTGTCAGTTAAAGCGACGCAGTGCTCTGGTCAGGAAGGGGGTAAATTCTTCCAAAACGGTGCTAATTCACAATAGTGTGGCACGGTGACTTGTTTTTCATGTTTTCTTTTTTTTTTTTAAGTGGTTGTAAAGGCTCAAGGTTTTTTTACCTTCATGCATTCTATAGTGAAAAAAAAAAAAGGTTCAGTGTTCAGAAGCCCCCCGATACTCACCTGAACCCCCTCTTGATCCATCGATGTGCATGACAGCCTTGGCTCCCCTGAGACTCTTACTCCTCATTGCCAATGAGAAAAAAAAAAAGGAGACAGGGGAGGGAGCTCCAGCACACAGACAGTGATTGCAGGACTCAGCTCTGTTCATGTGTGCTGTGCGAAGGGGGGGGGGGGGGGGGTCTCTCTAATCAGCTCTCAAAGCTCTCCTCACTGAGCTCTGCAGTAGTTAATCTCAGCCCCCCCCCACCTCCTTTTTCTGAAAGCTCAGACAAGCTTTATACATTCTGAACTTTAAACAGCTGTAGAGAAGTGAAGACCGCAGATAAACAGGTACAGTGCATCCAGAAAGTATTCACGTAAAAGGCTGTTTTTAACTTTTTTTTTTCTCCTTTGTTGCATGGGATTTCTTAAAGTGGTTATAAACCTTTCCATATACCCAGAGAAGTGACTGTCCTCAGGTGATACACAGGGATGAAACAAATCCTCCTACATACAGAGCATCCGGAAAGTATTCACAGCGCTTCACTTTTTCCACATTTTGTTATGTTACAGTCTTATTCCAAAATGGATTACATGCAGTCCTTTCCTCAAAATTCTACAAACAATCCCCCATAATGACAACGTGAAAGAAGTTTGTTTGAAATCTTTACTCCTCCCATGTACATAATTATCACAGGCTCCTCCCATGTACATAAGTATCACAGGCTCCTCCCATGTACATAAGTATCACAGGCTCCTCCCATGTACATAAGTATCACAGGCTCCTCCCATGAACATAAGTATCACAGGCTCCTCCCATATACATTAGTATCACAGGCTCCTCCCATGTACATAAGTAGCACAGGCTCCTCCCATATACATAAGTATCACAGGCTCCTCCCATATACATAAGTATCACAGGCTCCTCCCATGTACATAAGTATCACAGGCTCCTCCCATGTACATAAGTAGCACAGGCTCCTCCCATATACATAAGTATCACAGGCTCCTCCCATATACATAGGTATCACAGGCTCCTCCCATGTACATAAGTATCACAGGCTCCCATGTACATAAGTAGCACAGGCTCCTCCCATGTACATAAGTATCACAACCTTTGCTCAATACTTAGGTGAAGCTCCTTTTTTTACCAATTACATCCTCCAGTCTTGTTGAGTATGATGCTACAGGCTCGGCACTCCTATTTTTGGGCAGTTTCTCCCATTCTTCTTTGTAGGACCTCTCAAGCTCCATCAGGTTGGATGGGGAGCGTCGTTGTACAGCCATCTTCAGATCTCTCCAGAGATGTTCAATCGGGTTCAAGTCCGGGCTCTGGCTGGGCCACTCAAGTACATTCACAGAGTTGTCCCGTAGCCACTCCTTTGTTATCTTGGCTGTGTGTTTAGGGTCGTTGTCCTGTTGGAAGAAGAACCTTCGTCCCAGTCTGAGGTCCAGAGCGTTCTGGGGCAGGTTTTCATCAAGGATGTCTCTGTACATTGCTGCATTCATCTTTCCCTCGATCCTGACTAGTCTCCCAGTTCCTGACGCTGAAAAACATCCCCACAGCATGGTGCTGCCACCACCATGCTTCACTGTAGGGATGGTATTAGGCAGGTGATGAGCGGTGCCTGGTTTCCTCCAGATATGACACTTTCCATTCAGGCCAAAGAATTCAATTTTTGTTTCAGCAGACCAGAGAATTTCGTTTCTCGTGGTCTGAAAGTCCTTCAGGTGCCTTTTGGCAAACTCCAGGTGGGCTGTCATGTGCCTTTTACTGAGGAGTGGCTTCCGTGTGGCCACTCTACTATACAGGCCTGATTGGTGGAGTTCTGCAGAGATGGTTGTTCTTCTGGAAGGTTCTCCTCTCTCCACAGAGAAATGCTGGAGCTCTGTCAGAGGGACCATCGGGCTCTTGGCCACCTCCCTAAGGCCCTTCTCCCCCGATCGCTCAGTTTGTCTGGGCGGCCGGCTCTAGGAAGAGTCCTGGTGGTTCCAGACTTCTTCCATTTACAGATGGCGGAGACCACTGTGCTCACTGGGACCTTCAATACTGCAGAACATTTTCTGTACCCTTCCCCCGATCTGTGCCTCCGTTTCTGTGCCTCAATCAGTTAGGGATTACATCAGTACAAGTATGCCCCACAACACGAGCCCAAAGCTTTACACTTCTATGGTAAAAAGCTTACCCGTAACATTTTGCATTTCTTGGAGGGCTGACAATGCTGCTTGCGATTTCAGTGCAGCAGCAGCAGTGTTGTCAGATTGTAGGCAGGTGCAGTCTACTTTCTCCACTGCAGGTGGCGCACAACAGCAGCGGTATTGCCAAGGGAGAGGAGGCCAAGAGGAACGTTGTCACGATCAAGGGGTCAGGCTCGAAAAAACAGTTGCTATAGAAGTTGCAGGATTTGCACCGACCACCAGGATAGGTACACAGGCAGACAACCTGGCAGATGGCACAGGCTCACCTGAGGTGCGGAGTCTAAGTAATAACCGGTGTTCACCAGAGCTCCTGATGGTGGAGATGGATTTTGCTGCGTGGTTGCGGTCCTAAGGATCGCTCCGCCAGGAGGTGAGCAAGCCGGGGTCCAGTAACGGATAAGCAAGTAAGGATCAAATAGAAGCATGGTCAGTAAACAAGCCAAAAGTTCGGGAACAAGATTCACCCGGACAGCTCAGGTTTGTAATCCTGTGTCCGGGTTGCAGATTCCCTGAAACCCGGACACATTATTCAGACTGGACTATGGCTTCCCAGCAGGGTAGCTGGCTGTAGGTGTCTAAGCTGAAAGTGGCTGTTACACTCCATTTTACACTGCCCAAAGCCAACACTAACAATTCCCCACCCCCCCCCAAAACACACACACTGAAGGGAGACGAGAGAGGGCTCGATCTGCACCTCTTCCTTCCGCCCCTACCCCTCTGTGTCTGCCCACACTCCTATCCCCAGTGCTGTGCCTCAGAAAAGGAATGTAGGGGTGGGAAATTTGAAGTGCAGCAGCCTCAGATACATCTGGATGAGAGGTGCTGACTGCCAAGGGGTGAGTGAGCTCACCATCCATCCCTGTCTGTGACTGAAGTCTCCCCCCCACTTCTCTCTCCTGCCTCTGAGTACACTAATACCCTGTACACACGGTCGGACTTTCCGATGGAAAATGTACGATTGGATCGTGTTGTCGGAAAACCCGATCGTGTGTGTGGGCTCCATCAGACTTTTTCCATCTGAATTTCCAACACACAAAGTTTGAGAGCAGGATTTAAAATTTTCCCGCAACAAAATCCGATCATTTAAATTCCGATCGTGTGTAGACAATTCTGACGGACAAAGTGCCGCGCATGCTCAGAATAAATTACGAGACGAAAGCTATTGGCTACTCGCCTCTTTATAGTCCCGTCGTACGTGTTCTACGTCACCGCGTTCTGAATGATCGGATTTTCCGACAACTTTGTGCGACCATGTGTATGCAAGACGAGTTTGGACTGAAATCCGTCGGAAAAAAATCCAGCGGATTTTTAGTCGGAATGTCCGACCGTGTGTACGGGGGCATAAGATCCTCAGAGCACCCCTTACATCAGAGTTCCCCTTTACACCAGAGGCCACAGTGTTCTCTCTTACATCAGAGTCCTCTCCGTACATCAGAGTTCTCAGTGTACCCCCTTAAATCAGGATTATCAGAGCATCACTTATGTTAGAGTCCCAAGAGTTCTCCCTTATATCAGAGTCTGCAGAGTCTCCCCTTACAGTGAAAGGGAACTCTGTGAGTTCAGATGTAAAGAGGGAATTCTGTGAGTTGTGATGTAAAAAGGGAACTCTGTGGACTCTGATGTAAAGGGGGAACTCTTGTTATTAACTTCATATGATTGGAAATGTTATTTAATAGCAAAATATATGTATAGTTTATACTATAAAACAAAGTTGCTGTGCTCCGCAAAAGTGTTCGGGTTTGACTTGAAGAAAAGGTGGCAACCCTAAGCACAGTCCAGGAACAAGCCAAGGGTTGATAACAAGCGGTAGCAAATATGGACAACAGCAGGGAAGACGGGAGTGATATACTGGCTGGAGATAGCACAACATTCTGGCAAACAGGAAGTGCAGAGACATGGCTTCAATCAGGAAGTTCGTGGGAGGAGCAAAGAGTTCAAGGTTTCGGCAGAAATCAAGGCACAAGGCAGGGTTGTCCAAAGGATCCGACAAGGCACTGTCCAGCATCTCAGGTAGCTCAGCGAGAAGATTCACCACCAGACACAGCCGAGGTCTCAGGTCCAAATCCAGGGCCTGACAAACGTGGTTCCTCTATGGTTTCCTGGGTCACTGGGGAAGCTATCCACCCCATGTGACTCTGGTGGCCATTTTGGGTCAGGCAGAGTCTATTTAACCCTTTCACGCCTAAGAGTAATACAACTCTAAATGTCTAAGCCCAATTTTGGCATTTTGGCATGTGTTAGTAAAACTGTCCATACCCTAGAAGGTGTTAAAAGCGCCCATGCTTTGCAAGTGCTTTGCAGGCGCTTCAGCAGCGCTGCCCATGCATTCCAATGGGCAGGGGCGGTGGGAGGAGCGGTGTATACAGCACTCGCAAACCGCCCCCAAAGGTGCTGCTTGCAGGACTTTTTCTAACGTCCTGCAAGCGCACCGCACACCAGTGTGAAAGCACTCGGCTTTCACACTTGTACTGCAGATGAGGCACTTTTCAGGAGCTTTACAGGCACTATTTTTAGCACTAAAGTGCCGGAAAAACTCCCCAGTGTGAAAGGGTTCTAAAACCATCGACTTTAATAAAACCTATAAAATATATTGCACTTACATCAAAAGTGCTTAAAATAAGCATGAAATAGAACAAGCCGGGTGGCTATGGCAAGAACGCCCATACTTCCCGGATCGCGTGCAGCGTGGTGACGTCAGCACGTCGCTCCATCCAACACGTTTCGTCACAATCTGATGTCGTCCTGGGGGAGGGCAAGTTCTATTTCTGCCACTGGACTCTTGAGTGTTTACTGCTGCCGCACCACTCCGCACCTCCACACAAGCTCACTACAGGAAGTCAGGAGCTCAGTGGATTTCTGGCACATCAGCGGGTCATTTTTCTGTACTGGGAGGGTCGGGGGAATGTGTGTGTATTGCAGAAATGTAATGACTATGTTTTTGTATATTTTGCCCTGACATACACTTTAGCACAAGACAGCACACCTGCATCCATCTGGCAGTGGTGACACCTGTCACTGCTGCTGGCAAGTTATCATTTTAATAAAAAGAAAAAAAAAGAAAAGCAAAAAAAAAAAAAACTTTAAATAAGTTAACAAATTTTTGCCACTTTTGAGAACTTTGACTTCCGGCACTTTATAAATAACTGGGAAAAAAAACAAAACAAAAAAAAAGCAGAGGTGTTGAAATCACACGAAATAACAGCAAAGCTGGAGAAGTGATGATTTTTATAAACGGACCCGGCATTTGACAGCCGTCTGCAGCGCGTGAAAATCCCATCGTACGGCTCAGCAAAGAGCGCTGGCGTTTTATAAATAAAACATAGCGATATATTATTGATGGTAGGTGCTTTGATGCACGCATCCTTTAAGTTTCCCAGTCTTGTACTGTTTACCGCCTATAGCCCGGTGAAAAAATACTCGCAGCTATTGCTAAGCAACGCGGGCCGGCGTTAACCCTTCTTGTTCAACGCGCCTAATAATAAAGCAGCCGAGTTTAACAATGGGCTTATATCGGGGCCTTTTCTTTAACATTTTACCCATTTTTGGTTATTTTTCTTCCCACGCCTTCCCCTTATTCATTATTTTATTTTTTATTTTTTTTAAAAGCCGCATCCTATCTGATGTCATCCTATTGAAATTAGGTTCTCGTTTTGTTTTTGAAAAGTTTTAATTAATGGCAGCAGCCGACTAGCGATATGATCCTCCTGCGGGATAGTCACGTGACTTCACAATGCCAGCCCCCATGGTCTGCAGTGTCAGGGCATTATGGGTAAGAAAGTAGAGGTGGCAGCCATTGGTGGTCCAGCAGCTTAATCCTCTCACACAGTGCTGTATTGCCAGCATTTTATCTTTTTCTTTTAATCTGTCCCCCCCCCCCCCCACCCCTTCACAATCACTTCTTGCCCCTTCTTTGGGTCCGCTTGCTGTCACTGGTCACGGACTGTTTGCCCTGGGCCGAAATATAGACATTACGCTGCCCTGGGAGCACCTTATGGTGGTCTTTGGCAGGGCCGGGACAAGGAGGTGGGTAGGAGGGGAGGTTGCCCTGGGCACTGCGGTGTCGTGTGAGGTGGAGGAGGGGGGGCGCCACAAGGAGTTTGGGGTGGATTTCTTTTGGGAAGGGGGGATTTGAGGGGTGTCAGGGGGTATGTATTGTTCTAGGAGGGGGAATTTTAGGGAGAGGGGGTTTGCTAAATGTGTTGATTTGGGGGGATTTGTGTTAGGAGGGGGGAAGGGGGAGAAGACTTGTGCTGGGGGGGGGGGGCTTTGTGCTGAGAAGGGGAGATTTGAAGTGAGGGGAGAAGATGTGTGCTAGAAGGGGAAAATGTAGGGATAGAGGATTTTTATTTTTTTGAGGGGGGGGGGGCAAATATTTGTGCTGAGAGGGGAGATTTCAGCAGGGGGGCACTTTATACTGGGAGGAGTTGCTTAGGGTGTAAGCATGCAGATTAAAGCAGTTGTAAACCTTTTTAGATTGTAAGCTCTAATGAGCCGGGCGCTCTGATTCCTCTTGTATTGTAATGTAACTGTAACGTCTGCCTTTATTTTGTTAAGCACTGCGCAAACTGTTGGCGCTATATAAATCTTGTATAATAATAATAAACCGCCAATTTTCATAAATAAAAAAAAACAAAACCTACAAGGCAATGGCATAATGTGCCAGTATGCATTGCATACTAGCACATTATGAAATACTTACCATGGAACGAAGCAATGCAGTGCTGTAAGGTCACCACTGAGAGGGCTGACATGTTCCCCCCTGTCTGTATTCCGGGTTCACGAGCTCCGGCTTCGTGATTGGCCCAAGCCCGCGATGATGTCACTCCCGAACATGCGCGCGGGAGCCGCCGTTTCCGGCACGGGCTCGGAAGGTCTGGCATTGTAAGCCGGACCTTCAGAGCGCATGCGGCGATGATGTCATTGGCTGCATGCACTCCAAATGTCTCCTAAACTTGCAAAGTATTCACAGTACCTACAGGTAAGTCTTATTATAAAGCTGACCTGTAGGTACAACAGAGTTTACTGGCACTTTAATGCTCAGAGTTTTTGTGGGGGAATTTTTGCTGACACACAATGCTCATAAATCTTGGGGGGGGTCACAGTTTGGCATATTCGCCCCGGGCTCTCGATTACCTTGTCCCAGCACTTTACTGTAGTGTGGGGGAGGTGCTTTTATTTGGGGAAGGCATTGATCCATGTCTCTGCTTTGTAGGAACACAGGATCCATGCCTTCCTTACTGACAGAACGGCAATCTGCCTTATTTACATAGACAAATCGGCGTTCTGCTTGTGTACTGAACGATCAGCGGGTGCTGGCGGGCAATCACAGTGGCAGCGAGCCAATGGCGATGTGCTCTTGTACCCGATACCAGGAAGTGCAGCATCACACATATAGATAGATAGATAGATAGATAGATAGATAGATAGATAGATAGATAGATAGATAGATAGATAGATAGATACATGATCCTGCACAGTGCGGCCACCCTCAAGCAGTAAAACCGTTATAGGGCGGTCAGCAAGCAGTTCAGTTACCGTCTATACCTGAGTATAAGCCGAGTTTTTCAACCCATTTTTTAGACTGAAACCTCCCCCCCACCTTGGCTTATACTGGAGTGAGGGTGCCCATCTGCAGCCGTACCTTTGATTACTAAAACAGCGAGTGTCTCCCGCTGTGTTATGCAATCTGTTCAGCGGCCGCCCACTGTAACAAAGCCCCGCCTCCTCCTCATCCGTGATAAAGGAACACTGATACAATGTTGGGAAATGGTGTCAGTGTTCCATCTATCACGGACGAAGATGAGGCAGGCCTTTGTTACAATGGACGGCCGCCGAACAGACTGCATAACACCGCAGGAGACACCCGCTGTTTAAGTAATCAAAGGTACGGCTGCAGATGGGCACAATGAGGCTGCAAATGGGCACAATGAGGCTGCAAATGGGCACAGTGAGGCTGCAGAGGCTGCAAATGGGCACAGCAAGGCTGCACAGTGAGGCTGCAAATGGGCACAATGAGGCTGCAAATGGGCACAGTGAGGCTGCAGAGGCTGCAAATGGGCACAGCAAGGCTGCACAGTGAGGCTGCAAATGGGTACAGTGAGGCTGCAAATGGGCACAATGAGGCTGCAAATGGGCACAGTGAGGCTGCAAATGGGCACAATGAGGCTGCAAATGGGCATAATAAGGCTGCAAAAGGGCACACTGAGGCTTCAGAGGCTGCAAATGGGCACAATGAGGCTGCAAATGGGCACAATGAGGCTGCAAATGGGCACAGTGAGGCTGCAGAGGCTGCAAATGGGCACAGCAAGGCTGCACAGTGAGGCTGCAAATGGGTACAGCAAGGCTGCACAGTGAGGCTGCAAATGGGCACAATGAGGCTGCAAATGGGCACAGTGAGGCTGCAGAGGCTGCAAATGGGCACAGCAAGGCTGCACAGTGAGGCTGCAAATGGGTACAGTGAGGCTGCAAATGGGCACAATGAGACTGCAAATGGGCACAGTGAGGCTGCAAATGGGCACAATGAGGCTGCAAATGGGCATAATAAGGCTGCAAAAGGGCACACTGAGGCTTCAGAGGCTGCAAATGGGCACAATGAGGCTGCAAATAGGCACAGTGAGGCTGCAAATGGGCACAATGAGGCTGCAAATGGGCACAATGAAGCTGCAAATGGGCACACTGAGGCTGCAAATGGGCATAATAAGGCTGCAAATGGGCACACTGAGGCTGCAGAGGCTGCAAATGGGCACAATGAGGCTGCAAATGGACACACAGAGGCTGCAAGTGGGAACAATGAGGCTGCAAATGGGCACAGTGAGGCTGAAAATGGGTACAATGAGGCTGCAAATGGGCACAATGAGGCTGCAAATGGGCACAATGAGGCTGAAAATGGGCACAATGAGGCTGAAAATGGGCACAGTGAGGCTGCAGATGGGCATTGTTTACCCCAGTAGCTGCTGCATTTTCCCACCCTAGGCTTATACTCAAGTCAATACATTTTCCCAGTTTTTTGGGGGGTAAAATTAGGTCCCTCAGCACATATTCGGGTCGGCCTATGCTCGGGTATATATGGTAAGTACATTTAGGAAAAAATATTAATGGGGTATCTATGACAAATCCAAACTGTAACTATCAAGTGCTTTTTTTTTTTTTTTTTTAAATATCTATTTGAGAAGAAACATGCTGAAAAGGAAGCGTGTTCAGCCCTCTGTACCCATTCGATCAGTTTTGAGGAGGAGAAGTCACAGATGCCTCAAGGGCGAGCGCCCCACTGTCAGTTTATAATGTTGGCAGAGGGATGCGGAACAGAGAGGGGCGAAGGTGAGAACCCCCATATTATTGCCCCCCCCCCAACACCGCCAGATTCTTGTCCAGGACTTTTTTTTTTTATTATTTTACAAATTCCTGAAAATGTTACAAATATATCTTAAATCTCCTCGCTATACGTAAAAAAGTAGGGCTGAAACAACTAATCGATTAATCGACAACTACACAATTATGAAATTAATCGATTACTATTTTCACAATCGGCCAGTAACATAATGGGGTTAAAAAAAACTAAAATGAGTCCTTTATAGTACAAAAAAGAGCAAATAATCGCTACTGTTAAATGTTACTTTCACAGTTCTACGGTAAAAAAAAATGAACCCCTTACATTAGTGATTATCTTCCTTTTGTTTTGTTTTTTGTTTCTTTACTATAAAAGGCTCATTTTATTTTTTTTAACTCTATTATGTAAACGTCTTAGACCTGGTTCACATCTATGTGTTTTTTTTTGGTTCTTTTTGCAGAAACGCACTACAGTTCATTTACATGGTTTCCTAGGGGACACGTTCACATCAATGCTTTTTTTCAGCCGCTGCATATTTGGAAAAGGGTCAGGGACCTTTTTTTAATGCAAAATGTTGCTTTTTTGGTTCAATATAATTCAATGGAGAAGCTGCAGAAAAGCATGTCATGCGTTTTTTGCAGCAATTTGTGTTTTTTAATCTGCGCAATAACATATTGGCCAAAAAAAAAAAAACACGTAATAGTATATATCATCTAATAGTATATACAGTATATCTCTTCTAATATTATAAACAGTATATATCCTCTAATAGTATATACAGTATATCTCCTCTAATAGTTTATACAGTATATGTCTGCTAATAGTATATACAGTACATATCTCCTATAATAGTTTATACAGTATATCACTCCTCTAATAGTATATACAGTGTATATCCTCTAATAGTATATACAGAATATCTCCTCTAATAGTATATACAGCATATTTCTCCTCTAATAGTATATACAGTAAATCTCTTCTAATAGTATATACAGTATATCTCCTCTAATAGTATATACAGTATATCTCCTCTAATAGTATATACAGTATATCTCCTCTAATAGTATATACAGTATATCTCCTCTAATAGTATATACAGTATATCTCCTCTAATAGTAAATCTCTTCTAATAGTATATATAGTATATCTCTCCTCTAATAGTATATACAACATATCTCTCCTCTAATAGTATATAAAGTATATCACTTCTAATAGTATATACAGTATATATCCTCTAATAGTATATACAGTATATCTCTCCTCTAATAGTATATACACTATATCTCATCTAATAGTATATACACTATATCTCTCCTCTAATAGTTTATACAGTATATATCCTCTAATAGTATATACAGTATATCTCTTCTAATACTATATACAGTATATGTCTTCTAATAGTATATACAGTATATCTCTCCTCTAATAGTTTATACAGTATATCTCTTCTAATAGTATATACACTATATATATATTTTCTAATAGTATATACAGTATATCTCTCCTCTAACAGTATATGCAGTATATCTCCTCTAATAGTATATACAGTATATATCCTCTAATAGTAAATACAGTATATATCTCCTCTAATAGTATATACAGTATATCTCTCTTCTAATAGTATATACAGTATATCTCCTCTAATAGTATATACAGTACATCTATTCTAATAGTATATACAGTATATCTCTTCTAATAGTATATACAGTATATCTCCTCTAATAGTATATACAGTACATATCTCCTATAATAGTTTATACAGTATATCACTCCTCTAATAGTATATACAGTGTATATCCTCTAATAGTATATACAGAATATCTCCTCTAATAGTATATACAGCATATTTCTCCTCTAATAGTATATACAGTAAATCTCTTCTAATAGTATATACAGTATATCTCCTCTAATAGTATATACAGTATATCTCCTCTAATAGTATATACAGTATATCTCCTCTAATAGTATATACAGTATATCTCCTCTAATAGTATATACAGTATATCTCCTCTAATAGTAAATCTCTTCTAATAGTATATATAGTATATCTCTCCTCTAATAGTATATACAACATATCTCTCCTCTAATAGTATATAAAGTATATCACTTCTAATAGTATATACAGTATATATCCTCTAATAGTATATACAGTATATCTCTCCTCTAATAGTATATACACTATATCTCATCTAATAGTATATACACTATATCTCTCCTCTAATAGTTTATACAGTATATATCCTCTAATAGTATATACAGTATATCTCTTCTAATACTATATACAGTATATGTCTTCTAATAGTATATACAGTATATCTCTCCTCTAATAGTTTATACAGTATATCTCTTCTAATAGTATATACACTATATATATATATTTTCTAATAGTATATACAGTATATCTCTCCTCTAACAGTATATGCAGTATATCTCCTCTAATAGTATATACAGTATATATCCTCTAATAGTAAATACAGTATATATCTCCTCTAATAGTATATACAGTATATCTCTCTTCTAATAGTATATACAGTATATCTCCTCTAATAGTATATATAGTATATCTCTTCTAATAGTATATACAGTACATCTATTCTAATAGTATATACAGTATATCTCTTCTAATAGTATATACAGTATATCTCCTCTAATAGTATATACAGTATATCTCCTCTAATAATATATACAGTATATCTCTTCTGTCTTTTATTCTCAGAGTGGATTAGATATTTTGCTCCCTAACCATTTAGTTGGTTATTTATATTTACCATAGCATAGAGATATTTAAGAATAAATTGCCTTTTTTTTAAATGTTACATATTAACTAAATTTATACTCCACACTTTTGTTTTGCGGTTATTAAAGCGACTAATCGATAAATCTAAAGAATAATCAGCCAACTAGTCGATTATGAAAACAATCGTCAGTTGCAGCCCTAGTGAAAAGCATTGCATCATCCAGGTTTACCGCCCATGTCTGTCAGCACACAATCGGTTATTTCCTTTTTGGAAACTTTGAGAAGTGTTTGGCGTCCTCATAAAACAAGTTCTCCTCTCCCAGCGGCTGACAAACAGCCCCATTGGGACTCCGAGGAGGAGACAAACTGCCGCAGGTGAAGCTATTAAATCCTCGTGTTCCTCCTCGCTGCTCACCAAGAAATATTTGTTTATGTTTTTTCGCTAAGCGTAAAATTACATTGTTGAAATTGCGAAGGCAGCGGTCAAACTGAGCTACGAGGTTGGAAAAGAAGAAGGATTGTCTTGTCTCAGAAAATCAAACTTTCTACACCAAGTTCACTCACAGCTCCGAGGAGTTCTTCTATAGAGCTCTGCAATAAACAAAAGGAGCTTTGGGGGGGGGGGGGGGGGAGGAGGGACTGAAATATGGAAGGGAAGAAGAGGAGCCTCGGGTCTTAGAAATAAGAACTACGATAATGTACCTAACAGGTAAAAGCCTTTGCACGCCTGAGAATGGTTGTCGTTATTCCACAAAAACTGAAGGGCGTAGGTAAAGTGGTCCTTTATCCCCCCTCACGCCAACAGTATGCATATATATATGCGGCAACACCGGACTGGGCTTATTTTTCTGCGGGGCGGCATATGTGCGTATCTGTCGCAGCACCGAGACCTGGGTCTCAGCGGGAGCCCCGGGTCCCGTACTAAGGATCGGTCCCCCCCAACTCCCGAGTTCTGGGTCCAGGGCTGGACTGGGACAGAAATTTGACCCTGGACTTGATCCAGAGCAGCCCACTTACATTTTGAGTGTCCCATCACCAGCCCCCTTACAACGAAGTGTCCAATCAGCAGCCCCCTTACATCAGAGTGTCCAATCAGCAGCCCCCTTACATCAGAGTGTCCAATCAGCAGCCCCCTTACATCAGAGTGTCCAATCAGCAGCCCCCTTACATCAGAGTGTCCCATCAGCACCCCCTTATATCAGAGTGTCCCATCCACACCGCCTTACATCAGAGTGTCCCATCAGCACCCCCTTACATCAGAGTGTCCCATCCACACCGCCTTACATCAGAGTGTCCCATCACCAGCCCCCTTACAACGAAGTGTCCAATCAGCATCCCCATACATCAGAGTGTCCCATCACCAGCCCCCTTACAACGAAGTGTCCAATCAGCATCCCCATACATCAGAGTGTCCCATCACCAGCCCCCTTACAACGAAGTGTCCAATCAGCAGCCCCCTTACATCAGAGTGTCCCATCAGCACCCCCTTACATCAGAGTGTCCCATCAGCACCCCCTTACATCAGAGTGTCCCATCAGCAGCCCCCTTACATCAGAGTGTCCCATCACAAGCCCCCTTACATCAGAGTGTCCCATCAGCCCCCCCTTACATCAGAGTGTCCCATCAGCAGCCCCCTTACATCAGAGTGTCCCATCAGCAGCCCCCTTACATCAGAGTGTCCCATCACCAGCCCCCTTACATCAGAGTGTCCCATCACCAGCCCCATTACATCAGAGTGTCCCATCACCAGCCCCCTTACATCAGAGTGTCCCATCACCAGCCCCCTTACAACGAAGTGTCCAATCAGCACCTCCTTACATCAGAGTGTCCCATCAGCACCCCCTTACATCAGAGTGTCCCATCACCAGCCCCCTTACATCAGAGTGTCCCATCAGCACCCCCCTTACATCAGAGTGTCCCATCACCAGCCCCCTTACAATGAAGTGTCCAATCAGCACCCCCTTACATCAGAGTGTCCCATCAGCACTCCCTTACATCAGAGTGTCCCATCACCAGCTCCCTTACATCTGAGTGTCCCATCAGCACCCCCTTACATCAGAGTGTCCCATCACCAGCTCCCTTACATCAGAGTGTCCCATCAGCACTCCCCTTACATCAGAGTGTCCCATCAGCACCCCCCTTACATCAGAGTGGCCCACTGAGCCATCGGCCCACCAGGAAACTCCTGGTAGTCCCGATGGCCAGTACATGCCTTTCTGGATCACCTGATTGCTGTGATAGCCTCTGATTTGCTACAACGTTGATTCGTCACCGTGAAGCCCGCTCCTGTGTTTCTCTCTCTGCAAATGGAGAGGAAGGAGAAATTGTACCTCTCTCTCTACTTGCAGAGAGAAAAAAAAACAACTGTACACAGGGGTGGACTGACCATTGGGCCACTCGGGCACTGCCCGAGGGCCCCATGCCACTAGGGGGCCCCATCAGGGTTGCCAGCCTCAGTAAAACCAGGGAAAGTATGTAAAAATTTGTGTTTTTTTTTTTTTACATCTGTCTCTGAAATCTCCCTTACCGACATCCTTTTCGTCTAAAAATCCTGAGATTATAACTGCCCCACCTCTCCAGTACCTTCTCAGCCAATAGAAACATGTCTGTGTATACTGTGTGATTGCATACTGTGTGTTTGTGTATAATGTGTGGCCCTGCCTAGGGGCCCCATAATCTCCTATTGCCCGGGGGCCCCATGAGTTGTCAGTCCGCCCCTGACTGTATGTAAATAAATATATATATATATATATATATATATATATATATATACAGTGTAGTGAGACTTGCATAAGATTAACACATCAAAGGGTCTTCAGCTGTCCCTTTGATATGTTAAAATTCCGTTGGCTTGGACAACTCAAGTGAATTTCTGGTCAATATTGTACTTTAATAAAATATCCTACATAAATCGGCCAACATATTACAACACACAGTATCTCACAAAAGTGAGTACACCCCTCACAGTTATTTTCTTCTATCTTTTCATGTGACAACACTGAAGAAATGACACTTGTCTACAATGTAAAGTAGTGAGTGTACAGCTTGTATAACATGCATTTGCTAGAGGGGGGGGCAGGAGAGAGGGAGCAGCTCCCCTGCGCCCTTAACCCCTTCAGCCCCCGGACCATTTTTCTGGCTTAAGACCACAGCACTTTTTGCGATTCGGCACTGCGGTGATTTAACTGACAATTGCGCGGTCGTGCGGCATGCCTCCCAAACAAAATTGACGTCCTTTTTTTTCCCACAAATAGAGCTTTCTTTTAGTGGTATTTAATCACCTCTGCGTTTTTTTATTGTTTGCGCTATAAACAAAAAAAGAGCGGCAATTTTGAAAAAAACGCAATATTTTTAACTTTTTGCTATAATAAATATCCCCAAAAAATATATATAAAAAAAATTTTTCTCCTCAGTTTAGGCCGAGTACGGATTCTTCTACATATTTTTGGTAAAAAAGAAAATCGTAATAAGCATATATTGATTGGTTGGCCCAAAGTTATAGCATTTACAAAATAGGAGATAGTTTATATTAATAATTTTTTTTTTAGTAGTAATGGCGGCGATCAGTGATTTTTATCGTGACTGCGACATTATGGCGGACACGTCGGACACTTTTGACACATTTTTGGGACCATTGTCATTTATACAGCGATCAGTACTACACAAATGCACCGATTCCTGTGTAAATGACACTGGCAGTGAAGGGGTTAACCGGGAGGTGGCAGTGTAGGGGTTAAGTGTGTCCTAGGGGAGTGTTTCTAACTGTGGGGGGGGGGGGGAGCGTGGCTGTGTTTTACAGATCACTGATCTCTGCTTCAATCACAGGGAGCAGAGATCAGTGTCACTTGTTGCTAGGCAGAGCGGGGTGATGCTGTTTACGTCGGCATCTCCCCTGTTCAGCCTCCCCATGAGACGACTCATGCGATGGAACGGCGGCAAATTCAAAGGGACGTATCTGTACACCCATTTCCCTGTCTGTGCCATTTTGACGACGTACATCGTCGTGCGCCGGTCAGGAAGCGGTTAACGCACAGGTCGCCACTGCTTTATAGGTATGGATTGGATGGGTTGTTACCGACATGTGGTGAACATTTCATGTCCATGGCACCTTTAGAAATAGATTTACCTAGAAAAAGGGTGAGGTGTTGAATACTTATTTTACCCCCTGTATGTATTTCCACCATATATTTAATTGGAGTTCCTTTTATTACTGAAAGCAGGAAGATGACAAAAGGTCTACTCTCACAAATGGCAAGTTCCCTATACAGATGCAAAAGGGAAACCTGAAATATGTAATGTACACCTTACCTATTCATGAAACAACGATCTCCCATCCAACCCACTTTGCAGATGATCAACTGATAGGTTCTGCTTTTCAGTAGAACAATCGTGTCTCTAGCTGGAGCCCTGAATGCAGTTGGCAATCGGTGGAGCAGCGTCCTCGGGAAAGTGGTGCCCTAGGCTTTGCCTCCCAATAGACAAAAGATCATCAGACCCCCCCCCCCCCCCCACATGGCAAACTTCCATTGACTGTGGCATCAGACAAAAAGAAAGGGAATTTTTTAGGTGTCCCATCTGAATTTCACACGGCTTGCATTCAAGAGCCGCTTTGTGCCTATTAATTATCCCGACAGATCGTCTGCGCTGAATGTGTTATAGAAGCTGTGCTGAAAACTCTGAGCTCCTTCTACGAAAAAAAATACTTA
The DNA here is from genome assembly GCF_037356315.1 of Lithobates pipiens. Lineage (NCBI taxonomy): Eukaryota > Metazoa > Chordata > Amphibia > Anura > Ranidae > Lithobates > Lithobates pipiens. The sequence goes on from NW_027507789.1 coordinate 220,150,543, forward strand.
TTTCAGGTGATGCATCAGTGCAAGGCTCTGTGCAGAAATCAGGGAACTTGCAAATAGCACTAAGAATTATATATACACTATATTATCAAAAGTATTGGGACACCATTCTTTACAGTCTTATGCCACGTACACAGGGATGAGGTGGCAACCATAGTCTCCTCTAGCTAATGCCGTGTACACACGACCGAATTGTCCGGCGGACTTAGTCTGGCAAACAATCCGCCGGACTTTCTAACGAACGGACACTCCGAAAGTCCGGCGATTTCTAACGCAATGACGTACAGCACGTACGACGGGACTAGAAAAAGGAAGTTCAATAGCCAGTAGCCAATAGCTTCCTTCTCGTACTTGCTTCTGAGCATGCGTCATTCTTAGTCCGCCGGACTAGCACACCGACGAACGGATTGTCCGCTGAAAGCCAAGTCCGGCGGACAAATTTTGAGTCAAAACTACTTTCTAAGTCCGCCGGACTTTATTGATGAAAAAGACCGCTGGAGCCCACACACGATCGAATTGTTCCGGGACAATTCGGTCGTGTGTACGCGGCATTAGTCCATAGGGTTCAATATTGAGTTGGCCCACCCTTTGCAGCTATAACAGCTTCAACTCTTCTGGGAAGGCCGTCCACAAGGTTTAGGAGTGTGTCTATGGGAATGTTTGATCATTCTTCCAGAAGAGCATTTGTGAGGTCAGGCGCTGATGTTGGACGAGAAGGCCTGGCTTGCAGTCTTCGCTCTAATTCATCCCAAAGGTGTTCTATCGGGTTGAGGTCAGGACTCAGTGCAGGCCAGTCAAGTTTCTCCACCCCAAACTCACTCATCCATGTCTTTATAAACCTTGCTTTGTGCTATGGCTTGCAGCCAACAAGAACCGGGTCGCAGCCCGGCTGACAATGCAGGGACCACTCACATGTGCAGAGTACAGATGGCGGGAGACAGAAGAAATTAAAGGTAACATCCCGAAGTCAGGGAGGGCGGCATATAAGCGAAAACAGTAGACAAAGCCAGGGTTGGTACACGGGTAGGCAGAATACATGTAATATAGGGCCAGGAGCCCAGAGAAATTAGGAAATTGCTCAGGAAACTCGGGCTGAACTGAGCATGTTTATATATAGGGAAACATACTGGAAGGTGGGCCAGGGAGAGATAGAAGGGAAAAGGATATAAATCCACAGTGGAGCAGGCAAAATATTGGTGTGTGTGTGTGTGTGTGTGTGTGTGTGTGTGTATGCTTGTAGGTGTATGTGTTTGTATGTGTGTGTGTTTGTAGGTATATCTGTGTGTGTGTGTGTGTTTTTATGTGTGTTTGTAAGTGTATCTGTGTGTGTTTGTATGTTAGTTTGTGCATTTGTGTGTACACGTGTGTGTTTGTATGTTTGTGTGTGTGTGTGTGTGTGTGTGTGTTTGTGTGTGTTTGTGTGTGTTTGTATGTATGTTTGTGTGTGTGTGTGTGTGTGTGTGTGTGTGTGTTTCTGTGTGTGTGTGTTTGAATGTGTGTTTATATGTGTGTATGTTTGTGTGTCTTTGTAGATATGTGTGTGTGCGTTTGTGTTTGTAGGTGTTTGTGTGTGTGTTTTTATGTATATGTGTGTTTTTATGTGTGTATGTGCATGTGTGTGTTTGTATTTTTGTGTGTGTGTGTTTATTTGTGCGCGTGTATTTGTGTGTGTTTGTGTGTGTTTGTAGGTGTGTGTGTGTTTGTATGTGTGTGTGTTTGTATGTATATGTGTGTGTTTTTTTATGTGCATGTGTGTCTATGTGTATGCGTGTGTGTGTTTGTGTGTGTTTGTTTGTTTGTAGGTGTATGTGTGTGTTTGTATGTATATGTGTGTTTGTTTGTAGGTGTATGTGTGTGTGTGTGTTTTTTTTATGTGTGCGTGTGTCTATGTGTATGCGTGTGTGTTTGTTTGTTTTGTGTGTGTGTGTTTGTATGTGTGTTTGTAGGTGTATGTGTGTGTTTGTATGTATATGTGTGTGTGTGTTTATGTATAGAGTGAGAAAGAGAGTAAGAAACATATATAACACAAGCATAAAAACTTATTTGAAAGAAAAAGGAACCTAAACCATGATGGTTTTCTTTATGGCTGCAACCAACATGCATTATTTTCTGTGGGCTGATTCTGAACAATGCATTGTTGAAATACTTTATAGAAAAAAAAAACACACAAACAATATAATTTACCCTCTCCTATACATATAAAACATATGAGAAGAATTCATTCAAACAAATGTCCAACCTGTCCAAACACACTGCTAAATGTAAAAAAAAAAGGCAAAAATGCTTATTAAAACACAGTATGTGCATTATGTAGTAGAAGAGGTTTGGAGCTTTATTCCACCTTATGTACTAAGATATGTCTTACAATGACTGCTCTTTCCTTGCCTTTAACTTTTTTTTTACTTTGAAAACACAAAGTTCATCTCAAGTTTTCTGTATTGGCGAGAGAGAAAAAAACAAATCTCTTAAAGAAACTTTAAAAAGGAATTTTTTTTTTTTTTTTTAACTTGTACAGCGAACAAACCTCCTGGAGAGAGAAAAATAAAGCACTCAGGGCGATGCTCTTATGTAGTGCAATGTGTTCAGTGTGTTCTGTTCTGGATGTAAAAGCATATTTTTCTTTTCTTTTTCTTTTAGCTAAGAGTTACAGAATAAATAAAAGAGGAGGACAAAGCATGTTCTCCTTTGTGTGGTACATCCAATAATACAACAGTAACATTAAAGTCCAGGCAAAACGAACATTGCTTTTGGATAGAGTGGGGAAGGACTGGGATGGTCAGTGTTATAATGTGCTTTTTGCAGCTGTGAGAGAGATTTCTGTCTTTGGTGGAACCAATCACCAGACCAAACCAAGACCACAATCAGACCAAACTAACACCAAAAATAGGCCAAAACCAGACCAAACCAAGACTACAATGAGACCAAACCAACACCAAGAATAGGCCAAAACCAGACCAAACTTAGGCCGCGTACACACGGGCGGATTGTCTGCCCAACTTAGTCCGCTGAAACGTGTTTCAGCGGACAATCCGCTCGTGTGTGGGCTTCAGCGGACTTTTTCAGCGGACAGTCTGACGGACTTAGTCTTTCGGAATTTCCGTAATTTTGTCCGTCCAAACTTGGTTTCAGCGGACAGTCCGCTCGTGAGTAGGCAAGTTGGACGGACTAAGTATGGCGCATGCTCAGAAAGGATTTACACGCCGAAGGTTGCATTGCTGTGTATTGGACGTCGTATTTCTAGTCCCGTCGTACGTGCTGTACACGTCATCGCGCAAGCTTTCAGCGGACTGTCTGTTCATCGTGTGTGGTCAAGTCCGTTCATTCAAAAGTTGAACGGACTGTCTGTCGGATTGTCTGACGAACTAAGTTGGGCAGACAATCCACCCGTGTGTACGCGGCCTAAAGGCCCGTACACACGGTCGGACTTTTTGACAACAAACATGCAAATTAGCTGTTTTGGAGCAACATCCGACTGTGTGTACGCTCCATCGGACAAACTTTTTCTGTTTTCATCGGACTTTTGTTGGCTGTGCGAACGGACAAACTTTCTGGCAACAAAAGTCTGATGGAGCAAAGTCCGACCGTGTGTACGCAAAAGCATCGGACTTTTGTACAAGGTACAAACACGCATGCTCAGAACCTATGCAAACGATCAGACTACAATACAGAAGTTGACCAAAGGTGGCGCTGGAGTCATTGAACGTCCTCTTTTGAAGTGGCGTCCGTACGTTGTGACGTCACCACGTTCGTGTTTGTTGTCAAAAAGTCCGACCGTGTGTATGCAATACAAACTTGTGGACCACGCCCTTTGTACAAAAGTCCACGGAAAAGTTTGTACAAGTCCGACCGTGTGTATGAGGCTTTAGTCTACAATCAGATCAAACCAACACCAAGACTAGGCCAAAACCAGACAAAACCAAGACCACAATCAGACCAAACCAACACCAAGACTAGGCCAAAACCAGACCAGACCAAGACCACAACCAGACCAAACCAACACCAAAACTAGGCCAAAACCAGACCAAACCAACACCAAGACTAGGCCAAAACCAGACCAAACCAAGACCACAACCAGACCAAACCAACACCAAGACTAGGCCAAAACCAGACCAAACCAAGACCACAATCAGACCAAACTAACACCAAAAATAGGCCAGAACCAGACCAAACCAAGACTACAATCAGACCAAACCAACACCAAGAATAGGCCAAAACCAGACCAAACCAAGTCTACAATCAGATCAAACCAACACCAAGAATAGGCCAAAACCAGACCAAACCAAGACCACAATCAGACCAAACCAACACAAAGAATAGGCCAAAACCAGACCAAACCAAGACTACAATCAGACCAAACCAAGACCAAGACAAGGCCAAAACCAGACCAAGACCACAACCAGATCAAAAAAACACCAAGACTAGGCCAAAACCAGACCAAACCAAGACCACAACCAGACCAAACCAACACCAAGACTAGGCCAAAACCAGACCAGACAAAACCAACAGCAAGACTATGCCCAAACCAGACCAGACCAAGACCACAACCAAACCAAACCAACACCAAGACTAGGCCAAAACCAGACCAGACCAAGACCACAACCAGACCAAACCAACACCAAGAATAGGCCCAAACCAAGACCACAGCCAGACCAAACCAACACCAAGACTAGACCAAAACCAGAGCAAACCAAGACCACAACGAGACCAAACCAAGACCACAACCAGACCAAACAGACCAACACCAGACCAATGACCCAGACCAAGACATAGCATGCATGCTGATTTTCTCTGCTTGGTGACTCAACAAGCTTCTTAGTGGGTTCCTCCACCACCCCAGGCAACCCTGAGAAAGAATATGTCATCTAAAGTCCTCTGGTATACAGAGTGACCACTGTGTCCAGGAACACACTCCATACGTTCCTGAGTGGTCACTCCAGTCAGGGCCGTCTTTAATATTGACTGGACCCGGGGCAAACATTTTCTTGGGGCCCCGTCTTTCATGCAATTTCGCTCTCCACATGCCTTTGAGACATACGATAAATAACAGCTAGACTCAAAATCGGTTCATGGAATCAGATGAGAATTGCGATTGGTTGCCAGAGGTTACAGTGTATCATTACCGCTCACTGGCTGGCTGCTAGAGGTTACAGCACACATTGTGGCTCACTGTTTTTTCTAGAGGTTTCAGGACATGACTTCTGCTTGTTGATTGTGTATCAAAGGGGGTAGTCACGGCGCACACCTACTACTATATTGTGCAAATTGCAAGGATGTGGAACAAATTATTTGTGCAAAAATTGTAAAAATAGAAAAAATATGGAAATAAAAATTAATAAAAACTGATAATAAAAGAAAAATAACAGAACTATATACGTGCTGACCACCAATTCTTTAGCAATATGGGTAAAATTATTTATATTATATTATATATATATATATGGGTAAAATAATTATTATTACCCATATTGCTAAAGAATTGGTGGTCAGCATGTATATAGTTCTGTTATTTTTCTTTTATTATCAGTTTTTATTAATTTTTATTTCCATATTTTTTCTATTTTTACAATTTTTGCACAAATAATTTGTTCCACATCCTTGCAATTTGCACAATATAGTAGTAGGTGTGCGCCGTGACTACCCCCTTAGATACACATCTATACCATTCACCCTTTTAAGGGCGATCACAAAGGTAGTGGCAGCCCCTGTTCTTACCACTAGGGTACTTATTTATTTATTTATTTATTTATTTATTTATTTATTTATTTTTTCATTTACTTATTTCGGTATTCTGTTGGTATAAATTTTCATAGTCTCAATTTTAATCACCTTACACTCCACTGAGTTCTGAAATTTGCGTTTTCTGTATTTTTTAATACATCTAGGGTCCATAGCGCACCTTTACCCCTTTGTTTTTTTTCTGCTTGTTGATTGGTTGCTAGAGATTACTGTACATCAATACTGCTCACTGATTGATTACTAGAGATTACTGAACATCTATACCACTCACTAATTAGTTGTTAGATGTTACTGCACATTATTACTGCTCACTGATTGTTTTCTAAAGCTTACAGCACATCATCTCCTCACTGTCTGCCTGCGTATTCACATGCACCAAAATTCAGGGTGCCGGGGCACCATGTTATTTTGAAGACAGGTTCCACCTCCAATTTGCTTACTTTTGCAGAACAGGCTGATGGTAGGCTTAGGGTCCGTTCACACAGGGGCAACACGACTTGTAGGCGACTTGAGTGAGGCAACTTGGACACGACTTGAGTTTAGATCACAGCGCGACTTGGGACGACTTCAACACGACTTGTGATGACTTCAACCTGACTTGGGACGACTTACAAGTCGCCCCAGGCCAGGCGACTTTTGCCGTGGCCAAGCAGAGAATGAGCTCAAGGGGGAACTCCACGCCAAATTTCTGAAAAAAATTTGGCGTGGGTTCCCCCTCCGAGAGCATACCAGGCCCTTAGGTCTGGTATGGATTCCAAGGGGAACCCCCTACGCCGAAAAAACGGCGTGGGGGTCCCCCCAGATCCACACCAAACCCTTATCCGAGCACGCTACCCGGCCGGCCAGGAAAGGGGGTGGGGACGAGCGGGCGCCCCCCCCCCCCTCCTGAGCCGTACCAGGCCGCGTGCCCTCAACATGGGGGGGTGCCTTGGGGGAGGGGGGGGGCGTGCGGCCCCCCCACCCCAAAGCACCTTGTCCCCATGTCGATGAGGACAAGGGCCTCTTCCCGACAACCCTGGCCGTTGGTTGTCGGGGTCTGCGGGCGGGGGGCTTATCGGAATCCGGGAGCCCCCTTTAATAAGGGGGCCCCCGGATACCGGCCCCCCACCCTATGTGAATGAGTATGGGGTACAATGTACCCCTACCCATTCACCTGTGAAAAAAAGTACAAAAAAAACACTCTTTTACAGGCGGTGGCCCGGTCTTCTGTCACCGCCGTCGCCGCCGCCGCCTTCCGTTCTTCTCCTTCTTCTTCTCCTGGAGATGTTGACTCGACGAACTCTCCGGCCGCAATGCCAGGGACGCGCTGCGCTGCCACTTATATAGGGTCAATGGGGCGGTGTCACATGGGTTGATGTCACATGGGTTGGTCACATGGGTTGATGTCACATGGTAAGGGGGCGGGGTCACCATGTGACATCAACCCATGTGACCAACCCACGTGACATTAACCCATGTGACACTGCCCCATTGTCCCTATATAAGTGGCAGCGCAGCGCGTCACTGGCATTGCGGCCGGAGAGCTCGTCGAGTCAACATCTGGGTTGGTCACATGGGTTGATGTCACATGGTAAGGGGGCGGGGTCACCATGTGACATCAACCCATGTGACCAACCCATGTGACATTAACCCATGTGACACCGCCCCATTGTCCCTATATAAGTGGCAGCGCAGCGCGTCCCTGGCATTGTGGCCGGAGAGCTCGTCGAGTCAACATCTCCAGGAGAAGAAGAAGGAGAAGAACGGAAGGCGGCGACGGCGGCGACAGAAGACCGGGCCACCGCCTGTAAAAGAGCTATAAGAAGGCGCAGTGGCCCGGCAGAAGAACCGAAGAGGGGGACAAGACCCCCGAAGTCGGGAGAAGAGGCCGGCGGCGAGGAAGAAAGCCGGACTCCTCCGCTAGTAAAAGAGCTACAAGAAGATAGCGGAGGAGTCCAGCGAGAAGACCCCCGAAGACGGAAGACCCCCGGAGCTGTGCAATAAAATATTTTTTCCCTGTGTTGTGTTTTTTTTGTACTTTTTTTCACAGGTGAATGGGTAGGGGTACATTGTACCCCATACTCATTCACATAGGGTGGGGGGCCGGTATCCGGGGGCCCCCTTATTAAAGGGGGCTCCCGGATTCCGATAAGCCCCCCGCCCGCAGACCCCGACAACCAACGGCCAGGGTTGTCGGGAAGAGGCCCTTGTCCTCATCGACATGGGGACAAGGTGCTTTGGGGTGGGGGGGCCGCACGCCCCCCTCCCCAAAGGCACCCCCCCATTTTGAGGGCACGCGTCCTGGTACGGTTTAGGAGGGGGGGGGCGCCCGCTCGTCCCCACCCCCTTTCCTGGCCGGCCGGGTAGCGTGCTCGGATAAGGGTCTGGTGTGGATCTGGGGGGACCCCCACGCCATTTTTTGGGGGACCCCCACGCCGTTTTTTCGGTGTAGGGGGTTCCCCTTGGAATCCATACCAGACCTAAGGGCCTGGTATGCTCTCGGAGGGGGAACCCACGCCAAATTTTTTTCAGAAATTTGCCGTGGAGTTCCCCCTTCAGAGCTAATAATTTTGTCAAAGTCGCCTCCGTATAGACAGAAATCCGACTTGGAGGCGACCTCCATTGAAATCAATGGGTACCGGTCGCCTACAAGTCGGATTCAAGTAGTACAGGAACTTCTTTTGAAGTCGGAGCGACTTCAGTAGCGTGCATTAAGACAGCTCTCATTCACTTACATTGGTTTTTAAATGTTGTCCGACCTGAGGCGACTTGGGGCGACTTGAAGTCGGATCCCAAGTTGCCCCTGTGTGAACGGACTCTTAATGACCACAGTTGTAGGCCGAACTTTCAAGTGTGTTCCTTTACCTCCCCAGTGGGCAGCATTCAGCAGAAGTGATGGTGGATGTGACCTCAGAGGGACATGATATACATATCAATGCCGCCGCTATTTACATATTATTGCCACTACTATTTACATATCAATGCAGGTTATTTACATGTAAACACAGGGTATGCAGGTGAGTCATCTGAACATGGCAATAGGGCAGAGCTGGGCAGCAGAAACAGAAGTTTACACTGAGATATCAGGTCACAGCACAGGACTAAAACTTCAAGGAAAAAGGGAATTTAAACTGGGGTAGTTGGCAAGTATGAGGCAGCTGCTTTGGGCCCCACTACTATGATGGGGCCCAGGGCAGCTGCCCCCTTTGCCCTGCCTTAAAAACGGTCATGACTCCAGTAATTAGCAATTACAATGGTTCATGCAGGATCTATATCCTAATGACTGGACATTTTTAATTTCTCAATGTGAGCAAAGTTATTTTTTTTGTTTAGAAATTTTTGTGTGGAATATGCCTTTAAGCACTCATGATTCCACATTTCCTAGACTTTGACATGGTCAACTGAGCAGCCTTTAGAAACAAATGCTACAGAATGCTTTCAATGGTAAACATACCAAATGGAAGCAAACAGTATATGGAAAGTGGTTCTAAAGCCTCAAGGTTTTTAACCTTAATGCATTAACCACTTGCGGACCGCCCCATGTACATTTACTGTGGGGCGGTGGCTCTTCTGAGCAAAATCACATACAGGTACGTAATTTCGCTCTTCCGGGTCGTCAGTCAAAGTAACGCAGTGCCGTATCACAAAAAATGGCCTGGTCATGAAGGGGGGGGAGGGGTATAAAAGTCCGGAAGGTCAAGTGGTTAAAGTAAAAAACCTTCTGTACTGCATGTATCTTCCCACTAGCCCCCCCCCCCCCCCCATGCCTTGTACACACGGTTGGACATTCAAATGGGATACAGCATGACGGCATGGCGCCTGACGGCCGCTCTCCGGGCTTGGGGTCAAGTGCGTGCAGCCTGGGCTGGCTGAAGAGGCACCACACAACGCAAGTACACAGGCTGGCAATTACAGTAGAGTTGGTGCCAGCAAGGAACAGGTGTTACTGGTGTGGTAAGTAAAAAACTGTTGCTTTCTCTCTGAGTTAATGAGACCGTATACGTGAATGTGATGACCATGAAATGTAATGTTGAAATGTGAGTGTATATGTATTATATTAACTGTTGACTGATGCCAAATGTCCCCCCTGAGTCTGTATTTGATGGGCGCTGGTTAAGTGGCATTAATGGGCGCTGGTGAGGTGGCATTGATGGGCACTGGTGAAGTGGCTTTGATGGTCGCTGGTGAAGTGGCATTGATGGTCGCTTGTGAAGTGGCTTTGATGGGCGCTGGTGAAGCGGATTTGATGGGCGCTGGTGAAGCGGATTTGATGGGCGCTGGTGAAGCGGATTTGATGGGCGCTGGTGAGGCTGCATTGATGGGCGCTGGTGAGGCTGCATTGATGGGCGCTGGTGAGGCTGCATTGATGGGCGCTGGTGAAGCGGCTTTGATGAGCACTGGTGAAGTGGCATTGATGGGCGCTGGTGAAGTGGCATTGATGGGCGCTGGTGAAGTGGCATTGATGGGCGCTGGTGAGGCGGCATTGATGGGCGCTGGTGAGGTGGCATTGATGGGCGCTGGTGAAGTGGCATTGATGGGCGCTGGTGAGGCTGTGGGGGGGGGGCGGCAAAATGAGATTTCGCCTAGGGTGTCAAAAATCATTGCACCAGCCCTGATCGGGGCGATCAAAGGGTTAAAGTGTTCGTAACCCTAAAAAAAAAAAAGACGAGAGACTCTGTTCCCTCATAGCAGATTCAAGCTGACCTTTAATAAACAGTCACTTACCTGTCCCACGATCCAGCGGTGCGCTGTCCTGCGCTGTGTTCTCCCAGCGTCCTCTCTCGGCAGCGCCGGCATCTCTACTATGGGCACCCCGGCTGCGACAGCTTGCGGCTTCACAGCCAGGTCCCACTGCCCTGCGCCCCCTGTGACTGGTCCCGAAGTCTTCTAGAACCTGTCAAATGTCCCAGAAGACATTCAGGAGAGAGAGCTTCTGCTTCCGACTGGAACAGAAATGGGAGCAGGTACCTGCCCCCCTCCCCTCCTCCCTCCTCCATAAAAGCTCAGTTTCACAAAACAGGAGTCGGGGAGGAGGCCTTAAAGCGGACTTTCCACTTTTTGGGTGGAACTCCGCTTTAAACAGCACAATACTTGTGCTAATCAACCTGCCCCTCTCTAAACTGTAAAAAATCTGCCTGATCCTGACGCTTCCTGTGTCCCCCCTCTCTGTACTGACCACGATAATCATGGCTGCTGAGCCCTGACTATCGTGGTTATTAGTTTGCGTCCCTTCGTCATCCGCAGCCCTGATCTATCCCCCTCACCCCCTCCCTCCCTGCCTGTCAGCTCCTGTCTGTGTCTCTGTCTTTGTCCCCCCCCCTCCCCCTCCTGCCACTATGATTCAAAAGGAAAAGATTAGAAATTGTCACTAGCAGCCACTCTAGCAGTTGTCTCTGGCGGTGCCTCGGATCATGTGACTCCCAGCGGGTCTCCTACTCTGATCCAGGGCTTCTTTGGGAGGGGATAAGCGGCCACGTGACCTACCTACCCACAGAATCCCTGGATCGGAGTAGGAGACCAGCCAGGAGTCATGTGACCGGCCTGAAGATAGCTGTACAGAGGTATTTAGAAGTTTCATTTTCATAAAACACTTATACAGTGTGTTATGTCTAGTTATACTAGAGGGGCTGCCAGTGACATAGAGTTTTGTGGTGACAACCACTTTAACTGTGTGCCTAGGTTGTTGTTACTCACTGTGGGGGAGATGCTTTGACTAGGAGAAGGCAAAGATCAGTGTTCCTGCTTAGCAGAAACACAGGATCAGTGCCTTCCCTTCTTACAGAACGACAATCTGCCTTGTTCACATAGGCAGATTGTCGTTCTGCTTGTTCCCTGTGTAATCGGCGGGTGCCAGTGGACAGGAAGGGGTCCAAAATGTCTTGGTATGCTGACGCCTTAAGAGTTCCCTTCACTGGAAGTAAGGGGCCAAGATCAACCCCTGAAAAACAACCCCCACACCATAATTCCCCCCTCCACCATATGATTTGGACCAGTGCACAAAGCAAGGTCCATAAAGACATGGATGAGCGAGCTTGGGGTGGAGGAACTTGGCTGACCTGTACAGAGTCCTGACCTCAACCCAACTGAACACCTTTGGGATTAATTAGAGCGGAGACGGCGAGACAGACCTTCTTGTCCAACATCAGTGCCTAACCTCACAAATGCTCTTCTGGAAGAATAGTCACACATTCCCATAGACACCCTCCTAAGCCTTGTGGACAGCCTTCCCAGAAGAGTTGAAGCTGTTATAGCTGCAAAGGGTGGGTCAACTCAATATTGAACCCTACAGACTAAGACTGGGATGCCATTAAAGTTCATGTGCGTGTAAAGGCAAGCGTCACAATACTTTTGGTTCTATAGTGTACAGTAATACCTTGGATTACAAGCATAATTCGTTCCAGAAACATGCTTGTAAGCCAAAGCACTTGTATATTAAAGCAAGTTTCCCCATAAGAAATCATGGAAACTCAGATGATTAGGTTCATAACTACTGCTGGTGTATGTATACAGTACTGTATGCAGCCAGAAGTGCAGGGGCGCTGGTGTATGCAGTACTGTATGTGGCCAGAGGTGCGGTGCCGCTGGTGTATGCAGTACTGTATGTGGCCAGAGGTGCGGGGGTGCTGGTGTATACAGTACTGTATGTGGCCAGAGGTGCAGGGACGCTGGTGTATGCAGTACTGTATGTGGTCAGAGGTGCGGGGCCGCTGGTGTATGCAGTACTATATGTGGCCAGAGGTGCGAGGGCACTGGTGTATGCAGTACTGTATGTGGCCAGAGGTGCGGGGGCACTGGTGTATGCAGTACTGTATGTGGCCAAAAGTGCGGGAGCGCTGGTGGCTCCCATCGCTTCCTGGAGAACTCGTAGACACTCGGAAGACACTCGGGAACTCTTGACACTGGTGCTCCAACGCACGTTATGCCCGGCTGGGAGTGTCTCAGAGCGTCTCCGAGTTCTCCAGGAAGCGCTGGGAGCCACCAGCGCCCCCCGGACCTCTTGCCACATACAGTTATATATACACCAGCGGCTTGAGTCCTGCTAGTCTTGTAAGACTTTATGTGGTCAGAGGTGCGGGGCCGCTGATGTATGCAGTACTCTATGTGGCCAGAGGTGCGGGGGTGCTGGTGTATACAGTACTGTATGTGGCCAGAGGGGTGGGGGCGCTAGTGTATGCAGTACTGTATGTGGAAAGAGGTGCAGGGGCGCTGGTGTATGCAGTAAAGAAGGTGGACAGAGGTGCGGGGGTGATGGTGTATGCAGTACTGTATGTGGCCAGAGGTGCGGGGGCGCTGGTGTATACAGTACTGTATGTGGCCAGAGGTGCGGGGGTGCTGGTGTATGCAGTAAAGTATGTGGTCAGAGGTGTGGAGGCACTGGTGTATGCAGTACTCTATGTGGCAGAGGTGCGGGGGCGCTGGTGTATGCAGTACTGAATGTGGCCAGAGGTGCAGGGGTGCTGGTGTATGCAGTAAAGTAGGTGGACAGATGTGCGGGGGTGCTGGTGTATGCAGTACTGTATGTGGCCAGAGGTGCGGGGGCACTGGTGTATGCAGTACTATATGTGGCCAGAGGTGCAGGGGGTGCTGGTGTATGCAGTACTGTATGTGGCCAGAGGTGCGAGGGCGCTGGTGTATACAGTAAAGTAGGTGGACAGATGTGCGGGGGTGCTGGTGTATGCAGTACTGTATGTGGCCAGAGGTGCGGGGGCACTGGTGTATGCAGTACTATATGTGGCCAGAGGTGCGGGGGCGCTGGTGTATACAGTACTGTATGTGGTCAGAGGTGCGGGGGCACTGGTGTATGCAGTACTATATGTGGCCAGAGGTGCAGGGGGTGCTGGTGTATGCAGTACTGTATGTGGCCAGAGGTGCGAGGGCGCTGGTGTATACAGTACTGTATGTGGTCAGAGGTGCGGGGGCGCTGGTGTATGCAGTACTGTATGTGGCCAGAGGTGCAGGGGCGCTGGTGTATGCAGTACTGTATGTGGCCAGAGGTGCAGGGGCGCTGGTGTATGCAATACTTTATGTGGTCAGAGGTGCGGGGGCACTGGTGTATGAAGTACTGTATGTGGCCAAAAGTGTGGGGGCGCTGGTGGCTCCCATCGCTTCCTGGAGAACTTGTAGACACTCGGAAGACACTCGGGAACTCTTGACACTGGTGCTCCAACGCACGTTATGCCCAGCTGGGAGTGTCTCAGAGCGTCTCTGAGTTCTCCAGGAAGCGCTGGGAGCCACCAGCGCCCCCCCGGACCTCTTGCCACATACAGTTATATATACACCAGCGGCTTGAGTCCTGCTAGTCTTGTAAGACAGCGCTTGCATATCAAGTCACATTTAAAAAAAATTATATATATACAAATATACAACTCGTCTTGCAAACCGCTCGTACCCCGTGTTACTCGCAAACTGAGGTATCGCTGTGCATCACGCTGATCGCATTTACACGCACATCTAAAATTATTGTTTTATATATATATTTATATATATATATATATATATATATATATATATATATATATATACAGTATGTACTGCCTCAAGATAACAGGCAGTCATTACAATAATATATCCCATCTAGTAAATCGCTCGTTTTTACAGCACTTAAAAAAAAAAACGATCGCCTCTAATATATTATCTTTTGACAACAGAGACACACACCAGATGATGCGAGCCGTCATGTGAGACAGCAATGTCATATCCCATGAAGCCACCCAATCAGAGGGTACGACAACCCGCCACGCGTCTTTTATTCCACCGGGGCAATGTGATATCGACGCGCTCCGTCAATTAGGGAAAGAGATGGGCCGTCATGGCTGTGTATTGCTAGGTAAGCTTGCGAGGCCACGGTCGATTTTTATTAATTACAGTTTATCCGCTTAGATTTAATGATTCCACTTACTCCAATTGCCTCTCTGCTTTAATTTCTGCTCTTAAAAGATAATCTACAGCTAATATGTTTGCGGGGCTTTTATCTTACATGTTCTTTATCAACACTATTGTAATTCCTCTCATGCTGTATCTGCTTTTCACCGCCCGAGAGACTGCGCGATCGCAGAGGTGGATTGATCCTCGGAGGTCTGAATGAGGCTTGTGCCTGAGAATCTGTGGCAGTCTCGGGCTGCTGGTAGGCTAGCCACAGACAGGACGATTTTTTGGAGGATTCGATCAAAGGGGTTGTAAACCCTCGTGTTTTTTCCCCTTAACCACTTGCCGACCAGCCGCTGCACTTATACTGCAGCAGAGTGTCGCGGCTGGGCGAAAAGACGTTATGTAACATCACTTCGCCCTGCGGCCACTAGGGGGCGCTCGCCCCCCTGAGCCGAAGCGAGTGCCCGACGGTCACGATCCCCGCTGGGCTCCCGTGATCGCCGCTGACACACAGAGAACCGGGATCTTTGTCCGTTTCTCTGAAGGGAGAACAGACAGATCGTCTGTTCATACAGAGTATGAACAGCAATCTGTCATCTCCCCTGCACAGTCCCCTTCCCTCTTCAGTTAGAACACACACTAGGGAACACATTAACCCCTCGATCGCCCCCCTAGTGTTAATCTCTTCCCTGCCAGCGACATTTTTACAGTACAAAAAAAAATACGTCATTTTAAACCCCTGTTTTTAACGCATACTGTTACGCCGCGTACACACGATCGGATTTATCGTCGGAAAAAGATACGGCGGCTTTTCCGACGGGATTGCGCTCAAGTTTGCCTTGCATACACGCAGTCATGCAAAACTTCACTGAAATGACGACCGTCGAGAGCGCGGTGACATACAACACTACGACGAGCCGAGAAAATTAAGTTCAATGCTTCCGAGCATTGCGTCGAATTGTTTCCGAGCGCGCGTGGGAATTTTGCACGTCGGAATTGCCACAGACGATCGCACTTTCGGATAGGGACTTTTCCCGACCGGAAAATGGAGAGCATGCTCTCAATCTTTTGCTGGCTGGGATTCGGCCAGCAAAAGACCGATGGAGCGTACACACGGTGGCATTTTCCGATGAAAAACTCTCATCGGTCTTTTGTGGGCTGAAATTCCGATCGTGTGTACGGGTTAATTCAGCTGGTCGCAGGCTGGCTGGTAAGTTGAGCTTGGAAAGTCTTTGGTTTTATTTAACATTTTTACAGTAATCAGTGCATTTTTATAGCACTGATCGCTGTATAAATGACAATGGTCCCAAAAATGTGTCAAAATTGTCTGACGTGTCCACCATAATGTCGCAGTCTTGATAAAAATCGCAGATCACCGCCATTACTAGTATAAAAAAAAAGACTTATAAAAATGCCATAAATCTATCCCCTATTTTATAGACGATATAATGTTTGCGCAAATCAATCAATACGCTTATTGCGATTTTGTTTTACCAAAAATATGTAGAAGAATACATATCGGCCTAAACTGAGGAAACAATATTAATATATTTTCGGGGGATATTTATTATAGCAAAAAGTAAAAAAATTATGCGTTTTTTTCAAAATTGTCGCTCTTATTTTGTTTATAGCACAAAAAATAAAAACAGCAGAGGTGATCAAATACCACCAAAAGAAATCTCTATTTGTGTGGGGGGGGGGGGGACAATTCCGTTTGGGTGCAACATCGCATGACAGCGCAATTATCAGTTAAAGCGATGCAGTGCCATAACGCAAAAAGTGCTCTGGTCAGGAAAGGGGGTAAAATCTTCCGGGGCTGAAGCGGTTAAGGTGAAACACCTTCTGCCATGCCGCAGCCCCCCCCCCTCCCCCAGAACACGATGACGTGCCGCTTCGACTGATGGCAGTGACGTCAGCGGAGAGCCGACTTCAGACCGATCTCCTCCGAAAACGGGTCACAGGAGTGCAAAACGAATTGGCCTTCGAGGAGGAGGGAGGAAATGCAAGACGCCGTCACCGTGATGACCTATGAAAGGGCAGGATAGTGGTAGGCCACCGCCAAGTAGGGGAAGCCGCCGGTGATTGAGGTAAGTGCTACTGACTGACCAACCAATGGGGGCTGGGGGTGGCATACTGTTTTCCGCCCCCCCCCAAAAAAAAAAATGAATTCCACTGGCCACCACTGCCCTTATGCCGTGTACACATGGTCGGAATTTCGGCCAGCAAAAGAGAGATGAGAGCTTTTCGACGGAAAATGGGACCGTGTGTACGCTCCATCGGAATTTTGCTGGCCGAATTTCCACCAGCAAAAGATTGAGAGCAGGTTGTCAATTTTTCCGACGGAAAAAGTTTTGGAAATTCCGATCGTGTGTATGCAATTCTGACGCGCAAAAAACTCACGCATGCTCAGATTCAACTACGAGACGGAAGCTATTGGCTACTGGGTATTGAACTTCCTTTTTCTAGTCCCGTTTTACATGTTGTAGGTCACCGCATTCTTGAGGGTCGGAATTTGGTGTGACCGTGTGTATGCAAGACAGCTTGAGCGAAATCCCATCGGAATTCTATCGAGAAAACCATCAGAGCTTTTTCCGACCAAAATTCTGTGTGTACGCGGCATAAGTGATAATGGTAAACAGGACAAAGAGCAAATCAATCTCTAGAACGGCAGCACAGACAGCAATAAAAACCTGATGGGTTCTAATCCCTCTCCACTATCCAAGCCTATAAAAAGTTTTGTCTTTCATTACACTTTAACCAGTTCCCGACCGGTGCACGCCGATGTACGTCGGCAGAATGGCACGGGCAGGCATATTGGCGTACAGATACGTCCAATCTTTAATGCCGCCGGCGGTGCGTCGCGATCTGGACGGGACCCCCGTGAGTCCGGTCACGGGTCCCGCGGATTCGATCGCCGCGGGCATACCCGCGATTGTCTCACGGGGCGGCTGAATGGAGAGATGCCGTTGTAAACAGCATCTCCCCGTTCTGCCTAGCAACAAGTGACACTGATCTCTGCTCCATGTGATTGGAGCAGAGATCAGTGTTCACTAAATGAAAGAACAACCTCCAACAGTTAGTAACACGCCCCTAGGAACACTTAACCCCTACACTGCCACCCACTGGTTAACCCCTTCACTGCCAGTGTCATTTACACAGGAATCACTGCATTTGTATAGCACTGATTGCTGTATAAATGACAATGGTCCCAAAAATGTGTCAAAAATGTCCGATGTGTCCGCCACAATGTCGCAGTCACAATAAAAATCGCTGATCGCTGCCATTACTAGTAAAAAAAAATATATTAATAAAAATACCATAAAACTTTCCTCTATTTTGTAAACGCTATAACTTTTGCGCAAACCAATCAATATGTGGCCAGAAGTATATATATATCAATAATATATATATATATATATCAATAATTACAAAAATATGTAGAAGAATACGTATCGGCCTAAACTGAGGGAAAAAAATGTTTTTTTTTTATATTTTTGGGGATATTTATTATAACAAAAAGTAAAAAATAATGCGTTTTTTTTGAAAATGGTTGTTCTATTTTTGTTTATAGCGCAAAAAATAAAAACCACAGGGGTGATCAAATACCACCAAAAGAAAGCTCTATTTGTGGGGAAAAAAAGGACGTCAATTTTGTTTGGGAGCCACTTCGCATGAGCGCGCAATTGTCAGTTAAAGCGACGCAGGGCCGAATCGCAAAAAGTGGTCTGGTCTTTGGCCAGCAATATAGTCCGGGGCTGAAGTGGTTAATGCCCCGCACACACGATCAGAAATTCCGTCAGAAAAAAACTTGGATGTTTTTTTCCTACGGAATTCTGCTCAAGCTTGGCTTGCATATACACGGTCACACAAAAGTTCTCCGAACTTTCGACCATCAAGAACGTGGTGACGTACAACACTACGACGAGCCGAGAAAATGAAGTTCAATGCCTCCGAGTATGCGTCGAATTGTTTCCGAGCATTCGTAGGTTTTTTCTGCACATCGGAATTTGTACAGACGATCGGAACATTTTCCGACCGAAAAATAGAGAACCTGCTCTCAATCTTTTGCTGGCTGGAATTCTGCAAGCAAAAGTCCGATGGAGCCTACACGCAGTCGTAATTTATGACCAAAAAAGCTCACATCCGACTTTTGCTGGCAGAACTTCTGATCGTGTGTATGGGGCATAACATCTGCTGATTCGATCTTTCGCATGAACTGCCATTTATGACATGCTAGTTCTCATCAACTGCCACCATCCCCTAAAAAATACGAAATGTATCCGAACAAGTTCATTCATTCGACTTGTTAATACAACTTTCCAAAAAATAAAAAAAAACAGCACAAAAAAAAAAAAAGGATTTATAACCAAAAATAAGAACAGCGGCTGAGTTATCTCATGGCCCCAGCTTTGCTAAAGGTTCGGTCATTTTAGTGATTAATGAGCCACACCGGTTGGGGTATGTGTAAAGGATGACGGCACGGGGGGGGGGGGGGGGTTGGGGGGGGGGGGGGAACACAAACATAACAAATGTGGCTTTTTGTCCCGCCTGCAAAAATGTCCATTTATAACGTGCGCAAGGATTTTTCATCCGTCTCCTCTATGCTGCCAAATCGGAGAGGTCCACCTTGTGCATAATACATGAAGCAAGGTCGTATTTTTAGAGCAAAAAGACGCCGGAGTGGTTTATGTTTTAGAAGTGCGGGGAAATCTTAGACCTGCGATCAATAACCGTGACCGTTTTTCAGCCGGAAAAAAATAAGCACTGAATTATTGTAGAAGTTTCGCTTCTTTTGGCGTTCAATTTCCATCCATTCTAAAGCATCTCTATTCCAAATGTTTGCAAATTTGATTGTGTAAAATGCTGGCCAATGAAATCATCAACTTTATACCCAAATGTCTTGTTCACGTATACCTTATACCGCGTACACACGATCGGACATTCCGACAACAAAATCCATGGGATTTTTTCCGGCGGATGTTGGCTCAAACTTGTCTTGCATACACACGGTCACACAATGTTGTCGGAAATTGCGAATGTCAAGAACGGGTTGACGTGCGATGAGCCGAGAAAATTGAAGTTCAATAGCCAGTGCGGCTCTTCTGCTTGATTCGGAGCATGCGTAGAAGTTTGTGCGTCGGAATTGTGTACACACGCTTGGAAATTTTCGACAACGGATTTTGTTGTCGGAAAATTTGAGATCTCAAATTTTATCTGTACGACATTCCGATGGAAAATATCCGATGAAGCCTACACACGGTCAGAATTTCTGACAAAAAGCTGTAATCGAACATTTTCCGTCGGAAAATACAACCGTGTGTACGTGGCATTGGGTTCCTGCCCCATGTCAGTGCAAATATCAGCTGGTTGAGTCTCAACTGATGGCTTATAAAAAGATTAGTCTCATTACCAGGGGCAGCACAGTGGTGTAGTGGTTAGCACTTTCACCTAGCAGCAATAGGGTTGCTGGTTCAAATCCCGACCACAACACTATCTGCCTGGAGTTTGCATGTTCTCCCTGTGCCTGCGTGGGTTTCCTCCGGGTACTCCGGTTTCCTCCCACACTCCAAAGACATGCTGGTAGGTTAATTAGACCCTGTCCAAAAAAAGAATTGGCCATAATATGTGTATGTGTATGTCAATGTTGTAAGTGTGTCGGGACTCTACAGGTTAAAGGACCACATAAATAGCTGCAGATGGACACCGGTGGCAAGAAAAAGCGCCCAGAGGCGATTCAGTTCGTATAGGTAGCGCTATATAAGTAATTCATTCATTCATTCATTCACCAGGGGCGGCCCATCTATTAAGGGCACACGGGCACCGCCTTCCCTATGCATGCTGCCGACACCCCTATCCTTTTCAGGACGCCGAGCGCATGAAGGGTGGGGGTGTTTTTTTTGAAGCACCGATCAGAGGCACACTCACACTGAATCGCCTCTTTGGCAATCGGGAAGCGGGAGTCTGAGACACGTTTCCCGATTGGCCCAAATGGAGAAGCGTTCTGATCGGGTGCTGAGGAGGAGAGAGGAGACAAAAACCACCGAGCAGGGGGAAGGAGAAGCTGCTTGTGATGCCAGCGGAGGAAAGCCGAGAAAGCTGTCTGTGATTGCCCACCATGGATGACGTAAGTGCACCGACCGATCAACCCTACCTGACCGTGAGGCTGGCGGGTACACTGTTTGCCCCCCCCCCTAAAAAAAATTGCCACCAGCCGCCACTGCTCATTACCAAGGTGTCACACAAGAAACACCTCATGATGGGTAAAAGCAAAGAGCTC
This sequence comes from Lithobates pipiens, assembly GCF_037356315.1. Taxonomy (NCBI): domain Eukaryota; kingdom Metazoa; phylum Chordata; class Amphibia; order Anura; family Ranidae; genus Lithobates; species Lithobates pipiens. The sequence continues at coordinate 220,171,400 of NW_027507789.1, forward strand.
TCTCAAGACCTTTGCAACTTTGTTGTTCCAAAACATGCTGATGGCATTGGTTACAGATAAATTTCAAAACTTCTGAAAGTTCCAGTGAGCACTGTTGGGGTCATAATCCGGAAGTGGAAAGAACATAATTTCACCATAAACCAGGCACGACCAGGTGCTCCTCGCAAGATTTCTGACAGAAGAGAGAAAATAATTATCAGAAGGGTTGTCCAAGAGCCAAGGACCACTTGTGGAGAGCTTCAGAAGGACCTGGAATTAGCAGGTACAATTGTTCTAAAAAAAAAAACAATAAGCAATGCACTCAAACTACATGCCTGTATGTAGGCTCAGCACACAAGACTCCATGGCTGAAGAAGAAGTATGTTGAAGCTCGGTTAAAGTTTGCTGCACAACATATATACAACATATTGGTCAGATGAGAACAACATTGAACTCCTTGGATGCCATAATACACACTATTTTTGGAGGTAAAATGGCACATCACCCCAAAAACACCCCCATACCAACAGTGAGGATTGGAGATGGTAACATCATGGTGTGGGTGGGGCTGTTTTTCCACATACGGTACTGGCAAACCTTGTGTCATTGAAGGAATGATGAATGGAAAAATGTACCAAGACATTCCTGATAAAAATCCACTGCCATCTACCAGGATGATGAAGATGAAAAGAGGGAGGACATTTTGGCAAGACAATGATCCCAAACACAAAGTCAAGGAAACTCTCAATTGGTTTCAAAGAAAATGAAGCTGCTAGAATGGCCCAGCCAATCACCCGACTTGAATACAATAAAAAATCTATGAAAAGAACTTAAGATCAGAGTTCATAGAAGAGGCCCACGAAACCTTCAAGATTTGAAAAATGTTTGTGTGGAAGAATGGGCATGTGGTGAAAATTTCATGTCAATAGCACTTTTACCAATATATTTACCTAGAAAAATGATGACTTGTTCAATACTGATTTTACCAGTAGGGAGCACAATCTGCATGAACTAGATCACAAAATTAAAACTTCTTCTCCATATTGCATGTAACTGGATGTTCTTCAGAATTCCTGAAAGGGTCCTTTGGTAAGATATATTCCGGGACTAACATATGGCTGAATCTCATTCAAAGTTCATTAAGGGATCCTCTGATAGATTGTAGAGTGAGACCAACCCGCATATAAACGGTGTTGATGGGCCACTGCATATGGCTAAATACCAGTAGCATTTCAAGTCCATGAGAGTGTCCTTTAATGAAACGTGTTATGAAACCAACCCCCATATGAGGAGCATGGAGCCATGGTGAGCTATGGCACATGTATGAAGCATCAAGCATAACTGGAAAACTCCCAGGGAGAGGTGCCCCTGTCATCACATATAACAATCATATAGCTTTTAGCATGGCTCCCTATGCCTTCCCGTTGTTGGTAACTAGATCAACACAGGAGAGGTATGTAGTTCATACTTGCCCAGTATGGGAGCCATCAGTTTTGATCAGGAAAAGTTTCCAAGCCATATAATACTCAAGTAGATAAAATAGTCATCCATGTGGGCCTTGAAAGCTCCAAGTTGTTCTTATAGAAAATAGTGGACTACAAGTCAAATGGTGGTCTACATGTCCATATCCAGAGAAGCCATAGTGCCCTAAATGAATGCATTAGATAGGAGAGGAAGAAAGGCTGGAAGCCTGACCGGCTTTGCCAATTACAGCAGCTGCTTTAGAGGCAATTGTCACCCATCACTAATGTATATGCGTGTGTATATATATATATATATATATATATATATATATATATATATATATATACATATACACAGTATCTTACAAAAGTGAGTACACCCCTCAAATTTTTGTAAATAATTTATATCTTTTCTTGTGACAACACTAAGGAAATTACATGTTGAAACAGTGTACATGTATAACTGTAAATTTCCTGTCCTCTCAAAATAACTCAACACAGAGCCATTAATGTCTAAACCGCAACAAAGTGAGTACACCCCTAAGTGAAAATGTCCAAATTGGGCCTAATTAGCCATTTTCTCTCCCCGATGTCATGTGACTCGTTAGTGTTACAAGGTCTCAGGTGTGAATGGGGACCCAGGTGTGTTAAATTGGGTGTTATCGCTCTCACTCTCTCATACTGGTCACTGGAAGTTCAACATGGCACTTCATGGCAAAGAACTCTGAGGATCTGAAAGGTAAGGAGTAAAAAGAAAAGTGGAAAAGTGTGTCTTGCCTACAATCAAGCATGGTGGTGGGAGTGTCATGGTCTGGGGCTGCATGAGTGCTGCCGGGACTGGGAAGCTACAGTTCATTGAGGGAACCATGAATACCAACATATACTGTGACATATTGAAGCAGAGCATGATCTCCTCCCTTCAGAGACTGGGCCACAGGGCAGTATTCCAACATAACGACCCCAAACACACCTCCTGTCACAGATCAGCTGCGGAGCTGATCTGTGTCTCACCTTTACTGCTGTAGGCTGGCTGGCACCTGTTGTTCCACTAGCTTGTGTTCAGCTCTGCTGTACTCTGCAGGTATGGGTGTCGCCGGCTCTACCTGTTGCTTAATATATGATTCCTTCCTGCTACTTCCTGTCCAGCCCCTCATGTGCTTCTCTATTTAAGTCCCTCTCAGACCAACTCTGGTTGCTTGAGCAACATTTGTTTCTGAGCTCCCTTCGTGTAACCTGCCTTAACCTGACCTCTCGTGAACTGATCTCTTGTGTACCGACTCTGCTTGTTCTGACATTGGCTTGCTATCTGACTCTCCTTTGCTTCATCCATCCATCCTTGTCTGACAGTGTCTTCTGGTACTACCCTAGCGAGCAGGGTGAACCTGGGGGTCGTGACCTGGGGTCAGCGTGCAGTCAAGCCTAAACCCTCGTGAGGGGGTCCCTGGCAGAATACCAGCTGGCCCTTAGACTCCACGCCCTGGGGGATCCCGTGTCACCTACTCGCCTGTGGGCTCACTGTAAGTAGTACTGTGACACCTCCAAGACTACCACTGCATTGCTAAATAAGCTGAGTGTAAAGGTGATGGACTGGCCAAGCATGTCTCCAGACCTAAACCCTATTGAGCATCTGTGGACATCCTCAAACAGAAGATGGAGGAGCGCAAAGTCTCTAACTTCCACCAGCTCCGTGATGTCGTCATGGAGGAGGGGAAGAGGACCCCAGTGGCAACATGTGAAGCTCTGGTGAACTCCATGCCCAAGAGGGTTAAGGCAGTGCTGGAAAATAATGGTGGCCACACAAAATAATGACACTTTGGGCCCAATTTGGACATTTCACTTAGGGGTATACTCACTTTTGTTGCCAGCGGTTTAGACATTAATGGCTGTGTGTTGAGTTATTTCGAGGGGACAGCAAATTTACACTGTTATACAAGCTGTACACTCACTACTTTAAATTGTAGCAAAGTGTAATTTCTTCAGTGTTGTCACATGAAAAGATAGAATAAAATATTTACAAAAATGTGAGGGGTGTACTCACTTTTTTGAGATACTGTATAATGTGTGCAAAAGAGATACATTTATACATATTTTCAAAATAGACACAATATATAAAATTAAATTGACTGAAAACCGATATCAATTTCATAATAGAATGTAAAAACATATCCTATAGAAAGGCTCGTAACCTTATTGAAGCTATATACAATCATTTTAGACACAACTCACAAGCTTGAGAACACTCAAGGTATTGTAGCTATCTACTCAAGCTATGTATTCCCCCTTTGATTTCCCAACCCTGAAAGAATTAATCTAATTGGAACCCTTGACAACGCTGAAAATGAGGCTTAATTAGCTTTTTAATTAAGGTGTAACAATGTTTTCTTTTTCCTTTCTGCACAATGTGTTTTATAGGTCTCTACTCAATCAAAAGTCCCCTTGTGGCAGTTTTTATGATTGTGCCGAACAGCACGAACTCCGTGGATTTCACTATCGTTTATCAACAAATCAAATTTAAATTTATCGGTTGTCAAACTCTAATGCCCGGAATACTGTTTTTGAATTTGTTATGTATTTATTGGAATTTTTTAGATTACATCATGATCTGTATTTAGGCAAATTCTCTAGCTGGATATATTATTATTATAATACAGGTTTTATATAGCACCAACAGTTTGCGCAGTGCTTTACGACATTACAGTTCTATTACAATTTGGTACAAGAGGAATCAGAGGGCCCTGCTCGTTAGAGCTTACAATCTAAAAAGGAAGTTTCAATTGATACAAAAGGTAATAGCTGCGGGGTGGATGAGCTGATGGAGTAAGTAAAACAGTATTAGTTAGAAGCAGGATAGGCTTCTTTGAAGAGAAGGGTTTTCAGGGATCGCCTAAAGATGGATAGATTAGGGGACAGTTGGACAGATTGGGGTAGGGAGTTCCAAAGGATGGGAGAAGCTCTGGAGAAATCCTGGAGGGGAGCATGGGAGGAGGTGATGAGGGAGCTAGAGAGCAGGAGGTCTTGGGATGACCGAAGAGAGCGGCTTGGTTGGTATTTTTGGACTAGGTTAGTGATGTAGCTGGGGGCCGAGTTTTTGTAAATTATTGTTAGTACACGCATATATATATATATATATATATATATATATATATATATATATATATATATATATATATATATATACATATATTAGACAGACAGACCAAAAAGATGCGATTTTCCTCTCCATCGGAAGAAAGAGAAAGCCGCGTCATAAGATCATAAGCTGATTAATCTGGACAGAATGCAATATTTGTATGTCATTGCTCTGTTTAAACCGCCGGATGAGGAAGAAGTAAGGCGATGATGTATTTCTGAAGCCTTTTCTCCTGAAAGCTAAATTTACCATCAAGCTATAAAAATGGGACCATTAGCACCGACTGTCACGGGATGATTAATACGGTCGAGGCGAGACCATTTCGTGTAGGTTCCCTGCCAGAGTGGATCATTAATCTGAGATTTGTACAGTAAGTAGAAGTGTCATTTGCTCTCTGGTGAGTCCAGAGGGATTTAGACATCTTCGTAGGGCACGGCCACCATTCCTGCATGTCAATCGGCACCGGAAGAGAGCCGGTGATTCGCAGCATAAAGAGAAAATGGCGAGGAGCCCGATCGATATGTAGCTAGCAAGGGGGATGCATGTGGGAGGGACAATCAGCAGCGATTGCATGAAGAATTCCCCAGCATCCAGCCCAGCAGACAATAAAAGTGACCCTCCTAAAAACCCAATACATTTCAGCAGGAAGAGAGGTGTCAGCTTGTGGTAAGGGAGCAGCATGGTGAAAGAATACACTCATCATAGGACAAGGTGAATGAGAACAGTATATTGGGAGAGTTCCAACAACGTATAGACAGGCGGGTGGGTAGGCACAGCTGACCAGAGCCACTTACAAACAGTAGCAGAGGATCGAGATCTTGGGAATGATGCTGACAAGCTTCTGCAGCAAGGCCTGGCCAGTCCACACACCCAAACGGGAGGCTTTCTACAAGGTGTAAGATTGGTCTCCTAATGTGAAGACAATAAAAAAAAACAATAAAAAAAACTGATAAATACACTCAATCTATCAGAGCAACAATAGTGAATAAAAGTTTCAAGTGTCCATAAATATGACGTGCAAAGTGTAGCAATTTTCTCCAAACAAAACAAAGTGCCGGTGCTTGTAAACAAAATTCAGTATAAGGTGCTGATGGTGGTGGGTATCCCGTGTGGTCCTGTGTGGTATTTTTATGGGTGTCCCCTTACCTTACTGCTGTAAGGTAACAGCATAAGAGTAGTATATCTTTAGGGTCCTTGGTGACCTTTCCCTTTAAGGATCCTGCTGTAGTAACCCGAGTCCTGGCTGGCGTTCCTATCCTGCCTATTCGCAGCGGTGTATGACCCCTTTAAGGGTGGCTTTAGGGTATGCAGCAAGGAGGGTCTCAACCAAGTATCATGTATAGGGGATTAGAGCACAGAGGAAGAATGCCCCATCAGGGGAACCTGATGAAGTCACGCGATACGTGGCGAACACGCGTCGGGATTGCTGCTACCGGAAGTGACGCACATCGAGCTCGCCGCTCGTTTATGCAACGCTCTGTGAATTATATGTTTGTGAGTACCTGTTTTTACCTTAACCTTAAAATGAAATAAATGCTTAAAAATACTACACTATGGGGCATTCTTCCTCTGTGCTGTAATCCCCTATACATGGGTGGAATTTGCGATGACGTTACTGGCGTGCTACCAACGGCATTTTGGAGCTAGGGATCCTATCCCAACACTAGCCACTTGCCAATAACATGCCAAAACCGTGAGCCGGAGTCTTAAATAAACTCTGTCTGACCCAAGATGGCCGCCGAGATCGGACAGCTCAGCTGTTGCCCTGTGACCACAGGAAGTCATGGGGGGAATCAAGTTTCCTCACAACTTCCTTCCCCTTCTGCATTGCTGCTTCGGTCGAGCGCCACCTACAGTGGGGAATACAGATCGCACCTGCCTGCAAGCTCAGTGTAGTAACCTGGGAACCACAAACTATGACAGTGGTGCCTGTGCAAATCTCTAATCTGTGGGAGTATCAACTGTGGATTATGCACAACAAAAATAAAAAGAAATTATAATGAGCTTACCTAGAGATTACCCCCCATGTGGAAACTGCCCAAGCCTCCCAGTAGCTGAACTGCAGATTTGGGGTGGGCAACAGGGATGAGAAACAAAGTCTAAGCATGTGAATAACACTCAGGGACCTGAACAATGTCTAAACGGGATATTTCATGAAATGATACATATAGTTGTGCTCATAAGTTTACATACCCTGGCATTTATGATTACTTTTTTCAGAGAATATAAATGATAACCCAAAAACTTTTCTTTCACTCATGGTTAGTGTTTGGCTGAAGCCATTTATTACCAATCAACTGTGTTTACTCTTTTTAAACCATAATGACAACAGAAACTACCCAAATGACCCTGATCAAAAGTTTGCATACCCTGGTGATTTTGGCCTGATAACATGCACACAAGTTGACACAAAGGGGTTTGAATGGCTATTAAAGGTCACCATCCTCACCTGTGATCTGTTTGCTTGTAATTAGTGTTTGTGTATAAAAGGTCAATGAGTTTCTGGACTCCTGACAGACCCTTGCATCTTTCATCCAGGGCTGCTCTGATGTTTCTGAATTCTGAGTCATGGGGAAAAGCTAAAGAATTGTCAAAGGATCTGCGGGAAAAGCTAGTTGAACTGTATAAACCAGGAAAGGGATATAAAAAAAAGATATCCAAGGAATTGAGAATGCCAATCAGCAGTGTTCAAACTCTAATCAAGAAGTGGAAAATGAGGAGTTCTGTTGAAACCAAACCACGGTCAGGTAGACCAGCTAAAATTTCAGCCACAACTGGCAGGAAAATTGTTCGGGATGCAAAGAAAAACCCACAAATAACTTCAGGTCAACTACAGGACTCAAGATTCTGTTTCAAGATGCATGGTCGAGTCGCCGGAAGAAAGGCATTACTATGCAAATGTCACAAAGTATCCCACTTACAATACGCCAAACAGCACAGAGACAAGCCTCAAACCTTCTGGCACAAAGTCATTTGGAGTGACAAGACCAAAATTGAGCTTTTTGGCCACAACCATAAACGCTTCATTCGGAGAGGAGTCAACAAGGCCTATAATGAAAGGTCCACCATCCCTACTGTGAAACACGGAGGTGGATCACAGATGCTTTGGGGATGTGTGAGCTACAAAGGCACAGGAAATTTGGTCAAAATTGTTGGCAAGATGAATGCAGTATGTTATCAAAAAATACTGGAGGAACATTTGCATTCATCAGCCAGGAAGTTGCACATGGGATGTACTTGGACATTCCAACATGACAATGATCCAAAACGCAAGGCCAACCCAACCTGTCATTGGCTACAGCAGAATAAAGTGAAGGTTTCTGGAGTGTTCATCTCAGTCTCCTGACCTCAATATCATTGAGCTCCTCTGGGGAGATCTCAAAATGTGCCGTTCATGCAAGACAGCCCAAGAATTTACAGGAACTGGAGGCTTTTTTGGCAAGAGGAATGGGCAGCTTTACCATCTGAGAAGATAAAGAGCCTCATCCACAAATACCACAAAAGACTTCAAGCTGTCATTGATGTTAAAGGGGGCAATACACGGTATTAAGAACTGGGGTATGTAAACTTTTGATCAGGGTCATTGGGGAGTTTCTGTTGTGATTATGATTTAAAAAGAGTAAACACAGATGATTGATAATAAATGGCTTCAGCCAAACACTAACCATGAGTGAAAGAAATTTTTTTGTGTTATCATTCATAAAATGGCCAAGAAATCATAAATTTTGCCAGGGTATGTAAACTTATGAGCGCAAATTTAGGTCTATTTAATAACATGCTTTAATTAATTTAAAGCAGGTGTCAGCCACAGATCAGTCGCAATCTACCTGTTGACCATGGTTGACCATGGTCACATGACAGATAGATAGCCTCCAGTTCTTACACCCACCTGTCGCAGACCTCAGATCAGAGCAGCAATGGGCAGTGCAACGCTGAGGGCAGTCCTAAGTTCCTTTGCAGCTCTAACAAGTCATATGGCACAGCAGGGTGGGGGGCCTAGGACTTCTCTCACTCTGCCAGGGATTGCTGCATTTGGGGTCTGGTGAGTCAATTTTACAGAGGGAGTGGAATCGTGGGCACTTTTACCTTAGAAGGTAAATGTTTCTACTAGAAGGGGAGTATTTTTGCTTGTGGGGTAAGATATGTGTAAATAACCACTTGACCTCTCAAATATTTAACCCCCCCCCCCCCCCCCCCCTTCATGACCAGGACATTTTTTGCTATATGGCAATGTGCTACTTTAATTGAAAATTGCGCTGTCATGCAACACTGTACATAAATGAAAATCCAGGTCATTTTTTTCCCCACTGACATGGAAATTTATAGATAGGCAACTTCTACCCTCATATTGATTAGTGGTTGCAAATTAATAATAACTACTGCAGTAGGGAACAGACACAAAAGATACACTCCGCATCTTTCCAAATAACTGTTCTGCTTTATTATGACGCAATTGAAGGTTTTTATACACATGATTATGTAGGTATCACATTAATATTACAATTGTATGTTTATGGTAACAAGGGGCATAACATAGGCAGGCTGATTCTAATCAGGACTCTAGTACCATGTGCACAGTGAGGGCAGTGTGCAATACATACAAAATAGAATACAATTATATACAGAACTTACAAATTTCCTTTACAAATAGTAGAGCTTTCTTGTGATGGTATTTGATCACCTCTGCATTTTTTTTTTTTTTTTTACGATATAAACAAAAAAAAAGACCAACAATTTAGAAAAAAATATATATACATATTTTTATAATTTCTGCTAAAAAACATATCCAATAACAAAATTCAAAGAATCCCATTTCTTCATAAATTTAGGCCCATATGTATTCTGCTACATATTTTTGGTAAAAAAAATAAAAATAAAAAAAAATCGCAATAAGCGTTTATTGATTGGTTGTGCAAAAGTTTGTAGCGTCTACAAACTATGGATTATATACTGGAATTTTTTATTTATTTTTGTCATACTAGCAATGGCGGCGATCAGCGGGACTGCGATATTGTGGTAGACAATCTGACACTAACTGGCACTTTTGAAAGTGGAAATCAGTGACACTAATACAGTGATCAGTGCTAAAAATATGCACGGTCACTGTACTAATGACAATGGTTGGGAAGGGGGTCAAACATCTAGGGGAGGGATCTCCAAACTTTCTAAACAAAGGGCTGGTTTATTGTCATATGGACTCTAGGAGGGCTGGACTTTGACCAGCGGGATTGGAAATTTTCCTGGCATCAGTGGGAGCAAATATGGCCACATTTGGTATTAGGAGGAGAAATAGTGCCCCATCATGGTTATGAGGGAGGAAAGGGGACCTATTATTGGTGTCAGTGAGAGAAATAGAGCCCCGTTGTCGGTGTCTGATGGCAGAGTAGTGCCATCAGTGGGAGGAGTAGTGCCCCAAGGGCCGGATAAAGGCAAGTAAAGGGCAATGTGCTACTTTACTAGTTTAGAGACCACTGATCTAGTGAGATAAAAGAGTTAAATGTGTGCCTAACCAGTGTTTGTGTACACAGTGCGATGCTTTCACTTAGGAATGTGCTGGATTTTATTCTCTGCTTTGCAGGGAAACAAAATCCAGCACATCCCCGCTGACAAGACGGATGCCTTGTTTACATATGCAGGGCTCCGTCCAGTGTGTCTCCTCGCTGATCAGCGAATGCCGGCGGACATCCATTGGCCAGCACCCGCTGAACAGTTTCTGCTCTAAATAATCACAGCAGAAACGTTTATATATATATATATATATATATATATATATATATATATATATATATATATATATATATATATATATATATGTGATTCTGCGCAGAGCGGCCGCCCTGTAGCAGTAAATCTACTATGAGGTGGTCGGCAACTGGTTAATTTTTAATGGACTGGCTACACACCTTAACGCACCCGCACTTTTGCTTTTAATACTTCGGTTCACTTCTGTGCATTGCGATGCTCTAGAAAAAATGCATTTGGGATGCCATTCAAAACGAATATCACTAAAACACACTGCAGATCATACTTTACTCATGGAAAACTGTGCGTTCTACAGCAAGCTGCAGTAAACATATGCAATTTGTTTTGTTCCGAATTCTTTATTTAATGAATTTCGACAAATTCGTTAATTCTGAAAAATAATTTAATAGTTAGTAATAGTTAGGTTATTATTAATTAGTTATAATTTCAGATTTTTTTGTTTTCAGGTTTTCGAATTTTCGAATTTTAGATTTTAGAATTCACGAATTTTCGAATTTACGAATTAACGAAAACCCGTTAAATACATTTTTCCAAATATCCTAAAATTCTAATATTCCTAAATTCGAAAATTTGTAAATTCTAAAATCTGAAATTATAACTATCTAATAATAACTTAACTATTAAATTATAGGTATTGGAATTTATTTTCAAATTTAGCTATTAGTGAACGTGATGAATACGAATTAATCCGACGTTACACATTTTTTTTAAAATAACAAATGTCGTATCTAAACGAATGCAACGTAATGAATTAATAATAAATAACAATAATAAAAACTTTTTATTATTACTATTAATTTGTTGCGTTCCATTCGTTTAGATGCGGCATTCGTTATTTCGGATAATTCATGACTTCGGATAAATTTGTATTCTTTACGCCAACCTTTGAAAGGAAATTCCAATACCTATAATTTAATAGTTAGTTATTAGTTAGTTAGTTATTCTTTCGAATTTTTGAATCTATGGATTTTCAAATTGATGAACTTTAGAATTTACGAATTACGATCGGATGACCCGAAAAACAAAAAAAAAAAAAAAAGCGAATGTAACGAAAATGATCACAATTTTCAGCAGTGTACTTCCTGGTCTGGGGCGCACGGTCTGCCTATGTAAACAAGGCAGATCTCCGTTCTAGGAGAGGGGAATGTACTGATCCTGTGTTTTTGCTAAGCAGGAACACGGATCTTTACCTTCCCCCAGTCAAAGCACCTCCCCCACAGTTAGCAAGCACTCTCTAAGAACACAATTAACCCTTAGATCACCCTTGATGTTAACTCCTTTACTGCCCTGCCAGTGTCATTAGTACAGTGAGAGTATAATATTTTTAGCACTGATCACCAGTGTTGGTCATCTTACTTTAAAAAAGTAATTAGTTAAGTTACAAATTACTTCTCCCAAAAAGTAATTGCGTTAGTAACTTGGTTACTACATTGGAAATAAAATTAGTTACTCAGCAAAGTAACTGTGGGTAACAGGGGTGGCAGCGGGGGTACTTGAGGTGGTGGCAGCGGTGGTACTTGAGGGGTGGCAGCGTTGGTACTTGGGGGAGTGGCAGTGGTGTACTTGGGGGGGTGGCAGTGGTGGTGGTGTACAGTACTTGGGAGGGTGGCAGCAGTGGTGTACTTGGGGGGGTGGCAGTGGTGGTGGTGTACTTGGGGGGTGGCAGTGGTGGTGGTGTACAGTACTTGGGGGGTGGCAGCAGGGTGTACTTGGGGGGGTGGCAGTGGTGGTGGTGTACAGTACTTGGGGGGGTGGCAGCAGTGGTGTACTTGGGGGGATGGCAGTGGTGGTGGTGTACTTGGTTGGTGGCAGTGGTGTACAGTACTTTGGGGGGTGGCAGCGGGTTGTACTTGGGGGGGTGGCAGTGGTGGTGGTGTACTTGGGGGGGTGGCAGTGGTGGTGGTGTACAGTACTTGGGGGAGTGGCACCGGTGGTACTTGGGGGGTGGCAGGCAGCGGTGGTACTTGGGGGTGGCAGCGGTGGTGGTGCCATCCTCTCCCACCACCACCTCTGCCTCTTACTGATCCCATCCCCCACCACCCCTGATCTCATCCCTACCATATCCCCCCATCACCTCTGTTGTAGAAGTGATGGTGGGTGGGTAGGGATGGGATCAGTAAGAAGCAGAGGTGGTGGAGGACTTGGGATGGATTGATTGCACTGCAATTCGAATCGTCAGACAGTCACTTACTTGAATGCCTCCAGGGATGCCTTTCCTCATGGGGAGAGAGAGAGACCCTCCCCTTCACTCGATTGGTGTCAGCTGGTGAGCTGACTTCCTTTTTCAGTGTCCGCCCCACCTCCCTACATTCTCTCTCTGGATAGGTGGGTCGGGATGGGGCGGTCCAGACAGTCTCTCTGAGTCTCAGCCTCTTCTCAACTCAGCGGGCGAAAGCCCCCCTCCCCGCGACGGAAGAACGGGCAGGCAGCGCGGCCACGGCGGCCTCCCGGGCGATAAATGTAATTGCGGTAACGCCGCCCAAGTAATGGGAACTGAGTTACCATGAGGGGAAGAGTAATCAGTTAGATTACTCGTTACCCTCTAAAGTAACTGCGTTAAGTAACTCCGTTTATTTTAACTGAGTTACTTACATCACCGTTGATCACTTTATTAGTGTCACTGGTCCCCAAAAAGCGTCAAAAGTGTCAGTGTCCAATTTGTTGCAATCGTCACTAGTAAAAAAAAAAATGTAAAAAAGAAAGAAAAATATTGCATAGATTGTAGACGCTATAACCTTTGCGCTAATTGGGATTTTGTTTACCAAACTTTTGTAGTAGAATAAATATTGGCCTAAATTTATCAAGAAATTCAATTTTTTTTATTGGATAGGTTCTATAGCAGAAAGTAAAAAATATAATTTTTAAAAAAAATTGTTCTTTTTTTGTTTATAGTGCAAAAAATAAAAACCGCAGAGATGATCAAATAACACCAAAAGAACGCTCTATCTGTGGGAAAAAAAGGGACATCAATTTTAGTTGTGTACAACTTTACACAGCCACGAAATGGTCAGTTAAAGTAACGCAGTGCCATATCGCAAAAAATAAAATAAAAATAGCTTGGTTATGAAGGGGGGTAAACCTTCCGGAGCTGAAGTGGTTAACCACTTGCCGCCTGCCATATAGCAATATAATGTCGTTGCGATATCCTGACTGGATGTCATATGACGTCGCCATGATGACGTCGTCGGGGGCGCGCATCACGGCGATCGCTGTTGCAGTGTGTCAGTCTGACACACCGAAACTTGGACAGAGACTCTTTACCACATGATCAGCCGCATCCAATCATGGGCTGATCATGATGTAAACAGGAAGAGCCGTTGATTGGCTTTTCCTCATTCGCGTCTGACAGATGCGAGTAGAGGAGAGCCGATCGGCTGCTCTGACGGGGGGGGGGGGGGGGGGGCTGTGCTGATAAACAATTGTTTATCAGCACAGCCCCCCCTCAGATGCCCACCCAGGATCACCAGGATGCCGCCAGGACCACCAGGGATTTCACCACATTGGACCACAATTTATGCCACCCTAGACCACCAGGGAAATGCCAATCAGTTCACAGGCAGCTGCCAATCAGTGCCCATCCCCAATGCCTGCCAGTGCCATCAGTGATGCCTATCAATGCCATCTATCAGTGCTGCATATCAGTGCCCATCATTGCCATGTATCAGTGCCCATCAGTGCGGCCCATCAGTGCCACCCATAAGTACCCATCAGTGCAGCTTTTCTGTGCCCATCGGTGTCGCCTATCAGTGCCCGCCAGTGCCACCCATGAGTGCCCATAAGTGCTGCATATCAGTGCTACCCATCAGTGCCGCCTACCAGTGTCCATCAGTGCCACCTATCAGTGCCCATCGTCAGTTCCCATCAGTGCCACCTCATTGGTGCCATTTCATCGGTGTCGCCTTATCAGTGCCCATCAGTGGAGCTTATCAGTGCCCATCAGTGAAGGAGAAAACGTACTTATTTACAAAATGATATAACAATTTTTGGCCTTTTTTTATTCGTTTAGCAAAAAATAAAAACCGCAGAGGTGCTCAAATACCACCAAAAAAAAGCTCTATTTGTAGGAACAAAATGATAAAAATTTAGTTTGGGTACAGTGTAGCATGACCGTGCAATTGTCATTTAAAAAGCGACAGCGCTGAAAGCTGGCCTGGGCAGGAAGGTTACATAGTTACATAGTTAGTAAGGTTGAATAAAGACACCAGTCCATCCAGTTCAACCTGAGTGAGTGTCTACAATTGTCCCTATCCCTGTACATTGTACATAGCACACTCACATTGGTCCCTACACCCTCAAGGAGCCCACAATCCAAGGTCCCCATTCATATACTAGGGCCAATTTTGGACGGAACCCAATTAACCTACCAGCATGTCTTTGGATTGTGGGAGGACACCGGAGTAGCTGGAGGAAACCCACGCAGGCACAGGGAGAACATGCAAACTCCAGGCAGGTAGTGTTGTGGTTGGGATTCAAACCAGCGACGCTTTTTACTGCTAGGGGAGAGTGGTCGAGAGTGATAACTACTACACCACTGTACCAAGGTGCGAAAGTGGTCGGTATTGAAGTGGTTAAACGCTGATCCATACTTTATAAAGTGACGCATTCTATAGCTGATTGATGAATATGGTATTTCACAAAGGACAAGCGTTCTGTAAACCTTTAAAGTCCTGGTGGAAAGTGTCCCGGTCTTACATGTCTCACGTTGGCCCGGGAGCTTAGCCGTGTGCCGTTACAGTTCTCTTGAGCAGATTTTGCCGCCAATGAGGCCATTGCCAATTTATGTAAGCCTCCTCGGCGTGTCCAAGCGCTGTGCTACAGCCTGTACAGCAAAGATGTCAGACGTATCAAATGGCTACATGTTTAAACGTCTCGCTCTTGGCATCCTCTGACCGCTCCAGCGCATTGCACAGCCGGCCTCGATTAGAAGGAAAGCCCTGACGGGACTAGAAAACACATCTGCTTAATTAAAAGAATGAACTTGAAGTAAAAAGGAAAGCGGGATTATTTCCCAATCGTCCGTCTGTTCTGTCTATCGCACGAGCGGCAATTTTTTTTTTATTACAAGTGAAGATAAGAGGAGCAAGGGGAAAATTCCAATCAGACTGGTCAGTAAAGTGTAGAGACTCCATAAATATATATTAAAAAAAATACATTTTACATTCTTTTACTGCATTTTGCCAAAGACTTGTGGCGGAAAAATTACATTTTTGAAGGACTCACTTTGCCTTTTCAGAAAAATACCTTGGAGGGTTTTGCTTTCCAAAATGGGGTCATTTTGTGGGTGATTCCAATGTTCTGGTGCTCTGGGGCCTACAAAAATGTGTTAGGTAGTCAGGAAATTAGATGCATAATTTATGCTCTTTGAGTGTCGGTTCACACTTGTGCGATTTAATGACCCCTCTATAATTGCCCCTTGTGCTGGTCCACTCTGTGCCTTCCATGTCATCCACCAACGAGTCCTCGAACAGGTATCCATCTCTAGCCAGAACAAAATTGTGGAGTGCACAGGCAGCTTTGACGGCTATTATGGCGTTATTCATGGTTAGAGTTATTGGGGTGTGAAGAAATTGCCATTTATTTGCCAGGATTCCAAAACTACACTCCACAACTCATCGCGCTCTTGTTAGCCGATAATTAAAAACTCTTTTTACACAGACAGTGACTGATTAGCATATGGACGGAGCATGTTTTCAGAAAGAGCGAAAGCCTCGTCGCCAACAAAGATAAATGGGAGAGAGGGTTGAGATGTTCCAGGGAGTGGTCGTTCATTTGGGAGGTCGAGTGTGTTCTCCCGAATCATTTTTCCAAAACATGAGTGAGAAAAAATGCTGGAGTCAGAACTGCTCCCATATGAACCAATATTGATGTAGGTCAGGGGTCTCCAAACTATGGACCTCCAGGTGTTCAGGAACTACAATTCCCATCATGCCTAGTCATGTCGGTGAATGTCAAAGTTTTATCCCTGATGTAGGTGAAGGAGTAATTTGCATCAGCCACTGCCAGCAAAACGAACAAAAAATATTTTTTATAATTAAATCCTGATGTGTTTGCCGTCTATGGCACCAACGCAGTTAGGGAAGTTGCAACACTCCCAAAACAACTCTGCTTTAGTGTTCCATTCCTCTTTGGATTTTGGATTTTTTCATCACCACATCTTTTAGGACCTCCCAGATGGCGATACAAGTGTCCTGCACAATTGTGCTCACAGTAGATTTTCCAAATTTAAACTCACAATGGAAGCTGGCAAATGTATTTCCAGTTGCTAGGTACCTAAAAAAAATAGAAAATTAATTCGTTGTTTTTTTTTTTATTTCAGAAGGGCTCACACATACTAGGTGACGGAGCCTCAAGGACACACTTAAAAGACACCAGAGATTGGAGCATGAAGCAAGAAGTGGGTCTGGTGCCGCCCCCCCCCCCCCCCCCCCCTCAAAAGCATCCCTATGCCTTTGCCAGATATATGGATTTTCTGAAGCCAGTTCTAGAATTAAGGAAGTAAGTTATCATACCAGATTCATACAAGGTGGACTCTACCATCTCTCCCTCTAATTAACCTGTCCTCCCCCTAACCTTCACTTCTCCCCCTATCATCTTCATACTTTGTATTTCATAACAGTTACAATTTCACATTTTTGTATTGTAGCACAGAAGCAAGTTGGGAGGAGGAGGACCATGCTACTACTGATGACGTTGACGAAGGAGTATCATTTGCATGCACAAATCAAGAGGATTCATCTATGGAGGTACAGGGTAAGGCGATCGAGGTAGGTACAGGCCTTGAATGAGTCATCTGCTCAGGAGCCAGATAATGAGGATAGTGATGTTTCTACACCTTCCGGCAGAAGGCAAAGGCAAGCATCTACTTCCCGCAGGAAGCAAAGCATCAGGGCAGCAGAACAGGTTGAACACCCAGACCAGACAAATAAATTACTCCACATAGTGTCAGAGATCTGTTAACAAATCGATGGCCAGCAATGCCCTCATACAATGTTTGCGATAAGTTTGGTACTTCTTCTCAAAGAGGTCTTGCCAGACCTTTACTTTGACATGAGGATTGCAGTGCAACATTGCATACATTCCTTCACCGTGCCACGCCATATTTTAGTGTCAATGCACGAGAGTCCTAGTACCCACATTTTTATTCCTGTTTCTTCAGCCTCAAACACTGCACCAAACCCTTATCCCTCTAGTTTTGAGGAACACTCTAGCATGTATGAGACGCCCAGATCCCGAATCCCATATCCCATTCCTTCACCAATTGCCCCAGTAATGTCCCCCCCAACCAGAACCTCGAATATGACTAGAACAATGGCTATGGGACCACTCTACTCAACTTCTTAGCATTTCCCCCCACACAAGAGACCACCACACCTCTATGAGCAAATACCATTCATGCCAAACCAATAATCCACCTACACCAAGACCTATGGAACAGCCCAAACCCATAATTCCACGTCATTATCCATACCAAAATCAATCGTTTGAAGTTGCCTCAACCATGCTTCCACCCTATCCACAAATTGGGCCCCCAAGTGGACCACCGGATACAGGATACAGCGCCTAGAGGCGATTCAGTTCGCATTGTGCGCTATATAAGTATTTCATTCATTCTTTCATTCATTCATTCATTCAGAGATATCCCGGCCTATGCCATTGAGCCAATATCCCTCAACACAAGGTAAAGCCTTGCAGCTTACACCACCAAGCTCTTCACCAGCTACACTATTATGGCATGATTTCACAAAGCCGGAGGAACAGAGTTCAGCGACTTTTTTGAATTTATAGATGACTGCCTGTTAATGGAACTGCCACTTTCATGTTGAAAATCCATATTGGATTTGTTTACGTTATTTTTTATTTTTTGGGGAAATTTGAATAGTTTATTCCGATATCTGCTCATATTTTCTGATGGATCAACTAGGGAAATAGAGAGGGAGAGAAAAAAAGATTAGGGGGAGAGGGGAGATGAACATGCGAGGGAGGGAGGACGAGAGAGTGGCAGATGAGAGGGAAGATGAGGTGAAGAGGTCGAGTTTCAGTTACTAATGTCTTGTAATCTAACTTTTTTGGTCCATACCAACTTTTCATGTGCATGTGGATTATGTTACAGTGGAATACATCTAAAAAGGGGGAGGAAGAAAGAGAGTGCGAGGATGAGGTCGAGGTTTATGTGCTGTTTTTTTGTAGAAATTCTTGAAAAAAATGTCCACAATGTACAAATGTAAATGTGTGTTGATGCTAAAGTGTAAGAGACAGATAGAGAGGTAGAGAGAGGGCAGAAGTTAGAGAGTCAGAGAAAGTTTGAGAGTCAGAGGAAGTTAGAGAGTCAGAGGTAGAGGTAAGACAAAAACAATTCCATAGCTCAACTCACCAACCAGTCTGCTGACCAACCAAATGAACCTGTCTAACCGTCTGTTAAAATCAGGGGTTTAGTAAGCACGCATTTGCAAACGCATGTGAAAGCTGCAAGGCCTTGTTACGGCACCCTGTATTGCTTGCAGTCCTAACACTACAAATTTATAAGTGTCTCCACAGTGGAAGTACATGCATGGAATGGATAGATGTAGGAAAGGTGAGCCTGGAGGGTGCCCAAGCCCCCTTAAAGGAACAGGAGCACACTGGACACCCAGCAAGAGCACAATGGCAGCCAAGGTGCCCAGTGTGTCCCCGGACCATATATACGAACAGTAACAAAAAACTGGCCACTGCCCACACCCATAGCTGGTCTTCACAGTAAGGGGCATGTAAGACAAAAACAATTCCATAGCTCAACTCACCAACAAGTCTGCTGACCAACCAAATTAACCTGTCTAACCACCTGTTAACAGCAGGGGTTTATTATTATTAAATTCTCAAAAAAAAATTCCACAATGTGCATGTGTGTTAATGCTAAAGGGTAAGAGACAGATAGAGAGGTAGAGAGAGGGTGGAAGTTAGAAAGTCGGAGAAAGTTTGAGAGTCAGAGGGAGGAAGAGAGTCAGAAGAGGTTAGAGAGTCAAAGGGAGGGAGAGAGGCAGAGGAAGTCAGAGAGTGAAAAGGAGGAAGAGAGTCAGAGTAAGTTAGAGGGCCAGAGTAAGTTAGAGGGTCAGAGGGAGTTAGAGAGTCAAAGGAAGTTGGAGAGTCAGAGGGAGGAAGAGAATCAGAGGAAGTTAGAGAGTGAAGGAAGAGCTGGAATGGGAGGATTGGGGGGAGAAAGAGCATAAAGGGTGAGAGAAAGGGAAAGACAAAAGGAGAAGGAGAGTGTTGTCTCCTCATTATGTTGTTCTTGTTATGTAAGAAGTTTGATTGTTTCACCAATAACATGCAGATTACAAGTTAAAATAAAAAAATGTAATAAATACTTTTTTAGAAGAAAACTTTGGTGTGATATCTCTCTGCATTCTTGTATTGCTTACCATTGCTTACTATGGTGCAAAACATGAAATTTCACAAAGTATATCAGTGGAATTTACCTTAATGTAAGAAGCAATCTTTCAGCTGGCTTCACGCTATTCCGGAAGGTTGTGTTGTGAAGCTTCAAACGGGTACCAAGTAGTCCAAGTAATTCTTCAAAAGGAAGACATAAGAACACAAAACCAACGCAAGTGACAGGCTGAGGGTGAAGGGTGTTCAAAGAATGCAATCAATATTGCTTACAAGTAAATAAAATGGAAAAAATGGCGCTAAAACAAATCAATGTAAAACTACAAAGTGCAAAGTATGTGTTCAAAGAATGGTAAGAGGCAAGAGTGCCAGTGAGAGGAGAAAAGAGATAGATGGGAGGGAGGGAAGGAAGTTGATGATGAGAGGGAGGAGGAGAAGGAATCTGGGAATAGTTGAAGAACTTCTCTTCATGTTGTCGGAGATCACTATAGAGGATCCTGAACTGACCTCTCTGTATCCCTATTTGAAATGATTGGATGGACCCAATATCTTTGTGTTCTCATCGGTCTCCTCCTCCTCTTCCTCCTGGCTTTGTCCATCGGGACTGCAGCAGTAGCAGTAACAACTGCTGCCATAACCAAGGGCATATGATGAAACATAATCACCAGAAGTCACACTCCTCACCGACAACTCACAAAAAATCACACTCCTCACCGACGGTACTCTCCCCACAAAAACAAACAAACAAGAAGTGCACAGGAAGTTAACACTCATTTTGTGCTTGTCTTTTTGATTGGCCTGAGCACAAATCGCATCTGAGTCTAATTAACATGGTAAGCGCATTCATTCGCATTACAATTGCGCTGTTAATAACCAAAAAACGGAATGGAAACTCACACTATCAAATAGCAAAAATTTGCATCTCAATCGCATCACACAAGTGTGAACCAGCACTGAAAGCCCAAAGGTACTCCTTGGATTTTGGGTGTCCAGGCTGTAAAAAAGTCTCATGCATGTGGTATACCTATACTCAGGAGGTGTAGCAGAATGTGTTTTGGGGCGTAATTCCAGGTATGCCTATGCTGTGTGTGAGAAATACAGTAACCTGTTAAAATGGCAACTTTGTGAAAAAAAATATTTATTTAATTTCTTTATGTTCCAAAAAATTGTGACAAAAAATTATAACTTAAAAAAACTTGCCATGCCTCTTACTAAGTGTTTAGGGGTATTTGTACTGTCCTGGCATTTGCGAGCCTCAAGAAATGAGATAGGCCGTCAGTACATCAGGATTGATCAATTTTCATATACACTATATTGCCAAAAGTATTAAGGCGCCTGCCTTTACCCGCATGTGAAGTTTAATGGCACCCCAGTCTTAGTCCGTAGGGTTTAATATTGAGTTGGCCCACCCTTTGCAGCTATAACAGCTTCTACTCTTCTGGGAAGGCTGTCCACAAGGTTTAGGATTGTGTCTATGGGAATGTTTGACCGTTCTTCCAGAAGCACATTTGTGAGGTCAGGTACTGATGTGGACGAGAATTCATCCAAAAAGCGAAGGGGGCAGGAAGGGTGTATAAGTGCCTGGTAGGCAAGTGGTTAATTTCACCCATATATTATCTAGAAAAAAAAATCTTGGCTATGGATTTTAAAGCGATCTGTCTAAAAACTGGCCACACATAGTAAAGGAAACCTTTGTAGACATCAATTTCTGAGTATTTGGCAAACAATTTGGTTTAATAACAAGGGTTTGTTCCTTGGATTGCCCATTTAAAAAAAAAAAAATCTGCATTGGCCCTATATAGGGATATATTTCTTCATTCTCCTAACCGCCAACAGCCCCGCCCACCACCGCTGTCTCAATTTTGTAAATCAAGTAAGTTTCCATTTTTTCACCCTCTCTTCATTGAAATATCACCCAATGGTTGCTATAAGCCAGCCAGCGAAGGAGAAAAAAAAATATCACAAAACAAAAGACATTACAATTTAATAAGACACAGCAATAAATATTCCAAGCATGTGCTCCAGCAAATTCACCAACAGACAATTTCTGCAGCATTTATCTTGCAGTAGGGATAAAATACACCAACAGAAACAAATTAAACTGAAGCTATTAGTTGATAAAATATAAGGGGAAAAAAAACACACAGAATAAATTGGAAGTATTGAAACCATTTCAGGACTTCTCAGGTGGAGAAAAATCTAATGAGTGGGAGAACATTACAGGCAAATTAAAGTTACTGAGAGCATCAGCTGCTTCGCAGAAATGTCCTCTCTGCAAATCCTTATGACTTCCGTGCAGCGCAGAGTATTTCAGATCTGGATAGTTAAATAGAGAAAGGTGCTAAGTGCCGCGTACGTTAACAGAAAGTGCAAAAAAATGCATGTTGCGCTTATGGTGCCGTTCATTTAGGTCTGAATCACACCTATGCAGGTTGCAGTTTGGATATTGCGGGTGCATTTTGCATATTTCAATACATGCTCTTCATCCACTGAAGTCTATGAAACCAAAAACCAGAAAAAAGTCCCTGGCCCTTTCCATAAAATGCACAGATGTGAACTACATCCATTGGAGACCATCTTAAGCAGACTGTACTGTGTTTTTGAAAAACTGAAATGGTGATAAAAGATGCGAGGTGTGAACCAGGCCTGAATGGCAACCCAAATGAAGCAAGCAGACACACGGTTAAAAACGCACAAAGCTCAGCACCCAAAAAAGTTCAGGAGGTTCTTTCTCACATAAAAAAAAAAATTGGGTTTTCTTCATAATTTTCAGGTTTTTTTTCATCTATATTGCAAAAAATTAAAAACCCAGTGGTGATCAAATACCACCAAAAGGAAGCTCTATTCCTGTGAAAAAAAAAGGACATAAATTTCATGCGGGCACAGTGTTGCATGACTGCGCAACTGCCAGTTCAAGTAGCGCAGTACCAAATAACAAAATAATGCGCTGGTCATGAAGGGGGTAAAACCTTCCAGGTCAAGTGGTTAATCCTCCAGGGGAGCCCAAAGCACCCCCCATAATGAGGGCATGTGGCCTGGTATGTTTCAGAAGGGGCGCTCACTTGCCCCTCCCCCTTCCTGGCCTGCCAAGCTTGCCTGCTCAGATAAGGGTCTGGTATGGAATTTGCGGGGACCCTATTCCATAGATTTTTCAAATTTTGTCACTCGGTTCCTCTTAAAATCTATAACAGACCCCAAAGGGCCTGGAATAAATTGGAGGGGGGGGGACCCCCACACTTTTCTTTTTCTGGATTGAATTGGTGTTCAAAACTGATCCAATGTGTGATTCAGATGCATTCCCGTAGAAGGGAATAGCCTGGAATCTGAACCGCACCGCAGTGCTCAAAAAATTACAGGACTCTTTTCAAAATTTGCAGTGAATTCGCAGTGCCGCTGCACCACATATATGTGAACTGGCTCCATAGAAAAATGCATCCAATTTTCCTCTCTCTTCCCATTCCTGTTTCCCTCTTTCTTTATCTCCCTCTCTCTTTTCTCCCTCTCTCTCTTCTATTCCCTCCCTCTCAGCACAGGGCTCGGCAGCAATCCATTTTGTTGTGAATGGTTATTAATGTTGAATTTGGGACAGCCTGTTCATTTTTAGGTCAGTTAAAATGTTATTTTGCTCTTGGATGAAATGTATCCACAGCAGCAATATATATCTTCATGTGCTACAAAGTACTTTGCTACAAATAAATCTCATTTTTTCTCCTCTCCTCTTCGTCCCTTCAGGGCAAAAACTGTGAAAGTATGATTATGTTTCTTTGTAACCAAGCTATGTCTATTTCTACTATCACTTAAACTGGCCATACACCATGCAAATTTCATGAAGAACCACCCACAATTTGCTACGAAAGTGACCATTTCGGCCCCCCTACTGCCCAGCATCCTTCAATTGGAACACTGAAGGAACCCAAACAGAAATGTTTTGGCTGAACGGTCTCACCCAATCAGATGCAGCCATTGTTTGGATACTTTGAAGGTTGGCAAAGCAGGCAGTCAAAATAGAACAGCCCCAGTGGGAGATTCATCCATCCACAATGCGTAGCGAGGGTGGAGGAGTTTGTTTGACAAAAATCTAGCTTGAAACACGTTGCCATGTCCCATTGTTTACATGGTGACTTCACATCTGTACATCGCTGAGTGCAGCCGAAGTAGAGCCAAAGTGGAGCCGAGTTAAGTGCCGAGTTAAGTGTGGCCGGCCGAAGCATCCCGTAAGTTCCACAGTGATACAGTGATACCGTGGCTCAGTTTTCATTCCAGCCTGACTCTTAACATCGGCCTCATACTAGCAGCTTGCAAGTATTTATGACAAAGAGTGGTCATTGCATGTGACAACAAGATCACAAATTCTCCACAAATGTGGTTTGTATGGGAGGGTTGCAAGAAAAAAAAAAACTCCTCAAGAGAGGCCGCATGCAGTCACCACTTTGCCAAAACGCACCTTAAAGATTCTCAGGCCACATGGGAAAAGGTGTTACGGTCAGATGAGACTAAAATTTAATGATTTGGCCTCAACACTAAACGATATGTCTAGCAGAAATCCAATACAACTCACTATCCAAATAACACCATTCCTATAATAAAGCATGGAGGGGGTAATATCCTGTTATGGGTATGTTTCTCTGAAGCAGGGACAGGAGATCATGTCGGGATAGAAGGAAAAAATGGATGTGGGAAAAATACGGTTAAATTCTTGAGGAAAATCTGCTGCCCTCTGTCAGAAAGTTGTCAATGAGAAGGTTAACCATCCAACATGACAATGACCAAAAGCACACAGCAACAATGAGCACATAGTGGTTTTTAGGAGAAAAAGGTGAATGTCCTTGCATGGCCTAGTCAGAGCCCAAACTTCAACCGCATTGAAAATCTGTGGAATGGCTTGAAGATGCAGTCCACATCAAATTTAACTGAACTTGAGCAGTTCTGCAAAGAAGAATGGGCATATTTTGCAAAGTCTAGATGAGCAAAGTTAGTAGAGACAAATCCCAACAGACTAAAGGCTGGAATTAAAGCAAAAGGTGGTCCAACAAAATACTGACACAAGGGGGGGGGCGATACTTTTTACAACTCAGTGATTCTGACATGTTGATGTTATATCTTTCACTTGGATGTTATAAGTTGCACTAGTATATACAGCTGCAAAGCAACAAACGTGATTATTTTTTTTACCCACTGTAGATGTTGGTCTCTCTCCTGTTTTTTATTTTCCTATGTGAAAAAGGTTACTCAAGGCATTTTTAGAGAAGGCACATTCTTCTATAAGACTTTCCCTATGGGTTTTAAGCATTTACCCCTCTTCTCCCCCCCAGCCCATTTAGATCACTGGTCTATACAGCGCCATAGTTGTTTTTTTTAGGGTACGTTCATACTGTAATGCACAATGAATCTCTCTAGACAGCTCTTTAACATAAAGTGGCCATAAAAGTGCCTCGGCTCAACAGTAGGGAGAACAAGAGCATCATACCAAAAGTGCCAGTGTCCAAGCGTATTACTTCCTCACAGAGGCCCAGAGACAGCTAGCCAATGTGTTCCAGGGGCCACACCAAGGTGGCAGCAGGAACTTAGGGAGCTTAACGAGTGACTGAGGAAATGGTGCAGGAAGGAGGGGTTTGGCTTCATGGAGAACTGGACTGACGATTCAATCAGTTAACTGTATAGCAGGAATGGACTGCAGTTAAATGTGCAGGGTTGAGAAAGAAGTCATCCAAAATGTTGGAAAATTTTTTAAATCCACCAGCATGTGATGTTCCCTCAAGACTCTGGCAGAATGTGACCTTCCCTTTGAGACTCCACCACAATGTGACGTTTCCATTGAGACTCTACCACAATGTGACCTTGACATTGAAACTTCACCACAATGTGACGTTTACATTGAAACTCCACCACAATCGACGTTCCCATTGAGACTTCACTACAATGTGACATTAATGTTGAGACTCCACCATAATGTGACAATCACGTTGAGACCCCATCACAATGTGGCATTCACATGAAAACTCCATCACAATGTGACGTTCTCATTGAAACTCCACCACAATGTGATGTTCACATTGACACTCCACCAAAATGTGACGTTCCTGATGACTTCTGGGAAAATCAGTGAGCCAATCACAAAAGCAGAACATTACATTTCTGGGAGGTGGGTTCTGTACATCATCTGTGTAAAGAACACCTCCAGGTTGCCATATTGCATTGTATTTTATATTAAATTACAACACTGCAGTTTGAAAAGTTAAGGACATTTTTTATAACATTCAATTATAATATGACTTGTGTAGCAATTGTATGTGTTCAAATAATTTATATTTAATTTGCTATTTTTTTCCCATGAAAGTGGAGATACCCTTTAAAAACAAACATGTCATTTGACCAGGGAGTGTATATATATACCTTTGAATACAAATGTGCCCTGGCACTCATGTTGTTGCAGCTCAGACTCAGCTTCCTCCCTACCAATCAATAAGAAAGTACCGAGTGCTCGCTATCCATAAGAAAGTGACTTGTCATGCAACCATAACGGAGACTTGCCAGTAAAGCAATAATATTATAGATTTTTTTTTGTTCGCAAAGGCAGGCTTTCTATTCATCAAAACAATGGATTGTGCTGTGTTGATTCGAGCAGGTGTCAATATTTATAATTGGGGGCGGTTAGGATATAATATCTCCATTACTGAGCTGGCCAGACATTTATTAGAATGTATATGCTTAACAAAGCACTCTGGGGGAAAGGTAAAAAAAAAAAAATGAGTCCACAGTTACATTCTTTTAATAAAAAAAACTTTTAAAACAAAACTTTGGATAAACAGTTAAAGCGGAGTTCCAAGCATTTAAAAAAAAAACAACCCACCCATGTTGTTTGCACATAATCTGATATCAATTGCCATTATTAGTTAATGTAGCTTTTGTAAATATTATGTATTTAAAAAAAACATACTTAACTAGTCCCCCCAAGAGTGCTCCCATCTTCAGTGTGGGCAGCTGAAGCCCACTGGTATCTTGTTCTGAGATACAGCGCTGCTGGCAACCCAGCATGCACCTTCTGATCTTGCGCATGCGAATATCTCCTTATCAATAAAAGTTATATTATACAGCACTTAGCTTGCACCCTCTGGTGTTCTTATATCAGCCTTTTGTTGTCTGCTATACAGAAACACTGAAAGAGGGGAAGGAAGCTCTAGAATCCAAACAGGAGCGCCACTTGCAAATGTGCTCTCAAGGAACACAATGTTAGAAGAAAAGGTGTGAGCAGAGAGATGACCTTATCAGTCTGCTGCAGCTCCTTTACTGATCGATCAGTAGGCTGAAGGCGAAGAGTTGACACCACTGGGGGGGGGGGGGGGGGGGGCAGCCGGCTCCATCAACTACAGACTGCCTGCAGAAAACTACAGGAGGGGGCGGAAACAAGACCAGTCACCCTGCAGAAGAAGAGAGAGCAGAGCTGTGGGAGGGGCCCAGCAGGCTCCACCCACTACAGACTGCCTGCAGAAAACTACAGGAGGGGGCAGAGACAAGACCAGTCACCCTGCAGAAGAAGAGAGAGCAGAGCTGTGGGAGGGGCCCAGCAGGAGGTATGTATTTTATCTGTGTATTAAGCAGTCTGCTTGGGTTCAGGTTTAAAATTTGGTAAAAATTTTCTTTTATTTACTAACGTCCATAAAAGACTTCCAGTGACTAAGTCAATTAGTCAGATTTTGTATTTACAGATTTTGTATTTATAGATGATAGGAAATGCTTAATAAATAAATAAAATGGCATTACAGCCACCCCGTAGTCAGCGCTTTCTTCTCACAGACTCTGCTGAATAGCTACAAGTACGGATTAGAAAGCGTCACCGAAGCCGGGAGTAATTTGTACGCCTTCGTGTCTCGCTGCTGTCATATTGCAGCTAATGGAGTCACTTCTAAAGCCAGGAGAGAGGGAAAAAAAGGAATAATAGGGACTATTTTTCTGCTAATCCCCTCCACCCACTGTCTGTGCCCTACTCCAACTCCAGAGAGAAAAGCCACTCTTTTTACTTTGTGAACGCATGGTAGATTGCTGATCCCCTACAGAAAACATGATATACAGTGCCTTGCAAAAGTATTCACCCCCCTTGGCTTTTTACTTATTTTGTTACATTACAGCCTTTAGTTCGATGTTTTTTTTTTTTAATCTGAATTATATGTGATGGATCAGAACACAATAGTCTAAGTTGGTGAAGTAAAATTAGAAAAAATATATAAATAAAACTATTTTTCAGAAATAAAAAACTGATAATTGGTATGTGTGTATGTATTCACCCCCTTTGTTATGAAGCCCATAAAAAGCTCTGGTGCAACCAATTACCTTCAGAGAAGTCACATAATTAGTGAAATGATGTCCACCTGTTTGCAATCTAAGGCCGCGTACACACGGGCGGACTGTTCGCCCAACTTAGTTCGTCAAACAATCCGACAGACAGTCCGTTCAAAATTAGCATGAACGGACTTGACCACACACGATGAACGAACAGTCCGCTGAAAACGTGCGCGATGACGTGTACAGCACGTACGACGGGACTAGAAAAACTACGTCCTATACACTGCAATGCAACCTTCAGCCGTGTAAACCCTTTCTGAGCATGCGCGATACTTAGTCCGTCCAACTTGCCTACACACGAGCGGACTGTCCGCTGAAACCAAGTTTGGACGGACAAAACCAAGTTTGAACGGACTGTCTTACGGAAATTCCGTAAGACTTTGTTCGTCAAACTGTCCGCTGAAACAGTCCGCTGAAGCCCACACACGAGCGGACTGTCCGCTGAAACACTGTTCAGCGGACTAAGTTGGGCGAACAGTCCGCCCGTGTGTACGCGGCCTAAGTGTCACATGACACATCTTTTTGAAAGGCCCCAGAGGCGGCAACACCTAAGAAAGAGGCACCACTAACCAAACACGGCCATGAAGACCAAGGAACTCTCCAAACAAGTAAGGGACAATGTTGTTGAGAAGTACAAGTCAGGGTTAGGTTATAAACAAATATCCAAATCTTTGATGATTCCTAGGAGCACCATCAAATCTATTATATCCAAATTGAAAGAATATGGCAAAACAGCAAACCTGTCAAGAGACGGCCGCACACCAAAACTCCAGGCAAGGAGGGCATTAATCAGCACAGAGACCTAAGGTAACCCTGAAGGAGCTGCAGAGTTCCACAGCAGAGACTGGAGTATCTGTATACATAGGACGACAATAAGCCGTACGCTCCACAGAGTTGGGTTTTATGGCAGAGCGACCAGAAGAAAGCCATTACTTTCAGCAAAAAAAAAAAAATGGAACAATTTGAGTTGCAAAAAGGCATGTGGGAGACTCCAAAATGTATGGAGGAAGGTGTTCTGGTCTGATGAGACTAAAATTGAACTTTTTGGGCATCAACGCTGTGACTGTACCTGCTGATGTTGCAGCTCAGAAAAAGTTGCATTTAAAAATGTCATTCCTGCAGAGGAACTACACGTGTCAGCAGAACCTATTAACCCTCTTGTAGCTGAGTCCAAAGTTGTTTGCCCAACAGTTGCTGAGAAAGACTCTACAGCACAGCTTCAGGTGACCACTGGTATTGCAGCAGAAGCTGTAACTATACCTGATGGGAAATTGTGTGTGTGACTGATAACAATTTAAACATTTTTCTTTTTGTTCAGCCAATTAGATGCTGAAATTTCTTTTTTGCAAGAGACTAGGCTCACCTCCTTGGCAGATATTCATATGGCCAAGAGAGAGTGGAGATATGGTCCATCTTACTGGTCTCTTGCAGCCAAGCCTTACGGCAGTGTGGCGGTGTTGTTGTTTAAAACTGGAATAGTAACTGTCCGGCGGGTTATTGAGGTGGAGATTGGGAGATGTATGGTCTTAGACCTCCTTGTAGGAGGGCAGGACCTGTGCCTAATTAATGTTTATGGGCCGCATATAAAGTGGGACAGGAAATGACTTTTTACAAGGATTAAGCCATTTCTTTTTACATCCTGGCAAGTGGTCTTTGGAGGTGACTTTATTACAGTAACTAGGCCCAAGGGCAAGAAGGGCTTCAAGGACAAATTGGGATATGATAGCTTTTTTTTTTAATAGTATGGTTAGGGATGCTGGTCTTGTGGATGTGCACATTAAGCATCTCCAGGGCGACACAGGGTTCACCTTTCATCGAGGTAGTATTCAGAGTAGGATAGTGCCTTTCTCTTGTGAGTCCATCTGTAAGGCCTGTGATGTAACAGCGACATGACAGCGTGTGCTGGACAAGCTTGAGTTTATATATTTCTGGATGGGAAAGGAATGTGAGGGGTTTGATCTTCCGGACACCTTTCCAGTGCTCCAGAAAAAAATGAATATACTAGGCAGTCTTAGGGATCTGGTGTGGTTGTGCTTCCACAGGAGGCACTATGTTCGGGGCAATTTGAAATACCGCAGTGAGATGGATCATCGTCGTCCTCAGGAGAAGAGTGCAGATGTGGAAGAGACTATGGACCATTTTCTGCTTTGTTGCCCTTTTAACACAGAGGTGTACAAACAGGTGGGGCAGGCCTTCTGTGTTCCTTTCTATTCCAGGCTGGGTGTATTCAATACTGGTGGGGTTTTTTGTTTGGATACACTTTTTTTAGTTAGTCTAGTAGTCCATTATTTCACCTGGAACGCACATTATCGGGTCACCACTCGGGATAAAATCCTTCCTGTTCAGGTGGTGATGTATGACATTTTGCATGAGGTGGGGAAGATTCAGGTGCTTGAGAGAGACAAGCGGAGTCGGGGGGCTTGGTTGAAGGCGTGGAGGGGTTTTAAGCCTCCCTGACTGACAGGAGTCTCTTTCCCGGATGTGGCTCTCGGTCTCTTATCACCCTAGATTTCTTATTTTACGATTCATTTTTGATAAATGGCTGCATATATAGGTGATGGGTTATTCCTCTCAGGCCCTCTCTTCTGCTTTATGTAAATAGTTTTCTAAACATGTTTTGGTAATGGACTATGTATATATTGTATATATATTCTGAATATGGATGTGTATTCCTTTGGTTTCTGTTGAAGTATTGTACTATGGTTTTGTTTTTTACTTTTGTATAAAATGTGTTCCTTGATTCTTTTCAATAAAAGATCAGCAGAGTCCTCCAGCAGAGCAGAGTATTTCAGGAGAGGAGAGTTATAGAGGAAGGAGCAGAGTCCCCCAGCAGTGCAGAGTATTTCAGGAGAGGAGAGTTATAGAGGAAGGAACAGAATCCTCCAGCAGAGCAGAGTATTTCAGGAGAGGAGAGTTATAGAGGAAGGAACAGAATCCTCCAGCAGAGCAGAGTATTTCAGGAGAGGAGAGTTATAGAGGAAGGAGCAGAGTCCTCCAGCAGTGCAGAGTATTTCAGGAGAGGAGAGTTATTGAGGAAGGAGCAGAGTCCCCCAGCAGTGCACAGTATTTCAGGGGAGGACAGTTATAGAAGGAGCAGAGTCCTCCAGCAGAGCAGAGTATTTCAGGAGAGGAGAGTTATAGAGGAAGGAACAGAATCCTCCAGCAGAGCAGAGTATTTCAGGAGAGGAGAGTTATAGAGGAAGGAGCAGAGTCCTCCAGCAATGAAGAGTATTCCAGGAGAGGAGAGTTATAGAGGAAGGAGCAGAGTCCTCCAGCAATGAAGAGTATTTCAGGAGAGGAGAGTTATAGAGGAAGGAGCAGTCCTCCAGCAGCACAGAGAGGAGAATGTATATACAATACATATATATATATATATATATATATATATATATATATATATATACTAACTAACTGATATATATATATATATATATATATATATATATATATATATATATATATATATATATACTGTATACACACACACATACAAATACATAAAACATCCTACATTTGCAGGCTGCTCAGTGAAGGAAATGATGAATAACATCCTGAGGCTGTTTGAATTATACACACAATTATGTTGAATTCTGATGACAGATTTTCTTGAAGCATCGGAGATGTGACTGTGTCATTTTTAATATTCGATTGTAGAATGGTTCAGCGTGTTGCTGGCTGCATTTTCTTATCCTTAGCAAAAGAGTAGCAGAGTTCGGCCTTTATATACCGTATATACTCGAGTATAAGCCGAGATTTTCAGCCTCTTTTTTGAGGCTGAAAGTGCCTCCCTCGGCTTATACTCGAGTCATCGCCGTCTGACTGCTCGATCAGCGTATCGAGCAGACAGACGGCGGACATACTACAATTCGAAAGCCGCGCCTCCGCCTCCGCCTGTGATAGGCGGAACACTGAATTTCCCAGCAGCCTGTGTTCCGCCTATCACGGACATCGTCTCATCCTCGTCCGTAGTACGAGGATGAGACGATGTCCGTGATAGGCGGAACACAGGCTGCTGGGAAATTCAGTGTTCCGCCTATCACAGGCGAAGGCGGAGGCGGAGGCGCGGCTTTCGAATTGTAGTATGTCCGCCGAGGCGCCGACGAAGAGCGGCGATCCTGGCAAGGCACGGGACGGAGGCAAGGCAAGGCACGACACGGGACGGAGGCAAGGAGGCAAGGCACGGCACGGGACGGAGGCAAGGAGGCAAGGCACGGCACGGGACGGAGGCAAGGCACGGGACGGAGGCTCGGGACACAGGTAGGCTGGACACACACACACACACACACACACGGACACACACACACAGGGATGGATGGATGGAGACACACACACACAGGGATGGATGGATGGAT
Source organism: Lithobates pipiens (assembly GCF_037356315.1). Classification (NCBI taxonomy): domain Eukaryota; kingdom Metazoa; phylum Chordata; class Amphibia; order Anura; family Ranidae; genus Lithobates; species Lithobates pipiens. The sequence continues at coordinate 220,203,790 of NW_027507789.1, forward strand.
GGAGACACACACACACAGGGATGGATGGATGGAGACACACACACACAGGGATGGATGGATGGATGGAGACACACACACACAGGGATGGATGGATGGATGGAGACACACACACACAGGGATGGATGGATGGATGGACACACACACACACAGGGATGGATGGACACACAGGGATGGACGGACACACAGGGATGGACAGGCATGTCTCACCCTCGGCTTATACACGAGTCAATAAGTTTGCCAGTTTTTTTGGGGGTAAATTGGGGGCCTCGGCTTATATTCGGGTCGGCCTATACTCGAGTATATACGGTACATTTAAATACGAGGGAAGACATTTACTTCTTGATACGAGGTCACTCTGAAAGAACGTTAGTAAGCGTGTGTGCTAAACATTCAGCTTTGAACACATATACAATTTTTTTGTTTAAAGCTTTTTAGAGTTTTCATTATTTTTTTCATTAAGTGTGCCAGCTGTCAGGCTGAAAGTCAAAGAAACTAACATTTTCAGATGTAGATTGGCAGTTCTTTTATGACTGGTGTCTTTTCAGGCACACTATTCCATTTAATGTGAAGCTGCAGATAAACCCATTGACTGTCAAGGACATGTTACAACCAAAATGTAAATGTATTTTATGGGGATTTTATGTGATAGACCAACACAAAGGGACAAATTGTGAAGTGGAAGGAAAATGATAATTGGTTTTAATTTTTTTTTACAAATAAATATGTGAAAAATGGAGAGGGGGGTTGCATTTGTATGGCGCCCCCCGGAGTCAATACTTTGTAGAACCCCCTTTCTCTGCAATTACAGCTGCAAGTCTTTTTGGGGATGTCTCTACCAGCTTTGCACATCTAGAGAGGGACATTTTTGCCCATTCTTCTTTGCAAAATAGCTCAAGCTCTGTCAGATTGGATGGAGAGCGTCTGTGAACAACAATTTTTAAGTCTTGCCATTCTAACACATGAATATGCTTTGATCTAAACCATTCCATTGTAGCTCTGGCTGGATGTTTCGGGTCGTTGTCCTGCTGGAAGGTGAACCTCCGCCCCGGTCTCAAGTCTTTTGCAGACTTTAACAGGTTTTCTTCTAAGATTGCCCTGTATTTGTCTCCATCCATCTTCCCATCAACTCTGACCAGCTTCCCTGTCCCTGCTAAAGAAAAGCATCCCCAGCACATGTTTCTGCCACCACCATGTTTCACGGTGGGGATGTTGTGTTTAGGGTGATGTGCAGTGTTAGTTTTCCCCTACACTTTAGGCCAAAAAGTTCTATGTTAGTCTCATCTGACCAGAGCACTTTCTTCCACATGTTTGCCGTGTCCCCCACATGGCTTCTCGCAAACTGCAAACAGGACTTCTTATGGCTTTCTTTCAAAAATGGCTTTCTTCTTGTCACTCTTCCATAAAGGCCAGATTTGTGGAGTGCAAGACTAATTCCCCATACACACGATCGGAAATTCCGCCAGCAAAAGTCCGATGTGAGTATTCGGTCGGGAATTCTGACCGTGTTTATGCTCCATCGGACTTTTGCTGGCGGAATTCCCGCCAACAAAAGATTAAGAGCAGGCTCTCAATTTTTCGGTCGGAAAAAGTTCAGATCGTCTGTACCAATTCCGATGCACAAAATTCCTATGCATGCTCAGAAACAATTCGACGCATGCTCTGAAGCATTGAACTTCGTTTTCTCGGCTCGTTGTTGTGTTGTACATCACCGCGTTCATGTTGGTCGTAAGTTTGGAGAACTTTTGTGTGACCGTATGTATGCAAGCCAAGCTTGAGCGGAATTCTGACGGAAAAACCATCCAAGTTTTTTCCCGACGGAAAATCCGCTCGTGTGTACAGTGCATAACAGTTGTCCTGTGGACAGATTCTCCCACCTGAGCTGTGGATCTCTGCAGCTCCTCCAGAGTTACCTCTTGGCTGCTTCTCTGATGAATGCTCTCCTTGCCCGGCCAGTCAGTTTAGGTGAATGGCCATGTCTTGGTAGGTTTGCAGTTGTGCCCATACTCTTTCCATTTTCAGATGATGGATTGAACAGAGCTCCGTGAGATGTTCAAAACTTGGGAGATTTTTTTATACGTTGTGATATTGGGGTGATTAAGCTCAATTGGTAGATGCGCGTTTTAGTCTACATCAGGCAGGCGTGTTATGGTTAAGGGCCTGGTAGCCCACGTTTATTATAAGAAAACAAAATATTTAGTTCATCCAGTAATCCCACGCAGGGGTTTAAATTCATTCAGCACACAAATGAACATACCAAGCCACCTGGCTCTCAATTGTCAACAGTTCCTCTGCTTGCTCCCAACAGATTTGTCAACTCTTTCCAGCCCCCTGGACTCACCGACTTCCTTAGTCTTCCTGACTCTCAAGGTTGTCAGCCTTTCCCAGTCCCTTACACGGACTACAGTCTCCCACAGGGCAAACCACTCTTCAGCCAGCATCAAGCTGCTCACACTCCACCACCTACATCAACAGCCCTTCATTTATATGGCCTATATGCAGCTGGGCACACACCCTGCTCGTTAACATCAAGACCCGGACACAGGGCTGGAGATCCCGTCCCACCCATGACTCTCAGGGATCTCCAGACTACAGAATCCCATCCAAAACTAGCAAAACCTGGAGAAAACTGACATAGCAGTTTTCTCCATTTAAAAGCTACACTCTGTAGTCTTGCCGTCCGCAGATATGCAAACTCTGTGTCTGCGTCTTGTTTTCCTCCAATTTCATAGGGACAGAGCCTCGCTCTGTCACATATCCCCCCCCTTTGTTTCGATCCGGAGGGAGGAACACCAGCACCCATCACGATGGTTGGGACACCTCTGTGCTGGCTGTCAGCCACGTAGGCCCAACCCTTTTTCCGGGTGCGCTTCCAGGAACATTCCCCCCTGGATCTTAACAGGTTCCTATATTTTCCTATACTCAGCCTTCCTCTTCTTTTCACCTTACAAATACCCATTTTACCCTTCACCATCGGTATTTCAGGTTTAAAACAGTTTCTCTTGGTACCCACTGCAACCAAATCATTGTTTGCAGAACGAACTCTTAACAGATCACAGATTTCCATATCATCAGTGCTTTCCAACTCAGTGTTTGTTAGAAGAAGACCTGAGGAGGGACTACATCCGACGGGACCATAGCACAGCTCCACCTCACCCGTTGTCCAACACTCCATGGGTACTTGTTCTAACAACCTACCCTGACCCAAGCATAAACCATTTTTTCCATGTGAACACATTACATTGTTATGGCAACCAATATTAACACTTTCTCCCATAGTGTCTCTGGGCACCTTAACTTGTACCCCTGGGCCAGTGACAGAAAGCATCTCTGCTTCTGCTGAGTCCATTCTGGGCCCTTCCTTCTCATGAGGCCTAGCGGGTAAGGCAGTATCTGCGCCCTCTACTGACCACTGCTCCGCCGCACCTCGGACCACACCAGCAGAGATTTTTCTAGTCACCGCCCCAGACGGAGAGACCTCTGATATCTCAAGCAGTTCTCTCGTGTGCCTTCCATACCAATCAATAACTAGAAGTACGCTCACAGAGAATCTGGAGATCCTGTGCCAAATGGGTAACCATTGGTCCCACCAATTCCACTGTTGGTCACGGTTTCCCAGCACTGCCTGTACCACTTGGCTCCACCCATTGGTGCTACGCAGCACCACCTGGTCCAACTGCGGCGGAGATACCCAAGTATACAGTAAGTTCATCTTTACCAACTCTAACATTTCTAGTAAAGTTTCTGTCATCTCTAAACATCCCATGTCTAAACACCAGAACTTTCTAGGGTCCTTTACCCTGTCCAAGACATGGAGGGGCTCAGCGACTGCAGGTTGAGAAGGTGAGACATTTGAAGAGACCTCATCCTCCTTGGAGGTACTCATCATCACGGCCTGTTGTTCCCCTGGAGAGCTGTCAGACACGTCTCACACTTATCCATTCTGCACCAGTGTTGGTGAGCCTCTGCAGGTCATTACAAGTCACACTATCACTTTGATACTCAATATCATTTAGCTGTGGAGCTGTGGACAACACATCTGCGATGCCAGTGCCCTGAACTGTTTCTTCAGAGGGGAGGGCAGCAACCTTTGCAAGGACCAAGGCGCCCTCAACCACCGACGGCTCTGCGATCCCCCTGTCTGGCATAGCAGTTGTGTCCACACCCTTGTTACTTAAGCTAGCCTTATCCAGCATGGCTAACAATTGTTTGGCCCAGCTGTCCCAGTCCATTGTGGTTCCACCATGGGTGTTCCACAGCGTTGCATCACCTGCTGTAGAAAGCCGCACAGAAACCTGGGATTCATTAGCTTTAACTGCACTTTCCTCACTTCTATACAGATCATTTTGTAACACCACACTTTTATCAACGTTGCATTGGGGTGATGCTTCGTCACCTAAAACTTGGTGCAGCACACCATTCTGAACACCTTTTTCTGGTGGCACTACAGACACATCCAGCTTTGTATACTCAGCTTTTGCAGGCTGAATTAACCCCTTGCCCACTGGGCTACACGTAGGGTTGTGGGGCTGCGCCCACACTCTCTCACTGTGTGAATTAGTCCCCCCTTGTTCCACCAGCATAGCACCAGAGCCATCCTGGGCAGCCTCTGACTCCAACACATGGAGACCCCATGAGACTTCCATGGACAATCTCCTACTCTCATCACTGGTAGTGAACACATTACCAACCTCATATCAGCAATGAGGTACTCACCGAGGCCAAGATGCAGAGAGCGGTGGCTGTTGCGACTCAGCGCACACCACCCCTGGAGGTGATACAGGGAATGGGTTGCACCAAGAGGCACAAGCCTCCAGCGGGATACCTGACTTGCGTGAAGGTCTGGAGGAAGGCTTGTGCAGGATGGACCGGACCAGAAGGTAAGCAGCCAGCAGGTCTGTAAAACAAGTAAAGAAAGTGCAGAAACAGGCCGAGGGTCAAACACCAGTAATCAGTCCTGGAGCCGGCAAGGCTGAGTGCAGAGGATAATCCGGAGGCAGGCCGAGGGTCAAACACAGGTGATCAGTCCTGGAGCCAGCAAGGCTAAGTGCAGCAGACAGAGAATAATCCAGAGGCAGGCCGAGGGTCAAACACAAGTATCCGTCCAGTGCGCAGCAAGGTTAAGAGTAGGAAGTCCATTTAAACAAGCCAGGGGTCAGGTCAGGAGAGAATCAGCAAAGTCTTCAGGCAATCCAGGTCAAAGCAGGAAGTGTCAAACAGGAACAGGAAGCGGCAAACAGGAACAGGAAGCAGGGAAACACAGGTGAGCTGAGACAAACCAGCAACTTGTCTGTGTGCTAAGGATCCTTTTATAGGCTGGTCAGGGAGTTCACGTTATGCGTGTGCTTGAGCGCACTCGCGCACGCCTCTCAGTAGGGCTGCGAATGTGCGTGCGCCGGAGCGCAGATCCATGGCAAATTTGTGTGCGTCTATGCGCAGGTAGGTGGTGAGTTTGATTCAAATTACTTCCCTGATAGTGCCCCCCCCCAAGGGGCGGCCTCCGGACGCCCAAGCTGGCCATCAACTCCGGATGTTCCTGATGAAAAGCTCTAATCAATCTTGGAGCATGAAGATTACCAGAAGGTTCCCAGGAGTTGTCTTCTGATGGGTACCCTTTCCATTTTACTAGGTACTGAAGTTGTCTGCCCGACTTTCTGCAGCTAAGTATGGCTTCCACTTCAAATTCGTCCTCCCCATCTATTACAACTGGAGGCGGGGGAGGCTCCTCTCTTCCGGGAAATGGACTAGGAACTACTGGCTTTAAGAGAGATACATGAAAAACTGGATGTATTCTGTATGATCTGGGTAAGTCTAACTCAAAGGCCACAGGATTCACCATTCTCTTGATTGTGAATGGGCCTATGAACCTAGGACCTAACTTACGTGAAGGGCAGGGTAGTTTGAGATGAGTAGAGGCTAGCCAGACCTTCTCGCCAATTCCAAAAGCTGGATTCTCCTTTCTCCCTTTGTCGTAGTACTTCCTGTAGTCGTCTTGAGCTCTTTGCATGGTTGCTCGAATCTTTTGAAAATTTGATTGGATAGAGACTATCCGATCCTGAACAGCAGGGACTGACGTTTCAGGGATGGAGTTGGGGAGGAAGGAGGGATGGAATCCAAAATTCGACCAAAACGGTGTTTGGTTAGTAGCCGTGTGTACAGAATTGTTGTATGCAAATTCTGCATAAGACAGAAGGGAAGACCAGTCATCCTGGGAGCCGGAACAGAAACAGCGGAGATATTGTTCTAGAGATTGGTTTGTCCTTTCTGTCTGACCGTTGCTCTGAGGATGGTAAGCGGACGAGAGACAGACCTTGATTTCCAAGGCCTTACAGAGTTCTTTCCAGAATTTAGAAGTAAACTGAGCGCCCCTATCTGAGACGATGCTGTTAGGTACTCCATGGAGTCTGACTATTTCCTTAATAAAAGTATTGGCAGTGTCCAAGGCAGAGGGAGTACCAATCATGGGCAAGAAGTGGGCCATTTTTGAAAGACGGTCAACCACGACCAAGATGGTGGTAAACCCTTCTGAGGGTGGCAGATCCACAATAAAGTCCATAGAAATGTCTGCCCATGGTCGTTCAGGGATAGGTAGGGGTCTCAGTAATCCCCAGGGTTTGGCTTTAAATCCTTTGTTGCGTTGGCACTGAATGCATGAGGAGACAAATTTCTGACAGTCCCGCCTCCAACCAGGCCACCAGAAGGAACGGGAAATCAATTCTGACGTCTTCCGTATTCCGAAGTGGCCGGCCAACTTGTAGTCATGAAAAGTCTTTAAGATTGCTGGCCTTACTTCCTGAGGGACAAAGATCTTATCATGTGCCCAAAGTAGATCATTGCGTTTCTTCAAGGAAGACACTACGGATCAGTACAGTGGCTTGAGGCTGTTTTAATGGCGGTTACCAGGTCGGATTGTGTAAGCAGGAGAAAATTTTGCGGTGACAGAATGGTGCTGGGTTCAGTAAACTGGGGGGATTCAGGGAACATCCGGGAGAGTGCATCCGCTTTGCCATTTTTGGACCCGGGACGGTAGGAAATGTGGAAGTTGAACCTAGAAAAAAAAAGTGCCCAACGGGCTTGTCGTGGTCTTAAGCGCTTGGCTGTTCTGAGATATTCCAGGTTCTTATGGTCCGTAAAAATTGTAATAGGATGAGTTGCACCCTCTAAGAGATACCTCCATTCTTCTAAGGCAAACTTAATGGCCAATAGCTCTCGGTCACCGACATCATAATTCTTTTCCGGAGGATTTAGCTTTCGGGAGGCAAAAGCTACTGGATGCAAAAGGGCCTTGGGGCCCCGTCTTTGTGAAAGAATGGCTCCAGTGGCGGTTTCAGAAGCGTCAACTTCCAACACAAATGGCAAAAGTGGGTCTGGATGCTGTAGAATGGGTGCTGAAGTGAACAAAGATTTCAGTTTAATGAAGGCTTCCTGAGCTTCCTGGGACCACTGGAAGCGTCCATGTTGACGGGTCAGCTGCGTAATCGGAGAAACAATGGATGAGAAGCCGGCAATGAATCTTCGATAGAAGTTAGCAAAGCCTATGAATCTTTGCACAGCTTTTTTGTCCCCTGGAGCGGGCCAATCAAGAATCGCCTTGACCTTTTGGGGGTCCATGGCGATCCCCTGAGTGGAAATGATGAATCCAAGAAATTGGACAACGGTCTTCTCGAATTCGCATTTTTCTGCCTTAAGGTATAGTTTATGTTTCCTCAGAATGGTAAGGACCTTTCTTACATGGTCTCGGTGTAGTTCAATGGTGGCAGAAAAAATGAGAATGTCGTCTAAATATACGACTACAAAGTCGTCAAGGTATTCTCTGAAAATGTCATTCACCAGGTGTTGAAAGGTGGCCGGGGCGTTGCACAGACCGAAGGGCATCACTAAATACTCAAAATGCCCAAACCTGGACCTGAAGGCTGTTTTCCATTCGTCATTGGTACGAATCCGAACAAGGTTATAAGCGCCTCGTAGGTCAAGTTTGGAGAAGATCTTGGCAGTCCGAAAGCGCTGAAATAGTTCTGGGATGAGCGGGAGTGGGTATCGGTTTTTAACAGTTATTTTATTGAGTTCCCTATAATCGATACAGGGTCTGAGGGAGCCATCTTTTTTCTCAACGAAGAAAATACCCGCCCCGGCTGGAGATGAAGAGGGCCGAATGAAGCCTTTTTCCAGGTTCTCATCGATGTAGGCTTTGAGAGCCTTTAGCTCAGTCTCGGATAGAGGGAATATGCGCCCGAACGGAATTTCAGATCCAGGTAACAATTCGATGGGGCAGTCGTAAGACCGATGAGGTGGTAGACAATCGGCCTTCTTCTTATCAAAAACATCCTTAAACTCGAGGTATACTGGAGGGACATGCTGAAGACTGTCGGATGCAGGAACGACTGCCATACAGGTAGCTGGAACTGGAGGAAAACAGTGTTGAGAACAGTAAGAGGATGTAAAAGAGACCTTCTTTTTGCTCCAGTTAACGTGGGGGTCGTGGGCCTGCAACCAAGGGAGTCCTAAAATAATAGGGAACATGGGAGAAGAAATCAAATCAAAGCGTAGGAGCTCCTTGTGGCCCGAGTCCGTGATGGTGAGAATCGGCTGGGTCTCTTGTGTAACTGGTCCGGAGCGAGGTAAAGACCCATCAGCCAAGTGGACAAGAAGATTTTGTTTTTTGTCTTGGAGAGGAAGGTGGAGTTTTTGAGCCACAGAGATGTCCAGGAAACAACTGCACGCTCCGGAGTCAATTACGGCCGGTAGTTGAATCCTCTCTTCCGCCAGCTGCAGAGAAACAGAAAGAGTAACATAAGACTGGGTGAGGTTTGTGGCTTGATAGTTCATAACAAATTGCGGAGATGGCTTACAAGGTCTCACTGGGCAGTTGCGAAGGTAATGGCCAACCCCTCCGCAGTACAGACATAGGTTGGCCTGTCGTCTTCGTTGCCTTTCATCTGGGGTGAGACGAGGGCGAACAAGTCCTAGCTGCATGGGTTCCCCTTCCGTGGCCATGGGGCCAGCAGGGACCGGAATTGGAGGGTAAGGAGTGGTCGACTTGGGGAGCATCCAGCTGGGCCGAGGGGTCTGAAGGCGCTCAGAGCGACGCTCCCGCATGCGCCTGTCCAACTTGGTGGCTAATTGAATCAGGTCCTCCAAAGAGGCGGGGGTCTCCACTCTAGCTAATTCGTCCTTCAAAGTTTCGGAAAGGCCTTGTCGGTATTGGTACCTGAGGGCGGCCTCATTCCAGCCGGTGTCAGCTGACCACTTACGGAACTCGACGGTATAGTCCTCCACTGGTCTCTTTCCTTGTGTTAAGGTGTGCAGAGTGGCTTCGGCTGTAGCAGTACGTTGTGGGTCATCATATAACTGACCCATAGAGTTAAAGAAGGTTTCCACTGAGTTCAGGAGAGGACTTCTTTGTTCCATAAGGCTATGTGCCCATGCCTGGGGTTCTTCAGATAGTAAGGAGATGATAAATCCAACTTTCACTATTTCAGAAGAAAAAGTCCTTGGTTGCAGGGCCAGATATAAGGAGCAGGCATTTTTAAATGCCCTGAATTTTTTTCGGTCGCCCGAAAATCGCTCAGGCATAGGTACCCTTGGTTCAGGAGTCGCCATCACCAGGGCAGGCGGTGAATGGGCCTGTGGTAGGGAGGCCCCGCCAGGGGGCGCTGGTGCTGCGTTAACTGGTGAAGGTGTTCCTGCTAATTGCTGAAGACGGCTGTCGATTTGGGTGTACCCATCTTGCAATTTCTGCACAGCGTCTGCAAGGGCTGTAACTTGCTGGCACAACATCTCCAAAGGTGAACCCGCTCTGTTGGCCTCTGTCATGGCTGGTTTGTACTATCAGCAATGAGGTACTCACCGAGGCCAAGATGCAGAGAGCGGTGGCTGTTGCGACTCAGCGCACACCACCCCTGGAGGTGATACAGGGAATGGGTTGCACCAAGAGGCACAAGCCTCCAGCGGGATACCTGACTTGCGTGAAGGTCTGGAGGAAGGCTTGTGCAGGATGGACCGGACCAGAAGGTAAGCAGCCAGCAGGTCTGTAAAACAAGTAAAGAAAGTGCAGAAACAGGCCGAGGGTCAAACACCAGTAATCAGTCCTGGAGCCGGCAAGGCTGAGTGCAGAGGATAATCCGGAGGCAGGCCGAGGGTCAAACACAGGTGATCAGTCCTGGAGCCAGCAAGGCTAAGTGCAGCAGACAGAGAATAATCCAGAGGCAGGCCGAGGGTCAAACACAAGTATCCGTCCAGTGCGCAGCAAGGTTAAGAGTAGGAAGTCCGTTTAAACAAGCCAGGGGTCAGGTCAGGAGAGAATCAGCAAAGTCTTCAGGCAATCCAGGTCAAAGCAGGAAGTGTCAAACAGGAACAGGAAGCGGCAAACAGGAACAGGAAGCAGGGAAACACAGGTGAGCTGAGACAAACCAGCAACTTGTCTGTGTGCTAAGGATCCTTTTATAGGCTGGTCAGGGAGTTCACGTTATGCGTGTGCTTGAGCGCACTCGCGCACGCCTCTCAGTAGGGCTGCGAATGTGCGTGCGCCGGAGCGCAGATCCATGGCAAATTTGTGTGCGTCTATGCGCAGGTAGGTGGTGAGTTTGATTCAAATTACTTCCCTGATACCTCACTCTCAGATATGACATTACAAGAAATACATGTTTCAATGTCATTACACTCATAACGTTTAGCAATAGTATCACTTTTGTTAGTACGATCATTAGCATTCTCATTACATGTAGACACAACTGCTGTTTTTGTGGTTTGTTTATGAGCCACCATAACCTCTGAGCGACTCTTCACAGCACCTGCTCTCTGTAAAGGGGCACTTTTGCCTATTTGGGCAGCTCCATAGCTGACCTGGGAAACTCTCTGCTCCAACACTGCAAGCTCCTTGGAAGTTTCCCTGGGCAACCCTGCAGCAGCTGTCACTAGGGAACATGGTACCAGCACTGTTTTGGTCACCCCTAGCTCAATTTTCCCAACCATCTGCTGGATCATAGCAGGCATATGCAGAGTCCCCATGTCCTTTTCAGTCTTTAGCCCTGCGTCTAGTTGGGCTTTACGCTGCGCCTCCCCACTGCTCTGGGTAGCACAATGCAGAAAGTCTATGTCCATTTGTACCGCGGATCTCCCCACTGGACATACTCCCACTTCACTGGGTTCAGCATCATAAACTGAAACAGTCTTACCAGTTCCTGCAGCTGATGTCATAGCCTTCACTTGAGTGCGTTGTCTCACTGGTGTGGTGTCTCCATAGGCTGACTCCCCCATGTGGCCATGGAGCAAAACTGCAGCCTTTCTGGACCCACTGACGCCCCCTGTAGGTAACACAAGATCCTTGTTGCTAGGGGTAACTGCAGACTTGCACTCCAAAGCTGGTTGGCTATACCTCATGCAGGATTCAGGCTGATGTACTCTCCTTTCGGGACTGACCCCTTTGCCTAAGCGGCCATGACAGAAAACCTTACGTTTCTCTGGATTTCCAATTCCTAGGACTTCCGGCGACACTTCTCCCATCCTGGAGCATTGCTGGCGGCCCATGATACGATGGAACTCTCCTCTAAGAAGGATTTCCTCTTTAAACTTGCGATAGTCATCCTGGTCCCCATCCATCAAATGGTAAACCGACCGGAACTCTATCCGCAATAAGGTTTGCAGCAGTTTTGGCCACCGGTCCCTAGGCCATTTTCTCTTTACAGCAACTTTTTCAAATCTTACAAGGAAGTCTCCCACCTCCTCTGTAGGCAGCATGGGTTGCACATAGTCAGAGGCCAAGATGTCAGCCCCTTGCAGTGCACCCCACTCTTTGCGATTCCGCTGGAACCATTCATTCGCTGTCTCACATTTCACTGGCCCCTTTTGGCTGGCCCTACAAGGTGGAGACATCTTCCCAGGCCATGCTGAGCTCACATCCTCTTTAACTTGATAAAACATGAACTTCTTGCTTTTTGACTGCCTCATCCTTGCAATCACATGCACACAGCAGCTTGTAACAGTTCTCAGCAAAGAAGGAGAAAAAAAAAATCTGATGTTTGATTCTTCCTTCACAGGTACACAACCCGCATTCAACACAGTCCATCAAATAAACGTATACGCAATGCTGTTCGCCTGGCTGCCACACACAGCTAGCAGCAGTTCCTGATGCGACTCACTGTGGAGCAAGGACCCGGATTCCACCGTCTACATGCCCGCATTCGAGCACCACTTGTGATATTGGGGTGATTAAGCTCAATTGGTAGATGCGCGTTTTAGTCTACATCAGGCAGGCGTGTTATGGTTAAGGGCCTGGTAGCCCACGTTTATTATAAGAAAACAAAATATTTAGTTCATCCAGTAATCCCACGCAGGGGTTTAAATTCATTCAGCACACAAATGAACATACCAAGCCACCTGGCTCTCAATTGTCAACAGTTCCTCTGCTTGCTCCCAACAGATTTGTCAACTCTTTCCAGCCCCCTGGACTCACCGACTTCCTTAGTCTTCCTGACTCTCAAGGTTGTCAGCCTTTCCCAGTCCCTTACACGGACTACAGTCTCCCACAGGGCAAACCACTCTTCAGCCAGCATCAAGCTGCTCACACTCCACCACCTACATCAACAGCCCTTCATTTATATGGCCTATATGCAGCTGGGCACACACCCTGCTCGTTAACATCAAGACCCGGACACAGGGCTGGAGATCCCGTCCCACCCATGACTCTCAGGGATCTCCAGACTACAGAATCCCATCCAAAACTAGCAAAACCTGGAGAAAACTGACATAGCAGTTTTCTCCATTTAAAAGCTACACTCTGTAGTCTTGCCGTCCGCAGATATGCAAACTCTGTGTCTGCGTCTTGTTTTCCTCCAATTTCATAGGGACAGAGCCTCGCTCTGTCACAACGTATATAATAAAGTGCAGGGCTATGGTGATATCAGTGACCTATGGAGTCCCTCAAGGCTCTCCTTTGTCACCCGTTCTCTTCAACATTTACATTCGCCCACTCCTACAAATCATCAGATGCTCAAATCTCTGCTTCCACTCTTACGCTGACGACACGTAACTTTATTTCCGGATAAATGGAAAAAAAGATCACCAACAACAACTTGAAAACTGCCTCAAATCAATAGAGGACTGGATGACCACTAACTCCCTCCAGCTGAACGAATCAAAGACAGAGCTTCTTTTCTTACACCCAAATCATAAGCCCACAACCAAAACCTCCTGGTCTCCACCAACCGTCTTTGGGCAGACTATCTGTCAGGGAACTCACCGTACGTATGCCTGTCCCCATATAGCTGCAGTTCCCCTTCGTTCCAGGCGCCATGCGCGGTGTCCCCGTCAGAGGCGTACGAGTTCCAGGACGAACAGACGTATGCTAATCCGAACACGCGGAGACACCCGCGCAAACTGAACGGATGTACGTATTCACGCACGGACGGCCACTTCCACCAATCCTGGCTCACTTCCCTCTATATAAACAGGATCATGGCCTGACACCAGTGCTGGATCGTCTTCAGCTATTCCTGCAAGACCTGATCGTTGCTCCTGTGACCTTGTTCCTGTGAACCTTGTTCCGTGACCTTGCTCCTGTGATCCTTGTTCCTGTGACCCGTTCCTGATACCCTCTCCTTGGATACCCCGTGTTACTATCTCCCGGACTACCTTTGACCTCGGCTTGGACTTTCGACTTTGGCTTGCCTCCTGATTCTGTACCTCATTTGCTAACACGTTACCAGACCCCTGCTCGTCCTTGATTACGCACCTGCCTCTTGTTATTGTACCGCATTGCCCGCCAGTTGCCGACCTTGCCTGTTACAGACACGTAGTGCTTCCTGCACACCTGCTGGACTTCCGCTGCCTACCTCCGTGACCAGTCAACACCTCTTCTACCGTGAGGACCCAGCGTCTCCAAGGTCTTCAACTTCCACCTGCAGGCACCTGCACCCTTTCGTTGTCCTCACGCTCCCTGTTCCCATCTCCAGGGGCGTGGAGACCGGAAGCGTGCGAGAGGCCACCCTCAGCAGTCTGACTCCGCTGTAAGGTACGTGACAGTACGATCCAGCCAAACATGGAGTCAGACAGGGGGGCCTCACCCTTGGAAGCTTTGTGCCAACAAATCTCTGCCCTTACCCAAGCAGTTCAGGGCCTGCAAGATGGTTACCATCAACTTGAACAGAGGGTGGAGTCATTAACTCCGAACACTACTGCTTCCCAAGGGGCTACAGCATCTCGGTCCGCCAGTCCGGCAACTCCAGCATCTATGCCCGCAATAGTGGTGCCATCCCCTGAGCCTCGTGTTCCTACTCCGGATCGTTTTTTTGGAGATCACAGCAAATTCCGCGCTTTTCGTAATGCGTGCCAATTATACTTCCTGCTACAGCCTCGCACCTTCTCCTTGGAAAGCACAAAAGTGGGGTTCATTGTCTCCTTGCTCCAGGGGGAACCTCAGACCTGGGCCCATCGCCTCTTGGAACAGGCCAGCCCTCTACTTGACACTATGGACTCTTTTCTGAACGAGGTGGCTAAATTATATGACGATCCTCAGCGTGCCACAACTGCTGAGGCCAGTCTCCATGCTCTGCAACAGGGTCGCAGACCTGTAGAGGATTATGTGAGGGACTTTAGGCGGTGGAGTTCTGATACTCAATGGAATGACGCCGCCCTACGTTACCAATTCCGCATTGGACTGTCCGAACCATTAAAGGATGAATTGGCCCGTATCGGAGTTCCTAGTTCTCTAGAAGACCTCATACAAGTATCAATCCAAATCGACCGCCGTCTCAGGGAACGGAGATCTGAAAGAGTTGACCAGTTCCGCCCCACTTGGATGTTACCCAAGGTTCCGAATCATCCTCCCATTTCCACACCTGCTCCTATCTCTGAAGCTCCAGAGCCAATGCAATTAGGATTACTTCGCTCACCATTGTCTCCTAAGGAGAAGCTACGCCGACGCCACAACAATCTTTGCCTTTATTGTGGGGAAGCTGGTCATTATGCGAAGACATGTCCAAATAAAATTCGTAAGTTCAAAGACTCATCTCTCGTATCTAATGCATTACCTCTGACAAGATCTATTCATATAGCTGTTCCCCTTTCCTTACAGCTTCCAGGAGAAACACTCCAGGTTCAAGCTATAATTGACTCGGGTGCCTGTAGCTGCTTCATTGACCATACCCTCGTTCTGCAACACAACATTCCATTAACACTCAAGCAACGCCAACTTTCCATACGGTTAGCAGATGGATCCAACATCAGTTCAGGCCCCATTACCCATGAGACTCAACCACTGTTCGCCAACATTCTATCCGATCACCAAGAATTAATCCGCCTGGATGTCATCTCTTCACCACTCTTCACAATCATTCTGGGAATGCCATGGTTACAAGCCCATAATCCCCAAATAAACTGGATAACTGGTGAGGTAGTGTTTCGGTCCACTTACTGCCTCCAAAATTGTATCAAGATTTCAAACCACCTGGCCCCGGTCATTGCCTGTTCGGGCCCCACATCCGAGCTCCAGAGGTTGGTCCCACCCACATACCATAAATTCCTGGACGTATTTGACAAACGAAAGGCGGACACACTTCCCCCTCATCGGGTCTACGATTGCCCAATCGAGTTATTGCCTGGAGCCGAAATTCCATTCGGGAGGATATTCCCTCTATCGGAACCTGAACTCCTGGTCCTCAAAGAATACATCGATGAGAACCTCAAGAAAGGATTTATCCGACATTCCTCTTCTCCAGCTGGTGCTGGAATATTCTTCGTTGAAAAAAAAGACCGCTCGCTCCGCCCATGTGTGGATTACAGGGATTTAAATAAAGTGACGATTAAGAACCGCTATCCCCTTCCATTGATCCCAGAATTATTCCAGAGACTTCGATCAGCCAAAATATTTACAAAGCTGGATTTACGAGGGGCCTATAACCTAATCAGAATCCGTAAGGGGGATGAATGGAAAACGGCTTTTCGGACACGTTTTGGCCACTTTGAGTATCTGGTCATGCCATTCGGACTCTGCAACGCTCCAGCTACTTTTCAACATTTTGTTAATAACATTTTCAGGGACTTTTTGTATTTATTCGTAATTGTTTATTTGGATGACATTTTGGTATTTTCAAACTCTCTAGAAACCCATCGTGACCATGTAAAACAAGTTCTCCTGAGATTAAGGCAAAATGGGCTATACGCCAAGGCCGAGAAGTGCGAGTTCGAATGGCAGACCATTCATTTCCTTGGTCTGGTGATATCAACAGAGAAAATAGAGATGGATCCCCAAAAGGTGTCAGCCATTTTATCCTGGCCACCTCCAACTGATAAAAAAGGGGTACAGCGCTTCATTGGATTCTCTAATTTTTACAGGAAATTTATCAAAACTTTTCCAGTGTTATAGCTCCCATCACGCAACTCACCAGCAAACAAAACCGTTTTCAATGGTCTATCGAGGCCCAAGCTGCGTTCGATAAACTAAAAGAACTATTCACATCGGCCCCAATTCTCAAACACCCTGACCCTGCTCTACCCTACACTCTGGAAGTGGACGCTTCAGAGAACGCTGTAGGCGCTATTCTGTCCCAACGCAAGGGCTTAAATCATTAATGCATCCTGTAGCGTTCTTTTCCAAGAAACTAAATACGTCAGAAAGGAACTATGATGTGGGAGATCGGGAACTTCTGGCAATCAAACTGGCTTGAGAAGAGTGGCGGTACCTTCTGGAGGGGGCAACACATCCAATATTGATCTTTACAGATCATAAAAATTTGGAATATCTCAGAACAGCCAAGCGTCTCAGGCCCCGGCAGGCAAGATGGGCTCTTTTCTTCTACCGTTTTAATTTTCACATAACCTACAGACCAGGATCCAAGAACAGTAAACCTGACGCATTATCCCGTATGTTCTCTGAAACTGAAGTCTCATCCCCTCCAGATACTATTCTGCAAGCTGGGAACTTTCTATTAACACAAACCAGTTTTCTATCACAGGTTCGGCAGTCGTCTCGAGGTGCAGCAGTCCCTCCAGATATTAACCTCCAAGAAAAGGATGGTCTTCTCTGGCGAGGAAGTAAACTATTCATTCCTCAAAACCTTCGCATCTCCGTCCTACAGGCTTGTCATGACTATCCCCTGGCGGGTCACTTTGGGGGTCACAAGACGATAAATTTAGTTCAAAGGCATTTCTGGTGACCAAACCTCGCAAAAGACTGTAGGAACTATGTTAGCTCTTGTTCAACCTGTCTCCGGAATAAGAATAGCAAAAACAAGGCCTGGGGATTGTTGAGGCCATTACCTATCCCTGAAAGACCATGGGATAAGATCGCAATGGACTTTATTGTTGAGCTTCCTCCCTCTGAAGGATTCTCCTCTATTTTCATGGTGGTGGATCGCTTTTCCAAGATGGCACACTTCATCCCCATGAAAGGAACTCCGTCTGCAACTGAGACAGCCAGAGTATTCATTAGAGAAATTGTCAGACTCCATGGAATTCCCGGTGATATTGTCTCTGATCGTGGAGTCCAATTTACGTCAAAATTTTGGAAATCATTGTGTGAAGCTCTTGGTATCAAGTTAAATTTCTCTTCAGCCTACCATCCCCAAACAAACGGGCAGACCGAACGCACTAATCAAACGTTGAAACAATATTTACGTTGTTTTACTTCTTTTTCTCAGGAAGATTGGGCCTCGTTACTACCTTTGGCAGAATTTGCATTCAATAACTCTACTTACTCTGCCACGAACCAGTCACCATTTTATTCTAACTATGGTTTTCATCCCTCCTTTCTGCCAACATCCCTACCGGATTCTCCTGTACCAGCCGTCCAGGATAGGCTGAATTTCTTTGTTATCAACAATCAGGTACTTAAAGAAACTTTTTTCGACAGGAAGAGAAGGGGAGAATTGGATTTAAAAATCGGTGATCGTGTATGGCTTTCAACCGCAAACTTGAAACTGGCGTGTCCCGCTAAAAAATTGGGACCCAGATATTTGGGACCTTTTCCTATTAAGAAGAAAATTAATTCAGTGGCCTATGAACTCGAACTTCCCGGCTCATTCAAGATCCATCCTGTATTTCACACTTCTCTACTTAAGCCTGATGTACCTAATTCTTTTCCAGGTCGAGAGTTGGGCTCTCCAGAAGCTATATTGATAGATGGAGAGGAGGAGTTCGAGATCGAAGCCATTCTAGACTACAGGAAGCGACAAGGACAAAATCAATACTTGATTAAGTGGAAAGGCTTTGGCCCTGAAGAGAATTCCTGGGAACCCGAAGCAAATCTTCATGCCCAGAGGCTTATACGGGCTTTTCACCGCTCTCAAAGGTCGGTTCAAAGGGGCACCCGGAGGCTGCCCTTAAGGGGGGGGCACTGTCAGGGAACTCACCGTACGTATGCCTGTCCCCGTATAGCTGCAGTTCCCCTTCGTTCCAGGCGCCATGCGCGGTGTCCCCGTCAGAGGCGTACGAGTTCCAGGACGAACGGACGTATGCTAATCCGAACACGTGGACGTACGCCAATCCGAACACGCGGAGACACCCGCGCAAACTGAACGGATGTACGTATTCACGCACGGACGGCCACTTCCACCAATCCTGGCTCACTTCCCTCTATATAAACAGGATCATGGCCTGACACCAGTGCTGGATCGTCTTCAGCTATTCCTGCAAGACCTGATCGTTGCTCCTGTGACCTTGTTCCTGTGAACCTTGTTCCGTGACCTTGCTCCTGTGATCCTTGTTCCTGTGACCCGTTCCTGATACCCTCTCCTTGGATACCCCGTGTTACTATCTCCCGGACTACCTTTGACCTCGGCTTGGACTTTCGACTTTGGCTTGCCTCCTGATTCTGTACCTCATTTGCTAACACGTTACCAGACCCCTGCTCGTCCTTGATTACGCACCTGCCTCTTGTTATTGTACCGCATTGCCCGCCAGTTGCCGACCTTGCCGTAGTGCTTCCTGCACACCTGCTGGACTTCCGCTGCCTACCTCCGTGACCAGTCAACACCTCTTCTACCGTGAGGACCCAGCGTCTCCAAGGTCTTCAACTTCCACCTGCAGGCACCTGCACCCTTTCGTTGTCCTCACGCTCCCTGTTCCCATCTCCAGGGGCGTGGAGACCGGAAGCGTGCGAGAGGCCACCCTCAGCAGTCTGACTCCGCTGTAAGGTACGTGACACTATCTCCCCAAAAACCAAAGCGAAGAGTCTCGGGGTTATTTTAGATGCACAAATGTCAATGGATGAGCAAATAGGATCTGTAGTCAGTGGATCTCACCATCTGCTACGCATGCTTCGCAGACTCATCCCTTTTATCCCAAAGAATGACAAAGCAGTGGTAGTTGGAACAATCATTAATTCACGTCTGGACTACGCAAATTCGCTTTACATAGGATTACCACAATATCAACTTGCGCGATTACAACTGATCCAAAACACGGCGGCAAGGCTGATAACAGGAAAAAAAACCCTGGGAATCCATCTCTCCTTCGCTGAGGAGCTTACATTGGCTAACCGTAAAAAATTGGATCACGTTCAAGACCCTTTGCCTCACCCACAAATGCGTGCATAGAGAAGCTCCGCAATACCTAATGGAGAAAATAAATCATTACACACCAAACCGCAGTCTTCGATCAGCCAACAAAAACCTCCTCCTCGTGCCCAAAGCCCGGTATAAATCCAAGGGGGATAGGAGATTCGCTGTCCAAGGGCCTCGGCTATGGAATGCTCTACCAATCAACATCCGCCTGGAAGAAAATCACCTGGCTTTTAGGAAAAAACTCAAGACCTTCCTCTTTTAGCAGATGATCAAAGCTCGCCACAGCGCCTAGAGGCGATTCAGTTCGCATTGTGCGCTATACAAGTATTTCATTCTTTCATTCATTCAGTGAGATGAACCCCAACCAAACAACACATATACTCAGTACAAGAACCTCCTAAGTATATAAGAAACCATAAAAACTATGTTTGAAGGTAAAAAAATCAAACAATCTCAATACTATGTATGAACCATAATAAGAGGTTGGTTAAAACATAATGAACAAATAATGTTGTGAAACAAAAATTGAGTGAAATTATATATAAGGTAAATGTGCATTCATAAGTGCATATAAAAGTTCATGAACATGTGATCACAATAATGAAGTGACTTCAAAATAAGTGCTTGGTGTAGACAGTTTGCCAGTAGATAATCCACCACCGATAGGAAAAAGGCTTACCGGAAAAGTTGAACCCAAATAGGCATACGCCTCTTTAAATTTACACTAATATTTTTTTATAACTTAAGCCTCCTTTAAACGTCTCCACAATTTTATCCCTGACCTGTCTGGTGTGTTCCTAGGCCAAATTTCTTTGCTGCCAAGATATTGAGGTCTCGAGGAAGCAACTAAATGCGAAACACGTTGACTTCTTAGCCCTTGTACACACGGTCGGAGACTCCGACAACCAAATCCGTCGGAGTAATTCCGACGGATTATGTCAGGGAACTCACCGTACGTATGCCCGTCCCCGTATAGCAGCAGTTCCCGTTCGTTCCAGGCGCCATGCGCGGTGTCTCCGTCAGAGGCGTACGAGTTCCAGAACGAACGGACGTATGCTAAACCGAACACGTGGATGTACGCCAATCCGAACACGCGAAAACACCCGCGCAAACTGAACGGATGTACGTCTTCACGCACGGATGGCCACTTCCACCAATCCTGGCTCACTTCCCCCTATATAAACAGGGTCCTGGCCTGACACCAGTGCTGGATCGTCTTCAGCTGTTCCTGTAAGACCTGATCGTTGCTCCTGTGACCTTGCTCCTGAGACCTCGCTCCTGTGACCTTGCTCCTGTGATCTTGTTCCTGTGACCCGTTCCTGATACCCACTCTTGGATTCCTATCTCCTGGACTACCTCTGACCCCGGCTTGGACTTTCGACTTTGGCTTGTCTCCTGATTCGGTACCTCGTTTGCTTGCACGTTACCAGACCCCTTGCTTGTTCCTGATTATGCACCTGTCTCTTGTTATTGTACCGCATTGCCTGCCAGTTGCCGATCCTGCCTGTTCCAGACACGTAGTGCTCCCTGCACACCTGCTGATCTTCCGGTGCCTACCTACGTAACCAGTCTACACCTCTTCTACCGTGAGGACCCAGCATCTTCAAGGCCTTCTACTTCCATCTGCAGGCACCTGCACCCTTTCGTGTCCTCACGCTCCCTGTTCCCATCTCCAGGGGCGTGGTGACCGGAACCGTGCGAGAGGCCACCCTCAGCAGTCTGACTCCGCTGTAAGGTACGTGACAGATTAATTCCGGAAGAGGTCCGGAAGTGATGTTGTGTACACACACGGTCGGACTAAGTTGTCGGAAAATCCGATTGTACATAACGCGATGACGTTATTTCGTTACGACGGGACTACGTTCAGGCTAGTAGCCAATAGCTTTGGTCTAGGAATTTGATCTGAGTATGCGTGTCCGTCGGAGTAGGCTACACATGATCGGAGTATGTCCGATCGGAGCATTTTGTCGGAAAATTTTACCGGCAAGTTGGAAAAGTTGGTCCGTCGGATATTCCGATGGAAACAGTCCGATGCAGACCACACACAGTTGGAATATCCGACAAAACGGTCCGATAGGACACATTCCGTCGGAATCTCCGACCGTGTGTACAAGGGCTTAGAAATTATAGCAAAGACATGTTGGTGTTTCAGCATATGGCTAATGTCGCCCTATGACAGCATGAATACATGATTTTTATTGATGTTTTATATTTTTGTAATAAATATTGTTATTTTTACTATAAAAGATGTGGCCGCTCCTCTCTTGGTACCAGTAAAGTCCAATATTTCAAAGTCTTTTTAACTTTCTGAAAACATCACATCACCCTGCCTGTTCACACCAGTGCAATTTGACAGTTCAAAATCACATGACACGTCGCACCCCTTTTCCGGCAATGGAACCATTCAAATCGTTGCGACTCAAGTTCCTGCACTACTACTTATTGCAATTTTGTCGTGACTTTTATTGACTTCTGTTATCGGGGTTCCAAATCACACAGATCTGCAGCCTTGAAAACCTGCTGAGGGGTTTACTATGCTTCCATTTGTGAATGAACAGGAAGCCGCTCAGCTCAGAGCCCTTCCCGTTCATTCACTGTCCGTGAGAAAGGCGTGTGTGTTTGAGCTTTGGGGTGCGCAACCTAATGCAATAGGCTGCACACACCTTTTCTTGCTGTAGCTTCTAATCAGGGCCGTCTTTAAGGCAGGGAAAAAGGGCCCTGGGCCCTGTCGTTGTGGGGCCCAAAGCAGCTGCCCCATACTTGCCAACTATCCCAGTTCCGTTGTCCCTTGAAGTTTTAGTCCCGTTCTGTGTCCCGATATCTCATTGCGAAGTGCTGCTACTAATGCTGCCCAGCTCTGCCCTATTGTTGTGTACAGAGGACTCACCTGCAGACCCCGTGTTTACATGTAAATAGCGGCGGCATTACTAAGTAAATAGCTGCAGTCGGCGGCATTGATATGTATAAAGGCAGCATTCATATGTATATAATGTTCCCCTGCAGTGAGGAGATGATGTGCTGTAACCTCTAACAACCAATCAGTGAGCAGTATTACTGTACAGTAATCTCTAGAAACCAATTAACAAGCAGAAATCATTTGCTGTAACCTCTAGCAACTAATCAGTGAGCCATAATGTGTGCTGTAACCTCTAGCAACCAGTCAGTAAGCAGTAATGATATGCTGTAACCGCTGGCAACCAATCGCAATTGCTGCCTGATCTGATACATTAAACTGATTTTAAGTCTAGCTGATATGTATTGTATGTCTCAGAGCAGGTGGAGAGTGAAATTGCATGGGGGGCGGGGGGCCCCAAGAAAAATTTTGCCCAGGGTCCAATCAATATTAAAGACGGCCCTGCTTCTAATGTATACTGTGAGAATCTCACAATGTGCAGTAGAATCAGGAAAAAGAATTTCAGTAGGAGAGAGGAGCCTGTACACCTGTGCAACCCTGAAGGGAAGGCCGGAGTTCAGCTTTAGAACACAACAGACTGTAAGTCATCCCTTAGGCTACATAAACAGAATTTGGCACTTTGCCGGATCACTACAGGGGCTGAGCATTTTGGTTAAAAAATTGTAGCTACTTTTTAGTAGTTACTTTGTAGTTACTTTTTATTGGTATATCCTTGGTCCATATAAAAGATACAAAAGGTACAAATGACAAAAGGGACATCTGTGGAGTATGGAGGAACTACCTAGACTGCTTCAGTTTATGATTGGTCGTTCTAGATGAACATCTGTCTCTTCTCAGCTCAGTTAACTATCATCTTCTGTACTTATAAGTCATGCAACGCCATCATTCTCAGTCTATTAAGTCTACAGAGCTCTCCATACTGATGCTATTAAACGCACGGTAGATAAGAACGAGGCCAAGAAAACTTTTACGTTGGGTCTGCGACTGCCCTTACTGTTATGTGCAATTACTACATGATGCCTTGCATCCTGCCCTAGAGCATCATTGGCTGTTATGGTGCTGGTGGCCATCTCACTTGCACCATTACAACCCATGGCGATAATCCGGGGGGGGGGGATCACAACACCCAATCCAATCTAAACGGCACTCAGGGTGCCTCGGCACCCTGGTTGAGACACACTGCTGTAGACAACCTAAACTTTAGAAAATATTGAAAAAGAGTTGTCCTAGAGCAGGAGCATCCAAACTTTTCAAACAAAGGGCCAGTTTATTGTCCTTCAGACTTTAGGAGGGCCGGATTGTGGCCAGCGGGGGGGCAGAAAATGTCCGGGGCCAGACATGAGCGTAAATATGGCCTCAGAATTGTTGGTCAATAGGAGGAGTAGTGTCCCTATTAGTAGGAGAAATAATATCCCGTCATTGGTATCAGTGGAAGAAATAGTGCCCCATTGTTGGTGTCAGTGGGAGGAATAGTGCCCCAAGGGCCGGATAAGGCTAGCAAAGGGCGACATCTGGCCCTCTGGCCGAAGTTTGGAGACCCCTGTCCTAGAGTATGAAAGAGCTGACTTTGAAACTCATAAATCTGGCTTAATAAATTTTAGGATGGTCCCAGGGCTCTTCCGTTATAGCGAAATACCTCTCTGGTACTGCACCTTACCGCCGTCAATATACGGCGGCCGTTTGATGTTGAATATTGGGGTCATGACAGCAGATAGCTGCCATAACAACGGTATCTTTTTAAACAGCGGGGCGGTCCACTTTCAGATAAAAGTGGTCTCAGGGGCGGATTCACCTCAAGATCACTTTTATTGGCGGCAGGAGAGGTGCCCCACCCCCTCCCTCCCGTCGCTCTATGGTGGTCTCCGCCGCTTACCGGAGCCGTCCGTAGTGGCAGGGGTGACCGGGTCCTTCCCCTCCCCTGAGAAAGACGCTCCCCACTCGGCTTCATACCATGATGACAGAAGTGATGTCAAACGTCACTCCCACCCAGTGGTCTTAAAGGGCAATTTTTTATTTATTTTTTATTGCTTTGAAGTGTAAATGTGAGATGTGAGGTCTTTTTGACCCCAGTTCTCGCATTAAAGAGGTCCTGTCATGCTTTTTTTCATTACAAGGGATGTTTACATTTCTTGTAATAGGAATAAAAGGGACCCCAAATATTTTTTTCTAAAAAGACAGTATAAACATACAAAATAAATAGTCAAATAAATATGAAAACAATTTTTTTTTTTTAAAGTACCCCATCCCGCCAAGCTCAGGCACAGAAGCATACGTAAGTCACTCCCGCATATGAAAATGGTGTTCAGACCTCACATGTGAGGCATTGCTGCGATCAGTAGAGCGAGAGCAATAATTCTAGCCCTAGAACTCCTAACTCCTCTGTAACTCAAAACTGGTAACCAGTAGAACATTTATAAACATCGCCTATGGAGATTTTTAAAGGTGAAAGTTTGTCGCAATTCCACAAGCGGGCACAATTTTGAAGCGTGACATGTTGGGTATCAATTTACTCTGGTTAACATTGTCTTTCACAATATATAAAAAAATTGGGCTAACTTTACAGTTGTCTTATTTTTTCATTCAAAAAAGTGTATTTTTTCCCAAAAAATGGCGCTTATAATACAGTGTGACAAAGTATTGCAATGACAGCCATAGGGTGTCTGAAAAAAAAAAAAAAAAAAAAAATATATATATATATATATATATATATATATATATATATATATATATATATATATATATATATATATATATTGTTTGCGGGTTTGCAAGTAATTTTCTAGCAAAAAAAAAAAAAAGATTTTAGTTTGAAAAATAGGCCTGGCCTTTAAGTAGTTAAAAAGGCAAGCTGTACCTGCATTTATTCTGCAAATGCATTGTTTTGTATATAATACAATATTCTATATGAAATATTCATTTGCAAATTCGGCACAACAAGCATAACAAAACCGTCAACCAAATCATGAATGATTTGAAAATGACAGAGACAGCAATAAGGAAGCCATTCCGGAATACACAACAGTTTCTCCTGAAAGTTTAAATTTGTATTCGTACGATCCAATTATTTACTGAACAATTTTCTGTTAGTCAGGAGGCCACATCCGCCTTCTGTCTACCTCGCAATAATAAAATGAGTTGGTGATAAGAATCTAATTTGGTGTTCTTTGTCCTGCAAGATATATTCAATTATTCATTGGTTCAATTAGGTTTGATTTTGTGGATAGACAGTTAGAAGGAAAAAAATTGGCGCCGGAGATCAAAGTAACTTCATTAGATTGTAAAAGAAAGGACAAGAGTTTGCTAATCTTCAGAAAGTCAACTTCTTGATTACAAAGTTGGAAGTTAAAAGTTAAAGTGTAAGGTAACATCCAAACCACCTAATGCCGCGTACACACGACCGGACTTTTCGACATCAAAGGTCCGACGGAACGATTCTGGCAGACCATTCGATCGTGTGTGGGCTGCAGCGGACTTTTGATTTGCAAAAATCCGTCAGACTTTAGAAATGGAACATGTTTCAAATTTTTCCGCCGGAACTCCGCCAGACCCAGTTCCTACCGAGAAATCCGCTCATGTGTATGCTAGTCCGACGGACAAAAACCGTCGCGAGGGCAGCTATTGGCTACTGGCTATGAACTTCCTTATTCTAGTCCGGTCGTACGTCATCACGTTCGAATCCGTCGGACTTTGGTGTGATTGTGTGTGGCCAAGTCCGTTCATTCGGAAGTCCGTCAGAACTCTGTCAGAACTCTGCCGAAAGTCCGTCGGACCTAGTCCCTCGAAAAGTCCGGTCGTGTGTACGCGGCAAAACCCTTTCTCTAACCTTAACTTTAGACTATAGGGATGAGAGCTTTTCATTGGAAAATGCGACCGTGTGTATGCTTCATCGGGATTTAGCTGGCCGAATTCCCGCCAGAAAAAATTTGAGAGCATGTTCTCAATTTTTCCGAAGGAAAAAGTTTCTATCGGAAAGTCTGATCGTGTGTATGCAATGCCTACGCGGAAAAAAACTCACGCATGCTCATATTCAACAACGAGATGGAAGCTATTGGCTACTGGGTATTCAACTTCCTTTTTCTAGTCCCGTCGTATGTGTTGTACGTCACTGTGTTCTTGATGGTTGGAATTTGGTGTGACCATGTGTGTGCAAGACAGCTTGAATTCCGTAGGGAAAACCATCAGAGCTTTATCTGACTAAAATTCAGATTTTGTGTACGTGGCATAACTGTGAGAGGATGGTTCACAGAAGAACTGGCAAATATGCTAACACTCAACAGGGACGAAGACAATGTTTGCGGGGCACTCAGGCATGAGCCAGTGCAAAGGCACATGCGCGCATGACCACGAATGGCTGCAAACATTAATGTGCAGTTGCACATGTGTATGCACTATGGCCCAGTGGCCCAGTATTTAAAGTCAACAGTATGATCCACAAGTTGCTGGATGATCACCAACCCCCCGTGTGTTCCTGTGTTCCTGCTTATGCTGTTATTGAATTTCCTGCTACTGACCCGGCTTTCCTTTGACCTGTCTCATCTCCATCCCTGGCTTTGACCCTTGGCTTGTTCTACTACTGACTCTGCTTTGCCCGATTGCCTATGTATGATGTTGGCCTGCTCTCCTGACTACGCTGCTGCCTGATCTCCTGTATATGCCCCGGCTTGTTCTTGATTCTGCTATTCGCTTCTGTTCCTGGCTGAACTCTCGTGTATGACTACTGGCCTGGCTCCAGACTTTGCTCCTGGCTCTCACCACTGCCAAATATCACCTGGCACTGAGGGACTCTGAACACACAAAACAATCTCCTGCGCTCAGGAGCTTAGTCCATATGTAAGTGGTGTAGCCAACCCTTTGGATAGAATATGAAAAGTCATAGGTCTTGCTGCCCTCAGAACAATGGATGTGCTTAGAGCTGAAACATATAAAAAAACAGGGAGGGCGCACTGATCTTGCACATTACCAAAGATAAAATTTATTTAAATAGTAAAAGCAAGAGTCATACTCACAAACGCTTAACATAGCTCCAAAAAAAATCGGAACTGTATCTTCTGCAACCTGGATCGGGTATAAGGAGGAATCAGATGGTATCGCAAATGGCTTACGCATTACGAGGGAGTACCCTCTTTATCAGAGCCTCAGCGATACCCTGTTTCCCCGAATATAAGACCTAGCGTAATTGTCAGTGATGGCTGCAATATAGGCCCTACCCCCCAAATAAGCTCTACACTGAAAATAAGACCTGCAAGGACTTTAACTAGGGCTTATTTGGGGGGTAGGGCATATATTGCATCCATCACCGACAATCACACTAGGTTTTATTTTCGGGGAAACAGGGTAGCGCTAAGGCTCTGATGAAGAGGGTACTCCCTCGTAGCACAAAAGCCGCCTGTGATACCCTCTGGTTCCCCCTTATACCCGGTCCAGGTTGCAGAAGATACAGTTCCGATTTTGTGGAGCTGTTAAGCCTTTTTAAACATTTATTTGTTAGAATGACTCTTGCTTTTACTATTTAATTAAATTTTATCTTTGGTAATGCGCAAGGTCGGTGCGCCCTTCCTGTTTTTCTATATGACTGAGGGACTCCGCCCTGCAATACATCCTGCTCGTCTTGCCATTGTCTGGTGAACATCTCCTCGGCACTCCAGCCTAATGCAGCTGCCAACCCGTGGTCGTAGCATCTCCTGTTAGCACATTTAGGGGTACTCTGCATCAAGCCGCAGGGGGAGCGCTCTAAGCAGTCCAGCTTCTGACCAGGTATGTTACACTAAGTATAATTCATTTTATTTTTCTTAACTCAGCACAAGGGACAGTACTTACAGTCATTACAAAGTGTTCCTTGTGCTGCTGGCTGCTCTTTCAGTTGCAAATCCAAAGTCCTCTAACAAGCCCACCCCTATGTTGCTCTGGCTATTTTAGTAATATTTATGGCATAAATAGAAGTAGAAGCTAGGCTTCCTTTGCTCATACCTAATTAACTTGTTGGACAGGTTCATGAGCTCACGACAGGAAGTGATGCAACAGGAAGTAGAGGGAGGGAAAAAAGCACTTGGACATGGCCATGGACACAAAGTAAATAGTTTTGCAGGACTCCAAGAAGCAAGAAGCAGTCTGGAAAGAAATCCTGGATACAAATATGACTCCATCACCTGGAAATATAAAAGGTAAAGCGGAGTTCTGCTAGTTTTTCAGTTTATTAAAAGTCAGCAGCTCCAAAAAGTGTAGCTGTTGGCTTTTAATAAACAGACACTCACCAGTCCCACGGTCCAGCGATGCGGCCTCCCAAAGCCTCGCCCCCCCCCCTCCTCTCCACGGTGCCATCATTGCAGCTGTGGGCACCCGGATGTGACAGCTTGTGGCACACTGCGCATGCAAGAGTGACTGTGGACTCCGTTAGTGGCCAGACACTCTTCTGGGACCTGTGACATGTTCCAGAAGATTGCAGAGAGGGAGGGGAGAGAGGGAGTCGCATTGGCGGCTAGTCTGTTTATAATACATTGTTCCATGCTCATTTACTAGGAAGGATAGAAAGCTTGTGCATGTGTATATTGTACGCATATTTTGTAATACTCTGTAGGTTGTGTAGTTTTCCTAAAATTGTACTTAGCTTGTGTGAGTATAGACGCAAAGAAAACACCCCTCCGCATACCGTTGCAGCCAAAATCTTCCAGTGCGGGGGGGGGGGGGGGGGGGTAGTACGATTGGCTGGACCTGTAACAGGCACTTGTCAAAAGCGCCCACTATGCCGGCCATTTTTTACTCCCAAACTCTGCTGTCTTTAAGCAGTACAACCTCTAGCTGTGGTGCCTCCACTTCCCTACATGATTCAGTAATGAAGTGGAGGCCAGTGGGAGGAAACACTGAGTGAAGTGGGGGGGGAGGGGGGGGGTAGGTGCAGGCATTTGACAGTCCTGCGAGGTGTGCCGAAGAGTCTGCTGAAACCAGCACCATTGATAGTAGTGCACTGACTTGCTGCTGCAGGACAGAGAAGCAACGGGGGAGATTTACTAAAACTGGAGCACTCAGCATCTGGTGCAGCTGTGCATGGTAGCCAATCAGCTTCTAACTTCACCTGCTTACAATTAAGCTTTGACAATAAAACCTGGAAGTTGATTGGTTTCTATGCAGAGCTGTACCAAATTTTGTTAGTAAATCTCCCCCAATGTGTTCTATTACAGGGGCAAGGCTAACGAGTGATTTTTAAGCCATGTGTTTTTTTATATATATATATATATATATATATATATATAAAGAAGCCAATCAGAGAAAGTGGTGGCCAGTGGTAATTTTCTTTGGGGGGGGAGACAGTAACACCCCCTCAAGCCCCCCCCCCCATCGGTCGTTCCATCCGTCCGTCGGCAGGCGGGACTGGTGCACTTACCCCATCTATTGCAGTGCTTCTCCCGGGCTCTCGGTGTCGGCTGCAGCTCTCCCGTTCTCCTGCTCTCCATGCGCGATGGCTCTGGCTTTCTTTTCCTCCCTCCTTCTTGGCGGTCAATAGGGAGTCTTCTCTTTTCGGCCAATCAGAAAACAGTTTCTGATTGGCCTGATTGAGGATCAGTGTTATTCATTTGCTGTTGTAACACCTGGGTGGGATCATGGCGCAACGCTCTGCACCACGAGCCCACGTATTTTGAAGCCTAATCAGATGCTTCAAAGAAAGGGGCCAGAAGCCTGAATAGAGTGTGGCAGCGGCGGTCTATCCATTAGTCATATAGAGTGTGGCATGGAGAGGGGGAGGGGCAGCGCCCGGGCGCCCCTAATGGACAGGCTGCCACTGGAAATGAGAAGACCTCCTTCGTAGTAAAGGCAACAGGTCTCCAAGGTGGGTGGGAACAAGGCTCATAGCAACAAGTCCCACGGTCACAAGCAAACAAGATCATCTATAAATTCACACACAGCAGGTAATGAAATCAGGCCCACAGCTCAGATTCAGGATATACAATAATATCCTCACTGGGAGTTCTGCCTGATATATAGTTCTGTTGTTTTAAATCCTAGCGATTCAGTAGCGCAGCATTGTCTGAAACAAGCCTCTTCCAGCCCCCATGATAAATCTCTCCGTGTTGGCAAGGTAATGAGTAAATTCTGAGAGATTAAATAAAAGCCGAGTCAGCAATTACGATAATAGCGGAATTAATTTGCCAGCATGTAGTCTGGTTTAAATACAGGTTACTCTGTTTAATGTTGTTGCCTTAAAAGCTTTATTCATCAACCTTTAAAGTACACCTGTCAGCATTCAGGCGTTTCAACACAGGTTCAAGGACCGACATGCATGCACCCCCAATAAAAGTCTGCAATCCCAGAGGGCACCTGCATGCATAATTTAACAGTTTCCTGCACTCTATGCTAACCTGTCTCTTCCCAGGGTACACCCATACACAACATCAACTATTCACTGTGATGTCAAAAGCTGCTCTGCCCTCTCCCACATCCATACCTTTTTACTGGACTGCAAGATTGCACCACAGTTACATGTCAATAGAATGGAGGGTGAAAAAGGAGGAGGCACAGTAGCCTTTGACATTGAGAAAGTGAATTTTAGCACTGCTGTGGAGTTCAATGTCAGGACCTGAGTCAGATTTTGACGAAATGCGTAGGGACGGGGGCCTGGACGCCATGATGTTATCAAGCATATCAGCAAGGCCGGTCTGAATGTTTACATGCTGTGCAGATGTACACTTGCTGATCCTGTAAGTTTACATGAGCGATTTTAACCGGTTCCCGACTGGCACACGCCAATGTACGTCGGCAGAATGGCACGGGCAGGAAAATGGGCGTACCTGTACGTCCCTTTAAATTTGCCGCCGCCGGCAGGACCCCTGTGAGTCCGGTCGTGGGTCCCGCGGAATCGACCGCCGCGGGCATACCCGCGATCGTCTCATGGGGCGGCTGAACGGAGAAATGCCGTTGTAAACAGCATTTCCCCGTTCTGCCTAGCAACTAGTGACGCTGATCTCTGCTCCATGTCTTTGACCAGCAAAATGGTCCGGGGCTGAAGTGGTTAAATAAATCGTCAATTTGCAGAATTACACTATTGCCCGCCGTTCTTTCTTTTCGGCATAAACTGTATGATTGAGAGGCAGAACTGTTCACCCTTGGAGGCCTGGGAGAGATGGAGCCAGAAGGATTTATGAATGCTTATCATGACCACTCTTTCTATGTGGGTCATGGCTTTCTGGTAAGTGCAATTATCTTTTTGTGCACCGGGACCTTGGCTTCCATGATATTAAGGCTAGCCATAGACTGTCAGGAAGATCCTCCTCACGGACGTCCGAGCGGCGAAAGTCGCAGAAGATTTCTTGCCCAGTTCCAGGAGCGTTACCGCGATCGGCGGTGCGCGCGGCCGTTTGACGCAAATTGGCGCCAATAGCGCTATTTAAACTGTATCCATGCCTCACTGCCTTGCTGCCTGATCAACAGCGTTCCTGTGCGTCCTGGTGATCCGTATCTGAATCTGAACCTGAACCTGTACCTGTATCTGTACCTGTACCCTGATCCGTATCGAACCCGGCTTGTTCCCGACTCTGCTGTTTGCTGCCTGCCCCCCGACTTTGGCTTGTACCCGACTACTCTTCTGGATTCCGTTTCTGTACCTGATCTGCCCGCCTGTGCCTGACCTGGACTGTTACACCATCCGTCAACTGTAAGTTGCTTGCTGTTGTACTACAGGACACCTCCCAGTCCTCCGCAATATCTGGCTGTATTCCTTCTGCGTTTGTAGCCTTCTATCTCTGGCCGCAGACTACTGGACTCTTCCGCTTCCGCTTATCCATTGCACCTGCATCCGTTGTTGGACTACAATACCCCTCCGTTGTTTGTCACTTCCTGCAATCACTTGTATACCGTTGCTGGACTACAGGAACCCTTCTGCTGTCTGCTGGAACTTATCTCACCTTTGCCTGCATTCAGACACCGGACTACAATACACCTCCTCCTTCAACGGTCTTCTGCCTCTACCACCTGCTATCCGGTCAGGCACTTGTGCCCCTCTGTGCTCCTGAGCCCCTGTCACCACTACCAGGGTCTCTCGAGTCAGAGGTCTACGAGAGGCCACTCCCTGCACTCCGGGCTCTGCTTAAAGGTACGTGACATAGACGGAGCCGTTTTTCTTTCTTGCATCCACGGACAGTGTTGACAGGGGAATCCCCCCTGTGGAGCCAGTGTTCTACCAACATGGGGGGGGGGGGGGGGGGGGCGATCTTATGGGGGCAAGCGCGGCTATAACAGAAAATGGGTTTATTGATTTATTTATATTATTTCTTACAGGCATTAACAGTATCTTTCATTGAGAGCACCAAAACTTAATCATTTGGGGGGAGGGGTCCACATACTTGTAGCCAGGACTGGGGGGAAGCGAGCGGGCACCAGCCCTGGGCGCTGTGTGGAGGGGTGCTGCCAAGTTGGCCGCTCGTCCTACTTCTTACTGACAGGAGTGATTGCAGTGTCACTCCTGTCAGAAGAAGCAGCGACCAATAGCTGATGACGGAGAGAGGATTTGGCTTTCTCCTCCCTTTAGCCTGCATGGGTCAGGAAAGAGATGGTGCTAAGACAGAACTGTCCTTAGTCTCTCAGCTGCTCTGCTGAGGAAAGAGGGTGGACTGTGTCCTTCTTCCTCTCTTCCACTGTCATGTGACTTGTCACTTGACCGGAGAAAAGAAGGATACGATGTGTGCAATGATCTCCCAGTACAAGGAGGAAAGGGAAACAACTCAGGAGCATGGGGACACCTGATGTAAAGGAGGGCTCTACTGGGAACACCTGATATAAAGGGGGAATCTATTGGGGACTCTATCATCTGCAAATATCATCCGCAAATACAGAGAAATTGAACTGTTTATCCCATCCTCCAGGTCATTTATGAACAAATTAAATAGGATTGGTCCCAGCACAGAACCCTTGAGGACCCCACTACCCACCCCTGACCATTCCGAGTACTCCCCATTTATCACCACCCTCTGAACCCGCCCTTGTAGCCAGTTGTCAATCCATGTACTCACGCTGTGGTCCATGCCAACAGACCTTATTTTGTACAGTAAATGTTTATGGGGAACTGTGTCAAATGCTTTTGCAAAATCCAGATACACCGCGTCTACAGGACTTCCCTTATCTAGAAGGCAACTCACCTCCTCATAGAAGGTTAATAGATTGGGTTGGCACGATTCTTCATTGGAACGATTCTTCATGAATCCATACTGATTACTAATAATGATACCATTCTCATTACTAAAATCTTATATATATAGTCCCTGATCATCCCCTCCAAGAGTTTACATACTATTGATGTTAGGTTAACTGGTCTGTAATTCCCAGGGATGTATTTTGGGCCCTTTTTAAATACTGGTGCTACATTGGCTTTTCTCCAATCTGCTGGTACCATTCCAATCAGTAGACTGTCAGTAAAAATTAGGAACAATGGTCTGGCAACTACTTGACTGAGTTCCCTGAGTACCCTCGGGTGCAAGCCTTCTGGTCTCAATGATTTATTAATGTTAAGTTTCCCAAGTCTAATTTTAATTCTGTC
This sequence comes from Lithobates pipiens, assembly GCF_037356315.1. Classification (NCBI taxonomy): domain Eukaryota; kingdom Metazoa; phylum Chordata; class Amphibia; order Anura; family Ranidae; genus Lithobates; species Lithobates pipiens. Next base: position 220,237,718 of record NW_027507789.1, read on the forward strand.
CTCTGTTAGCCATGAGGGTGCTTCCTGCGATTTGTCATGAGGATAAACATTGCAATTTTGGTTAGTGAAGCCCCCCGATTCCCTCGTGAAGACTGAGGAAAATAATAAATTCCTCATTCTTTATGGGTCCAATAGTCTGTCCTCCCTTTTTTACTGTTTACATACTTAAAGCGGTGTTCCACCCAAAAAAAAAAAAATTAAAAGCCAGCAGCTACACATACTGCAGCTGCTGGCTTTTAACAATAGGACACTAACCTGTCCTGGAGTCCAGTGAGGTCGGCACCGCAGCTGATGTTTCCTTCAGCTGTCAGGTGCTGCCGCCACCATTGCATGTAAGAGTACCCAGCAGTGTAGCCTCATGGCTTCACACCGGGGACCCTACTGCGCAAGGGTGAGGCCCCGCTCCTCTCTCCTGCTGGCCCGGCGACAGGGAGAGGAGGAGAGAGCCCCGCGGTGATGTCACAGGCCGTGGCCCGGACTCCCGGAAAGTGGGAACAGGGTACCTGCCAAACACAGGTATCCTGTCCCCCCTTCCCCCCCCCCCCCAAAAAAAGAAGGCAATTGTTGCACCGGAGGGAGAGAGGAGACAAATGAGCGGAAGTTCCACTTTTGGGTGGAACTCTGCTTTAAAGAATTTCTTGGGATTTGTTTTTCTCTCCTCCGCTATGTGTCTTTCACGTTCTATCTTAGCCACCCTAATTGCACCCTTACATTTCTTGTTGCATTCCTTATAAAGTCTGAATGCTGATGATGATTCCTCAACCTTATATTTTTTGAAGGCCTTCTCCTTTGTTTTTATATGCATTTTTACATTGGAGTTAAGCCATCTAGGACTTTTGTTTGCTCTTTTAAATTTATTATTGAATGGGATGCATTGGCTAATTCCCTTATTTAATATACTCCTAAAGCAAACCCATCTCTCCACCGTGTTCTTTGTTCCTAAGATTTTATCCCAATTTATGCCTTCTAGCAAGGTTCATAGTTTAGGGAAGTTGGCTCTTTTGAAATTCAGTGTCTTTGTTATCCCCTCATGTTTCCTACTTGTTTGATTTATACTGAAGCCAACTGACCTGTGATTGCTGTCTCCTAAATTGCCCCGTATCTCCACACCCGTGATCAGGTCTGTATTGTTGGTAATCAGTACATCCTGTAACGCTTTTTTTTCTAGTTGGTGCGTCTACCATATGAACCAAGAAATTGTTCTGCAAGACACTTAGGAACTGGTGAGCCTTATGCCATGTACACACGATCGGAATTTTGGTTGGAAAAAGCTCTGATGGTTTTCCCGACGTAATTCCAAATTTCACTCAAGCTATCTTGCATACCCCTGGTCACACCAAATTCCAACCGTCAAGAACATGGTGACATACAACACGTCTGACAGGACTAGAAAAAGGAAGTTCAATAGCCAGTAGCCAATAGCTTCCGTCTCGTAGTTGAATCTGAGCATGCGTGAGTTTTTGTGCGTCGGAATTGCATACACATGAACGCATTTTCAGATAGAAACTTTTTCCGACCGAAAAATTGAGAACATGCTTTCAGTATTTTGCTGGCCAAAATTCGGTCAACAAAAGTCCGATGTAGCATACGAACGATCGCATTTTCCGACCAAAAGCTCTCATCGGTCTTTTGCTGGCCGAATTTCCGATCGTGTGTACGCGACATTAGACTAATGTGTGCTCCCCTCCATCCAGTCTATGTCTGGATAATTAAAACCCCCCATTATGATAACACTTCCCATCCTTGCTGCTAATCCAGATTGTGATAGGAGGTCCATTTCCCCCTCCTCCCTCAGGTTAGGGGGCCTATAGCATATTCCCAGTATTATTTTCCCCTTAGCCTAATCCCTTTGGAGCTTTACCCATAAGGATTCCCCCTCCCCCTAGCTCCTTAGTGATGTCATCTCTCACATTCACTTGTACATTATTCTTGATATATATATATATATATATATATATACATACCCATCACCCCTTTTTACCCTCTCTATCCCTGAGATGGTTGCCAGCTAATCATGAGAGTTGTTGAACCAGGTCTCTGAATTTCCCACAAAATCCAAATCCTCCTCATACAACAGTATCTCTATTTCGCCCATCTTGTCCGCAGGCTCCTGGCATTGGTGAACATGCTACGTAGTTTAGACCGCTCGCATACTATCCTCTTATTGGGTGTTCCGAGATTGAAACTAGGACTTGTTACTATACTTACCTTGGGTTTATGTGCTTTAGTAAACCTACCACTATTGCCCCCAATACTACCCTCTGGAAAATGTTCCGTGCTGCCTATCTCTACCTCTAGGCCCTCCCCCCATCGCCTACTTTAAATACCCCTCTAACTTTTTGGCCATCTTGATTCCCAGCTGATCTGCACCCTCCTCATTTAGGTGCAGTCTGTACCTTTTATAGTACTGGTGATCGACTGAAAATTCGACCCAGTCCTCCAGGAACTCAAACCCCTCCTTACTACACCAGCTCCTCAGCCACTTGTTTACTTCCGTAATTTCCCTCTGCCTTTCTGGTGTGGCTGGATGTACCGGTAGTATTCCTGACAATACTACCTTGGAGGTCCTTTTCCTCAATTTAGCTCCCAAGTCCCTAAAATCGTTCTTTAGGACACATCTGCCTCTGACTTTGTCATTGGTGCCAACATGCACCATGACAGCTGGGTCTTCCCCAGCCCCTTCCAGTAATCTGTCCACCAGATCCGTGATGTGCTGAACCTGAACGCC